>NW_024412419.1:16847732-16920369 GCF_014898765.1 Herpailurus yagouaroundi
TTCAACGTTTATTTATTTTTGGGACAGAGACAGAGCATGAACAGGGGAGGGGCAGAGAGAGAGGGAGACACAGAATCGGAAACAGGCTCCAGGCTCTGAGCCATCAGCCCAGAGCCTGACGCAGGGCTCGAACTCACGGACCGTGAGATCGTGACCTGGCCGAAGTCGGACGCTTAACTGACTGCGCCACCCAGGTGCCCCTGGAAGTAGTTTTAAAAAGGGAAAAGGTAGAGCAGGCCTCTGAAAGGAGAGAGAGAGAGAGAGAGAGAGAGAGAGAGAGAGAGAGAGAGTGTTTGAAGGAGGAGAGGGAGGGGAAAGATGAGGTCCTAGCACGTGGTGAAAGATAAATGTTTGAGGGTTCTCAGGTTCTCTTTGCAGCTGCATTCCCATCAACTACATATGCTGACATGCAGGTCAGGAACCTGGCCGCCCTCCATCCTAGCATCCTAGCATTCTCTGTAGCCTGCATGACCACTGCTCTTCCCTGGTGCCCAGCGCTGGCTGGGAAGGTGGCTGTTTGCTCTTTAACAGGCCAGGCTCTGCCTCTCCCACCCCACCTGGTAGACGACATGGTGACCTCCAGAGTGTCGGGAGCATAGGATTCCCTGCTCTGTGCACAAATGCACCCACGTGAGCAGTACAGGCCTATTTGTTGTACAAGAAATGACTGCTGTGTTATGAAACGTGGCTCATTTCTAGCTAACGTGCCTTGTTTCCCCTGCAGCTCTTTTTATGTTAAAGCCTGTCTCTCCCAGTGTTATCTGATGGTTTCCTAGGAGATGCCCTCACTGGCCAAGCTCTCTGCTGATGCAGGAGTTGGATATTATCTATAGGCACTAAATATCTGCTTTGTTCACTCAGCACTGTTCTGCCCTTTCTCCCTGGGCTGGTGGCTAGTTTCTTGCAAGGGTCCCTAATGGCTACACAGAGAGGGAAAGGCTAAATGTATCTGCCTTCCCACATCTTCCGCAGCCATGAGCTGGGCTCTGTCTCTGCTCTGATAGATTTGTTCACTAGTCATTTTTCATTTCAGGCTAATGTAAAGAATTTGTTAGTTGCCGGTGGGTTTTCTAAGTTGAGAAAAAGTTGGCGCCCAGACATGTTGCCAGATTTCATACGGTGGAGCACAGAGACCCCTTCCTCAGAAGGGTAGGTGAAGTTATCTATTTTTATTGCACCTCAGGTTCTATCTCTATAAAATGGAACCTCTGTGGGACACCTAGAAGCATCGGCAACAGCTGCTGGAAACTTAAAGTAGGGAGCTTTGCTTCCTGTTTGTTAGTCTTCTTTGACAGAGAGGTCCAAATATAGCTCCAGGCTGGCTTTCCATAATGTGATGAGAAGACAGGGAATCCCTGAAGTTTGAGGGAGCCTGCTGTCACTGTGGGAGGAGGGCTTGACAACTTGGGCAGTATCCACACAAAGATACAATTTCTAATCTGTCAAAACTGCTTTTTCTTAGAAGCCCTGATTATATTAACACATTATCTGATCTGATTGTGCCTCTCTTAGAAATTTTCTTCTTACGACTGTAACCAAAGAGAATCAAGTTAATCTGATGTCAGGAAATAAATACACCCCTTGGGGGGAAACATTTGCATATATGTGTTATTTCTGAACCTGAATTTAAAGGTAAATCACATATATCATGGTTTAGCACTAGATTTCTGAAGTGAGAAGTCATAGAAGATGACAAACAGGACCTGAAAGGAAATAAGAACTGTTAAAAGAAAATTTGACATAAATGAGTGTCTGAAAGTAAAATGCAGCTTCAACCCATTTCCTGCAACGGCACAAGAACAGGAAGTAAAAGAAAAATAGAAGGCCACTATTTGGTTAAGTGAAGCAAAATATCCTGAGAGACCAAATAAATCAGTATTTACTTTAAAAAGGCAACCTTTTTCTTATCTCCTGTCATCCCCAGCCCTGTATGGAGGGACACCTATCTGGTTGAGTTCATCAAGAGGGTCCCAAAATAGAATGAGCACAAGTGCTTGAACAGGTGACCCAGTCTGTGCCTACACTGCAGCTGTTTGCAAACAGAATTATATCACCTACACTCTGACAAGCTTCATTTATCCATTCTTTAACTGTAGATATTTGTCTCTGGGTGGGCCAGCTGTGTGGTCACAGTTAAATCTGACATCATGACACGTTAGATAACAAGCTTAATATGATTCTTGTGCCCCAAATAAGGTTACATACACAAAGTGCTACTAGGAGGCCCCATTCAGGTCGTCCTTAGGCCTCTGCAACCTTCCAGTTATTGGGAAAGACTTGACTCCTGGGGCCTCTAGAGTACCATCCAAAGTAGTGGTATTCAAGCTTGTTTGATTGGGACCCACAGTTTGATTATTGGCATTGGAATGCCAACCAGGACACAAATATATAAAAATCTATACATATAGATAATAATGAAACAAACATCCCACAAAACAGTATTTTATCCCACTATGTTGGATAAACTGATATTTTTCATTCCATTCCATTTCATTCCATTGCAAATAATTGATTATGATTCTCTAAATTTCACTACCCTGACGCTGATCTAGAACCAGGTGTAGGGTAGAAAAGGGACAACTTAGGATCATGTCTTTATGGCTGTCATTCTCCTTGAAGGCCCAGTAGAGGACAGCTTCATGTAGCAGCCCCTACCATATTTGAATGACATCTGACAAAATATTGTAAAAACACACTCCATTTAAAAGCTTTGATGGAACATCATTTTGTTTCACCATAGTAGATTGAAACAAATACAAGTTATTTGAAGTGAACTTTATTTATTTTGACAGACAGTGTGAGTGGGGGAGGGGCAGAAAGAGGGAGAGAGAGAGAATCCCAAGCAGGCTCTATGCTGCCTTGACCCAAGGCTCAAACTCAGGAAACTGTGAGATCATGACCTGAGCTGTAACCAAGAGTCAGACGCTTAACCAACTGAGCCACCCAGGTGCCCTGCAAACTTTAATATTACAAGTGTTATAGTGATTCATTAAAAAAAAGTAATTTTTTCTTTAAATTTACTTTGGAAAGAGAACAGAAATGAATATTAGTATTTGTTGAGGTCTTATATATGCTTAATATTATAATACATGTTATTTTACTAATCCTCAGGTTTACTCTGAAAGGGGAGTATTATCATAATTTTTTCAGATAAGGAAACTGAGGTGCAAGGAAATTTAAATGATATGCATAGCTCCATACAAGTCCTCAGTGAGGGAGCCACGATTCATATGTGGGTCTGTTTCACTGTAAAGCAGGTGCCCTTTAACCTACATTTCACTACATTCCATATAAACCTCCAACTGAGCTCCAACTTTAAGACAGATGACTGACATTTTTCTAAGAGGTCATGTGGCTGCTCCTGGGTTCAGAGATACTCTAGAAGTAACTGAAACAAGGCGTTTGTTTGTTTGTTTGTTTATTTATTTATATTCCATGATAAACATTTCCTGGGTAAGAGACCCCGTTCTGGCTCTTACTTAGAACACAGGTTGAGTTTGCAGTTGGACTAGTGATGTTAGAATTTTTCAAACACAAAAACCTGTGAATGGTCATACACACTTGAGATAAAAAATACTCTGCTCTTCCAAAGAGCAGCCTGTACTGGTCTGCTGAGAGGCTGCGCTGTTGCTGGATGATGTTTGGCTGGAGGATTTGATTATTGGTCCTGGGACAGGACACGAAATAAGAGGTTAGTATTGCAGGAGGGAGGTCTGGCTCTGGACATTGGAGCTATGGGTTCCAACACAGAATGAGCCACTATGCTGCTGTGCAAAAACTACTTAATCCCCTTGAGCCTATTTCCTCATCTGGAAAACGAGGTAAATTATAACATCTATTTGTAGAACTGTTGTATGAGGATTATATAAGTAAAGCTCATAGTAATAATATTGGATTTTATCACTATTATTATTGTCACTCAGAGCATTCAGCTTTGCTGTCTTCAATACTCAGTATTTGCATTCATGTCCAGTTTTGGGTGCTGGGTAGAAATGAAGCCTTTGTACCTGCCACCAGAGAGGGGTATCCATTTTTTAGGAACCCACAAGATGACCATTTGCCTATCTGAAAGCACCCGATTCTTTAGTGTCTTATGTTACTAAAAAGGGATCTTTTTTGAAAACAGCGAGGCCTTAAGATCTTGCCCTGAATTCAAATCCTTTCTAGATTTCAATTTCCTACACTCTCTTCTTTGCCCCTCTTATCTAGAAGAGGCACATTGTGGGTTGTCACTCACTAATGGGACCAATATTAATAGGAAAGAAGGTTCAGAAGCAGAGATAAAATTCTGGTGTAATAGTAGAAAATGCAAATGGATTTGTCAAAAATGTCCTGCCAAACGTCTTTGAATCGATGAAGGCACAGTTGAGAACGTCTCCTAATGTGTAGGCTTGTTGACCATTTTGCTTTTAAAGCCTCAAAGAAGTTACTCTGCCATATTAGCTGAGTTGAGTAGAAATGGATCAAAGAAGGAACAAAGGCTTTAACTGAACACTGAAGGCAGATAAAAAACCCAGATTCTCAACTTGAAGTTTCCACAGGATCATTTTTCTCCCTGGTTCTTTCTGGTGCTAGCTCCACAGATGAAACCAGAAGAGATGGGTGGAGAGTTATATTGTCTCAGACCAGTCACTTGTTCCCAAGGGTCACATTTGGGAAGAGGCTCACTAGTATTTGAGACAAACGAGTCAGAAGTCGATGTCTTAGATGGGGAGGCACTGAGAAGCATTAGCTCTCAGAGACACAGTATACCACAAATCAGAATGAAGCTCCAAATTAGAGTTTGCCCTTGTTTGGGATTGGGTAGCCTATAAAACTGCCTGAAGGTGGGTGGCAACAGCAGATAGTGGGCTATGAGGCTTCCTGCTAACTGGAGTTGTCTGAGGAAGATGGACTGTCCCTAAGGGGGCCACACACTGCTCAAAAGATTTGTCATGATTCAAATGCTGCTCAGTTATTGGAAGGACAGTGGTGCCCAAGGGGTAGACCACCATTCTGGACCTTTCCTTGGGACCAATAACACAGTAATGAAGAGGCGCTCTGTCGCTTGTCAGGATACAGCTGTGGTTCCTGGCTGCTGGTTATGTCCTAATGCTGGTGCAATGCCAACAGCAAAAATGAATCATGTTAGGTTTTCATGCTGCGCCTTTTGCTTCAGGCTCTGACTTTGTCATGGGACATCTGTACATAGCAGTTGGCTGCTAATGTCACATGCTGGGCTCAGAGAACCACTTCTCCATATCTCTGTGTTACAGAATGCATAGAAACCCAAGGAAGATGCCTATTCCTCTGTCTGTTCCATCCAGGGTCATGACCTTCAAATATATCCTGTCTGCTCAGTCCTGCCTCCCTTCCTGACATCCTGTGGTCAAAGATGTGGACTCAGGCTCTCTCTAGTCTACCTCCTCATTCCAGCTCTCCCTTTCCACCTCAGACTTCATAGTCCACTTCTGGCCCCTATTTGTCAATTTTCTACTCAATCTTGTGATCAAAAATCAATAGGAAATTCTTCCTTATAGAGGCAAATGACATACATCATTTAAAAGTTGACATTTTCTCAAGAATATTTGTAATTCAACAGGGTGACAGTGTCCCTAACAGACCAATAGTTTCTTACTCTTTCCTCTATTCCTAATTCATGTCTTCTGTTTACCCTGTTATTTCCAAAACCATACCTCCATCCTCTACTGCATCCAAAGTGGATTTCCACTTTCTTCAATTTTCAGTTACCTGAATCAATTTTTTCACCTTTGCTCTTTATCTTTTCTTTGTTTCAACAACTGGATGATAGTTCAACAACTATTACAGTGTGGGAACTATTTCTTTTGTCCCCAGTTCCTAAAATCTACCCATAGTCACCATGATAGCCAGGTATTCACTATCACTAAACAAACCTAAAACCTTGAACCTGAGTTAGGATCTTCCAGCCAGTCTATATACCTTTCCTTTTTCCCTACTTCCATACCCAACTGAACTTTCCTCTGTCTTGTTTGGCTTGTCCATAGTTCTACTCTTCAAATAAAATTGAACCCACTTTATATTTACCTGAGGCCTTGCATTGCCATCACCATTCATGTCAAAAATTCCCAAATCAATATCCAAGACTGCTGTGTGCCCTATCCTCCTCTGAGTCTGCCATGCCATCTTCTTCCTTTAATAGTACCATTCTTACGAAGCTGACTAATGAAGATACATGGACTAAGTGACCCACATCTCAAGGAAAGCCTGGATTTGGAGGAGCTATGGTTCTTTTGAGCAATTGGGTGGTATTATCCCACCTGTCAGAATGTTTTGTCTTTTAATCTGTCCAATCTAAGATACCTCTGTCACTTGTGGAAACTCTAAGCTGAGATTTACTGTGACTGCCACCTTGAGAGATTTAAGTGCCCCCAACTCACAAAGAGGCAGTTCAAGTGAAATAAACATTGTGACATATAAGAAGCAGAAAGAGCATTTACTTTGGACCAGATGTGTCACTGCATATCACCGTAATGGACTGCTATATGCCCACTGTGAAGTCCCAGCTGTGGCCAGTGACAGAGCTGGCCTTGAGTCTGCAGCCTTGTTCCTTTGGAGCCTGGTACCTGAATTTCTCATAGCTTATATATAATTCCTTCCCTCTGTATTGTATGTAACACATTCTTCACAATGTGGCCAATAGGGCAGTGGCCTACTACAGAGGTATCCTCAGCTCATTTAGGAACCCTAGTGAACTCCCAGTTCTGTAAAGCATGACTTTTCCTGTGGTATAAGAATACCATAGCCTTCTGGGAAGTTCAGAATGATCCTCCCCCCATTCCAAGATGGTCATTGTTCACTTAACTTTAGCTTAATATTTAGCCTACACTTATGAAGCATGTGCTAAATTTAAAGTACTGTGCTCAGCCATGTATATACAGAAAGAAAAAGACATGGATACTGAACTCAAGAAATAATTTAACCTAATGAGCTAGAGATTAATGTACACACACCTATGAATAAAGTGGAAAGCATAATAAGTACTATACAAAACTCATGAGAACACAGATGAAGGAATAAGGAATTACTTTTTTTGAGGGAGAGAGAACAAATGAGCATGAGCAGGGGAGGGGCAGAGAGAGAGGAAGAGAGAGAGTATTAAGCAGGCAACACACCCAGCATGGAGCCCAATATGGGGCTTGATCCCACAAACCGTGAGATCATACGTGAGCCAACATCAAGAGTTGAACACTTAACCAACTGAGCCATCCAGGTACTGCAGAAATAAGGAATTCTGATGAAGGAAATGTCAGTCAAAGACTGAGCAGTGCTTCATAGAGAGGAGCTGGCATTTGAGCTGTGCCTTGAAGAAGAGATACATTTCAATGGACAGAGATGAGGAAACAGCGGAGAAAGGGGAGGGATTAGAAGAGGAGGGAAACAAGTGAGAAAAGAGCTATGGGTAGGATCCTGGAGGTAAGACTAGAATGCGAATATGTATGTTTGGGGATGGGAGGGGAGAGTGAGGTGGGGCATCAAAGCCAGATTGAATAGGCCTTAAGTTTAATGTTCATTTAGTAAACGCCAACAGTTCTGCAAAGCACTAGGTCAGCCACTGAGGAAGGAAGAAAGGATAACAAAGGATATCGCTCCTGGAAGGCCAGGAAATAGAAGCCACACAAATTCAGTGGTGACTTTTAGAGCTGTGTGTGGACCCAGAGGTGTCCATGGCCATGGATTTTTCATTGCTTGAGTTCTCTCTGATCACCTTGCTTTTTCTTGTCATTCTGGATGCTCATTCTCAGTCTTGTCTTCATTTGTTAAACCCTGATGATGTGAACCCTCTGACCCTTCCCAGTTCCCAGTTCTTGTCTAGGTCGATGGCTCATCAATTTTCTGGCGTCTGATTCTCTGCCATAGAGGCGGTAAGTGAGTCCTTCTATTCTTTGTCCAGCTCTGAGTGTAGTTTGTCTTCATATAAATACAGACATATTTTGCCTTGGTAATTCTGCTACCGCATGTTTCCCCTGCAGGCACTAACTTTGTTGTTATATAGGCACATAGTTTCGATGCCTGGGATGGCTTTCAGTGTTATGGATGCACTAGGGGGGGGAAAAAAACACAAAAACTGTCACAATCAAAGGAGTTCCAACTTCAATGAGTAATGAAGTTGCGTGAGTTCCAACTTGTGGTTCCAAAAGATTTCCATAAGCCTCTTGATTTCCAAATGAGAAAATCATGATAAGCAGTTAATTAGCTCTTTAAGCAAAGGCAAGCCACCACAGACACTGCTGTGCACTCCACATTCTCAGGAGAGGGAGGCCAGCACCACATCCCGAAGAACATGCAGTGCAAGCATGAAAACGGAGTTCATATAAATTCAAGTAATGTCCTTTGACTTTTCATTAAGCTGGGCATGTCCCAGTTACCCCTTGGGGACTTTCTTAATGTTATCATGGCAACATACAATTAAGTCAGATTACATTTTTTTTTATATGCAGGGAGAGGTGCTAAGATACCATTCTAAATTATTCATCAGTTCACTTTTCACAAAACAACCCCAGATATGACTCTAAGATGTGCAATATTAAAAAATAGCAGATAATTTGATATTTCTATATCATGTAAAGAAGCTTTTCTTCCTTTCCCCAGGGAGAACAAAAGACTTAATCGAACTCCACATGTGTCGCTGTGCTTATCACAGCTTACCGTATTACTCTGATTTATGTGGCAGATTGTGAACTCTTCAAGAATTAAAAGAAGTTTCTTCCCCAGGGCTGGAATATTCTGATTTCAGTATTATAAAGCCAGGGACAGCTTTGAAAAGGAGTTAAATCATTTCTCTCTCTTTTTCTCTCTCTTCCCTACTTTGTGTGTGTGTAGGCTTGATCCTTAGTTGTCATGGTTGCTAAGGAGTCATTGAGGAGACTGATTAAATAAAGGTATCTTTAGAAGGTCACCATCCCAGTGAGCATTAAGACGTCCCTTAGACTTCACAACAAGACCTGTGTTTCAGAGAGAGAGAATGCATTGGGATGCTGAGTTACACAGCTAGAGGCCAGCCCCAGTGTGATAGGGCTTAGTGTGGGAAGACACTCTTTTATAGGTCTCTTTTACTTCTGTATATCTTGCCAGGTATGCCAAGATTGCAAGACCCTGACCACTCTTCATCTGGGCTATTTTTCAAGGTTTGTTTGTAATAAGTAACCTTGAGGGATGAAGTAGTATCTCCTCCAAGACAGCAGGTTCTCTTACATATTCCTATAAAGCAGTGGGTTCCACAGGCTCAGTATCCCTCTCTTACAATGCACACTGCTTCCTATGCATCCATCTGGGGGAATTGGGGCTCAGTGATCTTGCTGACCCTCTGGCTACTACCTTTCTTATAACAGCTTTTTTTTCGTCTCTGACTCAAGAATGTATCCATGAGATTGTGACAAGTTAACTTGTTAGCTTACAAGTAGAATAACCTCTCAGACCCTTTGCATTAACCCTGGCAGTTAGTGTGAAATGCTTGTGGCTGCTTTCTCCTTCCCCTGTCTATTCCAAAGATACAGCTCTTCTTGTTGGAATATCCTATTCTACTATGTACAGTCCTCATAGGTAGGCCAAAGCGTGAGTAGAAACCTTCTTTCTGAAGATCTCAAGAACTATAGTCTGTCATTGACCTCTAATAAATAAAATGCCATGTACAAATCCCTCCCTATTGTTCCAGACCTTCTTTATCATGGATGTACTTGATAAATCTTGATTCATTAACCCCTTGTGGGGAGGGTAGACAGAATCTCATGCGTGGGAAATGGTTGCTGCCTGGTTCTTCCATGTTAAAATTTATGACATCATGCATCTGGGAGGAGGTGTTCAGGTCTCTTATTTAAATGCCCACTTTTGAGCCCTGTCCCTAGATTCAGATGGAGGTTACTGAAGAAGCTGTCACTTTGGAAGTTAGTTGGTGGAGCCCCAGGCACAGTTTGTGGGCCATTGCTATGGTTTTATAGCAATATAAAATGTGGAAACACATAGCAGTGAACTGCTGAACAATTGAAGCTCTCCCTCTTAGTTCTGAGACTTCTTTCCTGTCTGGCAGGAAATAGTCATGTTGTGTGTGTGTTTGTTTTTTTTTTTTTTTTTGGGGGGGGGCGGCCGGGGGGGGCGGGCAGGCGAGGAGAAATATGACTCCTTTCCAGGTGGGAAGGCTCTTCCTCAGCTGAAATGGTTGCTGTTACTATCATATCCTGCTTCTGAGGGCTGGCCTGGCCAAGGGGGGGAGTGGTAGATGGAGCTACACCTGTCCTAGCCATCACTGCTCCAGTGGTTCTTTGTATGGTAATTGTCTCCTGTGCACCAGGTACCTTCAGTCTGTGATCCTTAAAGTTCACAGCAACCATGAAAAGTGGGTGTCATGCTACCCACTCTATACCCAAGGAATCAGGAGCTAACTCCACAAGATCACATAGCCTCTGAGTACCAGAGCTAGGATTGTAACCTAGAGCTGTCTGAGTTCAAACCCTTGCCTCTTCTTGTGCTGGTGCCTCACAAATCCTGCTTTCTTTGTAAAGGCTCAGCAAGATGAAATGTGGTCTGCGAAATTCACAAAGACTGTCACTCCCTAGTTCAGACACCTCTGAAGGAATCCGTATCATGCATAGAATAAAGTTTAGTCTTCCTTGCCTTTCAATCAGTTTCTCTTTCCAGCTACAGTTCATCCCTAAACAGACTTCAAACCTTAGCCAAATGTAAATATTCATAATTCCAGGTAGTGTCATCAGTTTTTCTCTCTGCTTTTGACCTGGCAACCGCAGCTTCAGACCAGCCACTTTTTCTCTAACAACCAACTAAAATCCTACCCATCTGTAGAGGTCTTAAATAATCACCTCTGTGAAACCATTCCTGATTACCACAACCGAATATGAATCCTCCCTCTCTTTGACATGATGGTTCTATTTCTATTCTTTAGGCCCTGATTGCACATTGTCTTAGTGCACCTATCACCTGAAGACTGTATACTTCTGAAAAGCAAGTTGTTCCAGAAGCCCACACCATTCTTGCACTTTAGATTCATATACCCTGCTGCCTACTAAATATCTCCCCCTGGGAATTCTGCAGGTGTCTCAACCTCAGTACAGCCAGAACTGAATCCTAGCTCCCTCACAGTTTATGCACTACCCCCCATGCTTCTCATCTCATTGAATGGCTCTCCTGCACCATTTGCTCCAACCAGAAAGATGGGTATCGTCACTGATTTCTTTTTCTCCGTCAGCCGTTATGTCCAAATGATCATTTAATCCTTGCATTTGTTGCCTAAATATTCTCAAATCTAATACTTTATTTCTACTGTAACTCCCCGAGTCCAGGTGGCCATCATTTGCCACCCAGATTTCTGTAGCAGCCTGCCTTCTGAGGGACCTCCAGACTTGCAGGTTTGTTTGCCTCATTCACTCTGGTCCTCACTACTAGAGTCAGTGGTAGCCTTCAAAACTGCAAATCTGACATGTCATTCTCCTGCTGAGGAAACTATCCTGCTCAGAAATTGCCCCTAGGATAAAATCTAAACAAATGGTTTATGTGCCATCTCTTCAGGCGACTCTTTTATACCTCTGTAGCCATGTCTGTCACAATACCTCCCTCTTGCCCTTTATGTTTTGGTTTTTTTAAACTCCATTTGGTTCTTCAGGTAAGCAGTGCTCATTCCCGCACATTGCTTTCTTTAAGGTAGTCTGATCCTGCCCCGTCCTCGTTGCATACATTTCTGCCTGGCTGCTCCTCTGCCGTATCTCAGTTTAGATACAACTTTTGCGAAGCGCTCACTGACCTCGCAAAGATTGGATTTGGTTGCTTTTCATTGTCCTCTGTGACTCTCTGTAGTCCTCCCATCACAATAACAGGATGCTTAATGGCCTGTCTCCCTTGCTATATGATTAGAACATATTCATCAGAGCCTGGATATTCATGGAACACTCTCTTGCATGGTATTTGGGGCTCTATACGATTGTGAACGTCCATGGAGTCTAGTGCATGGAAGGGATGCTGAAAACTTGTACTTTTTTTTTTATTTGAGAAGAAAACAGGTATTTCCCAATGTTAAATGTTTACAAGTAGTTACATGGATTATTAGAGGTAGTCTTGAGTCTTTTATTGGCATGGTTCTTCTTCTTTTTTAATCAAATTAATACCGTCTTGGTGGCAGGTAAGGGTTAATAGCTATTGAAAAAGGACTCAGGGAATGTAGGAAAGAACTTGTCTGTGTTCATAGTGACATTAATTTATGAGGAAGGGTTGGAAGAGCAAGCCAATCAAATACTGGATGCCAAATTACTATATATCACACAATTTACGAGGCAGTCAAAAGTGTTATTAAATTGGAGACCAGGACAACCTTCTTAATTCATCCTTATGACAGTGATTATAATGACTCTAAGAACCTGGTTTAACCTGAGTTCATTTTATGAAAGGTCTTTCATTTTTAAACATTACATTTACTGAATTTTAAAGACAGCTTGCCTTAAAATGTATACAGTTAATGCATAATAAAAATGCCTCAATAATCAATCCACATTCAATACTTGAGTTGACATCGGCATCTGTGGGAGGCATGCAATGGATTCTGGTTTTCAAAAATCTGGTATTGGTGCAGCTTTCTATTTTTCTTTTTCTGTGAAACAAAATAATTAATCTTTAGATTTCACTATAGTAATCCTGCTCTTTTTTCCTTTCCTATTTTATGCTCCCATGGCCCCAGCATCTCTCACCAAATCCTGGTTTTTCTTTTCTGGTAACTCTGGAGGAGTCAATCTGCCTAGCTAGTAGTGGGCCCCTCCTTAATCATTCTGCTTTACAGGTGAAGCCAGCACTCATAAAACCCAGGAAGAGACCTGGTCCAGGATGAGGGCTTATTCTTATCAAGTGTTATGGGTCTCACTGATCCCTAGCCTTGTGGATTCAAGTGAAAACCACAAGTGCAGCATCACCTTTATTACTGCTGTTGACTTGTAAGGTGCTGGGGCAGTGTTGGATACAGTAAGCTTGCATGGCTTCCTAGTCCAGCCTCGGCCCCTTAGTTCTAAGCACAAAATGGATGCTCAATAACTCTTATGGTATGAATGAAGAAATACTTTTATTTATTTATTTTTGACTTCTTGACTTTTATAACCCATTAGTTTATGCTGCATCAGGGTGGGATGTAGTTCTGCCAGAGCTCATGTGTGACTTGTGCTCTGGCCTCAGTTCTCGGAGCAGCCTGCTCCTTTGGCTGCAGCCAGTCAGCATGTGGTGACAGAAAGTCTAAGATGGCTCTTTGTTTTGTGCAAAAGTTGAGCACCCTGGAGAGCAAGATAGCTTCTGGAATATCCTAGGATATTCCTAAAATAATACATTTCAAGTGGCCTTCCAGTTTGGACATGGATCCTGAGAGGGCCATGGCTAGTACCAACTGGCTCAGATTATAGCCATATGATCTGAATACAGAGGGCCTACATGTGTCCATTGCATAAGAAGCACTTAATAATTGTCAATATAATTTCCTACCATTATTTCATCCTCCTGGATTCATGCCACCTTGTTCCCTTGGTGATGCCACCTGGCTTTTGGCTGAAGGATAGGGGAAGAAGAGAGTCCAGAAAGACTCTAAAATTTTGTTGTCTGATGTGACCCTTGAAGAGTATATAAGAATTATTCATACAAACAATATTAGAAATATGTTTTAGGTAGAAGCAAAAACTTAAACCAAGACAAGGAGATGAGAAATAACAAAAAATGATGGAAAATTCTGTGGAAATCAGTATGAGGCAGGAGTAGCTGGAATTGAGGGTAGAGGTATGGCTAAATTATTGAGGACTTGCTAGGTGTGGTGCTAAAGATCATAGACTTTGTTCTGAAGCCAAGGAAGAGACACTGGAGAATTTTAAGTGGTGGTGGACATTATGGCCAGATCCTCATTTTTGGAAGATCCTTCACTCTGGCTTCAGTGTGGAAGGAAAGCCCAAGTCTGACTAGTTTAGGAATCTGATACAGAAAGATTGTTAAGAGATAATGAATCTTGAGATAGAATAGAGGGATGGAGAGGAAGAGATACTGCTCTGGCTCTGCCACAATCTCTTTATGCTCTATAATTCTCCATTTCTACTGAGGTATTTGTGATTCCATTCTAGAATATCTGTCTGTGTTTCTGTTTCTCTCGTTGTTTCTCTTTCAACAGCAATCAAAACTTTGTGACAAAAAGTGAACCTCAAAAAAAGTAAACCTCAAAAGTAGAATTTCAAGAATCAGTAATAAGTAGAGCAGCAATATCAGGAGTCAGCAGCCCTTTATGGTCTGTAATATCTTACCATGTTGCTTGTTGCCTTGGTTATTTGTTCATAAGTCCTTTCATGGCTCTGATTGAGGGTGACTTTCAGGGGCTGATCTATTGGTGCGTTGTCTCTCTACTTTTCCCTGAGCTGCTTACCCACCATGTCGGACGTCTCCAGCTACACTTAGAGCACATAGAGAGCTACCATAACGTTGCTAGCATTTAGTCTAATATGCTCCTTGTGAGGAATGGATGCCCATTGTTGTTCTCTGCTTTCACAGGACAGGTGGCGACATTTATAAAAATTTTTTTACCATGTAGCGCTATGTTTAGAGCATTACTTTGATTCTTCCTGAGATTTGAGAATCTATGACCAGTGATTTATTCTTCTCACCTGATGTAAAAAACCCTCCAGAAATATCTTTGCCAGCATCCAGTGTATGGTTGAATATGTCTATCAACAGGGAACTTGTTATCTTTCATGGAAAACTTTCTACATTAGGATAATCTGCCTCTACTTATATTGTTAAAAAATCTCTTTGTACTTTTGATACACTGGATTTTATTGTTTTCTAAATCTACTAGAACATGCCAACTGAAGATACTCATTGTCAACTTTCATGTCTTTCAGAATCTTTTTAAAAAAACTCCAGTGTAGTTAACATACAATGCTATATTAGTTTCAAGTACACAATAGAGTGATCTAACAGTTCGATAATATATCACTCAGTGCTCATCATGGCAAGTGCCCTCCTAATTGCCTTCACCTATTTCACACATCCCCCTCCTCCCATCCACTTGGTAACCACCAATTTGTATTTTATATTTGAGTCTGTTCTGTTTTTTATTTGTCTATTTCCTTTGTTTTGTTTTTAAAATTCTACATATGAGTAAAATCAGATGATATTTGTCTTTCTCTGTCTTATTTCACTTATCATTATACTCTCTAGATCCATCCTTGTTGTTGCAAATGGCAAGATTTCGTTCTTTATTATGGCTGACTAATATTTTATTGTATGTGTATATATACCAATTATTTTTTTAAGTTTATTTATTTTGAGAGAGAGAGAGAGTGAGCGCACATGCACATATGCATGAGCAAGTTGGGGAGGGACAGAGAGACAGGGAGAATCCTAAGAAAGCTCCATGCTTAGCTCGGAGCCTAAGGTGGGGTTTGATCTCAGAAACTGCAATATCATGACCTGAGCCAATATCAAGAGTTGGATGCTCAATCAACTGAACCACCAGGTGCCCCTGTATATTAATGTTGCAATAAACATAGGGGTGCATATATGCCTTCAAATTAGTGTTTTTGTTTTCTTCGGGTAAATACCCAGCAGTGGAATTACCAGATCATACAATATTTCTTTTTTTGAGGGACCTCCATACTGTTTCCCATAGTGGCTGCACCAGTTTGCATTCCCACTAACAATGCACAAGGGTTCCTTTTTCTCCACATTCTCACCTACACTTGTTTCTTGAGTTTTAGATTTTAGCCATATTGACAGCTATAAGGTGATATCTCACTTTAGTTTTTGTGTTCTGATGATGATGAGTGATGTTGAGCATCTTTTCATGTGTCTGTTGGCCATCTGTATGTATTCTTTCAGGAAATGTCTGATCATGTCTTCTGCCATTTTTAATTAGATTATTTGTTTTTTTTGGTGTTGAGCTGTAGAAGTTCTTTATATATTTTGGATAATAATACTATGTTGGATATGTCATTTGCAGATATTTTCTCCCATTCACTAGGTTGTCTTTTAGATTTGGTGATGTTTCCTCATCTGTACAGAAGCATTTTATTTTGATATAGTCCCAGTAGTTTAATTTTGCTTTTGTTTTTCTTGTCTCAGAAGACATATCTAGAAGGATGTTACTATGGCCAATATCAGAGAAATTACGTCCTGTGCTCTCTTCTAGGAATTTTATGGTTTCAGGTCTCACATTTAGATTTTTAATCCATTTTGTGGTCATTTCTGTGTGTGGTGTAAGCAGTTGGTCCCATTTGATTCTTTTACATGTGAGTTTACAGTTTTCCCACCACCATTTGTTGAAGAGACTGTCTTTTCCCATTATATATTCTTGTTTCATTTGTTGATGATTAATTGGCCATATAATAATGGGTTTATTTCTGGGCTGTTTTTTTCAATTGATCTTTATGTCTGTTTTTATGCCAATACCATACTGTTTTGGTTACTACAGCTTTGTAATATAACTTGAAGTTTGGAATTGTGATACTTTCACTTTTGTTTTTCTTTTTCAAGATTGCTTTGGCTATTCAGGGTCCTTTATAGTTCCATACAAATTTTAGAATTGTTCTAGTTCTAGGGAAAATGCTGTTTATATTTTGATAGGGATTGCATTAAATTTGTAGATTGCTTTGGGTAGTATAGAAAAATTTTTTAAAAATATTTGTTCTTCCATTCCATGAGCATGTCTGTCCATTTATTTCATCATCTTCAATTTTATTTCGGTGTTTTATAGTTTTCAGAATACAGGTCTTTCATCTCTTTTAAGTTTATTCATAGGTATTTTATTATTTTGGTATAACTATAATTAGGATTGTTTGCTTAATTTCTCTTTCTGTTGCTTCATTGTTGGTGTATAGAAATGCAATGGATTTCTGTACATTGATTTTGTATCTTGCAAGTTTAGCAAATTCAGGTATCAGTTCTAGTAGATTTTTTGTTGGAGTCTTTTGGATTTTCTACATCTAGTGTCATGTCATCTGCAAACAGTGGAAATTTTATTTCTGTCTTACAATTTTGGATGCTGTTTAATACTTTTGTTGTCTGATTGCTGTGGCTAGGACTTCCCCTATTTTATTGGAATAAAAATGGTGACAGTGGATATCCTTGTCTTGTTCCTGACCTTAGAAGAAAAGCTTTCAGTTTTTCTCCATTGAGTATGATGTTAGCTGTAGGTTTTTCATATAAGGCCTTTATTATGTTGAGATATGTTCTTGCTAAATCTACTTGTTGAGGGTTTTTATCATGAATGAATGTTGTACTTTGTCAAGTGTTTTTTCTGCATCTGTTGAAATGACCATATGGTTTTATCCTTTGTCTTGTTGATATGCTGTATTGCGCTGATTGATTTGCAAATACTGAACCACTGTTGCATCTCAGAAATAAATCCCACTTGGTCATGGTGAATGATTTTTTAAAATGTATTGTTGGATTCAGTTTGCTAGTATTTTGTTGTGGATTTTTGCATCTATGTTCATCGGAGGTATTGGCCTATAGTTCCCTTTTTTGTAGTGTCTTTATCTGCTTTTGGTATCAGGGAAATGCCAGTCTCATGGAATGAATTTGGAAGTTTTCCTTCCTCTTCTATTTTTTGGAATAGTTTAAGAAGAATAGGTATTAACTCTTCTTTAAATGTTTGGTAGACCGTTTGAAACCATCCAGTCCTGGAGTTGTTTTGTTTTGTTTTGTTTTGGAAGTTTTTAAATTACTGATTCAATTTCATTGCTAGTAATCAGTCTGTTCAAATTTTCTATTTTTTTTTCTGTTTAAGTTTTTGGGAAGTTATATGTTTTTAGGAATTTATCCATTTCTCTTAGGTTGTCCAGTTGACATGCGTGTATGTGTATACAACACACACACACACACATATATATATATTTTTTTTTTTTAAAAGAGGGAGGGTATTTTATGCTTCTTGGTGCAATTGTGAATGGGATCAGTTTCCTTATTTGTCTTTCTGTTGCTTCATTGTTAGTGTATAAGAATGCAACTGATTTCTGTACATTGATTTTGTATCCTGCAACTTTGCTGAATTCATGTATCAGTTCTAGCAGACTTTTGGTGGAGTCTGTCGGATTTTCCATGTATAATATCATGTCATCTGCAAAAAGCGAAAGTTTGACTTCATCTTTGCCAATTTTGATGCCTTTGATTTCCTTTTGTTGTCTGATTGCTGATGCTAGAACTTCCAGCACTATGTTAAACAACAGCGGTGAGAGGAGGGTGAGCTCAAGCAGGGGAGGTGGGGAGGGAAATAGGGGGAGAGAGAGAAAGGGAATCTCAAGCAGGCTTCTGCCCAGCACAGAACCCAATGCAGAGCTTGATCTCATGACCATCAGATCATGACCCATGACCTGAGCCAAAATCAAGAGGTGGATATTTAACTGACTGAGCCACCCAGGCAACCCTGGCATATAAGTTTTAGTTATATTGTTTTACAGTTGTTTTTATTTCTTTGGTATCAGTTGTTATTTCTCCTCTTTTATTTCTGGTTTTCTTTATTTGAGATCTTTTTCTTATTTTGATGAGTCTGGCTAGAGGACTATCAATTTGTTGATCTTTTCGAAGAACTGCTTCATGGTTTCATTGATTTGTTCTATTGTTTCTTACTTTCTATATAATTTATTTCTGCTGTAGTCTTTATTTCCTTTTTTCTGCTGGTTTGGGGTTTTGTTTGTTCTTCTTTTTCTAGCTCCTTTATGTATAAAAGTAGGTTGTTTATTTGAGATTTATTCTTGCTTCTTGAGGTAAGACTCTGTTGCTCTAAATTTCCCTCTTAGGACCACTTTTGTGGCACCCACAAGGCTTTGGAGCATTGTGTTTTCATTTTCATTTTTTTCTCCATGTAATTTATTTATTCTTTGGTTTTGTGGTTGACTTATTTATTGTTTAGTAGCATGCTATTTAACCCCCATGTGTTTGTGCTCTTTCTAGTTTTTTTTCTTGTGGTTGATTTCTCATTTCATAGCATTGTGGTCAGAAAAGAGTGTGGTATTACTTTATTATTTAAAATTTTTTAAGTTTATTTTTGAGACAGAGTGTGAGCAGGGGAGGGGCAGAAAGAGAGGGAAACACAGAATCTGAACCAGGCTCTAGGCTCTGAGCTGTCAGTACAGAGCCTGATGTGGGGCTCAAACTCATGAACTGAGAGATCATGACCTGAGCCAAAGTTGGACGCTCAACCAGTTGAGCCACCCAGGTGCCCCAAGACTTTGTTATTTTTGAATTTGATGAGGCTTGTGTGGCCTAATATGTGATCTATTCTGGAGTATGTTCCATGTGCACTTGAAAATAATGTGTGTGCTGCTATTTGGGGATGGAATGTTCTGAATATATCTGTTAAATCCATCTGGTCCAGTGTATCATTCAAAACCACTGTTTCCTTGTTGACTTTCTTGTTGCATGATCTGTCCATTGATGCAAGCAGGGTTTTAAAATCCTCTACTATTATTAATATCCATTAGTTCCTCTATTTTTGTTATTAACGCTTTTATGTATTTGTGTACTCTCATGTTGAAAGCATAAATATTTGCAATTATTATTACATCTTCTTGTTGGATTGTTCCTTTTATTATTGCATAGTGTTCTTCTTTGTCTCTTGTTACAGTCTTTGTTTTATTTATTTATTTTTGGTACAAGTTTTTTTAAAATAATAGTTAATATATAGCGTAATATTGGTTTCAGGTATAGAATTTAGTGACACATGACTTACATATAACACCCAGTGCTCATCACATTAAGTACCGTCTTTAATACTCATCATCCATATAGTCCATCCCCTGCCCATCTCCATTCCAACAACACTCAGTTTGTTCTCTATATTTAAGAGTCTTTTATGGTTTGTCTCGCTCTCTTTCCCCACCCCTTTCTCCTATGATCATCTGCTTTGTTTCTTAAATTCAACATGAGTGAAATAATTTGGCATTTGTCTTTCTGACTGACTTGTTTCACTTAGTGTAATACACACTATATACACTAGCTCCATCCACATCATTGCAAATGGCAAGATTTCATTCTTTTTGATGGCTGAATAATATTCCATTGTGTGTATGTGTGTGTGTGTGTGTGTGTGTGTGTGTGTGTGTGTATATATATATATATATATATATATATATATATATATATATATACCACCTCTTCTTTATCCATTCATCAGTTGATGGACATTTGGGCTTTTTCTGTAATTTGGCTGATGTTGATAATGCTGCTTTAAAACATCTGGGTGCATGTGTCCCTTTGAATCAGTATTTTTGTATCCTTTGGGTAAATACCTAGTACTGCAGTTGCTGGGTCATAGGGTAGTTCTATTTTTAACTTTTTGAGGAACATCCACACTTTTTTCTAGAGTGGCTGCAATAGTTTCCATGTCCATCAACAGTGCAAAACTATTCCCCTTTCTCCACATCCTTGCCAATACCTGTTGTTTCTTGTGTTGTTAATTTTAGCCATTCTGACAGGCGTGAGGTAATAACTCATTGTGGTTTTGATTTGCATTTTCCTGATAAGTTATAGTTTACCATCTTTTCATGTGTCTGTTGGACAACTGTATGTCTTCTTTAGAGAAATGTCTGGTTGTGTCTTCTGCTCATTTTTATTTTTATTTGTTTTTTGAAAAAATTTAATGCTTATTCAATTTTTGAGAGAGAGAGAGAGACAAATCACAGGTGGGGGAGGGGTAAAGATAGAGGGAGTCACAGAATCTGAAGCAGGCTCCAGGCTCAAAGCTGTTAGCACAGAGCCTGACATGGGGCTCGAACTCACAAACCATGAGATCATGACTTGAGCCAAAGTTGGACGCTTAGCTGACTGAGCCACCCAGGCACCCCTCTTCTACCCATTTTTAGATTGGATGAATTGTTTTTTTGGGTGTTGAGTTGTATTGTTTTTCTTTTCCAATATATTTTGGATACTAACCCTTTATCTGATATGTCATTTACAAGTATGTCCTACCATTTAATAGGTTGCCTTTTAGTTTTGTTGATTGTTTCCTTTCTCTGTGTAGAAGCTTTTTATCTTGATATATCCCAAAAGTTCATTTTTGACTTTTTTTCCCCTTGCCTCTGGAGATGTGTCTAGTAAGAAGTTGTTATGGCTGAGGTCAGTGAATTGGCTACCTGTGTTCTCCTCTAGATTTTGATAGTTTCCTGTCTCACATTCAGGTCTTTCATCCATTTTGAGTCCTTTTGTGTGTATGGTATAAGAAAGTGGTCCAGTTTCATTCTTCTTGATGTTGCTGTCCAGTTTTCCCAATATCATTTGTTGAAGAGATGATCTTTTTTTCCATTGTATATTCTTTACTGCTTGGTCAAAAATTAGTTGACCATATAGTTGTGAGTCCATTTTTGGATTTTTCTGTTCTGTTTCATTGATCTAAGTGTCTGTTTTTGTGCTAGTACCATACTGTTTTGATGACTACACCTTTGTAATATAGCTTGAAGTCTGGAATTCTGATGCCTCCAGCTTTGCTTTTCTTTCTTCAAGATTTCTTTGACTAATCGGGGTCTTTTGTTTTTCCATACACATTTTAGGATTGTTTGTTCTAGCTCTGTGAAAAATGCGGGTGGCATTTTGATAAGGACTGCATTAAATGTATGGATTGCTTTGGGTAGTATAGATATTTTAACAATATTTGTTCTTCCAATCCATAAGCATGAAATATTTTTCCATTTTTTGTGTGTGTCTTCTTCAGTTTATTTAATGAGTGTTCAATAGTTTTCAGAGTACAGAGCTTTTACCTCTGGTTGAATTTATTCATAAATATCTTATGGGTTTTGGTGCAACTTGAAATGGGATGGATTTCTTGAATTTTCATTCTGCTGCTTCATTATTGGTATATAGAAATACATCAGATTTCTGTACATTGATTTCATATCCTGAAACTTTACTGAATTTGTGTTATCAATTTTAGCAATTTTTTGGTGGAGTCTTTTGGGTTTTGTGCGTAGAGCATCATGTCATCTGTGAATAGTTTAAGTTTGACTTTTTTTTTGCCGATTTTGATGTCTTTTATTTCTTCTGTTGTCTAATTGCTGAGGCTAAGACTTCTAGTACCATGTAAATAACAATGGTGGGCATGGACATCCCTGACTTGTTCTGGACCACAGAAGAAATGATCTCAGTTTTTTCCCATTGAGGATGATATTAGCTGTGGCTCTTTCATATATGACCTTCGTGATGTTGAGATATATTCCCTCTACCCTAATTTTCTGAGGGTTTTTATCAAAAATGGAATCTATATTTTGTCAAGTGCTTTTTCTGCATTTACTGAGAAGATCATATGGTTCTTATCCTTTCCTTTATTAATGTGGTGTATCACTTTAATTGATTTGGAATATTAACCCACTCTTGAAGCCCAGGAATAAGTCAAACTTGATCATGGTGAATACTTACTTTAATGTACTGTTGGATTTGATTTGCTAGTAACTTGTTCAGAATTTGTGCATCCATGTTCATCAGAAATATTGGCCTGTAACTCTATTTTTTAGTGGTATCTTTATCTGGTTTTGAAATAAAGGTAATGCTGGCCTTGTAGAATGAGTTTGGAAGTTTTACTTCCATTTCTATATTTTTGGAACAGTTTGAGAAGAATTAAGAATTGACTCTTTAAATGTTTGGTAGAATTCCCCTGGGAAGCCATCTGGCCCAGACTTTTGTTTGTTGGGGGATTTTTGATTACTGATTCAATTTCTTTGCTGGTTATGGGTCTGTTCAAGTTTTCTATTTCATCCCGTTTCAGTTTTGGTAGTTTATATGTTTCTAAGAATTTATCTATTTCCTCCAGATTGTCCATTTTTTTGGCATATAATTTTTCTTAATATTCTCATGGTTGTTTGTATTTCTGTGGTGTTGATTGTAATCTCTTCTCTCTCATTTGTGATTATTACTTTCTCTTTTTGATAAGTCTGGCTAGGGGTTTATCAATTTTATTCTTTTAAAGAACCTCCTAGTTTCATCGATCTGTTGTACTGTTTTGTTTGTTTTTGTTTGTTTCTATATCATTTATTTCTGCTATAATCTTTATTGTTTTCCTTTTTCTGTTGCTTTATACTTTATTTGATGTTTCTTTTCTAGCTCCTTTAGGTGTAAGGTTAGGTTGTGTATTTGAGTCTTTTCTTGATTCTTGAGTAGGCCTGAATTATTATATACTTCCCTCTTATGATGCTTTACTGAATCCCAAAGGTTTCGTGTTTTCATTTTCATTTGCTTCCATGTATTTTTAAATTTTTTATCTAATTTCCTGGTTAGCACATTCATTCTTTGGTACACTGTTCTTAAACCTCCATGTGTTTGTGGTCTTTCCAAATGTTTTCTTGTGGTTGACTCCTAGTTTCATAGTATTGTGGTCTGACAATTTGCATGGTATGGTTTCGACCTTTTTGTACCAGTCAGGGTCTTATTTGTGACTCAGTATGTGATCTATTGTGGAGAATGTCCCATGCGCACTCAAAAAGAATGTGTCTTCTGCTGCTTAAGGATGAAATGCTCTCAGTATATTTGTTAAGTCCATCTAGTTCAGTGTGTCATTTAAAGCTATTGTCTCCTTGTTGGTTTTCTGCTTAGATCATCTGTCCATTGTTGTAAATTGGATGTTAAAGTCTACAACTCTTACTGTATCATTATCAATAAGTTTCTTTATGTTATTACTTGATTTATATATTTGGGTGCTCCTAAGTTGGCATATATATTTACAATTTTTAGATCTTCTTGATGGATAGACCCCTTTATTATGATATAGTGCCCTGTTTCATCTCTTGTTACATACAGTCTTTGGTTTAAAATCTAGTTTGTGTGATAAAAAATTAGGCATTTTGGCTTTCTTTTCCATTAGTGTGATAGATGGTTCTCCATCCTCTCACTTTCAATCTGGATGAGTTTTTTTTTTTTAATATTCATTCTGATACCCTATGTCTTTTTATTGGAGCACTTAGTCCATTTACATTCAGAGTGATTATTAATAGATATGAATTTAGTTCCATTGTATTACCTGTAATGTCAGTGTTTCTGGAGATTTTCTTTGTTCCTTTCTAGTCTTTGTCACTTTTGGTTTTTCTTTCCCACTCAAAGAGTTCCCTTTAATATTTCTTTCAGGTCTGGTTTAGTGGTCATGAACTCCTTTAGTTTTTGTTTGTCTGGGAAACTTTATTTCTCCTTCTCTTCTGAATGACAGCCTTGCTGGATAAAGTATTCTTGATTGCATATTTTTCTCATTCAGCATGTTGAATATATCATGCCACTCCCTTCTGGCCTGCCATGTTTCTGTGGAGAGATCTGTTCCTAATCTTATTTACCTTACTTTGTAGGTTAGGGATTTCTTTTCCTTCACTGCTTTCAGGATTCTTTCCTTATCTCTGTATTTTGTAATTTCACTATGCTGTGTCTTGTTGTTGGCCTGATTTTGTTGATTTTGATGGGAGTTCTCTGTGCCTCCTAGATTTGGATGTCTGTTTTCTTCCCCAGATAAGGGAACTTTTCAGCTATAATTTGCTCAGGTAAACCTTCTGCCTCTTTTTCCCTCTCTTCTTGTTCCAGGACATGTATGATATGATGTTATTACTCTTTCTCAAGTTACTGAATTCCCTAATTCTGCATTCATGATCCAATATTTTTCTTTGCCGCCTCTTTTCAGCTTCATTATTTTACAACATTGTATCTTCTGTATCACTTATTCATTCTTCTGCTTTTTCCATCCTTGTGGTCATTATTATCAGTGGATTTTGCATTTCAGTTATAGCATGTTTATTACATCCTGATATAATTTTTAGGTCTTTTATTTCTATGGTAAGTTACTCTCTGGTGTATTCTATGCTTGTCTCCAGCCCAGCTAGTATCCTTATGATTGTTTGTTAAATATTCTGGTTCAAGCATATTACTTCTATCTGTTTTGATTAGATCCCTGGCTGTGACCTCTTCTTTTTCTTTCTTTTGGGATGAATTCTTCCATTTTGTGATTTTATTTAGGTCTCTGTCTTCTGTGTGTTAGTAAACCCGTTATGTTTCTTGTTCCTGAGCATAATGGCTATATTAAGAAGAGATCATATACTGGGGCGCCTGGGTGGCGCAGTCAGTTAAGCATCTGACTTTGGCTCAGGTCATGATCTCACAGTGTGTGAGTTCAAGCCCCACGTCAGGCTCTGTGCTCACAGCTCAGAGCCTGGAGCCTGCTTCAGATTCTGTGTCTCCCTCTCTCTCTGCCCCTCCCCCACTCACACTCTGTCTCTCTCTCTCTCTCTCTCTCAAAAATAAAAAAAAAAACATTAAAAATTTAAAAAAAGAGATCATATACTGTCCAGCACTTGATTCTCCAGAATCAAGTATTTCTGGTGTATGCTGTGTGGACTGTGCTATTGTGTTTTTGGCTGCTCTTTCCCTCCAGTCAGTCTTCTGCAGAGTTTCTCCTTGCCTGCAGTAAGGAGTGTTTGGATCTTGTCCATTGTGTGGCAAACTTTAGGGGTGTTTGGTCTGCTCATTAACAAAGGCTATGTCTTTTTTCCTCTAGAACTGGAGCTTTGTAGTACTCTATAGTCAGTAGAATTGGTAGATGCAGGGAGTTTGTGCTGGTCTTCCTGGAGGGGGGACTACTGCTGCTCTGACTGTCAGGCACACTTGCCATAGTAAAAACACAGCTGCAGAGTGCAGGAGAGCAGGAATTGGTGTAAGTGGCTGAAGCCACTATTGTGGACACTGTGCTGCTTACTGAATGCTGATGGGTGGGGGTAAAAATGGCATCAGCCAGCTCTCTCATCCCTGGAGAGAGGAGTTTCTGCTGCCACTGTTTAGGAAACTTTCATTGAAGAGTGAAGAATCTTCTCTCATTTGTCCCAAGATTCCCTTTGATCCCTGACTTCACCCTGTGTGTGTCTGAGCCATCTGTCCACCCAGTGGTGCAGTGCTCCTGTGTTTTATTTATTTATTTTTTTAATTTTTTTTTTTTAACGTTTATTTATTTTTTTGGGACAGAGAGAGACAGAGCATGAACGGGGGAGGGGCAGAGAGAGAGGGAGACACAGAATCAGAAACAGGCTCCAGGCTCTGAGCCATCAGCCCAGAGTCCGACGCGGGGCTCGAACTCACGGACCGCGAGATCGTGACCTGGCTGAAGTCGGACGCTTAACCGACTGCGCCACCCAGGCGCCCCGCTCCTGTGTTTTATATTAGGCGTACCAGCTGGGGTTCAGAAAACTCCAAATTAAAAATTTTTTTTTTAACGTTTATTTATTTTTGGGACAGAGAGAGACAGAGCATGAACGGGCGAGGGGCAGAGAGAGAGGGAGACACAGAATCGAAACAGGCTCCAGGCTCTGAGCCATCAGCCCAGAGCCCGACACAGGGCTCGAACTCACGGACCGTGAGATCGTGACCTGGCTGAAGTTGGACGCTTAACCAACTGCACCACCCAGGTGCCCCTGTTCTCAGTCTTCAAATCGAGTTCCTGGGTGTCCACAATGATTTGCAGAAGAGGGAGGTAGCACCTGCTAGCTCCTTGGTTCCTGGAGGAGTCCCTCAGTAATCCCTGCCCCTCCAGCCCATGTTCAGAAATGAATAAACTATTTTCCCTCCCATATGGCCCAGGCATTTTTCCAATTGCTGTTTCTCCACTGTATCTCCAGGGCTGTTTGTCATGCTGTTTCTCCATCTTTAGGGATGGAGACTTTATTACCCTGTAGACTCTCCCAGAACCTAACATGCTGATGTTGAAATTTTAGTCTTTAAGTCCCTTTGGTTCTAAGAATTCACAAAATTTGGCCCCTCTTGCCAACTGTTATGAGAGGATCCATCTTGCCCATGCAGACTCCCTGGTGTGATAATCTGTGTCTCTTCATTTTCTGTACCCACTGCCCAACCCCAGCCATCATCCATTTCATTTCCCACCTCATGTCTTCCCTTCTTACCCTCTTAGATGTGGCCTCTACCTTTAGTTGTGGAGTTTGTTCTGCTAGTCTTTGAGTGAGTGATATCTGGATGTATGCATGGGATGAGGAGAGCTTAGGGTGCTCTTACTCCACCATCTTCCCAACCACCTTCAGGGTCTTCTTTTCTTGAGGGGGAGCATCCTCTATTTCTGTGATTATTTCCCAAACTACATGGTTTCTAATCTTCCTACCATTTCCACCTTCCTTTGCTGGTACTTTATTTTTAGTGTGGGCCAACAGGTAAGTCTAGTTAGGGCAATTAGCAGTCTTATACGTAATTGGATGAAGTTGATGAAGATGATCTGACAGAGATCTGAGGGCAAATCTCTGAGAGAAAGAGGCACAGGATAGGAACAGGGGCAAAGAAGACAGAGAAGAGAGCTTAGCATTCAGGACTCTCTCTTCCACTGCAGCCAGGATTCTGCAATGTAGCCATGGGGGAGAACAGGACTTGTCAGCTGCAAGTTGTCTTCATCCTAGCTTTGTGACTCATAAGAGGCATCCTAATACAGAACATGAAGGAAAGCTTCTGATGGGTATGACTTGGATTATGACATTCTCCCCGAGCCAATCACTGTGACCCAAGGGATGGGGTTATCACATTGGATGACACCTGTGTGGTATGACTTTTCTCTAAATGGGGAGATGGAGGGTGGGAAACATTTTTGTTGGGAGCCCTGTCAGAGTTGTCTGGAGTAGAGGAGAGGCAGTCCTCCAAAGGAAGAGGAGTGTTGCTTCCAGAAAAGAGGAAAAGGATGTCAGGTAATTAAAAATCAACTGGTTTCCCTACAGAGATTGTTTGAGGGAGAAACAGAGGTGGAGAGAGTGACTGAAAGGAATACAAGATAAACCTGTCCACTTCACAACTTAGCCAAAGTTACTAGAAGAGCCTAGTTTCTAAATGCTAGTGATCTCTCCCTTTCAAAACTTTTACTCTCCTGTTTGAAGAATGACACCTATATAACACTTGGGGGAATTTCCTGAAAATTGTGTGTAAAAGGCCCTTGGGGGCCTGAGATTCTGTCTAGGATGGAGAGTGGGGCATTATGACTCTGTCCAACATTGCTCAGATGATGGCTACTCTACCTCCTGTGTTGTGGAATTGCGGAGTAGGGATTATGTTGGCAGGATACTGAGAGGATTGCCAGAGCTGTCTTCTAGACAGGAGCTATCAGGAGAGCTCAAAGATTTGGTCCTGGCTCTGGGACCCTGGATTTTCCTACACTCTAAAATATTCTCCTCAATCTCAGTTCACCTTAACATACCTACAGTTTGACCTTATAATGGAACAGCCATTTAAAGAAAATCTTAATAAGCAATTCCAGCCCAGATATTCCCTTAATGTGATGTTTTGAAAAGTTGTTTCAGCCTCTTTAAGCTTAATGCCTGCCTGTACTTCATTGTAATGATTTTCTCAATACCTCATCTCCCCAGAGCATTCGTGCATTGTAAGTACCTTCTGTTTGCTGCTTAAGCTATTTATTAATCACATTCTTTCCTATTCAGCCTTAACCAGGAGAAATGACAATTTCGAGCATTTTTCAGTTACCTACTATAAATTGGCCCAATTGCTATATGATCTTACAGACTATTCCTTGGGGTGTTTCACCCATTCCAGCGCTGTAATTGGTTTGCTAAAAAGAAAAAAAAAATCCTGGGTCTTAATGCTGTACTATGGGGTTTTGCTGGAGCTTAAGTTTTCTCATATATGGTTAAAGGAGTTTTAGGTGTATATCATTATTGCAACAATCACATTTAATGAACACATAAATGTGCACCACAATTTTAGTGAGACTATCCCATTTTCGACATTTATAAACCTAGAAATTGAGGCTCTTTCTCTGTCTTCCCACGCAGGGTAGGCTATGGGATTGAAAATCTAAATTGGATGCAGTAACCATTCACTAAAGATGGGAAAAGATCTCCCCCTTCAATCAGGGCACATGAGCATCATTTATTTTGTCTTTCGAGAAATTCCTCTGAGGTGGCCAGATGTTTGCTCAATATCTCTGACTCCCACACAAAAGGAGAAGCCATTTTTAAGTTTTATCACTTGTATCATAGAGGAACACAGTGCCCTTATGAGATGCTGGAGGCTGAGCACTGTGAACGTGTGGCTGGAGAGTAGGTGAGGAGGATATAGTGTAAGCTTCATTGCGCAGGTGATTCCCTAGATTGTGTGCTGGAGTGGTTCTGACCACCGAGGACTCTAGGAACTAAGCCACTGTGCCGTGGGCCTATGGGACCTGGGTTCTTTTAATCACTGGGCTGTCTTTGGAAAAGCAAATTGGAAATTGGAGATGGTAGTATGTGAGAGAGTTATGGAAGTCTTCCACTTTTCTAATTAATATTACCAACTTCCTTCAAGATTCAGTTCAGGTTTTATGCTCTCTAGAAATTCATTTCTGAACTCCAGGCTGAATTAGTGATCCTGATTTAAGCTTTTAGCACCATATGCTTGCTTGCATCTATGACACTGCACTGAAAGGATTTGCTTGTGTCTAATTTCCTAACTCTTATTACCTGCACATCCCTGGCATATAGCACAAGCTCTAGTGTAGTAGGTACTTACTACCTGAGTATGAAATCTGGCATGGGCTCAAGGCTTGGTATTCAAGGGAGATTTCTGAGCAGAACCACAGAGGTTTTCATAGTTACAGACTACCTGGATTAGAGGGTGAGACATTTTTTATCAACTGATATTTTGCCTATGGGTCTTTGACATAGAAAGCAAAAGGGAAGAAAAAGGTGGTATTTGAGAACATGGGCCCAACCTGCTGCATTAGGGTTGTGTAGGTAGCCATAGCACAAGTAGGTGTGTACAATGGATTTATGACAGCTGAAAGATATCCTGGATGGGGTAAGAAGAAGGCAGACTATTAGTAGGGAGCCGAGATAAAGCCCTCCCCCTCAGCAGTCAAGGAGTTGCTGCTCATAGGGTATGTTTGGGGACATTGGTGGCCCCTTTGTAATCTGTAGGAGCTTTGCTGCCTCTTTAAGAGCTTTGCTTCCTCCCCAGGTTAATTGGGGACATCCTTATATTTATGTTGGAATAGGTCCCTTCAAGAGATAGCCCCATAGTCATTGCCTTCTTTATTATATCATGTGGCCTCCTGGGCATCAATATAAATGTGGAGGGATGGGTAACTAGCTGACCTTCTAAGGCCCCTTCTAAGCCAGGGTTAGAATGCCAAGTCTTTTCCTTAAGTTGCCACTGTAATTGGCTTCATCTATTAAATGTACTGTATCATCCTTCACTGCCATGCATTTCATTATGCATTGTGAAAGGATTTAAATAACAACTTTTACTTCTAAAAGCCTGCTCCAAGTCTTCCAGCATTACTAATAGAAATCCCAAGGAGTACAGCCTATATTAAAACAGAAAATAAAAAATGCATAAACTGCACCAAGCCAATGTGATGGAAATCTTGCCAAAAACATAAAAAAGCATATGCATAATATTTTATTAAACCTAAGAAACATACATAAATTCCTCTGTGGGATCCAAGTATATTAGTAATAGACATACCATAAAACTCAGTTACTCAACAGTCATAAAAAGCAGCACAGACCAAGTAAATGCTGCCATTTTAAAGGAAACATTTCAAAATGAGAGAGAAAAGACATTTAATGTATGACTGCAACTGGGAAAATGACTGTGATGTAGTCAGTGGCTACAAGTCATTTCTGGATATCTCCAGATCTAGTGGCAGCAGTGGGGTGCTGTGTTACTCAGGGTTTTACAGAGAAGCAGAACCCAATGCTTTTATATACATATACGCTTTTTATGTATATACACCATATATGTGTATAAATAATATATATATATATATGCACATATAAATGTATAAATATGCACACAAAATAAGATATATATGGATATTTATTATAGGGAATTGGCACACATGATTATAGAGGCTAAGAAGTCCCGACATCTGGACTCAACAACTAGAGATCCAGTAGAGCCAATGGTGTAAGTTCCAGTTCAAGTCCAAGTCTAAAGTCAGGAGAAGACTGATATTCCAGCTTCAAAAGGGAATTCTTTGCTTTTTTGTTCTATTTGGACCCTCAACAGATTGGATGAGGCCCACCACACTGGGGAGGGTAATCTGTTTTACTCAGTCTACTTATTCAACAAGAAATCTCATCCAGAAACACCCTCATAGACACACCTATAAATAATCTTTAACCAAATATCTGGGCACTCCATGGCTCAGTTAAGTTGACATATGTAAATAATTACCCCAGGTGCCATGTTCCAGAATACTCCAGCAGAGGAAGGACCAACCTGATTTTATAAGGGTGTGTATGTGATCTCTGTATATTACCACAACATTCAAAAACTAGAGTAACAACTCTTGGAACTAAATATAAGATATGCACATGGCATTCATGGCTTAACTTATCAGGGTATATTATTTTGTCCAATATTTACATGTAAGTAATTCTTATTCAAAATGCCTAGGTATAATTTCTATTAAAATACATTAGAAGAGACAGATAAATTGATATTAGAAGAAGTAATTTAATTCCTACTATTGAATATTGCTTTTCCCACAAAAAGAGGCTCAGAGTTGGCAAATGGCGCAGGATCTCTAATAGCAACTCTGTATTCCTGACCAACCCATAGAGTTACTATCAGCCTTCCATGCTACTGTGCTTCTTATATACAAATTTGGAAGGCGAGGAGCCAATTTATTTGAATAGACTCTTCAGGGAATCATGACTCTTCTTTTCATCATTCTCATCTGCCAAGCCAGAGGTGTTATGGCCTAGGCCTGGGGAATAACTTTGCAGGTTGGAGGATTGAACTTAAAATGCAGGAACTGTGTGAATGGAGTGGTTCTTTTTTTGTCTTCTTCCACTATGAATGCATCTCAGGAGACAAATCTAGATGGATTAGGTGACAAATGGCATTTGTATGATAAGCCTCTTCTAGGATGGAGTAAAGGAAGCCAGAAACACAGCAATTGTATTTTCATAAAACAGGGTATGTTGCTTGTCCTTGGGTGTCCACTGCTCTGGAGATATGCAAAGATACAGGACAAATATAGCATCTTCTTCAAACAGTAATTTTGTCTAGTAGTTTTGGGGAAAATTATTTTATGTTAATCCAAACAGATGCTTTATTGAGTAGAATACAAAATTCACCAAAAAATTTAAATTGTGACATAAGAGTTCAAAGAAATTTCATTCTTGTGGTTAGCTACTAAGAGTTATATCTCTTTCCCTTGGGAAAGAGAAAAGATATAACAATATTTACTTGGAAAAGTTTGAGAGTTTTGGTGAAGGAAGTTGGTTTTTAGACTGAAACATTTTGTTGATTTGCTGTCTAGCTCTCAGTGATACTGCCCTCTCTTTACCTGTACCTCTTCATCTATAAAGTTGAAATAAAGTTTTATTTGTCTAGGCTGAATCAAATGATCTCTTGAACATCTCTGAGCTCTTGGCTCTTAAGTTTTCTCTGGACTTGAGAAGAAGGAGAAGCTTTGATAACATTTGGGATGTGGTCCATTTTTCTACTGCATTCAACTTTTCTCAGTTGCCCTACATCCAAGATCAAAGCCTCAGGGAATCAGCTTTGGAATGCCCCAAAAGAAGCAGAATCTCACTGCTGGTACAGAGTACTTCCTTATCTCAATTCTCCCTCATTGGAAAAGAGTGATGGCAGCCACCCAGCAGGTGACAAGCTCCAGTCAGCCTGGTGGGGGTAGCTGTGGATGCACATGCCTTATTAAACATAACCCACGACAGATTGACGTGCTGTGAACATTTGCTAAATGGTTTGGCAAAGACATAGATCTTTTTGCCAAGTGAAGTCTAGAAACTACAAATATTAAATCTATTATAAAACAGCTTTATACCGAGGGCCTGGATTATTTGGAGTTTCTAAAAAATACCAAACCACTGAGAGGATTTTCATATATTTGCACAGAAAGGGATCCTTTTTAGGATTCTGGGGCATCTTTGTTTTGGGGAAATCAAATGTAAGTGGAAATTCAATAAAATATCAGAAGACACATATGAGTTGTTTGGGATAATCTATTTGCCAGTGCAGCTGGAAGTTTCCCATTGAGTTGTAGAACTGTAGGAGACTCTGAGGGATCAGCTCTGTAGTCTCCACTTTCCAGGGAAAGATAAAGAAAGGGGTACTGACTTTTCATCTGTAGCTGTTCTTTGTGAGTTCTTTTACTCTAAAGTGGTGACTTGGAGGTTCCAGCCTTCCCCATGAGCTTGACAGTGACTGATGTGTTGTATCCTGGGGCAAGTCATTGCATATATTCACTTGTTTATCTAGTAAATGTTTTTGAGCACATACTGTGGGTCTGAAAACCTAATTCTTTTCTTTCATTACTAAAAGTAAATTTAACATACATATTGGCATATATTGGTTTGATAACCAGGGAATATTCAGTTTTCTGACACCTTACTATATTTCACCCTATGACACATACTACTATGACATCATACTTCCTTTGTAATAGCATTTATCATACTGTATTGTAGCTTGTTTAATTATCTTCACCCCTACTAGACTGGGAGCTCTGTAAGGGCAGTGATGGTATCTCCATTCTTTATTGCTATATGCCTAAAGCTTATATACATTTCTGGATATTTAGTAAGCACTCAACAAAACTTACTGATTAAAAATATATTATTGCTTTTGACTTTCTAATCATTTACAGCAAAAGTAAAGCAGAATTCCCCAATGACGCTCATCCCATTTTCCTTGCTTTCCCAACATTTTGTAGACTCAGTATAAGTCAGGGGTCAAGTTATATCCACTGAGAATATGTATTTGGCTACTATCCCCTATGAGATGTGATCATAGGAAGCTAATTTTACTTCAAATTAAAGCAAGACAAAAAACAAATACAGGGGCGCCTGGGTGGCGCAGTCGGTTAAGCATCTGACTTCAGCCAGGTCACGATCTCGCGGTCCGTGAGTTCGAGCCCCGCGTCGGGCTCTGGGCTGATGGCTCAGAGCCTGGAGCCTGTTTCCGATTCTGTGTCTCCCTCTCTCTGCCCCTCCCCCGTTCATGCTCTGTCTCTCTCTGTCCCAAAAATAAATAAACGTTGAAAAAAAAATTCTAAAAAAAACAAAAACAAAAACAAAAAAACAAATACAACTCAGAAATGTTTTGTTTTGAGGCTCAGTCCACTCCAAAACCATTAATATTTTAATGAAATAACACCATATCCAAGAAAGGTAGTCATTAATCAAATTTTAGAATAAAAGTCAAATATTTTTTGCTGTTTCTTTTTCATTTTCACACTTTTCATGCAGATGATAGATTTGGTAGGATGAGAAGATGGAAGCATAAAAAACAAGAATTTTGTTCCAATAAATTCTTACTTAGACTTGTGGTTTATTCCAGAATGAACTTGTATCATCATCCTCCTGTGAAATATGGAAATGTATGGTCAAAACAACCAACTTTGCCTTTAGCAAATTCTTGTGGCCTCGTGGAAACATAAACAATACAGTTTATGCTAGTTTGAAGCAAAATATACAACACATACATTTTAATGAGCAATTCCTTAATAATAGTGATTGTTTGAAAAACATAGCTGAATTTAGGGAAATAATGAAAATTGTGGGTCTTGAGGGGAAAAAATTTGAACCATACCACACTTGTCTAATGATTATTAAAACTCTTCCTCTTTTTCTCTGTGGACAAGGCCTAAGAGAGGCAAATTTTAATAAATAATTGCTTTCTTTAAAGGTCTTTGCCTCAGTGAGACACACCCCTATGAACCTGGAATTACAGTGCCCTGTGTGCTGAAAGAGTTTTAGGCAGAATGTCAGGGGAGCACAGAGGAGAGAACTGGCTCTTGTAAGAGCTGACATCTGAGCTAAATCTTCAAAGTTTAGTTGGAAGTCTCCAGACAGAGAGGATGGGACAGTATTTTTTAAGCAGAAAGCAAAAACAAAACGAAAACAAAAACTTGCACACATGAAGGAATCAAAGAGTGTGGTGCACTGAAGAATGTCCAGGAGTACATTGTGGCTGGAGAGAAGGAGTTACGTGAAAATGAGAACAATGTAGTTCATAAGAGAGATGGAGGATGGTGTGAGAGAGGTGGTTTGCTCCGACCTGTGAGGAGTCTGCATGCCCATGTCAACAATGAAGTGGGAAGATGATAAGAACAAAGGAAGTATTGGGTGAACATCATGTCGAGATAGCAATGCTAAGGAATGTAGCAATTCTGAATCAGATAACAAGACCTTTCATAATGCTGAAGTACATTTTGTGAAGGAGAAGGATTACTTATCTGAATTAGGGGCCAGGAAAGGCTTTCTGGAGGGGTTGATATCTGAGAGGTAAATATGAAGATCTGTGGGAATCCAGGAGGGAAGAAACTATTCCAGGAAGAGGGATCATTCTATAGAAAGAGATGAGTTAGAGGAGGGGAGGAGAGGGAAAAGAAGCAATGCTGAAGGGAAGGGAGGGAAAAGGAGGAGAGAGGGGAGGAGATACATTCCCAGGACTGAAAGTAGTTGAATATGGCAGTAGAATGGGAACAGAAGTTAGTGAAAGGGAGTTGGAGATGACCTTTGAGATGAAAGCAATGGCTAGAACAAGTAGGTCCTTGTAAGCAATCTCAGGATTGGGGACCTCTACAGTATTAAAAGCAGGGAAGTGATATGATCTGGTGATAGTTAAGAAAGATCACTCTAGAAAGTTAATTGGAGACTCTTTGGTTGAGCCAGGAAATCAGCATGTTAGCTGTTTCAGTAGTCTGGAAAAGAGGTGATGGTAGCCAAAACCAGGATACTTACTGACAAGAGAGTTGGCATTTTTAAGAAAGGGATTAAGTGAAGACTATGGGATTTTAACTTAATAGATATGAGCCTGTAGAGCTCAAGAGGTACTTGTCAAGGACTTAAAAGCTTCATAGCTTAGAAGATTTGCTGTGGAAGGTGGGAAGAATCATTGTAAGAGAGTATGGTGCTCAGAAGTTGATGGCTAATTTATTTTTAATTTCAGAAGTTTAGTGGTTCTTGGCAATAAAAAGCTGCCCATCATGTGGAGATGAGGAAAAGAAAGGGAGGATAAGGTGCTCGATGAGGAGTCCATGGATTGAGTGAATACCTTGTTGGATGGCCATCCACTTTGGCTAGGTGAAGAAGAGAACTTGGGCCAGTGGCTACAGTCTTTATTGACTAAGAAATGATATGGGAGTGCATAAATAATGATGATAGACAGACAGTGGTCCACAAACACAGTGACACCAGTCTAGAAGGAGCAGAGGGCTTTTTAAGAAAACAGTGGTGTAATAATCCAGAAATCCAGAGTAGCTAGCAGATAATGTGCAAGAATGATTTGTCTCAAACAGAGAGGGAAATAGAAGTAATTCTTTAGGAGAAAGCCACATTTTGGTGAAGACAAGAAGGTTAAAGGAGCTATATTGAAAACACCCAAGCTATGCAGGTCTGGATTGGGGCTCAGAAAACAGATTTCAGAAGTAAAGGAGGAGCTGCAAACTGGATAACTAAAGTTAACCTGGATGGGAGGCATGTGAATTTTGATGGCTGTAAGTTTTCCAGAACTGCTGGAGGGAGAATGTTGCTCAAGCTTTTAGAGAGGATTAGCTGTGCATACTTTTATTTAATGTGAAAATAAGAAGCTACAAGTTCCCCTAAGTGGACTTTGTGTATTTAAAACTGGGGCCATAGTTTTGTGGTGCTGCCAGGTGGCCTTATTTCTGAACACAGCTTAAGGATGCAAACCCATAGGGTATCTCTGGAATTCTGTGTCCTGAGCACAAGCTGTTGGCTTAGCGACCCTTAAAATTGGTGTTTAATGATGACATATCTACATAGAATGTAGCAGTAGCCAAGAAAACTCACCCCACAAAGATTTTATCTCCAAATCTTTTTTTTCAAAGACTTCCTCAGCAAAGACATTTTCTCCTTATGTGTATTGAAAGGAATAAGCTCTAATCTTGAGGGAAGACAGAATCAAAGATCTGACAACAACATTTATCATAAATAATGAATAAAAAACATTAAAAACTTAATTTGGAAAAATGAATTATCAGTGTAGTACTTGTGCAAATTGGCTTATGGGAGTTGTGGTAGGTTTGCCTCACTGATGAGTTGTCTGTATAAAATTCTTCTCCCATGCTTCTCTCCCAGCACTGCTTAGGTTTTCCTCTTCCCTCACCCATGGCTCCTTGTTTTCCTCTTCTTGTCCCTAACTGGGTGTTCTTCAAATCTCAACTCTTGAGCTTGTGAATTCTTTCAAAAGTTTGTACTTCAGGCTTTTACTGTTTATCTCAAAATCTATATAACCCTTTCCTTTATTTTCATAGATTCCAGACTTTTAAATTTTTTTTTTCAACATTTATTTATTTTTGGGACAGAGAGAGACAGAGCATGAACGGGGGAGGGGCAGAGAGAGAGGGAGACACAGAATCGGAAACAGGCTCCAGGCTCTGAGCCATCAGCCCAGAGCCTGACGCGGGGCTCGAACTCACGGACCGCGAGATCGTGACCTGGCTGAAGTCGGACGCTTAACCGACTGCGCCACCCAGGCGCCCCATAGATTCCAGACTTTTACTGGTAGAGGCATACAAATAGAACACCTTTACTGGAATGTACAATTATTGTCATCTCAGCAAACTCATTTTGAGTTAATCTCAATTGATTATCTTTCTTCTCAACCTCTTACTCTCTTTCAGGGACACCATTCCCATACTAGGGCACCACTAATTCTTTCTTTGTACCCTTTTCACTCTTTTTCTTTTGATTCCATTGCCATGGAATCTCCATGTCCCTTATATCTTGCCCTCAAATCTAGTCTGCTCGAAAGCCAGTCTTCTTGAAATAGTGATTTATTTTGTCCCTACTCTATTAAAAAGACACATGGATATTTTCCCTATCCCTCTGTTCTATCTCAATCCTACATTCTAAGGCCCAGCTCCAATTCCTCCTTCTCTAGGAAATAGCAATTTCCACCCAAAACTCCATCTATCTATCTTGGCATCTGCTTGGAAAGGACCCAACCTGGGAAAGTTGGAACTGGGAATAGTCCAGGAGAACAGGTAATAGATAACGTTTTTGATCACTGAACACTAGGATTCACTAAAACACAGTCACTGCTGCACAGACAGCCCTTGGCCAAAGGTAGCATTGTGCTTATTAAAACTTTCACTAGTGGTAACATGAGATGGTGAACTGGTAGAAAGGAATGTATTAGCATGCTGTATTTAACAGGCTTTTGAAATCAATGTATGAAATAAGTCAGTAGTCTCTATAAAGGGTGGCCGGGTTGGATGGCTATTGCTAAATACCACTGATGATTTACAGAGAGATAATGAACAGCTGAAGGTGAGTAAAGGCAATAGAAAGCCAAAGGGCATTTTTAGTTGCATACAAAGAAGTTCTCATTTCAAAACCAAGAACTGTGTAAGGACTTAATAGTGATAGTGGCTGAACTTTAAAGACTGTTAAATGCTCAACAATGGCAGGTCCGATATTAAGGTCCACATAGAACCAAAGATACTTCCTGAAGAAGTGGCTAAGCCCCTAGGAAAAAAGAAGGATCATGTCACACTACGACACACATGCACAGTAAGAGTTTTCCAGTCCTCTGGACAGAGCTAAGGTCATTTACATGGGTAACTATGCTCTGGAGAAATGGTAATGCTAAGGGATTCCAAGGACTATTGAGCATAATAGGATTTGAGCTGATAGTGATAAGCAGAGACCCAAATCACACGGTCTTCCTGTAGAGTAGTGGCATATGGTGTCCTGCACAAAATCTGGTGGGCATTTCCCCACCCCAAATGTGTTAATTGAGTTTGACATACTTGGCAGTTGGTGAACCCACCATATTGGGTCATTAGTCTGTGGGGGTCAAAGCTACCAGAGAGAAAATCTTCAAACGGCCCCTCACCCCTCTCCAACCCTACTGTCAAAACTAATAGTGTATCCTAGAGGGATGGTTGAGATTAGTGTCATACTTAAAGTATCTGAAGGATGCAGATGGTGGTCCCCATCATATTTCCCTTTAATTCATGAATCTAGTCCTTGCAAAAACTGGATGGAACATGGAGAATGATGGTAGATTACTGCAAATTCAGCAAAGTAGTAGCTCTTATCACAGCTGCCTTGCCAGATGTGTTATCCTTGCTAGAGAAAATTAATATAGCCTCAGGTACAAGCTATGCAGCCATTGATTTGGTGACTGGCTCTTTTCTATCACTGTCACAAAGAAGGTTCAGAAACAGCTCACTTTTGCATCATATGGAATGGATAACTGCATGCATTTATAATTTTGCTCCAGGGCTGTGCTAACTTTCTTGCTCTTTATCACAGTGTGTAGGCTAAAGAGCTCTAGATCAGTGCTGTGCAATATAAATAAAATGTGAGCCACATATATAATTCAAATTTTCTATTAACCACATTAAAAAAGTAAAAGGAAACAGGTAAATTAACTTAATAATATATTTTATTTAACCTAGTATTTCCCAAGTATTATCATTTTAACACATAATCAATTTAAATTTATTAGTGAGTTTTTTGTACAGTCTTCTATATTTCTGATGTATTTTATATTTATAGCATATCTCAAATCAGATGTCAAATTTTCACAGGATGTACTTGCTTTCATAAAATTTACAGTTGAAAAAGTAGATTACATGCCCAAATTGTTCCAGCCAGACTTAAAATTTGACCAGTAACTGAATCAAACTACCCAAAAGTATACTTTTAATAATTGCATCTACATTGACAAAACTGGTATATCTTTTTTAAAGATTTTACTTGATTTTGAAGGAAATATGTATCAGTTTTAAAACTACAGCTGTTAAAATGAAGTAAGTTTATTAACTCTTTTTTAACTTAGTATTACTAAAATTGAATTCAGAAGGTAGTATGTAAATTGAAAAGCAGCTCTAAGTTTATTAATAACAAAAGTGTTCTTCAAATTTTTCTTATAGTTTTTTTCCTCTGTTAATTTATATTAACACTGTCAATTACAATTAAAATCTCACTATTCATGTTGGGAAAATGTAATTATCAGTTTATTAAATTATTAATAATGTATTAATCATTATTATTGATACAAAAAATTCAAGTCCAGCATGAATTTGCAAACAAGTAAAGCCAGGTCACAAATAAATTCTTCTTTACTCAAGAGCTTCAACGTTAATTTATTCATATGCAGGGTGGTATCAGTGAGAAAATGTAAAGGGTACTTCTGGGTATTTTGCCTTTGATTATTGAATGTCAGCAAATATTCCTTTTGTTTCAAGGAATTTTTAGTTGATTGCAGTTGGAGTTTATATTTCTGGAAATCTTACAGCTCCTCCATGACTTAATCAATGAGAATAAGGTTATTAAATTCATTGTCTTCTATTTGTTCAAAAGTTTGGTAAACTGGTGATGATTTTTGTGCATATATACTCCATGGTTTTAACAACTGTGTCTTTGGTGCTTTTCCTAGAGTTTGCTTCAGAACACTAAACACAAACATTTCTAATATGTTGTAGTGGAATAAATCAACAAGGGAAATATCAATGTCTTGTTTTAAAATACCAAAAATTCAATTTTGACTGAACATAGTTGAAGCACTATCTATAGTTATAGAAACTAAGTTTTCATATATAGATAAAAATTTTCTTTGAGAGATGTAAAGCATTTAAAAATATCTATTCCATGAGTCTGATATTTTAGTGTGCAAATTGATATTTGTGTATAAATTTTGTTTATAAATTTGTTTATAAATTTTCTATTTTGTATAAGAATCTGAGACATTTTATAGCTGGTCAACATTTCAAGCCCACATCCTGTTGAGACTCTTAAAAAAATTTTAAAAACATTTATTTATTTTGGGAGGGAGGAGAGCATGCATGTTTTGAGTGGGGGAAAGGAAGAGAGAGAGAGAGAAAGAATCCCAAGCAGGTTCTGCACTGTCAGTGCAGAGCCCAATGCAGGGCTTGATCCTATGACTGTGAGATCATGTCCTGAGCCAAAATCAAGAGTCAGACACTCAACTGACTGAGCCACCCAGGCACCCCACTCTTAAAAAACAAAATTTTGGTTGGATATTTAATTGTGATTTCAGGTAACTAATTTTACTTATTCTTTTTTCACTCTTGAGAGGAATCTTCTTATCAAATTCACTATATTTTGGCTGATAATGTCTCAGTTGCTTATTATCTTAATTTTTTTTTATTTGTTTACACAGCAAACTTTGTTTTTGTTTTTGTTTTTTGCCGTAGCAAATTGCAGTTGCCATTCATTATGAAACTTGTGATACACTTGTTTCTAGTCACCTTTTTTCTTTACCTTTCCAGTTGGAGTACTGGCTTTACATGTTTACTCAATCTCCATCAGTAGTAATATGCCTTCATTTTGATTTTAAAAATTTATCCATATTTATTTCTTGAAGAAAAATAGTTTAATTATATCACAAAATACTAATAAATACTTTAGTTACTAATAAAATTTTGTATAGGTATCATAATGTGTGTGTATTACCGAGAATATTCAAATAAACATACTGATATCTGGAAAAATTCATTTGTACTTAATTTGTTGATATATACTCAGTCACTGATGTGTTTCTGTGACATGATACATGTCCCTAAAGAGAATTTTACAATATAATATATTACTCCATGTGATCCTTAGCATGATATGTAATCCTACCAAAACAATGAAGTTATGTTTAACAAGTAAAGTATTTTATACTGCTTCAATATTTAAATTTAAATTCATTCAAATGAAAAATTTAGTTTCTCAGTTGCACAAAACCACATTTCACTTGGTCAATTGCTACATTTGGCTATTGGCTACATAATGGACAGCACAGATGGAGACCTCTGGACATCTTGCAGAACATCACATTCATCCATTATATCAATGATATTAGGTTGATTAAGGAAGAGATACCTAATACAGTGGAACATGCATGTTCCAGGAAGTGGGAAAGACACTCTGCTAATATTTAGGGGTCTTCTATATTCATAAAAATTTTAGAAACCCAGGGCTCAGATGCCTGGCATGACATCCGTCAAAAAGGAAAAGATAAATTATTATATCCTAAACTTTCTGCCTTGAAGAAGGAAGCACAATAGTGCCTGGTGGGACTTTTCAGTTTTTTTGACAGTATATCCTTCACATGCAGATATTTCTCTGGCCCATATACCAAGTAATTCAAAGTCAACCAGTCTTGAGAGGGCCAGGACCAGGAAAAGATTCTGCAACCCTGCCAATGGGTCAGATGATCCACTAGGCCCCATGGTGTTGGAGGTATTGTTGGGAAAAGGTGCCATGTGAGGTTTTAGACAAATTCGAATGGGAAAATCACAACACAGGCCTTCAGGATTGTGGAGGAAGGGCATACTATCTGCAGTGGAGATTTATATGATTTAAAACAATAGCACCTGGTTTGCTACTGGGCCCTAGTAGAAGCAGAATGCCTGACAATGGGATATGAAGTGACCATGCAGCTGGAACTATTATCAGCAGAGTTCTGTCAGACCCACAAGTCAAAGGTTGGGTTGGCCCACACTCCATTGCAAATGGAAGTGGTGCATCCTTGGCTGAACATGAGCAGAACCAGGGACACAAACTAGCACTTGAACAGGTTGCCTATACCCACATGACAACCACTGATGCATTAATTACCCTTTCTCAGCTCATGCCTGTGGCTATATGAGGATGGTATAGAAGCAGTTGAGGAAGGAACAAAGAGATTTAAGTTAGTGTGCAAATGGAGTAACCCATTATGTGAGTACAAGTCAGAAATGGACAGCAACTACACTATAGCTTCAGGGTAGCCTTGAAAGACAATAGTGAGGGGAAAATCTTCTAATTGTAAGAGTTTTGGATAATGGAGTTGGCCATCCATTTTGTTGAAAAGAGAAATGACCCCAAGGTTTAGTATGCATGGACTCATGGGTAGTGGCAAATGGAAATAGACTGAAAGATCAGGAAAGATCAGGAACAAAGAAGTCTGGGTTAATGACATTTGGATGGGGAAATATTCATGGTCATGCTATGTGAACATTTTTATAGTATACATTAATGCCCACCAGAGAACATCCACCAAAGAAGAGACACTCAACATCAATTGGACAGAATTACTCAGCCAGTTGATGTCAGCCAACCTCTGTCATCAGCCACCTCAATATCAGCATGATGGACACATGAACAGAGCAGCCAATGTGGCATAGATGGAGGCTACACATGAGTTTAACAGCATGAGTTCTGACTTGCCAAGATTGATTTATCTATAGTCACTACCAACTCTCCAGCCTGCCAGCAATAGAGACCAATACTGAGTATGCAAATGAGTTCCATTCTTTGAAAATGTCAAGTGGCCATTTAATGGCAATATGATGACATTGCCCCCCCCCTTTTTTTTTATCCTGGGAGGCTTTTACTTGGAATACATAACATATAATTTGTGTTGGTGTGCCCTTCCCACCCGCAGGACTTCAGCCAGGATCACTCTTCATGTGTTTATGTAGTCTTAGAACCAATTACATGGGTCTAATGAGGTGGGGAGGAGAATGCTGCATTCCCAGAATTGAAAGGGGTTCAGGTGGGTGGAGAACAGGAGAAGGAGTTGGCAAAGACCAGTTGGGAGATGAAATTGGAGAAGCCATCAAGATGTATGTAAATCATGGAATGGCTTTGTAAGCCAAGCTAGGGAGTCTGGGCCATATGGATGTGGGTAATCAACAAAGGGTTTTAAAAGGCAATTGATATGATCAGATTTTTCCATGAGCTCCTTATTATCTTGGATTTTACTTACCTTATTTGTTGAGAAGATGAAGAATGTGAAGTTCTGAACTAAATTACAGTCTCAAGCACCAGGCCTCTGTCCTATTTATCATAGGAGAAAGCTCTCTCATTTTTATAATGAGACAATTGCCAAGATTATACTTTTTCAAGTAACAAAAACATACAAATGGGGTAGGGGAGGATCTTTGCCTGCTCCTATTTGTAAAAACTAAGACCAGAATATAGAAATGCTCAAAGAGCATGTTTGAATACATCTCTTTGTAAAACATGACAGAAAGGAGTGATTATTTAAATTGGACAGGACTTTGCATTCCTGGCTCCTTGGTGGCAGTGCCTTTTGTCTGAACTTTTCTTATGAGAATGTCACAAAGGATAAAAAATGAGTCCAATAAGTTTTATTCAATTTCAGAGTCTATTATATATTCTGTTTTACACAAAGCATATAATTTTAAATTTCATAGATAGGCACACCGAACATACACTTGGTAGATATACAGCTGTTTGTATGGGTGAAATTGAAACCCTCCAGGGAGGGTAGATTAATAATTCCTTACTTGTAAGACGCAACAGCCATCTCATATTCCAAACAAAGCCTGGCCAGCCAAAAGTGATTCATGGTCATTTATAAAAACTGATTACCAATCACCAGATCTTAAAGCCATGGCAACCTTTATTTTTCAATCTTATAAACAATAAAGCTCCCTTTTGTTAAACTCATGAGGGAACTCTTTCCCACGGAGGAGTTTGTAAATGCAAAAGCTAATTTTCCACGTCTGACAGCAGGTATGAAAGCTGATGAATACATATATGATAAATACATATTTCAGTAGGAAGAAAATATTACTGTGTATATATTTATATAGTTTTCTTTCACTGAGCTGTTGATCCAATGGGGAGAAAAGTCCAGAACTGACTCCTTTTAGTGCTCCAAAGGCACATTTTTTTTTTCCTGACAGGACAGTATAAAATATTCAGGTCATTAATCCTTAAAAAAATCTATATTTAGCTTAAGTCATTCTTCTGAACAAAATATTAAAATAAAAGTTTCTGTATATAATAGTGGGAAACTAGAGACTGTAATAATTCCTGATTTGTAGCTTAATCTCAATGCTTGATAAAGGTATTAAATCATTCATCAATTTTTGATCATCTACGAGTTCCAAGGTACCAGGTAGAACCGGCATGACTCTTGTGATTAATGGCTCCTGTTGGGGCCCCTTTTCTCTGTTTCAGTGGTTGAGTGGCAGACCAAGTAGATAAGAGAAAGCAACAAGGTCATTTCTTTGCTTAGCTTTCGCTTGTTCTGTCATGTCTGTTGTGTGTACCAGTGAGACAGTAACTTCTCCAAGGTCAGTTTGAAAGCCTAGAAATACGTTCACCCATCATGTAGTCAAAAGTACTGGCAAAGGCATGTGAAATCCAACAGTCAGTTAAGGGATAAACAGAAGGTGGAAAGATGGATGAGCATAGGCCTTTACTTTCCATTATGTACACAATTGGTCTTATGCTTGGAAGAGTTCCTTAAAACATTGTAGAGTGAGCCAAAGAAGTTTAAGAAACAATTAGTTCAAAATTACATGATATTTTGGGCCATGTTTGAGGGTGATATGGACAGAGCTGAACAACAGTTGAATCTTATTGACCTGTTGAGGTCTGTTGGTATCTTTGGTCCCCATGTGATGAGTAAGTAATTGTGGATTAGGCCATTTGGATTCTGCTGCTCAAACTCTTGAGCCCTGCATTGGAGTACTGGCCCTGAACTTAGGCCTTCCAGAATCTTATGAGTTTCATGACCAGAACTTCATTAAAGGAGTTAACTGCAGGTCTCTCGCTTTGTTATATTTCTTCCTTATTCTTTGTATAACTTCTTCCCATTGAAGTGATCCTGCTCCTGGGCTTGAGCCTTCTTTACTTCTGTAATAGGATTTGACTGACTCTTATTGGAAATCTTGACTGGTAGTGTCATTAATGGTACATTGACTACCCTAATCAAAACTGGCTCCTGCCTTCTTATCTGCTTGGTTGAGCATTTTCTGGTTAAACTTGAAAAGAGGTTTAGTTGTGGGGGCAAAGGTAGTTCAAAAACTTTAGTCTGGCCATAAGAACAATCTTTAGTTCTTGTTCTGCATCAAATGTTTAATCCCTCCTGGGTCTGTTCTAAGCAGTGTAAAGAGATAATTTCAAGTTTTTCAATGGCATTTTTAATAGTTGCCTTCTGGAATTCAGCTTTCAAGGGATTTTTTGATAAGAGCAATGTAATCATGATGGAATCTCTTATTAAAAGGACTTTCCTTTTCCAAAGCTTGAAAAAAGTCTGTTTCTCTCTTCTAAAATTATCAGGCTGTCTATCAATAATTGAAGGTGAGATCGAAACTATGACCTTGGCAGGTAGTACAGAAGATTTGCTAAAGTTGTTCAATAGTGTGAGCTATTTTTTTAGATTATGTGTTTTTGAACTATATTAAAAGTAAACTTCTTTTCTCAGTCTTCAGGATCCTGGGAGCAGGTTCATTTATTCAACAAACATTTCACTTATTCAACAAACAGTACTACTTTGATAGTAGAGGAAGGGAGCAAATTGAAGAAGTTTCCAGCTGCTCTTTCATACTGACTGTCTTTACCCTAGAGGGCTCTGCCCTTGGCCTAGTTACCATAATTTCACAATTCCAAGTTTAGCCCCTGAGAAATGATGCACAGACTTTCTGCATATAGACCTTCATCTGAATCACCTAAGGAGTGTACTAAAATGCAGATTCCAGATTCCAAGCCAGATATATAGTCAGTAACTAAATGAAAGAACTTGGGAGTTTGTGTTTTAGCAAGTTCCCTAAATGATTCTTAATGAAAGCTGCATCAGAAATTGTGGCCAGAATAACCTTGGAAAATGTATTTAACCTCCCAGTGTCTCTATTTCTTTATCTGTAAAATGGGAGATAACACTAGTGTCTACCTCATGGGGTAGTTTCATGGATTGTATGCATTAATATATATAGTTAGTGTATGTTAAATGCTTAGACTAATGTTTAGGAAGTGCTGTGTAGCTGTTTTTTTTTTTTAATTATTATTACTATTTAGTACTAATAGTGGTAGTTTGCTAGTAGCAGGAGACTCAGCCTATAAGCATTTCCTTATGAACTCTCAGCTGAGCCTGGTTTCAGGGATTGGTATGGCATCACTATGTAAGGTCTCCTGGTTTGTGCTTTACTGGGTTAGGATGAGCAGGGGTCACATTATGAGGCTAGGAGGCTGAGAGAACACAAAGCTGTAGAAGGAATGTGGTGCTTGAGACCAGCTTCAGTTTGAGTCTTTCAGTTTAGTCTTTTGAGCCTAACCCTCATAAGAGTTGGTATAATTCATACCAAATGGATTTTAAAAAATTACATCCAGTTCCTTCAGCCTGTGGCACCTGGAAGCACAACACTCCTGACTAACTCTGAGATATCATTTCAGGCCCTCTGTTTCCCCTTCTACAAAGCTGTAGAAGGAATGTGGTGCTTGAGACCAGCTTCAGACCATGTGACCTAAAGTAGGGGCCTAGTTCCCTCCTCTGTTAAATGGAAGAAAATTAACATCTACTCTGTTCATCTTTGAAGGCTCGCCTTTTGAAAGAGGTTAATAAATAGGAACTTTCCTGTTTACTGGATTTTGGTATTGTGTTCTCCAACCAAAAAGAGAGGAGAGAGACCATGCTGAGTGACTCCAAAATGAGCTGGTACCTCTTGGCTGTCACCTTCCTCAAGTTTACATAATGGGAAGTGCAGGAAAGAATTAGGAGGGAATGGAGAGTGAAGAGTTCTTTGGAGAAAGAATTAGTGTGCTGTCCATGTCCTTCTCCCCTCCCTTCTCTTCCTGTCAGTCAATTGGGTAGGGCTTCAGAGAGTGATCCAGAAAGGTTTCTCTGTGTCTCCTGAACTTTAGGAGAGAAGAGTGCTGGAATATGACTAACCCTGAGAAAGCCTGAGAGAGAGGCTGGCTAGAGTCCCTGTGGTGTCAGAGCAGAGACAGGGCCACTGTGGAGCAAGCTGCCATTCCACCACAGAGGGACAATGGGGCTTGTTTCCTGTGGGACAGAGGAGCCCATGAGTCATTTTGCCAAAGAACCCTGGTCATGAGGGCATCTTGCTGGAATGTGAGATGAGTTCTGCAGAAAAAGCCCGAGTGCACTATTAGCTATAGGAGCTGTAGAAGATCATGAGGAGACTAGCTCGGGATGGCACCAGGGAACTGCATTCAGAGCATGCAAGGGAGGGGAACCTCTAGACATCAGCAAAAGCACTTGAGTGAGCAAGTATCAAGTCAACATTTGGACATCTGCCATACCCAGGGATACTAACACCAGACTGCACCTTTGCCTGGCAAGAGATACCTTTTGTGGTCCTTCTTATCACTTCCCTCTAGCCTTTTCCTCACTGTAATAAGTCTGGGAATGGTCATTTGGTTGCAGGGGAGGTGATGCAAAGCCAAATCCGAATTGTCCATGCTCCTCCAGCTCCCTGATGTAGGTTTTTTGGCCTGGTAACAGACCCGAGCTTGGGGACGGGAGAAACTTGACATTCACTAAGGATTTAAAAGTTTAATATTGGACTGGACTGTGGCTTTAAAAATTTGGAAGTGATCAGTAAAGCTACAGAAACTCTCAGATTTTATGCAATGACAGAGAAGATTGATTTTTCAGGTTAGGGTTAAAGGGACAGTAGTGAGAATAAAGTTCTATTTGGCTGGCATGCTGACAAGTCCAGCTGGTTCACAAAACCAGTTATCTTGGTAATGTTGTGAGAGTCAAATGAGCTGGGTGGGGCTCCTGGGTGGCTCAGTTGGTAGGCATCCGACTTTGGCTCAGGTCATGATCTCATGGCTCATGAGTTTGAACCCCACATCAGACTCTGCTGTTAGCTCAGAGCCGAGAGCCTGCTTCGGATCCTCTGTCTCTGCCTCTCTTGTCACTCCCCTGCTCTCTCTTTCTTTCTCTCTCCCTCAATAAATAAATAAACATTTAAAAAAAAGAGTCAAATATGAGCTAATAGGTAGGAAAGTGCTCTGAATATTATAAAGTGTACATATTTTGAAATACTGTTTGTATATATGCATATAAATATAATTGGAAAAAAACCCAGAAAACACCTACTTGCTGTAAAGCAGACCCCATGCTAGATGTTTAGAGGATATAGGAATGAGTATCACATTGTCCCTGCCTATAGGGAGCTTATTGCTTCTAAAGAGTGAGTTACATACCATACATTTTCCTTACCCTGCTTTCTGCAATGCAAAGGTGAATGTGATCAAATTGGAGAATAAATCACAGCAGCTAATTCTCTATAAAGTGATTCAAACTAAACAAAAGGATAGTTTATCTTCTTGCTGCCTGTCTCTCAGCTCCTCAGGCACAAGCCTCCCATATTTTCAAATGCCTGCCTCTAAGTATTTGCATACTGCCCTGGGTCCCTGTGGCTGCTGGATGCTTGCTGCATTGTCTATTCCTTCTGCATTTTCCACAGTGGTCTCTTCGTAGCCCACTGCTAAGTTACTTCTTTAACCTCAAGGGGGATAATTCCCTTCCTTGTGCCACTGGAATGTGGAACAGGAAAGGAAGAAGAGTTGGTATAATTCATACCAAACGGATTTTTAAAAATTACATCCAGTTCCTTCAGCCTATGGCACCTGGAAGCACAACACTCCTGACTAACTCTGAGATATCATTTCAGGCCCTCTTGAATGGTGCCATCTTTGTAGATAGTGCTGCAGCTGGTGCATAATAGGAACTTAATAAATACCTACAGGAAAGTATGTTTCACTTATTGTGTATTTTTTTATTTTTTCTGTGTAGGAGCAATGAAGCTAATCTTATGTCTTTCCTAATTAGGCTATAGGTAGCTTCCTGCTTGTTTTTAAAAATTGTGTTTGTTTTGATCAAGGTATCTAGAATATTGATCTATAGCTATAGTTTCAAGCCACAGGATAGCAGTGCTAATGTGACAGTATCTAAAAGGAGAATATTGGCTGCACTGGGAAAAAAAAAAGTTTGTCTGATCCAAGTCTCTAAACTGTGAGGAAACAATTCAGTCTAGTAACTTGAAGAAACAAGACAAAACACAACAACATCAAAACCCCCCAAAAACAAACATACAAACAAACCAAAAAAAACATGGTTTGTGTTCTTCAAGGGAAGATCATCTCTCTACTGAGCTAAGTTCAACTTCACCACTGTGTGTGGTTGGCCTCCTGCTGTAGGGCAGGACTGCTCTGGTCCAGAGGCACAACTCCCTGTGTTGGGAGTAACCCTACTCTGACCCATACAAATTGTCCATTGTATCTTTTGGACAACTTTACTACCTCTTATAAAATGCAAATGAGGTGTTCCTTCGACTAGTCTCTGGGATTGGGGTGCCTGGGATGCCTGGGTGAAGAAAGAAAAGAGCACCAAGAAGTGACAACTAAAGCCAGTTTGCACAAGAGAGACAAGAACCATCAAACATAAAAACCCAAACAGAGCAGCAGTTTGGGGCTATTTATTGCATAAACAGTTTGAAACCTTTTCGTCTTCCTCCTATATCAAGATCATATTTAAAAATATATTAATATACATAATTGTATAAAGTACAACTTGGTGAACATAAATCATTAAAGAAAGGTTGGATTATTTTAGAGATGGGAGTAAGTGTCATGCATTGTGGAAAGTTTTCCATTCAAAATAGTTACAAAACGTACGTGCAATTTTACCTATGATGGTAAACTTATCTGCAATGCCTGTATCAGGCAGGTAGAGACACAGTACCTGTCCATAAAGTTCTTGCAGTTTGCAGTGGGTTACTCCACTGAGATTCATTTGCATATCACAGAAGGTGGGTATTGATGGTTTCTCTGTGAACCTTGAGGGCCTTTTAGTAACTCTTGCCTTGCTTTTCACTTAAAGGATATACTGCTGTGCTGACTAGGCCATTCTGTCACAAGGTAGAGCTCATGACTCTGATCCTCATAACTGTAAAAATGAAGTCCACCCTGGGATTCAAGGAAAGGTATCAGCATCATCCCCAGCCTAGTTAAAAAGGTTACATCACAGGGCACTGTCTTCCAGGTTCCATATACTTTCATGAAGCTCCAAGAAGAATCTTTATGTCACTGGAGGCAGCATGTGATGTAGAGAGAGAGCCCACCTTGTAGGGATGGCCTGTTTATCAGTTATGTCTCTAAAACTACAGGCTTTGGGTGAGAGGTTGCCTTTTGAGATCTCAGTTTCCAAATCTGAAAAACATGAAGGCTGAACTCACACCCTCAAAACTTCTTCCTGGGTTGACTTTCTGATCAGGCCATTTCTTTTTGCTCTGCTGCTATAGTCCATAGCAGGATCTGCTTCACTGACATCTGGAATAAGCCCAATGAGGCAGTGAATACATAGCACAAAGTTCTTTATATGGTAATCCTTGCTTGCTGAAGCTCTTCCACACCCAACATTTCCAGCCTTAAAACAGCATTAAAGGCAGTGGCTGCCTAGTTCTGCATCTCTGACTCAGTGGTTCCTAAATTCTGTGCTGTAGACTGGTGAGAATCAAAAGGAGACATTGAAGAGTCATACTCATTCTCACATATTTTTGAACTTGAGTCTACCCTTCATACTGATTTTTGGTTGCTTGGCAGCCCTTTGGCAGATTTCTTTGTCAAGATCCAGTTGACATTTTTGCCATGTCTTTGCATCTGAACAAACCTTTGTGTTCTCCCATAGGTCACATGCTACCTGAATTTAAAAATTAGAATTCATTAGGGATTTTATTAATTCACAACTATTTCTTCAAAACAAAGAAATTACTGAATGAAAAGTTGTTAACTGCTATTTGTTCAAGCTAAATATTCTGGGGTATCCTGATGTCTTTCCTCTACCTTGAGCATTTAATGTCTAAGCAGTAAGTCTATTGATACTTCTCTATAATATTCTTGCTCTCTGTGTCTGCCCCTACCCCATAATTTAAGACTGTATCATAGCTTATCTTGACTACTGCCATATCCTCCAGTATTGCTGGCATGTATCATCTTTCAACATCCCCAAATTCCATTCATCATACTTGTATATCTATATTTATTAGCTTCATAAATCTTAAACCCTGGTAATAATTTCCCTCTGTTCAAAAACTTCAGTGTTTTTTGCTGGCCCAGATTAAGTCTAGATTAAAGTCCACGTTCTTCGGTTTCACATGCAGTGTCCTCCAACCTTCTTCTCCAGTTCTTCAGCCTCATCCTGATGCATTTCAACACAAAACTAAGCCCCATCTTCACGGGTTTCTTCAGTGAACCACCAGAGAACTTTAATTTCCTTACATTACACAATTATGCACATGCCTTAAACCTCCCACTATGCTGGAAACTCTTTAGGGGTAATATTCCCTATATTCTTCAGTAGTAATCATTCCCAATAGTTGGTCTTCCTCACTGTAGCCAGGTTAAAGTGCAACACAGACTGCTTTTCAGTAAGTGTTTGTGGAACCTATCAGTGAGTGTACCCCCACAAAGCCATTGCCATTTCTACCTTCAGCTCTTCTCTCACATAGTTCTCTGCTGGGGATGCTGTCTTTTGTTCACTTTAATGTTTGCTAATTTTGGTGAGTTCAAGTTAATTTTCATCTAAGATTTCCTATTCATTAGCACACAGCTCTTCATAATCTCTTCTTATCTTATTAATGTTTATAGCATCTGTAATTAATTCCTCCTTTTCTTTCCTAATATTGTTTATTCATATGTTCTCTGACTTTTATCTTGATAAATCTTGCTAGAGGTTTGTTAATTTTATTACTCTTTGCAAAGAACCAACTTTTAGATTTTTTTTTATCCTATTGTATGTTGGTTTTATATTTTATTAACTTCTTCCCTTATCTTTATTATTTCCCCCTTCTACTTTCTTTGAGTTTAATTTGCTGTTCTCTCTTTCTTTAACTTTCTAAAACAGATGCTTAGCTCAATAATTTTCGGCCTTTTTTCTTTTTCTAATATAATCATTTGAGGTTATACCTTTTACTATCAGTACTGTGTTAATTGCATTTCACTATACACGAAATTGTTACATAGCATCATTGTTTAGCTGTAGATATTTTCTAGCTTATAATGTGATTTCTTTGATGTATGAGTGATTTAGGAGTATGTTTGTAAATTTCCAAGCATGTGAAGTTTTTCCTTATCTTTTAGCTACTATTTCTTACCTAATTGTTTTGTGCTCAAAGACCTTAGTGTGATGCCAAATCCTTTAAAATTTGTTAAGACTTACTTTATGACCCAACATATTGTTAATGTTGGTTGAAAAGTCTTTCTTGTCTCTAATTGTTGGGTGGAATGTTCTATAAATGCCAATTAGATTATACAGTTAATGGTATTATTTTAATCTGTGTTCTTAATAGTTTTTCTTCTGCTAGGGCTAACAGTTACCAAGATAGCTACATTAAAAAAAAAAATCTTCCATTAACATGGTGGTTTGTCTCTTTTTCTCTATAGCTGTAAAATTTTTTGCTTTAAGTATTTTCAGGATATGTTATTATCTACATGCACATTAAGAATGATCACAACTTTCTGATAAATTGAACCTTTTAACATTATGTAATGACCCTATTTTGTCTTTCTCTAGTTATGGTTTTCCCAAGGAGTCAATTTTTTCCTCTCATTCTTTTTGTATCCTATGTCTTAGATGTGTCTCATAAACAACATAGGCCTGGATTTATTTTTATCATCTTCAGTCTTTGTCTTTTGACTATTACAGTTCATGCATCAATATTTATCATAATTACTGATATACACTCCATAATATATTTCCATGTATGCATATAGGTACAATATATTTTGTATTTTGTAATTATAGCATCTTATTTTTCTCTTTTTTCTGAGTTCTATATTTTTTCTCCCTTTTTACTTGTAATTTTGTATTTTCTTATTACTTTTTTTTAACAATTCTACACTCTATTTCTCTTCTTGTAGTGATTATTATAGAAATTTTAACACACATCCGTAATTTGAAGCCTAGAGTTAATCAATATTTTGACCTTTATCCTCCACAGTGATTTATAAGTCACTTCATTTATCCCTGTCCTATAGGTGTTTTGTTGTTGCTAACAGCTTTGAGATATAATTTGCGTATCAAACAATTTTCTGACTTAAAGTACACATTTCAATGATTTTTAGTATATTCACGTAGTTGTGCATCACCGATATCTAACTTTAGAACACTTATGTCACCTGTCTTCAAAAGAAAGAACATACCTATTAGCAGTCACTCCCCATTTTTTTCTCACCCTCCCCGCTTCTGTCAACCACTAGTTTATTGTCTGCCTCTATGGATTTGCTTATTCTGTATACTTCAAATTATACAATATGTTGTCTTTTGTGACTGTCTTCTTTCACCTAGCATAATGCTTTTGAGATTCATCTGTGTTATAGTGTATATCAGTACTTCACTTCTTTTTTATGGCCAAATAATGTTCCGTTGTTTCGATAAACCTGATATTTATGTTTACTAGGTTTGGTAAATGCTTTTAAAGTTAAAGTTGACTGCTGTGATCATTTTAAATCTAAAGGTTATTTATTCACTTATTCTGTAGTTTGAAGTTGTTTACTTTCCTGACTCTTCATGTGAAATCAAGAAATTAAATGAATTAAAACCAGACTGTTTAGATGTTTGTAGCAGATGGTTCAACCTGGGCCCTGTTTCTGGACAAATTAACCTTTCAAAGGCTCTCTTTTCTATGCTTTCAGCTCTCTCATCCATCCTTCTCTACCAGATCAAACTCTTTTCACTAGGGAGATTGTTTCTGATCTGCCAGCTTACTGAGATCCTATTTGCCTCAAATTCCTTAAATCCCATTTTTAGGTTCAATTCATATGCCTCCTGACATAGATGAGCTTGTTTTCAGTTATTATTCACTGTGATGGGAAGCTTTTGATGGGCTTGGCTGGTACCTTGATCTTTCTGTATGTCTTTAGGAAGGCAGTCTGTCTTACCATAGGGCAGGGCAGAGGGGAGTCATTCAAGAAGTAGCCATAGAATAAATAAATGAATAGAGTCAAAGGTTTCTATTTTCTTCCCTGACAATTGACTTCTCTGAGTGAAATTTCATGTCTGAGGCTCCTGATGCCTGGATCAAGTGAGCTGAGATCCAGGTGCCAATACACTGCCCTTGGAACCTTCTCTGGGTCTGACTCCTTGATCTCAGGGATATGGGAGATGGCCAAGGTGCAAGCTCTCATTATTTACAGCCTCTGCAGGGCATGTGAGAGGACACAGAATAAATAATCTTTCCTTGAGGCTCCACTGATGCCTCAGGCTCCTGAGGGTTGAGAAGCATTTGCTGCAGTTTTGATTTCCCAAGTTCAGAGGAGATTTAGATGTGGGTCTGTCTTATGCTCCTATTGTCTTCTGCATGTGAAGTGGCAAAACCAAGGTCCCAATGGAGCATATTCAAAGGGGAGATCAAAAGAGGAATTTGGATCAGATCTGATTAAATCCTAATCTTATTACCACACTGGGAGGAAAGTGCTGACCAGCACCAGTAGTAGGGCACTTCTCATGAAGCTGCTCTTGTGGCTTGGTCTGCTAGGAAGAATACCGTGACCCAGGAGACCTCATGCTGACCTCATAGGCCCTTCTCTGTATGTGTGAAGTTTTAACTCCAAGTGGAAATGGAGAGCACTGAGGTTGAACAGATGGTGCTATGGCTACCACTACTGCAGGCTAATGAGAAATCAGCATTCCCGGGTAGCAAAGGACTTGGAGGGACCAGACCCAGCAAGCTTCAGGAAGTTTAGAAAGGAATGAAGGAGGCAATGAAGAATCATCACTATGGAACTCTCAGCTGCTTCATGAAATCAGCACACTGCCTTTATCCTTTCTTCCTGAAATAGCAGTTGGTTCATCAGAGATGTCTGATCCTGACACAGGTTAGAAATGTATATCTCTTTTTAAAAAGATTGAATAAGTGGAGAAAAAATGAAAATAGGGCATTACAGCCTAGCAATAAGAGGGGAGGATTTCACATAAACCAAATCTAATTTATAGTTGGCAGTTGCAAAGGGTTGTGGAGCCTTACACATAATAGAGGCTTAATGGGTATTTGTTGAATTTAATGATTTGAATCATTTGCAGCAAAACAAATTCCACTTTGTCTGAATTGCTCAGATAGGTTTCCTCCTCGCTCCATTTAGCGCAGCAGGCAGGTAAGATTTTCCGTGTGCAGTTGAACCACAGGATTAGGGACCCTGGCCTATTTGTATACTGTGCCCTAAGCTATAGAGGATGTGACAGTGGTACTGGAATACAAAGACCTTGGCCTGAGTCCTGGCTTTCTTTTTTATATATATATATATTTTTTTCAACGTTTTATTTATTTTTGGGACAGAGAGAGACAGAGCATGAACAGGGGAGGGGCAGAGAGAGAGGGAGACACAGAATCGGAAACAGGCTCCAGGCTCTGAGCCATCAGCCCAGAGCCTGACGCGGGGCTCGAACCCACGGAGTGCGAGATCGTGACCTGGCTGAAGTCGGACGCTTAACCGACTGCGCCACCCAGGCGCCCCCTGAGTCCTGGCTTTCTAATTACCTATCAGGAAAAATGCAGAACTTGTTGGTGAGAAATAAATAACTCATGATGAAACAACACAGTATCTGACACAGAGTAGCCCTCAATAAATGTTTGTCACAAACATGGGTTGTAATTTCTTCTTAAGATGGTGTTGTGCAAAAATTAGTGATTGGCCATGGGGCACCCTGCTAAAATATCCATGCCTTCTAAGGAGATAGTGAAAAAAGCCTAAAAGTCCTATGATGGCATTGGAGATGGATTTGCATTAATTATGGGAAGGTATATATCTGAATCAAGTGGAGCTGGTGATTTTATTATTGGAAGGTCAGATGATATACCTTTAACCTGGAAGTAAGGTTAGGAGAGACACATGATGAGGAAGATTGTGCTGGAAAACTCATAGCAAAACTACTTTCTCAAGGACTAAGAATGGTTTATTTCCTCTGATTAGTGCCTCTTTTTCCATCTGCTGAGAGCATACAAACCCCAATTTTATTATATGGTTTAGCCCGTGGATCAGACCAAAGGAGGGGCTTAAAGTTAGGGGAGGGGGTTGTATCAAAGAGAGGAACTTCAGGAACTGGAGTTTTTGATGTTAAATGAAAATGGAAGTGGGGGCTCAGGAGGCAGAATTTTTTTTCCAGGTTCTATAGGTGAGTAATATGTAACAAGGGTTGTAATCCACTATTTCAGGAATACATTTTCCTTTTGGTGAGAGGTAGAATCAAAGCATTTTTCAGTCCAGTATCTACCCTAGAAAGGTAATAATATAAACTGTTTCTTGAAGTACTGTACTTGTTAAAAATACAGATAATAGACCCTCACCCAAGACATGCCAAATCAGAATCTCTGGGAAGGGGAGGGTGTTGGTTCTTGGGAATCTGCATTTTTAGCAAGTTCCCTGGCTGGCTGTCTTTTATGCCCACTTAAGTCTGAAAATGAATGTCAGTGGATTGTAACCCTAGCTTACATATTAGAATCACCTGGAGAGCTTTAAAAAAAAAAACCTGATGTCTGAACCTCTCTTCCTTGAGATTTTCATTTAATTGGTCAGGCAGAGGTCTCAGGGATCAGCAACTTTAAAAGCTCTCTGATGAATCCAATGTACTGCCAGAAATTAACCACTGAACTAGAGGCTATGTATGTTAGTAAAACAGTGAGCTTAGATGAAAAAGGAAAATTCCCACAGCATCTATGTGGACAAATAATTTATTCCTTTTGCCTATTGATAATGCAGATTTCCAGTCCTGAGATTCTTGAACAAATGAGCCAAATATGGAACACTAGACTATTCTGCAAACATAAAGCAAACAGATCTTTACTAGCATACCCAAGGATCAAACATAGATGAATTTACTTTAAAAAAGGAACATGACAGCATGTTCTATATTACTAAAATTTTGTTCTGTTAAGTTTTAAGTAATGAAATAAGGCAAGACAAAAGGCAGAACTAGTGACACAGATTAGCAATATTACATTTTATGATGAGATAATCTTTGCCTAATAAAACTTATATGTAACTAATACTAGCCAGTTGTTAAGACACAAGAAAAAATTGAAAAAAGCACTACCTTTTCCATACTTTTAACATTACCAGTTAGGAAAAATAATAGAAGGTGATGCCGTTCACATTGGCAATCAAAAGAAATTTTAGGAAATCAGAAGATCTATAAGAAAACCACAAAACATGAATAAGCAACATAAAAGATATCTTGTATAAATGGAGTCACCTTATATCCATAGGAAAAGACTGAAGTATAATGATGTCAGTTTTCTGCAAATTAATTTGTGGTTTTATTTTTATTTTTATTTATCTTTATTTTCTTAAATGTTTATTTATTATTGAGAGACAGAGCATGAGTATGGGAGGGGCAGAGAGAGGTGGAGACACAGAATCTGAAGCAGGCTCCACGCTCTGAGCTGTCAGCACAGAGCCCGACGTGGGGCTCGAACTCACAAACCAGGAGACCATGACCTGAGCCAAAGTCAGACACCCAACCGACTGAGCCATCCAGGTGCCCCTAATTTGTAGTTTTAGTATAATTCCAAAAAAGTTACAGTATTTGTTTATTTAAAAGAATAGATTATTTTAAAGTCTCCTTAGCAGAATGAGTAAGGAAGATTATTCAATAAAAATTGCAAAAAAAGACACACATATCTTACTGTGCACAAAAATGTACAAAACTGGAAAATCCAGAGATCCTTATATCATGGAAAAAAAGAGGCATTGTTGAGTAGAAGAAGAAATTTAAAAAAACGTAAAACATTCCTAGAATATAAATTGATGATATGATATTGATAATATTTCAGGTCCTGGGGGAAAATTAATTACTCAACAATTAGAATCAGAATGATTGATTACTCTTTGGGAAAATACTAATGTTAAATTTCTTCCTCATATAATATAAAATTAATTCCATTTCAATTAAATGTCCTGTTATAAATAAAAAATATGTGTTCCTCAGTAAAAAATATGTAAGGTCTATGAGCCATTAATAAAAAGAAATATAAATGACTATTAAGAATGTGAAAATATTCAAATTTACCAACAATCTAACAGAAAATAAAAAACAATATATTTTTGTTTACTTTGCAAAGAGAAAAATTATGAAGTTGTGGTAAATTGGACTCCCTTCTCTACTGCTGAGGTTGTGAATTGGTGTAATCATTATTCCAGGGCATTTTGGAAACATGCATTAAGAGTCTGAAGAATAAGCATCCTTAAAATGTCCAGAATTCAATAAGTAATTCCACTTCTAGGATTTTTTTTCTTTAGGACATAATCAGAGATCTGTATAATGATTATTGTATGAAGATGTTCAGCAGAGCATTGTTTTTATAGTGAAAATTCGAAGCAATGTAAATACCCATAATAGGGGATTGCTTAACTAAATTTTGGCTTAGCTTTATACTGTAGTTCTGTAAAATCTTAACAAACTATCTTTTTGAAGAAAAATTACATGGAGCAAGTACTGTTAATAAAGGACAGAAAAGACCACTAAAGTAGTTTGTGTATTGGCTTCTGGGGAGAAGTTTCCACCCCCATACCCTCTAACAGAATGATTAGTACAATAGTCAAATCTGGGCATTTTTTATTGAGTGATATATTAGAAGGTAGAATAACTTTTTGTAATTTTTTTTTTAAATTTTTTTTTCAATGTTTATTTATTTTTGGAACAGAGAGAGACAGAGCATGAACGGGGAGGGGCAGAGAGAGAGGGAGACACAGAATCGGAAACAGGCTCCAGGCTCCGAGCCATCAGCCCAGAGCCTGACGCGGGGCTCAAACTCACGGACCACGAGATCGTGACCTGGCTGAAGTCGGACGCTTAACTGACTGCGCCACCCAGGCGCCCCAAACTTTTTGTAATTTTAAGGTTGTGTTCAGTATGGGAGTGACTCTTCTGTTGCTTTTGTCCTGCCAGAAGTATAATAACACTTTTCATTTTTGGCTGACTTTTCTCTCTTCTTAGAAGTGAGGAGAGTTGAGAAAGTGGCCAGCAGGGAGGTGCAGGAGCTACAGTCCTTGGGGCAAATATCTCCTCCTCTCTTACTCCTTTCCTCTGGTGCTGCTGGAGGAGGGTGTTGGACCCTTCTTCTTGTAGTACAGCAGTAAGAGGCAAGATCCCAGTTTGAGTTTAGGGGAAACAGAGAGGGTGAGGACTTGGGCCTACAATTAAGGCTGCCTCAGCATAGTAAGAAGAAGCAATCCTCCTCTAGCTTATCAGAGTCATGGATCAGGGCCTGAGACAAAACATCAGCTACAAACATCTTGCTGTACTTTGTTCTCTGGATGTTTTTGTTTCCCTTGGAGACCTTTTATATTGTAGTGGTCTAGGACAGGATTGGGTGATTTTAGGTCTTGACCTGATACCATCTCGATCTCATCAGAATTTCTCTGTCTCTCTGTCTCCATCTTCAGAGACTGATTTTACAAATGCACAGTGTCCAGACCATACAGAAAAAATAGAACTCTGACCCACAGCAGCAACCAGCCCAGGAAGACAAACCACAATCTCTGTAGGAATTAACTCAAAATAGTTAACACTACCCTAATTTTTGCCTCTGCATTCAACTTAGAACCAACCAGAGAAAGTCAGCTATGCTTTCCTAACCAATGACATAGGATGCTTTGCTTTTAGTTAGCCTGCCTCCAACTTACTCTGTGCCAACAACCTCCAAAAGGGCACACCCAAGCTGACTGTTGTTACATCCCCTGCCTGCCTCTGAGTTTCTGCAAAATTCAAGTGAAGTGAATTGACTTTCTTGCTCCAGCAAGCTGGGGAAGTCTTTGCTCATTCTCATTTGGGTGGTCTCTGTTTCCACACTCTCTGTCTCTTTATTTCCCTATATGTGTATGGCTATATACAGAGAAATATATACATGCTACAAATGGGGAAAATATACTCTATGTGGAAATGCATATAACTGAGTATGCATTGATTGCTTTTATCTTAGAAAGCCAAATGCACAGGTTGGTCAGGCTGGAATTCAGAGAAGTCCTGGCTTGGCTTTCAGCACAGTTTCAAGAATCCCTAAAATTTTAGAGAAGAAGAAAGACACAGTGTAGACAGGAATCAGGGAGGGCTCCAAGGATAAGAAGCTGGAGGAAAGGCAAGGTAGAGATAGGAGTCTGTGGTGAGTGTGATTTACCTGTTGGGCAGTGGGATCATGCAAAGGTTCGTTTAATGGATTGACTGGGTATAGTCTGGAAGTGTTCTGTGGAGTAGAAAGGGAGAAAGACGGGAGAAAGACTGGAGACAGGGAGAGTAGCCAGGAGCTCTTACAATAGTGTAGGAGAAATTCTGAGGTCACCCAGGAAGATGGGATGGAAAGATCAGTGCTTAGAGACATGTTGTGATGGTTCATTTTATGTGTCAACTTGATTGGGCCATGGAGTGCCCACAATATCTCATCTGACATTATTCTGTATGGGTCTGTGAGGGTGTTTTTATATGATGTTAACATTTAACTCAGTAGAGTGAAGGCCCAAACAGAAAAAAAGCTGAGCCTCCCTGGTAAGAGACAGTTCTCCTGCCTTGAAACTAGGACATTGGCTCTTTCTGGTTCTACAGCCACTCCTAGCCTTTGGACTCAAACCGCGATGTCACCTGTGCAGATTTTTGGACTTGTCAGCCTCCATGATTGCATAAGCCAATTTCTTATAATCTACCCCTGCCCAACACATTTACAAACACATATTCTGTTGGTTCTGTTCCCCTGGAGAACCCTGACTGATACATTATAGGAAAAGCTATCAGACTTTTATTAGACTTAAAAGGCTGAGCTGGTATGATGGATGAAGGAAACAGGAGCTTTTAAGCTAAAATACAGAAATACTGACAGGAAATCATAGAAGGCCAAGAATTATATGGGGTGGAGGAAGGAGGAGATTGGCCAGTCCTCTTTGGAATATGTTGAGTTTGAGACAACAAGATATCCAAGAGGAGCTAGGGAGTGGACCTATAAAAGTCCTCAGTAATGTTCATTGAATGGAAAAAAAAAAAGGTGTGGAAGTCTAACAAATTACAGATAGGTAGGTTGTTTAAAATCATTATGTCCATCTCTGACACAACAGGTTATCACTTTTCTTAAGGAATGTTATATTTTCATAAAAAAGAAATTTTAGTTTATTTTGCTCGGTATTCATGATCTGAAACAGCCCACTAGTGGGAATGAAGTGGAATGAAGAAGTCTCTCACATACTACTAATGTTTTGCAACTGAAAGCAAGTTGTAATTGTTATGCAAAATTATCCAGATTGCCTGTCTACACTGAACTCAGCAGGTGACCCTTTCACTTTCCAGTTCTCTTTGCTTGTGCATTAACTAGACTCAATGGCGGATAGAAGGACTGCTCAAAAATGTTGGCTGTCAAATGCGTAAACATGAACCAGGGTTAGAAAAACAGGATTAATGCAGTCTGCTTAATGAATGTTCTCTGCTGAATGGCTTCTCAGTAAGAAGGCAAATGTCCAATAGATTCAAGAATGTAACGAAAGCATCCAGAGCAGGTCCACTGGTGGCATCTCTCTCTGAGCTGTCTGCTGCCCTGCTTTGCGCTTCAGTCTCTGCACACTGAATCGTTAACCTTTGGCACTGAGTAGGGTTCAGCATTTCAGAAGTGTCTTGATTATGAAAAATCTGCCAGCACTAATGGGGAACCTCTGACCCAGGCGCCAGCCCAGCCTTACAGCTTCACAGCTGCTGTGATTTTGATTGAAAAACAGGTCTCTGGTGTCAGGAACAAAGTAACTGGGAATTGGGCCACCTGTAATAGTCACACTTTTATGCAGACCATGGAGATTCTTCTCTTTCTTTTTTTATTTTTTCTTTTGCTGTCAAAAGACTGATTTCCAACATTGTCTGAACAGAAAACTTACAAATCACCATCTTCAACTACTTTTTCACCCATCTATTTCAGTTAGGGACCTACTGCATGCCAGCTCACTGCTGGTGGGGGCGCTCATTAAATAATGGAAGATCATGGGCATGTGTGTGTGCATACACACGCAGTGATGGCAGGTGCTGGAAATCACATTAGCATCACCTGGTCTTCAGAGAAGAGTGAGGTCACTGTGGACTTGCATAGCTGGGAAGACTTATTGGAAAAGATAGCAATGGGCCTAGGCACGGAAGAATGGATAAGATAGGGAGATGAAGAGGACCTTTAAAGCTGAGAAAACAGTCTTGTCTGGTGCTTTAAGTCAGAATTACCACTGGAATTCTGGTTTGGAAGTCATCTCTGCATCCTTAGCAATTAGCATATGGCAGACCAAAGAGCAGATTAAATATTAGCTTAGTTATTGAGCCTTGTATAGCAAAGGGGAAGTGGACAGTGTACCCTGGATTTCTCAGAATTCTCCCCTAATAAAAGGACAAATAAAAAGCATGAAGAACTCTTTAGGAGCCCAACTAACATGTTTCTGTAGTTAAGGTCTTTCTAGCTTGTATTTGTGAAAGGACATGATCATTGTATTTCTCTGTTGAGTAAACCCAAGTTTTTTTTTTTTTTTTTTTTTTTTAAGGCCTTAAGAAACTTCAGCCTACTCACTCATAAATCCCTGTATACAGCTTATTTTCTAGTATCTGCAGTGGAGAGAAGCACCGCTTTTAGTTTAGTTAATAAGTAGCTTGTGTAATATGTTAGAAGGTGATAAATGATATAGAAAATAAAAAACATAAGCAGGTTAAGGAAATAGGTTTACTAAGGTAAGGGATGCAATTTTTTTTTACTGATATGTTTTATATTTTTATCATGTAATTTTAATCAAGATATTCATATGCCATAAAATGTACCCTTTTATAGTATATTAATCACTACTATCTAATTCCAGAACATTTTAATCATCCCCCCTCCCCAAATCCTTGCACGTATGAGCAGTTACTACCCATACTCCCCTTTAGCTCCTTGAAATCACTAATGTACATTCTGTATTTCTATGGATTTGCCTATTCTGGACATTTTATATTAATGGAATCATACAGTATGTTGCGTATTGTATATGACTTCTTACAATGCTTTAAAGATTCATCAAGATTTCTTTCAAGCTTTTTGTGGCTGTATACTAGTCTAATGTGTTAATGTGCATATATGACCATATATTTTCAGTTTTCTTGGGTATATACCCAGTAGTGGAATTGCTGGGTCAAATGGCAACTCTGTGTTTAACTTTTTTTATGGAACTGTTGGACTGTTCTATAAAGTAACTGCACAGTCTTCTATTCCCAGCAGCAAAGCACAAGGGTTCCAGTTTCTTCACATTCTCAACAACACTTGTTTGTTATTTATTATTATTTTTTTTTATTGTAGCCATCCTAGTAGTATCTTATTGTGGTTGTGATTTGCATTTCCCTAAGGACTAGTAATGGTGAGCACTTTTTCATGTGCTTATCAGCCATTTGTATTTCTTTGGAGAAAGGCCTTTTCAAACCCTTTGCCCATTAAAAAAATAAGTGGTTGTTTTTCTTTCTACTGTGTTTATTTTTACTGTTGAGTTGTAAGAATTCCTTATATATTTTAGATACTAGACTCTTATCAGGTATAATATGTCTTGCAAATATTTTCTCCCATTCTGCAGAGTGTATTTTCACTTTCATGATAGTGTCTTTTGAAGCACAAACTTTTTTTAAAAATGTTTTTATTTATTTTTGAGACATAGACAGAACATGAGCAGGGGAGGGGCAGAGAGAGGGAGACACAAAATCCGAAGCAGGCTCCAGGCTCTGAGCTGTTAGCATAGAGCCCGACACAGGGCTCAAACTCATGGACTGTGAGATCATGACCTGAGCTGAAGTCGGACGCTTAACCAACTGAGCCATCCAGGCGCCCTTGAAACACAAACTTTTTAATTTTAAGTCCAGTTTTTAAAATATTTTTTCTTTTGTTTCTTGTGCTTTTGGTATTATATCTAAGAAATCATCGTCTAATCCAAGATCATGGAGATTTACACTTTTATGTTTTCTTTAAAGACTTTTATATTTCATAGTTTTAGCTCTATATTTAGGTCTTTGATTAATTTTGAGTTAATTTTTGTACATGTGGGTATCCTGTTGTCCCAGCACATTTGTTTTTCCTTCACCATTTATTTGTCTTGGGATTCCTATTGGAAATCTGTTGACAGTAGGTATGTGGGTTTATTTCTAGACTTTCAGTTCAGTTCCATTGATCTATGTCTGTCCCTGTGCCAGTAGTACACTGTTTTGATTACAATAGCTTTGTAATAAATTTTAAAATTGGGAAGTGTTCTTTTTTCCTAGATTATTTTGGCTATTCTGGGTTCCTTGCATATCTATATGAATTTTAGGATCAGATTGCTAATTTCTGTAAAAAAGACAGCTTGGATTTTGATAGGGATTGAATTGAATTTCTACATCAATTTGGGGATTATTGCCATACTTAACAATACTGTCTTCTGTTCCATGAACATAGGATATTTTTCCATTTCGGTCTCCTTTAATTTTTCACAATGACATCTTTTAGTATAACTCTTATATTGCTTTTAAATTTAAATTTAGTGCTAAATATTTTATTCTTGTTTATGCTACCATAATTGAAATTGTTTTCTTAATTTCAGTTCTGGATCATTCATTGTTAATGTTTAGAAATAAAATTAATCTTTTGTAGACCAAGAAGATCTTTTGTGGGTTGTTTAGGATTTTCTTTTTTTTCTTACAATTTTTATTATTGAAATATAGCTGACATACAATGTTATATTAGTTTCATGTATACAACATAGTGATTCAACAGTTCTATGCATTATTCATTCGATGTTCACCATAATAAGTATAATTACCATCTGTCACCATGCAATGTCATTATAGTATTATCAACTATATTCCCTATGCTGTACTTTTCATCTTACTTATTTTATAAATAGAAGTTTGCAACTCTTAAATTCTTTCACATATTTTACTCATCTCCCCTCTCCAACCACCTCCACTCTGACAAATATCAGTTCTCTGTATTTATGAGTCTGTTTTTTTTATTTGTTCATTTCATTTTTAGTTTCCACATATCCAAATATAAGTGAAATCATATATTTGTATTTCTCTATATGATTTATTTCACTTAGCATAAAACCCTCTAGGTCCATCCATGTTGTCACAATGGCAGGATCTCATCCTTTTTTATGGTTGAGTAATATTCCAGTGTGTGTGTGTGTGTGTGTGTGTGTGTGTACACATATACATCCCACATCTTCTTATCCATTCATTTATTGACTGACACTTAGGTAGAAGATGGTGTCACCTGCAAATAGAGATAATTTTACTTTTTACTTTTCAATATAGATGCCTTTTATTTTTTTCTTGCCTTGTTTACCTGGCTAGAGTATCCAGTGAAGTTTTGAATAAAAGTGGTTAGATTGGACGTCCTTGTTTTATTTCTGATCTCTAAGGGAGATCAGAGACATGTGATTTTAAGTTAAATAGACTTCAGTAAAGAAGTGGAATTTGAAGAAAAAAAATGAAAAAAAAATTAAGAAGCCACATTGACAGCTGTCTCAGAAAATTAAGGAGCAACATAGGCAGCTAACTGTGGAGGAAGTATTCCAGGTAGAGGAAACACCTAATGGGAGTGTGTCTGGAATGGAGTAAGTGAGGGATACAGCAGAGAGAAAAAGGTCAAAGAGGTGGTGAATGAGGGGCCAAAGTGAATTAAGGTTTGGAAACTAAGGTTTAGTCAAAGAGTAAAATGGCAATCCATTAAGGGATTTTAAGCAGAGGAATGACATGATCCATGTTACCTTTCAAAAGAATCACCTTGGTTGTACCAATTCACATTTCTATCAACAGTGTAGGAGGATTCCTTTTTCTCCACATTCTTGTCAACACTTGTTATTTCTTGTCTTTTTGATTTTAGCCATTCTGACAGTTATAAGGTGGTAGTCCATGGTAGTTTTGATTTGCATTTCCCTGATGATTAGTGATGTTGAGCATCTTTTCATGTGTCTATTGTCCATCTCTATGTCTTCTTTGGTAAAATGTCTATCAGGTCCTCTGCCCATTTTTTTTTTATTTATATATGAAATTTATTGTCAAATTGGTTTCCATACAACACCCAGTGCTCATCCCAAAAGGTGCCCTCCTCAATACCCATCACCCACCCTCTCCTCCCTCCCACCCCCCATCAACCCTCAGTTTGCTCTCAGTTCTCAACAGTCTCTTATGCTTTGGCTCTCTCCCACTCTAACCTCTTTTTTTTTTTTCCTTCCCCTCCCCCATGGGTTCCTGTTAAGTTTCTCAGGATCCACATAAGAGTGAAACCATATGGTATCTGTCTTTCTCTGTATGGCTTATTTCACTTAGCATCACACTCTCCAGTTCCATCCACGTTGCTACAAAAGGCCATATTTCATTTTTTCTCATTGCCACGTAGTATTCCATAGTGTATATAAACCACAATTTCTTTATCCATTCATCAGTTGATGGACATTTAGGCTCTTTCCATAATTTGGCTATTGTTGAGAGTGCTGCTATGAACATTGGGGTACAAGTGCCCCTATGCATCAGTACTCCTGTGTCCCTTGGATAAATTCCTAGCAGTGCTATTGCTGGGTCATAGGGTAGGTCTATTTTTAATTTTCTGAGGAACCTCCACACTGCTTTCCAGAGCGGCTGCACCAATTTGCATTCCCACCAACAGTGCAAGAGGGTTCCCGTTTCTCCACATCCTCTCCAGCATCTATAGTCTCCTGATTTGTTCATTTTGGCCACTCTGACTGGCGTGAGGTGATATCTGAGTGTGGTTTTGATTTGTATTTCCCTGATAAGGAGCGACGCTGAACATCTTTTCATGTGCCTGTTGGCCATCCGGATGTCTTCTTTAGAGAAGTGTCTATTCATGTTTTCTGCCCATTTCTTCACTGGGTTATTTGCTTTTCGGGTGTGGAGTTTGGTGAGCTCTTTATAGATTTTGGATACTAGCCCTTTGTCCGATATGTCATTTGCAAATATCTTTTCCCATTCCGTTGGTTGCCTTTTAGTTTTGTTGGTTGTTTCCTTTGCTGTGCAGAAGCTTTTTATCTTCATAAGGTCCCAGTAATTCACTTTTGCTTTTAATTCCCTTGCCTTTGGGGATGTGTCGAGTAAGAGATTGCTACGGCTGAGGTCAGAGAGGTCTTTTCCTGCTTTCTCCTCTAGGGTTTTGATGGTTTCCTGTCTCACATTCAGGTCCTTTATCCATTTTGAGTTTATTTTTGTGAATGGTGTGAGAAAGTGGTCTAGTTTCAACCTTCTGCATGTTGCTGTCCAGTTCTCCCAGCACCATTTGTTAAAGAGACTGTCTTTTTTCCATTGGATGTTCTTTCCTGCTTTGTCAAAGATGAGTTGGCCATACGTTTGTGGGTCTAGTTCTGGGGTTTCTATTCTATTCCATTGGTCTATGTGTCTGTTTTTGTGCCAATACCATGCTGTCTTGATGATGACAGCTTTGTAGTAGAGGCTAAAGTCTGGGATTGTGATGCCTCCTGCTTTGGTCTTCTTCTTCAAAATTACTTTGGCTATTCGGGGCCTTTTGTGGTTCCATATGAATTTTAGGATTGCTTGTTCTAGTTTCGAGAAGAATGCTGGTGCAATTTTGATTGGGATTGCATTGAATGTGTAGATAGCTTTGGGTAGTATTGACATTTTGACAATATTTATTCTTCCAATCCATGAGCAGGGAATGTCTTTCCATTTCTTTAAATCTTCTTCAATTACCTTCATAAGCTTTCTATAGTTTTCAGCATACAGATCCTTTACATCTTTGGTTAGATTTATTCCTAGGTATTTTATGCTTCTTGGTGCAATTGTGAATGGGATCAGTTTCTTTATTTGTCTTTCTGTTGCTTCATTGTTAGTGTATAAGAATGCAACTGATTTCTGTACATTGATTTTGTATCCTGCAACTTTGCTGAATTCATGTATCAGTTCTAGCAGACTTCTGGTGGAGTCTATCGGATTTTCCATGTATAATATCATGTCATCTGCAAAAAGCGAAAGCTTGACTTCATCTTTGCCAATTTTGATGCCTTTGATTTCCTTTTGTTGTCTGATTGCTGATGCTAGAACTTCCAGCACTATGTTAAACAACAGCGGTGAGAGTGGGCATCCCTGTCGTGTTCCTGATCTCAGGGAAAAAGCTCTCAGTTTTTCCCCGTTGAGGATGATGTTAGCTGTGGGCTTTTCATAAATGGCTTTTATGATCTTTAAGTATGTTCCTTCTATCCCGACTTTCTCAAGGGTTTTTATTAAGAAAGGGTGCTGGATTTTGTCAAAGGCCTTTTCTGCATCGATTGACAGGATCATATGGTTTTTCTCTTTTTTTTTGTTAATGTGATGTATCACGTTGATTGATTTGCGAATGTTGAACCAGCCCTGCATCCCAGGAATGAATCCCACTTGATCATGGTGAACAATTCTTTTTATATGCCGTTGAATTCGATTTGCTAGTATCTTATTGAGAATTTTGGCATCCATATTCATCAGGGATATTGGCCTGTAGTTCTCTTTTTTTACTGGGTCTCTGTCTGGTTTAGGAATCAAAGTAATACTGGCTTCATAGAATGAGTCTGGAAGTTTTCCTTCCCTTTCTATTTCTTGGAATAGCTTGAGAAGGATAGGTATTATCTCTGCTTTAAACGTCTGGTAGAACTCCCCTGGGAAGCCATCTGGTCCTGGACTCTTATTTGTTGGGAGATTTTTGATAACCGATTCAATTTCTTCGCTGGTGATGGGTCTGTTCAAGCTTTCTATTTCCTCCTGATTGAGTTTTGGAAGAGTGTGGGTGTTCAGGAATTTGTCCATTTCTTCCAGGTTGTCCAATTTGTTGGCATATAATTTTTCATAGTATTCCCTGATAATTGTTTGTATCTCTGAGGGATTGGTTGTAATCATTCCATTTTCATTCATGATTTTATCTATTTGGGTCATCTCCCTTTTCTTTTTGAGAAGCCTGGCTAGAGGTTTGTCAATTTTGTTTATTTTTTCAAAAAACCAACTCTTGGTTTCGTTGATCTGCTCTACAGTTTTTTTAGATTCTATATTGTTTATTTCTGCTCTGATCTTTATTATTTCTCTTCTTCTGCTGGGTTTAGGCTGCCTTTGCTGTTCTGCTTCTATTTCCTTTAGGTGTGCTGTTAGATTTTGTATTTGGGATTTTTCTTGTTTCTTGAGATAGGCCTGGATTGCAATGTATTTTCCTCTCAGGACTGCCTTCGCTGCGTCCCAAAGCGTTTGGATTGTTGTATTTTCATTTTCGTTTGTTTCCATATATTTTTTAATTTCTTCTCGAATTGCCTGGTTGACCCACTCATTCGTTAGTAGGGTGTTCTTTAACCTCCATGCTTTTGGAGGTTTTCCAGACTTTTTTCTGTGGTTGATTTCAAGCTTCATAGCATTGTGGTCTGAAAGTATGCATGGTATGATTTCAATTCTTGTAAACTTATGAAGGGCTGTTTTGTGACCCAGTATATGATCTATCTTGGAGAATGTTCCATGTGCACTCGAGAAGAAAGTATATTCTGTTGCTTTGGGATGCAGAGTTCTAAATAGATCTGTCAAGTCCATCTGATCCAATGTCTCATTCAGGGCCCTTGTTTCTTTATTGACCGTGTGTCTAGATGATCTATCCATTTCTGTAAGTGGGGTGTTAAAGTCCCCTGCAATTACCACATTCTTATCAATAAGGTTGCTTATGTTTATGAGTAATTGTTTTATATATTTGGGCGCTCCGGTATTCGGCGCATAGACATTTATAATTGTTAGCTCTTCCTGATGGATAGACCCTGTCACTATTATATAATGTCCTTCTTCATCTCTTGTTACAGCCTTTAATTGAAAGTCTAGTTTGTCGGATATAAGTATGGCTACTCCAGCTTTCTTTTGGCTTCCAGTCGCATGATAAATAGTTCTCCATCCCCTCACTCTCAATCTAAAGGTGTCCTCAGGTCTAAAATGAGTCTCTTGTAGACAGCAAATAGATGGGTCTTGTTTTTTTTATCCATTCTGATACCCTATGTCTTTTGGTTGGCGCATTTAATCCATTTACATTCAGTGTTATTATAGAAAGATATGGGTTTAGAGTCATTGTGATGTCTGTATGTTTTATGCTTGTAGTGATGTCTCTGGTACTTTGTCTCACAGGGTCCCCCTTAGGATCTCTTGTAGGGCTGGTTTAGTGGTGACAAATTCCTTCAGTTTTTGTTTGTTTGGGAAGACCTTTATCTCTCCTTCTATTCTAAATGACAGACTTGCTGGATAAAGGATTCTCGGCTGCATATTTTTTCTGTCTAGCACACTGAAGATCTCATGCCAATTCTTTCTGGCCTGCCAAGTTTCAAAAGAGAGATCAGTCACGAGTCTTATAGGTCTCCCTTTATATGTGAGGGCACGTTTATCCCTTGCTGCTTTCAGAATTTTCTCTTTATCCTTGTATTTTGCCAGTTTCACTATGATATGTCGTGCAGAAGATCAATTCAAGTTACGTCTGAAGGGAGTTCTTTGTGCCTCTTGGATTTCAATGCCTTTTTCCTTCCCCAGTTCAGGGAAGTTCTCAGCTATTATTTCTTCAAGTACCCCTTCAGCACCTTTCCCTCTCTCTTCCTCCTCTGGGATACCAATTATGCGTATATTATTTCTTTTTAGTGTATCACTCAGTTCTCTAATTTTCCCCTCATACTCCTGGATTTTTTTTATCTCTCTTTTTCTCAGCTTCCTCTTTTTCCATAACTTTATCTTCTAGTTCACCTATTCTCTCCTCTGCCTCTTCAATCCGAGCCGTGGTTGTTTCCATTTTGTTATGCATTTCGTTTAAAGCGTTTTTCAGCTCCTCGTGACTGTTCCTTAGTCCCTTGATCTGTGTAGCAAGAGATTCTCTACTGTCAGCTATACTGTTTTCAAGCCCAGCGATTAATTTTATGACTATTATTCTAAATTCCCTTTCTGTTATATTATTTAAATCCTTTTTGATCAGCTCATTAGCTGTTGTTATTTCCTGGAGATTCTTCTGAGGGGAATTCTTCCGCTTGGTCATTTTGGATAGTCCCTGGCGTGGTGAGGACCTGCAGGGCACTTCCCCTGTGCTGTGGTGTATAACTGGAATTGGTGGGCGGAGCCGCAGTCAGACCTGATGTCTGCCCCCAGCCCACTGCTGGGGCCACCGTCAGACTGGTGCGTGCCTTCTCTTCCCCTCTCCTGGGGGCGGGATTCACTGTGGGGTGGGGTGGCCTGTCTGGGCTACTTGCACACTGCCAGGCTTGTGATGCTGGGGATCTGGTGTCTTAGCTGGGGTAGGTAGGCAAGGTGCGCAGGGGCAGGAGGGGCAGGCTTAGCTTGCTTCTCCTTAGGTGATCCACTTCAGGAGGGGCCCTGTGGCAGCAGGAGGGAGTCAGATCCGCTTCCGGAGGTTTGGCTCCGCAGAAGCGCAGAGTTGGGTGTTTGCGCGGAGCGAGCAAGTTCCCTGGCAGGAACTGGTTCTCTTCGGGATTTTGGCTGGGGGATGGGCGGGGAAGATGGCGCTGGCAAGCGCCTTTGTTCCCCACCAAACTGAGCTCTGTCGTCCGGGGGCTCAGCAGCTTTCCTTCCCTTTGACCTCCAGCCTTCCCGCTTTCTGAGCAGAGCTGTTAACTTATGACCTCCCAGCCGCTAAGTCGCGCTTGCTGTCGGAACACAGTCCGTCAGGCCCCTCCGCTTTTTGCAAGCCAGACTCGGGGGCTCTGCTTGGCCGGCGAGCCGCCCCTCCGCCCCGGCTCCCTCCCGCCAGCCCGGGAGCGCGCACCGCCTCGCCGCCCTTCCTACCCTCTTCCGTGGGCCTCTCGTCTGCGCTTGGCTCCGGCGACTCCGTTCTGCTAATCCTCTGGTGGTTTTCTGGGTTATTTAGGCAGGTGTAGGTGGAATCTAAGTGATCAGCAGGACGCGCGGTGAGCCCAGCGTCCTCCTACGC
>NW_024412419.1:16925369-17008837 GCF_014898765.1 Herpailurus yagouaroundi
ATCCATTTTGAGTTTATTTTTGTGAATGGTGTGAGAAAGTGGTCTAGTTTCAACCTTCTGCATGTTGCTGTCCAGTTCTCCCAGCACCATTTGTTAAAGAGACTGTCTTTTTTCCATTGGATGTTCTTTCCTGCTTTGTCAAAGATGAGTTGGCCATACATTTGTGGGTCTAGTTCTGGGGTTTCTATTCTATTCCATTGGTCTATGTGTCTGTTTTTGTGCCAATACCATGCTGTCTTGATGATGACAGCTTTGTAGTAGAGGCTAAAGTCTGGGATTGTGATGCCTCCTGCTTTGGTCTTCTTCTTCAAAATTACTTTGGCTATTCGGGGCCTTTTGTGGTTCCATATGAATTTTAGGATTGCTTGTTCTAGTTTCGAGAAGAATGCTGGTGCAATTTTGATTGGGATTGCACTGAATGTGTAGATAGCTTTGGGTAGTATTGACATTTTGACAATATTTATTCTTCCAATCCATGAGCAGGGAATGTCTTTCCATTTCTTTAAATCTTCTTCAATTACCTTCATAAGCTTTCTATAGTTTTCAGCATACAGATCCATTACATCTTTGGTTAGATTTATTCCTAGGTATTTTATGCTTCTTGGTGCAATTGTGAATGGGATCAGTTTCTTTATTTGTCTTTCTGTTGCTTCATTGTTGGTGTATAAGAATGCAACTGATTTCTGTACATTGATTTTGTATCCTGCAACTTTGCTGAATTCATGTATCAGTTCTAGCAGACTTTTGGTGGAGTCTATCGGATTTTCCATGTATAATAGCATGTCATCTGCAAAAAGCGAAAGTTTGACTTCATCTTTGCCAATTTTGATGCCTTTGATTTCCTTTTGTTGTCTGATTGCTGATGCTAGAACTTCCAGCACTATGTTAAACAACAGCGGCGAGAGTGGGCATCCCTGTCGTGTTCCTGATCTCAGGGAAAAAGCTCTCAGTTTTTCCCCGTTGAGGATGATGTTAGCTGTGGGCTTTTCATAAATGGCTTTTATGATCTTTAAGTATGTTCCTTCTATCCCGACTTTCTCAAGGGTTTTTATTAAGAAAGGGTGCTGGATTTTGTCAAAGGCCTTTTCTGCATCGATTGACAGGATCATATGGTTTTTCTCTCTTTTTTTGTTAATGTGATGTATCACGTTGATTGATTTGCGAATGTTGAACCAGCCTTGCATCCCAGGAATGAATCCCACTTGATCATGGTGAATAATTCTTTTTATATGACGTTGAATTCGATTTGCTAGTATCTTATTGAGAATTTTTGCGTCCATATTCATCAGGGATATTGGTCTGTAGTTCTCTTTTTTTACTGGGTCTCTGTCTGGTTTAGGAATCAAAGTAATACTGGCTTCATAGAATGAGTCTGGAAGTTTTCCTTCCCTTTCTATTTCTTGGAATAGCTTGAGAAGGATAGGTATTATCTCTGCTTTAAACGTCTGGTAGAACTCCCCTGGGAAGCCATCTGGTCCTGGACTCTTATTTGTTGGGAGATTTTTGATAACCGATTCAATTTCTTCGCTGGTGATGGGTCTGTTCAAGCTTTCTATTTCCTCCTGATTGAATTTTGGAAGAGTGTGGGTGTTCAGGAATTTGTCCATTTCTTCCAGGTTGTCCAATTTGTTGGCATATAATTTTTCATAGTATTCCCTGATAATTGTTTGTATCTCTGAGGGATTGGTTGTAATCATTCCATTTTCATTCATGATTTTATCTATTTGGGTCATCTCCCTTTTCTTTTTGAGAAGCCTGGCTAGAGGTTTGTCAATTTTGTTTATTTTTTCAAAAAACCAACTCTTGGTTTCGTTGATCTGGTCTACAGTTTTTTTTAGATTCTATATTGTTTATTTCTGCTCTGATCTTTATTATTTCTCTTCTTCTGCTGGGTTTAGGCTGCCTTTGCTGTTCTGCTTCTATTTCCTTTAGGTGTGCTGTTAGATTTTGTATTTGGGATTTTTCTTGTTTCTTGAGATAGGCCTGGATTGCAATGTATTTTCCTCTCAGGACTGCCTTCGCTGCGTCCCAAAGTGTTTGGATTGTTGTATTTTCATTTTCGTTTGTTTCCATATATTTTTTAATTTCTTCTCTAATTGCCTGGTTGACCCACTCATTCGTTAGTAGGGTGTTCTTTAACCTCCATGCTTTTGGAGGTTTTCCAGACTTTTTCCTGTGGTTGATTTCAAGCTTCATAGCATTGTGGTCTGAAAGTATGCATGGTATGATTTCAATTCTTGTAAACTTATGAAGGGCTGTTTTGTGACCCAGTATATGATCTATCTTGGAGAATGTTCCATGTGCACTCGAGAAGAAAGTATATTCTGTTGCTTTGGGATGCAGAGTTCTAAATAGATCTGTCAAGTCCATCTGATCCAATGTCTCATTCAGGGCCCTTGTTTCTTTATTGACCGTGTGTCTAGATGATCTATCCACTTCTGTAAGTGGGGTGTTAAAGTCCCCTGCAATTACCACATTCTTATCAATAAGGTTGCTTATGTTTATGAGTTATTGTTTTATATATTTGGGCGCTCCGGTATTCGGCGCATAGACATTTATAATTGTTAGCTCTTCCTGATGGATAGACCCTGTCACTATTATATAATGTCCTTCTTCATCTCTTGTTACAGCCTTTAATTGAAAGTCTAGTTTGTCGGATATAAGTATGGCTACTCCAGCTTTCTTTTGGCTTCCAGTCGCATGATAAATAGTTCTCCATCCCCTCACTCTCAATCTAAAGGTGTCCTCAGGTCTAAAATGAGTCTCTTGTAGACAGCAAATAGATGGGTCTTGTTTTTTTATCCATTCTGATACCCTATGTCTTTTGGTTGGCGCATTTAATCCATTTACATTCAGTGTGATTATAGAAAGATGTGGGTTTAGAGTCATTGTGATGTCTGTATGTTTTATGCTTGTAGTGATGTCTCTGGTACTTTGTCTCACAGGGTCCCCCTTAGGATCTCTTGTAGGGCTGGTTTAGTGGTGACAAATTCCTTCAGTTTTTGTTTGTTTGGGAAGACCTTTATCTCTCCTTCTATTCTAAATGACAGACTTGCTGCATAAAGGATTCTCAGCTGCATATTTTTTCTGTCTAGCACACTGAAGATCTCGTGCCAATTCTTTCTGGCCTGCCAAGTTTCAAAAGAGAGATCAGTCAACAGTCTTATAGGTCTCCCTTTATATGTGAGGGCACGTTTGCCCCTTGCTGCTTTCAGAATTTTCTCTTTATCCTTGTGTTTTGCCAGTTTCACTATGATATGTCGTGCAGAAGATCGATTCAAGTTCCGTCTGAAGGGAGTTCTCTGTGCCTCTTGGATTTCAATGCCTTTTTCCTTCCCCAGTTCAGGGAAGTTCTCAGCTATTATTTCTTCAAGTACCCCTTCAGCACCTTTCCCTCTCTCTTCCTCCTCTGGGATACCAATTATGCGTATATTATTTCTTTTTAGTGTATCCCTTAGTTCTCTAATTTTCCCCTCATACTCCTGGATTTTTGTATCTCTCTTTTTTTCAGCTTCCTCTTTTTCCATAACTTTATCTTCTAGTTCACCTATTCTCTCCTCTGCCTCTTCAATCCGAGCCGTGGTGGTTTCCATTTTGTTATGCATTTCGTTTAAAGCGTTTTTCAGCTCCTCGTGACTGTTCCTTAGTCCCTTGATCTCTGTAGCAAGAGATTCTCTGCTGTTAGCTATTGTTTTCAAGCCCAGCGATTAATTTTATGACTATTATTCTAAATTCACTTTCTGTTATATTATTTAAATCCTTTTTGATCAGTTCATTCATTAGCTGTTGTTATTTCCTGGAGATTCTTCTGAGGGGAATTCTTCCGCTTGGTCATTTTGGATAGTCCCTGGCGTGGTGAGGACCTGCAGGGCACTTCCCTTGTGCTGTGGTGTATAACTGGAGTTGGTGGGCGGAGCCGCAGTCAGACCTGATGTCTGCCCCCAGCCCACCGCTGGGACCACAGTGAGACTGGTGCGTGGCTTCTCTTCCCCTCTCCTAGGAGCGGGATTCACTGTGGGGTGGGGTGGCCTGTCTGGGCTACTTGCACACTGCCAGGCTTGTGATGCTGGGGATCTGGCGTCTTAGCTGGGGTGGGTAGGCAAGGTGCACAGGGGCAGGAGGGGCAGGCTTAGCTTGCTTCTCCTTAGGTGATCCATTTCAGGAGGGGCCCTGTGGCAGCAGGAGGGAGTCAGATCCGCTGCCGGAGGTTTGGCTCCGCAGAAGCGCAGAGTTGGGTGTTTGTGCGGAGCGAGCAAGTTCCCTGGCAGGAACTGGTTCTCTTTGCGATTTTGGCTGGGGGATGGGCGGGGGAGATGGCGCTGGCGAGCACCTTTGTTCCCCACCAAACTGAGCTCTGTCGTCAGGGGGCTCAGCAGCTCTCCTTCCCTTTGTCCTCCAGCCTTCCTGCTTTCTGAGCAGAGCTGTTAACTTATGACCTCCCAGACGCTAAGTCGCGCTTGCTGTCAGAACACAGTCCGTCAGGCCCCTCCGCTTTTTGCAAGCCAGACTCGGGGGCTCTGCTTGGCTGGCGAGCCGCCCCTCCGCCCTGGCTCCCTCCCGCCAGTCCGTGGAGCGCGCACCACCTCGCCGCCCTTCCTACCCTCTTCCGTGGGCCTCTCGTCTGCGCTTGGCTCCGGCGACTCCGTTCTGCTAATCCTCTGGTGGTTTTCCGGGCTATTTAGGCAGGTGTAGGTGGAATCTAAGTGATCAGCAGGAAGCGCGGTGAGCCCAGCATCCTCCTACGCCGCCATCTTCCCTCTCTCCCTCTGCTATTTTTTAATCATATTGTTTGAGTTGTATAAGTTTTTTATGTATTTTGGATATTAATCTCTAATCACTTGTATCATTTACACATATCTTCTCCGATTCATTAAGTTTCTGTTTTGTTTTATTGATAATTTCCTTTGCTGTGTGAAAGCTTTTTATTTTGATGTATTCCCAATAGTTGACTTTTGCTTCTGCCTCCCTTACCTTAGGAGACATATCTAGAAAAGTGTTGTTACAACCACTGTGGAAAACAGTATGGAGATTGCTCAAAAAATTAAAAATAGAAATACTATATGATCCAGTAATCCACTACTATATATTTACCCAAAGAAAATGAAAACATGAATTTGAAAAGATATATGCATATCTATATTTATTGCAGCATTATTTAAAATAGACAAGATATGGAAGCATCTAAATGTCCATTGATAGACTAATGGGTAAGGAAGATGTGGTATATATATGCAATGCAACATTACACAGCCACAGCGAAGGGTGAGATCATGTCATTTGAGACAGTGTGGATGGACCTACAGGGTATTACGCTAAGTGAAAGAAGTTAGTGTGAGAAAGACAAACAGCATATAAATTCACTCATATATGTAATCTAAAAGAAAACAGATGAATAAATAGCAGAATCAGATGTGTAAATACAGAGAACAAACTGATGGTTGCCAGAGGGCAGGGGGTAGGGAATGGCAAAAATGGATGAAAAGGAGTGAGAAATAAAGGATTCCAGTTATGGAATGAATAAGTTACAGGAACAAAAAGCACAACATAATGTATATAGTTAGTGGTATTGTAATTGATGTATGGTGATAGATGGTAGTAGCTACACTTGTGGTGAATATAGACTAATGTAAAGCTTGTCAGTAACTGCTATACATCTGTAACCAGTGTAACATTGTGTACAATCTATACTCAAAACAAAACAAAAAAAAGAATCACTTTGGTTGCTTTTTGAAGAATAGAGAACAGAGGATCAAGGTAGGAAGGAGAGAAACCAGTTGGGAGGTGAGTGTGAAAACCCAGGCAAGAGATGATGATGGCTTGGATGAGTTGGTAGCAGTGAATTTATTAAGAAATGGTCAGATTCTAGATATATTTTGCAGCCAACGCTACATGTACAATTTAAATTGAGAAAAAGTGAAGTCACAATGACTCCAGTGTTTTTAGACCTGGAAAACTATAAGGGTCAACTGAAATGGAGAAGATCACACTTGGAGCAAGATGGGGGAAAGGGAGGTCAATGTTCAGTTCCTGACATGTGAGATGCTGAGATGTCTATTAGATATCTTAGTATAGTTATTGAGTAGATGGTTTAATATAGGAGTCTGAAGATCAAGAGAGCTGTTTAGGCTCAAGATACAAATTTTGGAGTCATCGATATTAGGAATCTATTTGAAGCCACAGACTAATGAGATCACCAAGGGAGTGATTATATATAGAGAGAAAATGAAGGGACAAAGGAATGAACCCTAGGGCACGTAGGCATTAAGAACTTATGACTCCAGGGAATTTGGAGAAACTAGCAAAGTAGGCTAACAGGGTAAATTCATTGAAGTAGGAGATAAGAGTATTTGGTGTCCTGGAAGCTAAACAGATGGTGGAGTGTCAATTCATTTAATACTTTACATTTTTTGAAGAACAGTGTTAGCGTCTTCATTTTCTGTGATAGATAACATCCTGATGGCCTTCCTGTCAGGTGAAAATCTCCTGATTTCAGATTTTGGGGGCATGGCTTCCCTCAATTATGTAATGGTGGAGGACAAGGCTTGGAGAAGTTAGCAGGGAGATGGTGGCAGGAGAACTGACAGTTTTCATACATCTCCTTCTACTGTGGTTGCATTTGCTGGAGGTTTGCCTTGCTCTCCATAGTTGTTTTGAGCTGCTAATCAAGTATGCCAGATTTTCAGCTTCTGATTTGCAAACTCAGATCCTGTCAGTTTTATCCCATTGGAGCAAGAGTTAATTAAAGCAAGATTAAAACGTTAATAATTTTGGGGGCAATATGGTGAAAGCTTGGAATCTCTGGAGATTGAGTTAGAAAGTTTTTCATAGAAACTGAAAGTAGAAAGCAATGAAAAAATCCATCTAAATTGTCAAGCAAGTCTAATTTCAGAACTGAATATTTTGTTTTGAGAACAATTATGATCTTTCTCATTTAAAAGAAATTTATTATATTCTGTAATTCAGTAAGTATGCAGGCCATTAAAATTGTGAACATAGGCACAAATATGGCCCAGAATTTTTCAGAAGAAATGTAAATTACATCTCTCAGAGTTGTTTTTTCACAGATTGTGCTGTGGATAAAATGGATAATCCATACCTCTAGTCATAACAGGTGCCATTCCTGGCCCCTTGCGAGGGATCAAAATGTATTCATGAAGTAAAAGCATAAAAAGACGATCTTGAGTTTATGTGGTACATTTCCTTGACTTCCTGCATAATCTTAGTGAAATCACTTCAAGATCTTCCTTTTGGGATTGCATAAGAAGTGGAATCTGCTGCTTTGCCTGGAAGAGTCTCTGATCATGCTCTGGAGGTCAGTATCAGTTGTAATTCTTGATTTCCTTGATGTATTTTAGGTACTGTACATGGATATGAAGGGAGCAAGGACTTTATTCCAGCCCTCACTAAAAACCATAAGGATTGAATTCCTAGGGATCTACAATCCAGCCCTGGTATTAACTTTCCAACAGTGCAGTGCACTTGGTGTCTGCTCACTACTGCTGTGTCCTACACGGAAGCTAAGATCATACAACATGGCTAGCCAACATGTTACTGCTCTCTGGAGCTTTGTGGCTTAGAATATACTGTTTAAAGTAATGAGAAAAAGGGACTGGTCTAAAGTAGCGTTTTTATGCTTAAGTGGGCAAATACATTCTCTGTAGTAGCAGCAGATGTTTGGAGGTTTGAAAGCACTCCTCCCTTACAGAGCTGTCTCTCTGCATTAGATCTGATGGTTTGGACAATGGTTGTTGTGGACTAATTTCCTGCAAGCATTCCTGACTGGGTGCTGTGGTTCCTCTGACTGACAAATATATGGTCCCATGCATCGAGAGTTCTGAGCTACTTTAGGGAAGGAATTAGCTAGGGAGAAGGTGGCAACTCAGCCAGCTGAGAAAAAAAAAAAAAGATTTGACTAAATAAGTTAATATGTGAACAGTGCTTTAGCATAAATCTCCGTTGTCATCATAACCATATGATGATGATTATTATCTGAGGAATTTTAGTAATGGTCCTTCCCTAATTACCAGTTGAATATCTTCCATTTAACTCTCCAGTTAAACACATTCCCTACCCTCTTTGCTCTTTCTCTGTGCTCCTAGAGGCTGGCTTTTGTGAACTCCCTTCACTGGCTCCCATACTCTTTGGCTTTGGGCTGGGTTCAGCCCAAGATGGGGACCTCAGAAGGAGCTCAGCAGGAGGAAGGAAAGTGTGTGCCTAATAGGGTCATCTTGGATTTGGTTGACCTTGAGAGGAAAGGTCACAGCTCCTGTCTGACAGTTCTCTGCATATAGCCTCTTTCTCCAGGTGATGGAACCTGTTCCTTTCTCTTGCTGCTTCAGGGCTAGGGAAGAGAAGACTCATTCTCATTGGCCCCAGTGTACTAGTCCCAGCACCATTCTGTGTGTTTTCCCTATACTCTGCTAGAACTCTTGCATGTGGTTCCTTTAGTAATTGCTCCTTTAATTACTCAATTTGAGTGTATCATCTTTTACAGGCTGAGAGCCTCAATAATACACACTGCTACTTCTTTTTACCACTACCAAGGCAAAACAAAGAAGCCTACACCCCTTTCCCATCCTCCGCTATTTCTGGCCATACTTCATTGACTTCTTTTTCCCTTAAAGATTTCATTATCCTGAAATCACTTGATGGGCAAGTGTGCTGTTGAATATGTTACCCACCCTTTATTTTCTCCTGAAAGCTCTGTCCAAAAGAAAACACAGGTCTCAGAAACACTCAGCAAGCTGTTTGCAGCTCCTCTTGAACTTCTACCACTATGCTTCTCTGAGCTCTGGGTGGTATCCATATAGTGACTTCTCTGAATATAGCTTAGATAGCATGTCCTTCACCTGGTGGCATCTGAACTTTGCATTTGAGTGACTAATAGTTGATGCTGGTGAACATACTTAGAGAACTAGATGAGAAGACTTTTAGATTCCAGATAGCTCTGGGGACTTTCAGTAATCTGTGAAGAGAACATTATAGTTAGACAACCCTTGTGTTCACAGGCATAAGGATATGAAGTCTATGTGTAATTGTCTTGTGTTACCTCCCTTCACCCCCCTTTCCTCTAAACTTTCAAATCTCCCCCATAGTTTTGAATATACAGACTGGGGCTGAATTACATCAGCTTCCAACTTCTTTGTCAGTTAACTTATATATATATATTATATATATGTTATATGTGTAATATATATATACATACATATATATGCATATATTACATATATAATATATATACACATATATATATATACATATGTGTGTGTATATATATAAATATATATATATATATTTTTTTTGCCATAGTGTGAGATTTGAATAGCTAGACTTGCCACTAACATACAGTATCACATTCTCAGTATCTGGGGCCAGAGAATAGCAACCATTAAAAAGAACTAATGTTGAGTTATGATTGAGTAATCACTGAGAAAGTTGAGAGGTCAAGTTGGGTAATCTAATGAGCTCTCCCAAAACCACACATGTCTTGAGTAGGTTTAAGAAGATACTCCAGATATCTTACAGTTGGTTTGGAATCATTACTATGAAATGTGAAACAAGCTGTCTTGATTATATTCAATGGGAATTTGAATATGCATTGTTTCCTATATCTGAATTGGTCTTGTTCTCTGTCTGCTATGAGGCACAATGTACTTCCCATGGAAACAAAGGCTTAATTAAGGGTGTTTGTCAAAGAGAAAGTTAAGACTCAGGGGAATTATAAATAATCTTCCCAATGCAGATTTTTTTCTGAAAGAGAATTGAGACCCACCTTCTGTATTTCAGGTTTAGTGGAAAGTCTAATCTTCTTCAAGGGATAAAAATCAATACTTATGTTAAATAGGAATGCCCAAATGCAAATCATTTTTTCAGGGGATTTAGGCACCATTTGATAAATGCATCCTTGGTTGGATCTTCATTACACATGTATTAATACCAATTATGATAGTGAAGCCTTGGGAATATATTACACCAGTAAGGGAAAGGGCTAGCATATATGAATTTTTCTGCCTAACTGAGACTTTTAGGATCCTTTCTCTGACCTGATCTAGTTTTAGAATTTTTAGTTTGTGAATGTAGTGACAGCAAACATTAACAGCATCTGGGTGTGAATGCCTCAGAGACTTTAGATTGGGCAGGTGTCTATTTTCTGTTTGGACTCCAGCCCCTTATTTATGACAGTGCCCAACCTTTAATCAACCATTTTTGCTAGAACTCTCTATAAGGCTAATGGATTTTAGGAAATGCTCTGCAGAAACTCTCCGGCTCTTGTTATGAGAAGTATTTGATGCTTAAGAGTCACCACTCTTTAAAGCATATTTCAATAATTTCTTCAATTGTGTTACATAATACTTTTCACACTGAATTTAGCTGTCCACATTCTGTCTGCTCCTGAAAGCTCCGAATATGTTTATCAATTTAGTTTTAACACCAAAAGATGTTTAGTCAATTGAAACATGAGGATCTCACTAAATTTCTCCTTTCATTGACATTCATAGCATGTTAAATAAAATTTGCATTTAGTACAGATCTCTGTTATGTTACACTTTACACCTACATGCAGAAAGAATTCCCTATCTATCCCCATTCAGTGTTTCAGTCTTAAAACCAATTCTTGATCCCTGACAAACAATTCTTTCAAACCCAGGGTTAATCCATTTTCAGTGGCCTTTGATGTGAACAGTTCTAAGTGGCTTAAAAAATGTATTTCCAGTCATTCCCTTTTAGTCACCTCAGGTCAGGGTAATTTTCCTTGGAGCACTGGTTTCCAGTGAGGGTGCTGAGGACCCCAGAAAGACATGGAAACTTTAGCAAGGAGTCTGTAAATCCATATACCCTTCTGGTATTTTCCATAGATAGAAAAAAAATTTCTCTTACACATCCACTTATATGATTTTTTAAATGAATGTTGATAAGTTTGTGATTACTAAAATACAGATGATTTTAAAAGAACTGTGTAATTCATAGGATTTGTTTAAATAGGATGCATACAACAGTGAATATTAAAACTCAGAGGAAGTCTTTACATTTTGGGCACTTTAAAGGAGCCTATTCCCCCCCAAAAGGTGGCATCTCTGCCTTGGAATGGCAAATTGTTTTTATTTGAAAGTCTGTTCTCCATTTGCAGTTGCACCAAAACCAATAAGATAACTAGGAATAAATCTAACTGAAGAGGTAAAGTATCTATACTATATGAAAACCATAGAACACTTATGAAAGAAATTGAAGAGGACACAAACAAATGGAAAAGCATTCCATGCTCATGGATTGGAAGAACAAACATTGTTAAAATGTCTATACTTCCAAAACAACATACACATTTGATGTCATCCCTATCAAAATACTACCATAATTTTTCACAGAATAAATTCTAAAATTTGTGTGGAACTACAAAGGATCCTGAATAGCCAAAACAATCTTGAAAAAGAAAAACAGAACTGGAGGCATCATATTTCCAGATTTCAAGCTATATTACAAAGGGGTGGTCATCAAGACAGTATGATAGTGGCACAAAAATACACACTTGATCAATGGAAAAGAATAGAAGACCCAGAAATGGACCCACAACTATATGGTCAACTCATCTTTGACAAAGCAGGAAAGAATATCCAGTGGGAAAAAGACACTTTCTTCAACAAATGGTGTTGGGAAAACTGGACAGGGACACGCAGAAGAATGAACATGGACCACTTTCTTATACCATACAGAAAAGTAAATTCAAAATGGGTGCAAGGCCTAAATTTGAGACAGGAAACCATCAAAATCCTACAGGACAACATAGGCAGAAGCCTCTTTGACCTCTGTTGGAGCAAATTCTTACCAGACACATCACTGAAGACAAGGGAACAAAAACAGGAACTATTGGGACTTCATATGATAAAAAGCTTCTGCACAGAGAAGGAAACAATCAGCAAAACTGCAAGACAGCCTACAGAATGGGAGAAGATATTTGCAAAGGACATATCAGATAAAGCATTAGTATCTAAAATCCATAGAACTTATCAAACTCAGCACCAAAAAACAAATAACTCAGTTAAGAAATGGGCAGAAGACATGAATAAACACTTTTCCAAAGAAGACATTCATATGGCTAACATACACACAGAAAGATGTTCAATATCTCTCACCATCAGGGAAATACAAATAAAAACCATGATGAGATACCACTTCACACCTGTCAGAATGGCTAAAATTAACAGCACAAGAAACAACAGGTATTGATGAGGATGCAAGAAAAGGGTTTTCTCTTGAATTGTTGGTGGGAATGCAAATGGAGAATAGTATGGAGATTACTCAAGAAACTAAAAATAGAACTACCCTGTGATCTAGCAATTGTACTATTAGGTGTTTACTCAAAGGATACAAAAATACAGATTCAAAGAGGTACATGCACCCCAATATTTATAGCAACGCTGTCAACAATAGCCAAACTATGGAGAGATCCCAAATATTCTTCAATGGATACATGGATAAAGAAGATATGGACACATACATACATAAAATGGAATATTACTCAACCATCAAAAAGAATGAAATCTTGCCATTTGCATTGATGTGGACAGAGCTAGAATGTATTCTGCTAAGCAAAATAATCAGAGAAAGACAAATACTATATGATATCATTCATGTGGAATTTAAGAAACAAAACAGATAAACATATGGGTGGGAGGAGAGAAGAGAGGGAAACAAACCACAAGAGACTCTGAAGGATAGAAAACAAACTATGGGTTGACAGAGGGAGGTGGGTGGGAGATGGGCTTGATGAATGATGGGTACTAAAGAGGGCACTTGTGATGAATTATTCTCCTGAAACCAATATTGCACTGTATGCTAACTTACTAAAATGTAAATTAAAAAAGTCTATGCTGGTTTCAGTAGTTGATAACAGATACTGGTTTAGCAGGTGGACTCTATATTGATTATATAGGAATTAGAAGACAACACTCCACTCTACAGCTCTCCAGAATTTTTCCTATAGCAGGTACAGGTCACATGGCAATTCAGCAATATCCTTCCACTATGTGTTCTTTAACACACCCTTTTATTATTTGTTTCCTTCCCAAATCTGGATGAATGCTATTTTCTGTGCATCAAGTTAGGTATTGACTGTATCACCTGTATTTCTTACTTAATAATCAGTCCATCTGTTAGTAGCTTTACCTTGCTCATGGCCATTCACATTGCTCCTGCAGTGGAATAAAATTAATGCTTTTGAAAGTACAGCTTGATTGCAGACTGTGGCCATTTTAATGTACCCATGAGTGTTAATGGTACTCACTGTCGGGATCCAATGAGTAAACGTATGTCTTAGTGTATGGTGAGAGGTGAAGTGCTAAGCAAATGCAATTATTTTTTTATTAATATGGAGGCATAACACTTCCTGAGATGAAAGCATAATATCTGGCTTATAGGATAGCATATGCAACATGAAGATGTTAATATTCGTAGTGTAGTGGAATAAAAGGAAAAGAGAAGGGAGACCGACGGAGGCTGGGTTTGTCAGAGATTGCTTTAGGCAGTGAATAAAACAATAGGTAAGACTTGAAAGATGGGAAAGGATGGTCAAAAAACTCCTTCTATCCTTGGCAGTGCACTTGGAACTTTATATATATTGTGGCACTAATCTTATTTGCTCTCTAAGGCAGAAGACTATTACCTCCACTTTACTGATGAGAAAACTGAGCATTAGAAATTAAGTGGCTTTCACTGTTATTCAACATAGTATTGGAAGTCTTAGCCTCTGCAATCAGACAACACAAAGAAATAAAAGGCATCCAAATCAGCCAGGAGGAGGTCAGACTTTCACTCTTCACAGATGACATGATACTCTATATGGAAAACCCTAAAGATTCCACCAAAAAACTGCTAGAATTGATTCATGAATTCAGCAAAGTTGCAGGATATAAAATCAATGCACAGAAATCTGTTGCATTCCTATACACCAACAATGAAGCAACAGAAAGAGAAATCAAGGAGTCGATCCCATTTACAGTTGCACCAAAAACCATAAAATACCTAGGAATAAATCTAACCAAAGAGGTGAAAAATCTATACACTGAAAACTATAGAAAGCTTATGAAAGAAATTGAAGAAGACACAAAAAAATGGAAAAAGGTTCCATGCTCCTGGATAGGAAGAACAAATATTGTTAAAATGTCAATACTACCCAAAACAATCTACATATTCAATGTAATCTCTAACAAAATAACACCAGCATTATTCCCAGAGCTAGAACAAATAATCCTAAAATCTGTATGGAAACAGAAAAGACCCAGAATAGCCAAAGCAATCTTAAAAAAGAAAACCAAAGCAGGAGGCATCATAATTCCAGACTTCAAGCTATACTACAAAGCTGTAATCATCAAGACAGTATGGTACTGGCACAAGAACAGACACTCAGATCAATGGAACAGAATAGAGAACCCAGAAATGGACCCACAAACGTATGGCCAACTAAGCTTTGACAAACCAGGAAAGAATATCCAATGGAATAAAGACAGTCTCTTCAGCAAGTGGGGCTGGGAAAACTGTACAGCAACATGCAGAAAAATGAACCTGGACCACTTTCTTACACCATACACAAAAATAAACTCAAAATGGATTAAAGACCTCAATGTAAGACAGGAAGCCATCAAAATCCTCGAGGAGAAAGCAGGCAAAAACCTCTTTGATCTTGGCAGCAGCAACTTCTTACTTAACACATCTTCAGAGGCAAGGGAAACAAAAGCAAAAATGAACTACTGGCACCTCATTAAAATAAAAAGCTGCACAGCGAAGGAAACAATCAGCAAAACTAAAAGGCAGCCGACAGAATGGGAGAAGATATTTGCAAATGACATATCAGATAAAGGGTTAGTATCCAAAATCTATAAGGAACTGATCAAACTCAACACGCAAAAAACAATCCAGTGAAGAAATGGGAAAAAGACATGAATAGACACTTCTCCAAAGAAGACATCCAGATGGCCAGCCGACACATGAAAAAAATGTTCAACATCACTCATCATCAGGGAAATATAAATCAAAACCACAAAGAGATACCACCTCACACCTGTCAGAATGGCTAACATTAACAACTCAGGCAACAACAGATGTTGGCGGGGATGTGGAGAAAGAGGATCTATTTTGCATTGTTGGTGGGAATGCAAGCTGGTGCAGCCCCTCTGGAAAACAATATGGATGTTTGTTAAAAAACTAAAAATAGAACTACCCTACGACCCAGCAATTGCACTACTAGGTATGTATCCAAGGGATACAGGTGTGCTGTTTCGAAGGGACACATGCACCCCCATGTTTATAGCAGCACTATCTACAATAGCCAAAGTATGGAAAGAGCCCAAATGTCCATTGATGGATGAATGGATAAAGAAGATGTGGTGTGTGTGTGTGTGTGTGTGTGTGTACACACACACACACACACACACACACACACACACACATATACAATGGAGTATTCCTCGGCAATCAGAAAGAATGAAATCTTGCCATTTGCGACTACGTGGATGGAACTTAGGGTATTATGCTAAGTGAAATTAGTCAGAGAAAGACAAAAGTCATATGACTTCATTCATATGAGGACTTTAAGAGACAAAACAGATGAACATAAGGGAAGGAAAACAAAAATAATATAAAAACGGAGGGGGACAAAACAGAAGAGACTCATAAATATGGAGAACAAACAGAGGGTTACTGGAGGGGGTGTGGGAGGGGGGATGGGTTAAATGGGTAAGGGGCACTAAGGAATCTACTCCTGAAATCACTGTGGCACTATATGTTAAGTTGGATGTAAATTTAAAAAAATTTAAAAAAACTATGTGAAAAATAAAGAAAAAGAAATTAAGTGGCTTGGATTCAAAAGTTACACAGATTAACACAATTGCAGAACCAGGGCTTGAATCCTGACTTCAGTTCATCAGGAAAGTAGAAATTCAGTGTCAACCAGGGAGGTATAATTTCGAGTTTTTTTTTTTCTCTCTGATAGCATATTCTCATTTGAATGTTGTGTCAAAAGAGAACAGCACCATGTTTACCTATTTATAGTTCCATGTGGTCATCATGAGCATGAGATTTTGAAGAAGGCTTCTGTGTCAGCCAAGGTTCAACAACAAGATCAATAGAACCAGAAGTAGATTGATTGATCTATTTATCTGTCATCTACTTATCATTGATCTTTGTATTTATTACAGGGGTTTGTAAGCCAGTCTCCATATCTGATGCTAGATCTTAAGTCCACAGGGCAGGCAGTCAGGAAGGGAGGATCACAAAGAGGCTGGAATCCCATAGACACAAGCTTAAACCCTACAAGCATAACCTAGATTCTCACTAGGATGACCTGAAACCTTGGTCTGTTTTTGTTGTCTCTGACTTTTGTGACGAGGGTATCCTGCAGAGGTTAGAATCCTTGTCGCGGACCTAAACACACGTATCTGTTCCTGATGCTGCTTCACATGAGAGGTGAATCATCACACAGTAAAAAGTATATGAAAAGTATATGAATATATAAAAGTACTGCCCTCTCCCTTCTTTTGAGAATCTCCTAAAGATTCTGGGAAATGTAGTTTCACCTGCTCATGTCAACACATGACAAAACCATAACACCTTTATCTTAAGCAGCATAATTATCATTCTGATAACATTCAACAGCCATAATCTTCTTTTTAATTCCAGTGCAGTTCACATACAGTGTTATATTAGTTTCAGGTGTACAATATAGTGATTCAACAATTACATACATTACGGTGCCCATCACAATGAGTATACTTTTAATCCCCTTCACCTATCGTCCATCCATCTCCCCTCTGGTAACCACCAGTTCTCTATAGTGAAGAGCTGGTGTTTTTTTTTATCTCTTTTTTTCTTTATTCATTTGTGTTGTTTCTTTTTTTTTTATTTTTAAAAATGTTTTTACTTATTTTTGAGACAGAAACAGAGCATGAGCAGGGGAGGGGCAGAGAGAGAGGGAGACACAGAATCTGAAGCAGGCTCCCGGCTCTGAGCTGTCAGCACCGAGCCTGATGTGGGGCTCGAACTCACAGACTGTGAGATCATGACCCAAGCTGACGTTGGGTGCCCAACCAACTGAGCCAGCCAGGTGCCCCATCATTTGTGTTGTTTCTTAAATTGCACATATGAGTGAAATCATAGAGTGTCTTTTTCTGAGTGACTTATTTCACTTAGCATTTTACCCTTTAGATCCATCCATGTTGTTGTAAATGGCAAGATTTTATTCCTTTTTATGGATCAGTTAATATTCCATCATTTTTGTATATACTACTACTTAAGTATCTATTCATCTATCGGTGGACACTTGGGTTGCTTCCATAATTTGGCTATTATAAATAATGCTGCAATAAATACTGGGGTGTATATATCTTTTTAAATTAGTGTTTTCATATTCTTTGGGTAAATACCCATTAGTGGAATTGCAGGATCATATGATAATTCTATTTTTTAATATTTTGAGGAACCTCCGTACTGGTTTTCACAGTGGCTGCACCGGTTTGCATTCCCAGAACAGTGCACAAATGTTCTTTTTCCTTCACATCCTCACCAATGCTGGTTGGTTTCTTGTGTTTTTGATTTTAGTCCTTCTCACTGGTGTGAGGTGATATCTCATTATAGTTTTGAATTGCATTTCCCTGATGATAAGTGATGTTGAACATCTTTTCATGCGTCTTTTGGCCACCTTTGGATAAAGGTCTGATTATGTCTTCTACCCATTTTTAATTGGATTATTTGGGGGTTTTGTCATGTTGTAGAAGTTTTTGTTTTGGATACTAATCCTATATTGGATATGTCATTTGCAAATATTTTCTCCCATTTACTAGGTTGTCTTTAAGATTTGTTGTTTCCTCATGTGTGCACAAGGTTTTCATTTTGATGTAGTCCTTATAGTTTATCTTTTGTTTGTATTTCCCTTGACTGAGGAGACATATCTAGAAAAATGTTGCTCTGGCCAATAGTATAGAATTTATGGGCTGTGTTCCCTTCAGGTGTCACATTTAGGTCTTTAATCCTTTAATTTTGAGTTTATTTTTTTGTGTATGGTATAAGAAAATGGTCCAGTTTCATTCTTTTGCATGTAGCTTTCCAGTTTTCCCCACACCATTTATTAAATTGACTGTCTTTTTCCCACTGCACATTCTTTCCTCCTTTGTCAAAGATTAATTGACCATATCATCGTGGGTTTATTTCTGCACTCTGTATTCTGTTCCATGGATATATGTGTCTATTTTTGTGCCAGTACCATACAATTTGGATTACTACAGCTTTGTAATGTACCTTGAAATGTGGGATTGTAATTAATACCTCCAGTTTCGTTCTTCTTTTTCAAGATTCCTTTGAGTATTTGGGGTCTTTTGTGGTTCCAAACAAATTTTAAGATTGTTTGTTCTAGTTCTGTGAAAAATGCTGTTGGTATTTTGATAGAGATTGCATTAAATTTGTATATTGCTTTGGACAGTATGGACAGTTTATTTTGAGAGACAGAGCACAAGTGGGGGGAGGGGCGGAGAGAGAGGGAGACACAGAATTTGAAGCAGGCTGTCAACACAGAGCCCGATGAGGGGCTTGAACTCATGAGCCATGAGATCATGATCTCAGCCGAAGTGGGACACTTAACAGACTGAGCCACCCAGGCCCCAAGATAGTATGGACATTTTAACAATATTTGTTCTCTCAATCCATGAGCATGGAATTCCTTTCATTTATTTGTATCTTTTGAATATTTTCATCAATATTTAAAATTTTCAGAGTACAGGTCTTTTACCTCTTTGTTTAAGTTTATTCCTAGGTATTTTATTATTTTTGGTGAAGTTGTAAATGGGGTTGTTTTCTTAGTTTCTCTTTCTTCTTCCTCATTATTAGTATATAGAAATGCAACAAATTTCTATGTATTGATTTTGTATCCTGTGGCATTATTGAAATCATGTATTGGTTCTAGTAGTTTTTTGGTGGAGTCTTCGGGGTTCCTGTGTAAAGTATAATGTTATCTGCAGGCAGTGAAAGTTTAACTTCTTCCTTATGAATTTGTTTTACTTTTATTTATTCGTATAGTCTGATTGCTGTGGCTAGGACTTCCAGTACTGTGTTGAATAAAGGTGGTGATAGCAGACATCCTTGTCTTATTCCTGTTAGGAGAAAGGATCCCAGTTGTTCCCCCATTGAGTATGATGTTAGCTGTGAGTTTTTCATTTAAGGCTTTTGTTATGTTGAGGTATGTTCCCTCTAAACCTACTTTGTGGAGAGTTTTGTCATGAGTGGATGTTGTACTCTGTCAAATGCTTTTTATCCTTTCTCTTGTCATGTATCATCTTGATTGATTTGAGAATATTGAACCACCCTTGCATCCCAGGAATTAATCCCACTTGATTGTGGTGAAAGATTTTTTAAATGTATTGTTGGATGCAGTTTGCTAATATTTTATTGAGGATATTTGCATCTATATTCATCAGAGATACTGGCCTGCGTTTCTCTTTCTTTTTGTGGTGTCTCTATCTGGTTTTGGTATCAGGGTAATGTTGGCCTCATAGAATGGATTTGGAAGCTTTCCTTCCTCTTCTAATTTTTTGAATAGTTTGAAATGAATAAGTATCAACTCTTTTTTAACTATTTGGTAGAATTCACCTGTGAAGCCATCTGGTACTAGATTTTGGTTTGTGGGGAGGTTTTTGATTACTGATTCAGTTTCATTCCTGGTAATTGATCATTTAACATTTTCTATTTCTTTCTGATTCAGTTTTGAAAGGTTATTTGTTTCTTGGAATTTATCCATTTCTTCTAGGTTGTCCATTATTTTGGTATAAATTTTTCTGTAATATTCTTTTACAATCCTTTGTATTTCTGTGATGTTTCTTGCTATTTCCCCTTTTTCATTTAAGATTTTGTTTGATCTCTCTCTCTCTCTCTCTCTCTTTTAATTACTCTAGCTAATTAAATTAATTAGCTAGCTACTAGCTAATTAGTATCACTTTTGTTGACCTTTTTAAAGAACCACCTTCTGGTTCCATGGATATGTTATACCTTTTTTTTTTTTTTTTTTTTTACATTTTATTATTTCTGCTCTAATCTTTATTTCTCTCCATCTACTGGTTTTGAGTTTTATTTGTTCTTTTTGTAGTTCTGTTAGGTGTAAGTTTCGGTTGTTTATTTGAGATTTTTTTCATTTGATGTAGGCCTGTAATGCTTTAAACTTCCCTCTTAGAACAGCTTTTGCTGCATCCTAAATATTTTTATTTTCATTTTAATTTGTCTCCATGTATTCTTTCATTCCCTCTACATTTCTTGGTTGACTCATTCATTGTTTAGTATCATGTTATTTAACTTCCATGTATTTATGCTCTTTCCAGATTTTTTCTTGATTTCTCTAGTTTCATAGTGTTGTGGTTGGAAAAGATGTGTTGTATGACTTCAGCCTTTTCTAATTTTTTGAGACTTGTTTTGTGATCTAACATATGATCTGTTCTGGAGAAAGTTCTATGTGTATCTGAAAAGAACGTATGTTCTGCTCTTGTAGGTTGGAATGTTCTAAATATATTTGTTATTTCCATCTGATTCATTGTGTGATTACAAGCCATTATTTCCTTGTTAATTTTCTGTGTAGATGATCTGTCCATTGATGTAAATGAGATGTTAAAGTCCTCTACTATTATTGTATTGCTATCGATTATTTTCTTTATGTTACTACCTGCATGCATGTAGGGTGCATACATATTTACAATTGTTATATCTTCTTGTTGGCTAGTTCCCTTTATGATCATGTACTGTTCTTCTTTGTCTCTTGTTCCAGTCTTTTGTTTAAAGTCTGTTCTGTCCAATATAAGCATTGCTGTCATGGCTTTCTTTTCACCTCGATTTGCATGATAAATGCTTTTCCACAACTTCACTTTCAATCTGAATGTGTATTTAGGTCTGAAGTGAGTCTCATATGCAGTATATAGATGGGTCTTGCTTATCCATTCCATCACCTTATATCTTTTGTTAGGGGTGGTTAGTCCATTTATACTCAAAGTAATTATTGATAGGTATGCACTTATTGCCATTTTGTTATTTGATTTGTGGTTGTTTTTGTAGTTCTTCTCTGTTCCTTTCCTCTCTTGCTCTCTTCCCTCATGGTTTGCTGGCTTTTTTTTTTTTTAGTAATAGATTTGGATTCCTTGCTCTTTATATATTTTGCATATCTAATACTGGTTTTTGATTTATGGTTATCATACTAATTGTATATAGCATCTTTTGCATATATATTAAATTGATGGTGGCTTAAGTTTGAATCCATTCTAAAAGCACTACATTTTTATTCCTCTCCTCCAACATGTTTGAGGTACATGGTATCATCCTCTATATCCTTTTATTTTGTGGATCCTTTGACTGATTTACACACACACACACACACACACACTTAGTTTTACTGCTTTTGTGTTTCCTACTTTTCTTAGGGTCTTTTCTTTCCACTCAAAAAGTCACAATTAATTTCTTTAGGGCTAGTTTAGTGGTGATGAATTTCTTTAACTTTTGTTTGGGAAACTTTTTATCTCTCCTATTTTGAATGATAACTTTGCTGGGTAGAGTACTCTTGGTTGCAGTTTTTTTGTTTTTTTCTCCTTTCAGCACTTTGAGTATATCATGTCACTCCTTTCTGGCCTGCAAAGTTCCTGCTGCAAAATCCAATGATAGCCTTAAGAGGTTTCCCTAGTATGTAACTGTTTTGTTTTTAAAATTCTCTCTTTATCATTACTTTTTTGCCACTTAATTACCATGTGTCTTAGTGTAGACTTCCTTGGGATGATTTTGCTGGGTATCTCTGTGCCTCCTGGATCAGGTTTCTCTTTCCTTTCCCATAGTTAGGAAGTTTTCAGCTATTATTTCTTTAAATAAAATTTCTGGACCTTTTATTTCCTCTTCTTCTTTGGGAATCCCTATAATGCAAATATTATTACACTTGATGGTGTAGCTGAGTTCTCTAAGTCTCTTCTGATTGTATTATTTTTTTCTCTCTCCTTTTCACTCGATTGCTTTTTATTGCTTTGTCCTCTAGGTTGCTCATCCATTTTTCTGCTTCCTTTGGTCTAGTAGTTATTCCTTCTAGTATATTTTAATTTTAGTTATTGAGTTCTTCATCTCTGATTGGTTCTTTTTTATGTTTCTTTCTCTTTTTTTGAAGGTCTCACTGAGGTCCTTAACTCCATTCTTGAATCCAATGAGTATCTTTATGACAATTACTTTCAATTTTCTATCATGCATATTACTTACCTCCATTTTGTTTAGCTCTGCTGTTGTGATGCTGCCCTGTTCTTTTATTTTGGGCATATTCCACTGTCTCTTCATTTTGTCTAACTCTTTGTCTGTTTTTATATGTTAGGATCTGACTCAGCTATGTCTCCTGCTCTTAAAGGTAGCGGCCTTATGAGGAAGAGGTCTTTAGTGCCCTACAGTGCAATGTCCCCCGTTCATTTGAACCTGGCGCTTCAGGTGCAGCCCCTATGTGTGTTGAATGTACCCTGCTGTTGTGCTGAGCCACCTTTGCCTCCAGGCATCTGCAATGGCTCTTTTACCTGTTATGGGCAGGGTTTGTTTCCCATGCTTTTATTGCACCAGTGTGGATACTTTGGTCGTGAGTTGGATCAGAGCAAGCATTTGCCAGAGTTGCACTGCACTGAACTGCATGGGACTGTCCCTGTGTTGTCCCCTGGGAAATTTTCCTTGGTGGGCATGTCCTGCAGTCAGATTAGATGTGTTGGGGTCACAGAGGAGTTGGTATGTGTAGTTATCTTCCAGTATTGGGGCATGAGTCATTTGGGAGTGGCACTTACTTGTGTTGGGGCTGCTTACACACTGCCATGCTTGTGGTGCTACTTTAGTTGGATTTCTTGAGGCCCGGTAGGAGAGGGAGGACACATGGGCAGAGCACTTAGTGTTCTCCAGATATGTGCTCCAGGTCTGCTGTGGGAGGGGACCTGTACTTGCTGTTTGCAGCTGTACTAGTTCTTGCAGGTGTCAGTGTATCAGACTGGATAGTGGAGGAGGGAAATGGCACCCACCAACTCTTTTATTCTTAAAGAAACCTTTTAAAGATCCCTGCCCCTTCAGCATATGCTTTGAGATTAGGAAACAAATACCTCTCCTGAATATCCCAGGCATTTTTCAAACTGCTGCTTCTAAGCTGTGTCTTGGCAGGGCTATTTGTTCTGTTGTGTTATGTCTTTAAGGGTGGGGATGAGTCATTTTCCTGTTGTCCTCTGCCTCTCCCAGAGCTATATCCATGATTTATAAAGTTCCAGGTGTTAAATACTACTGATTGTAAGAAATTGAGTAGTTAAGCCCCTCTGGTTTTCAAAGTCAAATGTTATAGGGATTCATCTTCCCAGTGCAGGCCCCCCATGCTTGGAATGCCTGCTGTGGGGTCTGGTCTTCTCCCTTCTCCATGCTCTCAGTGTCCCTCCTTCCTGGGGACAGTTCCAAGGGTCATTTTGGCTTCCGACCCAGTCTGTACCCTTCCTATCTTCTTTGATGTGGCCTCTTTTCTACATTTGGCTGTGGAGAGTCTGTTCTGCCAGTCTTCCTGTTGTCTTCCAGGTTATTTACCCTGACATGGGTGTTGTCTATTGCATCCATGGGAAAAGGTGAGTCCAGGATCCTCCTACTCTGCCATCTTCCCTGGAAGGCACAACAACTCTACTTTTATAGGACTAGTTACACCAGCAAAAAGGCAAGATGGTTTGTTAGGGATCATTCAGTCTAGTCATTGTAGATAATTAATCATAGTAGTTTCAGGGAAGAAAAAAATCAAGAGTCATCATTTTTACAAATGAAGACATTACAACCTACGGACAGACAGTTTTTAATTACTATTCTAACCACAGTAAGAATGAAACAAAAATTACATGACTTGTGCATTTTGATTTGGCTGAGAGGCTAAGTCCCCAGCTCTTGGGCCCATTCCCACTTAGCCCACCAAAAGGGATTAAAATGAATTTCTTTTCACCCTATTCTTCCCTCTATCATCAGCAATATTTCATTTGTATGACTCTTAGGGAGGGCAGAAAAAATCAGTCCAGAACTGCATCCTTTAAGCTAGACTGATAGGCCACTTTTTCTCAAGGTTACAGACTAATCCTCCAGGGTTCCCCCATATCACAAAGAGAGTATAGGCCACCTTTCACTGGTCCTGGGGATTCCTCAGGTGTGTCACCTGGGCATTTCTGAGGTGTGATGGGCATCTGGGAGTCCACAGGTAACCTGCACCCTGTCCTCCAAAGGCTCAGGGGTGGGCATGTGGACTGAGGGGATGTCAAAAGGCTGGCCAACTGCCTTCCTATAGGACCTGGGGCCTACCCTGAGGTAGCTTTCAGAATGCCAGCCCACTCAGTCCCGGAGCCGCTGAATGGTAATGGCAGTGACCAAGGTTTTGTAAACTTTCTGTTATTTTTTATCTTCATGTACAAATGTATGTTACGTCTCAGTTTTTGTGTTTTGCATAAAAAGCCATTTTAAGACAAAAAATTAAATGAATTTCTTTTCTGATAACTTGAATGCATACTTTTACCTTAGAAACATGGATTTTAAATGCTTGTTTCAAGTCAATTCTTTTCTCAATGATATAGATCATGACTTTTTTCTGAAGCCTACTATATGAAGCACTAGGTGACTTTAAGTTCAAGTATAAAATTGGGTATCTTAACCCAGGTATTCTACTACAGCGTGTAAGTATCACAGCTAGCAAAAATATAGATAATTAGTGTTAGGTATGATATTGCATAGCAAAATGATGTATGTAATATTAGAATTGTCAGTGTGATGTATAATCCAGATGAAGATATAGGCTAAGCAAATTAAAGCATCTTTGAGGCTCTCATAATGAATTTTCACTGGCTTTTCAAAAAGATTTACACCACTGATTCAATCCACCTACAATTATCTTGGAGAATTCCTGGGCAGGAAACACTATTTCTGGGGCTGAAATGATAGGGGTGCTCAAGATGTGATACTGATTGGCAAGTACCTCAGTGTACTTGGAACAAATAAAACATATCATCAAAACAAGTGCCATTATCAGGAATACTACAAAAGTGCTTTGGGTGCCATAAGTGGGCAGATTCCTTGCAGTTGAGGAGGATAAGAGGAGCTGAGCTGGGCCTTGAAAAATGGGTAAGGTTTTGTCAGATGGAAGTGGGGAGGGGATTCAGGCAGTGTACTGTTTAATTTGACTATGTCTGGTTTAAGACACCAGGTGAATATAGAAGATATGAAAATTTTAAAGGGTACTTAAGTCTTGATTTTTGAATTTATCATTTCATTACAATGATTGGGACTTAAAGTGTTTACAATTAAAGTTAATGAACATTTTATTGCTCATGACAGTTCACAGCAAATTAGACTCTTGCTATCTTCTCAAAGTGGGAGAAGGCCCCAGGCAACCTCTCCCTGAAGCCAGAACGGGGTAACATTAGCTCTGCAGAATACTTTGTGGTGATGAGATTTGGAATAGGGATTCTGAATGGAGAGATATTCTCTTATATGTGTAAAGGCTATTTGGAGGCTGAATGCTAAGAACTACCTGCTGGAATTAAGGGAACAAAAGGAGGCATGGCCTCCACCTAGGGCAGCCTGGGGATTCTGCAGATGTTGGCTTTCACTTGATCTAGCACTGGAGGTGGGCTTGAACTTGCAGAGCCCCTGCCCTTACCTAATGCTCCCTCCTCCCAGCTTCTCCTTCCTGAATCACTGAGGATGAACCCCTTTGTGTGTGTGTGTGTGTGTGTGTTGGTGGGAGGAAGTGGATACTGGGTAAAGATATTCAATGTGCTTTTACTGATTTTATAAGGAAACTTTCACTAATGGATGATGTAATAGAGAGTAGAATTGGGCCCCCTCCCTCTTTCTCTAGAGCAGCATAACAGTTCCTGGTCTGGACTCCTGTAGCCCTATGTCACAGTCCCAGTTTAGCTATGTTTTCTGAGCTCCCTAATCTTGGATTTAGTACCCAAATGTATAAAACAAATCAGCTGGCCTAGAACAAACTTTTTGAATGTGTCTCCTGGACTACTGTAGACCCTACTCTCAATCTCCAATGGGAACAGCTTAGCTGTTTACATTTCATTTAAGTTTTCATTAAAAAAAATCCACACAAAGTTTAAAAACTACCATCGAATGTGCTCTGACTCTCAAATTTCATGATTACATTCAACACAATCTACTGTAGTTACTCCTAAACCAGCTCTGCCCCAGCAGGCCAGCTGCTGGACTTCCACAACAGAATATTAACAGGACTCTTTCTAACATAGACTGGATGTTTGTGTCCCCCTGAATTCATATGTTGAAATATACCCCCACAAGGTGATATTAAGAGATGGGGCCCTTGGGAAGTAGTGGATTAGTTCTGTTATAAAAGAGGTCCCAGAGAGCTCCTTCCTCCCTTCTGCCATGTGATATTACAAAGATGGCCATCAATGGGGCACCTGGGTGGCTCAGTTGGTTGGGCGGCCGACTCCGGCTCAGGTCATGATCTCACGGTCTGTGAGTTCGAGCCCTGCATCAGGCTCTGTGCTGATAGCTCAGAGCCTGGAGCCTGTTTCAGATTCTGTGTCTCCCTCTCTCTGACCCTCCCCCATTCATGCTCTGTCTCTCTCTGTCTCAAAAATAAATAAACGTTAAAAAAAAATTAAAAAAAAAACCAAAAAACAAAGATGGCCATCAATGAGGAAATGGGCCCTTGCCAGACCCAGAGTACACTGACACCATGATCTTGGATTTTATAGCCTGCAGAATTTGTGAGAAATAAATATTTGTTGTTTATAAGCCAACCAGTTGATGGTGTTTTTGCTATATCTGCCTGAACAGGCTGAAACACTTTCCCTCCACACATAGCTCTTCTCATCTTCAATTAACAGATGGATACTGGCATCCTTCCTGGTTGCCCGTCCTGTGTTTGGCCAGGACAAGGGTTACATAGTAAGGGAAGATTTGGGAATGAACTCCTGCCATTCAGAATATATGTAGGACCTACTTCAGCATCAGCACTGGGGGAGGCATACCTGGTGCTAGACTTAACTTTAACCTTGCCTAGCTCATCATTGTCTACACCCCAGACCTAGACCTGGATGCTCACTTCTGCTTCAAACCTACATCCACAGCTTCCTGCTTCAGATTTTTGTTTGTGTATACACCACATACTTTACATTCTCTATAGTATATCTCCCTGCCAAGAATCTGTTATCTTACTTTAAACCTGGTTCTTTTTCCTGACTTCCTGGTCAGGATGAACAACTCAGAGCCATCACCTCAAATACATATCCAGTCCGTAAATCCTGATGAGTTTCTTTTTTATTGTTTCTTGCTTCCATTTCTCTTTTGCCTTTGCCACCCCTCCAGTTCAGGCTTTCATCATCTCCTAGCTATCACAAACACATAACAAGTCTTTATGACTGTATTCTTCCTTCAATTCTTAACGGAGAGTGCTTGGGCCACTGTTTCAGAAAAACAAAAACAAACAAAAAACTTCTAGTGTATCAGTACCTGGAGTAAACAATCTGATGGCTCTACATTAAACTAATGGTTTTCATATCAGAATATCTCTCCATCTACCACCCCCCATGGGACCCCATCTATATTTATGAATAAGAATTTTCTTGCTGTCACCTTACTATATAATTTTTCTCCCCAAATCATGATCATTTCTATCACCATACTGTTCAAACTCTTCTCTCTCTGGAACTCATCTCAGCTCATCCTTAGGCCCCATGTAGGCCTTACCCCTTTGTGAACTCCCCCCAAACAATTTAAAGATCAAAAGATTTCTTTCTTTCTCAGCACTGTCCCCCTACTATGTCAATTCACTGGACACTGTGAGATTATGGTGTGTGTGTGTGTGTGTGTGTGTGTGTGTGTGTGTGTGTGTGTGTGGCTATCTTTCTATGACCTTCTAAGTAGGATGCTCATGGAGGTCAGGAACCTGGAAAGAGTTCTCTTGGGCCTATTTCATCATTAACCAGGCAAATGTATGCTCTATACCCAAAAATCTGATCTGTTGGAAAAATATTGAAGGATTTCAAAACCAGTGCAGTAACTACGTTGTATGCAAACTCTTATGTTAATTAACCATGATGAATAGTTCTAATTGTATTTTTTTCTATATTTAAATAAGTGAATTTTCTGAAAAAGTTGAGATATGTAGCCAAATGACCCATTTTGGCTTATCCTAGGATTTACTATTTTTAGTTTGTTTTAAATTACAGCAGAGAATTTAAAGATGTAACATTTTTATATGTTTTTACAAAATTCACATTTTGCTCACTATAATTTATGTTTTCCTTGGTAACTAGTAGAAACATTTTAAGGGTCAGCCTAGAAGTAGCAGAATCAGTGGAAACACCTTTCCTAAACCTTTCTTCCTTGTGTCATTAATCAAAAGAAACACACCTACTAACCCAGCCTGTCAGATTCACTCACAAAAGTTGCAGTTTATCTCCAAACCATTCTTGCCCCCTGAACCTGGTAGCTGATTGGGTAATGAGTAATTACATACCTTCAGTTATTACTCTGACTTAGAATTTTTCAGCTTCTATTTTTTGTCAGTAAATGGAACTAAACTGCATGTGATTTGGCTTGAGTACACAATCAGAATTAATGAAATGTCATATCCATTAAAGCAAACTCAGAAAATTGCATGCAAATATGGATAAGAGGGCTCTTAGTTCTAACTTTAGAGCTACAAGCAAACCGATAGTGGCCATTTCACATAGATCATTCTATACAGTCTTCTTTCCTGCTGTCACTCTTTTTTTTTTTTTTTCAACGTTTATTTATTTTTGGGACAGAGAGAGACAGAGCATGAAGGGGGGAGGGGCAGAGAGAGAGAGGGAGACACAGAATCGGAAACAGGCTCCAGGCTCTGAGCCATCAGCCCAGAGCCTGACGCGGGGCTCGAACTCACGGACAGTGAGATCGTGACCTGGCTGAAGTCGGACGCTTAACCGACTGCGCCACCCAGGCGCCCCCTGCTGTCACTCTTTAAGACTTGGCCTGTCAAAAGAAGAAGAAAGATACCAAGGCTTCCATGAAAAATACCCATAAGGGAATGCGTGAATACTGAGGAAAACTTCAGTTCTTTAACTCAACCATGTGAACCTCTCTTCTCTGTGGGAACTTGTTCTGACACTGACCGTGTTACTTCCCACTGTTGTGGACACTGAGGTCCAACGTGGGCTGAAAAACACAGGACTACAAGTTGGCAGCAGGACTTGCTAGGTTGTGTTTGTGTAGCCAACACAATCTGTTTCAAATGCTTAACACATTTGCTGCTACACACTTGTAGGATCAAATGTTTACTACTCCTATGCATTGATGTAAACATGGAGCTGGTTTGTAACCTAAAGTAATGTTGGGGAGACATCTCAGCAAAAATAAAAGTAAAGTAATGTGTAGCTCCCCCAAGACCCTTTTTAGTTCTCAAATCCTAGGTAATAATCACTTTGAAGATGCCAATAGCCTGCTCAGACTGTTCCTGTTACCTGTAGTTTTTGCTGCCTATTCATGTATCTATATTTGGATAGGTTTATAAATGAATGACAGCCTTTTATTTTTATAGACACAGTGAAAAATTACCCAAACAACTAAATACAGAGAACCATATGTCACCTCACCATTGAGTTGCAGCTCCTGAATTCCTGATTTTGGCTGAATGCTAGAGGTTGGATCATCAATGCTGTGTAGCAGTGACAAATAAGTGCATGCACGATCCAGGAAATCTCTCAAGGACAGTAGTTGGGGCTCTGCTTTTGCTGATGTGTATATTTCTGTTGCTAAAATGTACTTATGGCAATAAATAATGTATCTTCTCTTGTTTAAGTGATGGGTGGTTAAGGTTAATCTGTTATTTTCATTTTCAGCAAATTTATAAAGAGAGAAATGGAGGGGCACCTGGGTGGCTCAGTTGGTTAAGTGTCTGACTTCAGCTCAGGTCATGATCTCAGGGTTGGTGAGTTGGATCCCCGCATCAGGCTCTGTGCTGACAGCTCAGAGTCTGGAGCCTGCTTTAGATTCTGTGTCTCCCTCTCTCTCTTCTTCTCCTCTTCTCACACTCTGTCTCTGTCTCTCAAAAATAAATGTTTAAAAATTTTTGTAAAAAAGAGAGAAATGGAGCCAAGTTATAGGGGGTGATTAGGTCATATACAGAGATAACACTTTATCCTAAACAGCTGCACAGGATGTTGGAGGTAAAGAGTGGAAAAACTCCACTTACAGGTGATCAGAGAATTGTAGAAAACCAAACCAGACAACCTCCCCCAGGTAGGAGAGCCCTCAAGAACCTAGCCTCTCAGAAGTGCTGATGGTAGTTATTTCATGTTAGTATGAATTAATGACTTTTAGTTTTCTGCCAAGAATGTCTGAGCTGTCAACTGGTATAAAGATATAAGAGTTGGGAGAAATGAGGATTTCTGGGTTTGAAGTAATCCCATGTGGCTTTTTGGTTTCCCTCCTTCCCTGGCCAAAGCTTCTGAGTTTTTCTAACCTGATCTTCACAGAAAGGAAAACTAGTATGTCTCCTTTTAATTCTACCCTTATTGCAATGAGGAAAGTTCATGACTGAAAAAGGAGACTGAAGAGAACCAAGAGATCTTCAGTGGGGCAAATATTGGGAACCATTGCTTGACTCTGGCCTCTTGGCTATTGAAAACATGTCAAGGTCATGAGTTTCTGTGTTATACTTGCTGCAGAGAACAATGTGAATGATAGGAAAATACTTTTCAAATCTTTTGGAGCAGTTTCATCTTAAGAAACTAACTTGAATAAAAAACAACTGTGTGCTCTCTAACTTGTATCCTCAGAATCTTTCTCAATCTTCCTTACTCTAGAGGACAACTGAAACATGAAAATAAATCATGGGTAGACCAAGCAGCATCGCTGGGGTAGGAGTCCCAGGAGGAGATAGGCAAGCTGGGCCAGTGGGATGAGCATGGTCTAGGAACTGCATGGCCTGGTTTCCATTTCTCATGTTCATTCCATGTGTTACTTTTAGAAAGTTGGAGCCTTTCATAGGAACTTTGTTCCACTATATGAAAACTGAAAAGAATGAGTCAGGTGATCTCTAAGGGTCCTCCTAGCACCAGATCTGGTTCTTTCAAGCCTTGAATCCAGTAGAGTTTGCTATTGCTTTTTTCCTGCCAATAGCTTGTGAGTCTCTTTTTTTCCTGCTTCTCTTGCCCTTCTTTGCCTTCCTCCTGAGGCTTCCTGACATCACACAGCTGCCCTACTTTGTTCCCCATCACACCAGGACAAAGCAGCTGGCAGGAGCCAAAGACCAATCAGTATTTGATAAAGATAAATCTGTGCTCAGAACTGGAACAGATGTTTAGCCAATTAGGAAATGAAACCCTCTGCTGAAGTAGATCAGCTTCCATCCGAGGACTTTGGTTTTTGATGTAAAAAGTACTCATTTCTTAAAAAGTGCTTTGCAGATTATATCAAACAAGGTGTGCGGTTAGGTTGTTTGCTTTAGATTACTCAGTTATAATGTAGCTTCAATATAGTTATCATTCTCAGATTGATGAGAAAACATGAATGAAAAACATCACAAAACAAGAGTGTTTTGGAATGGAAAGCATTTTTCCTTCCCACTGAGTGGAAGAGATCTTCAGTCTTGCTACTCAGAATGGGGTAACTACACCAGCAGTGCCAGCAACTACTGGGAACTTTTTAGAAATGCAGACACTCAGGCCCCCACTACAGACCTGCTGAATCAGAACTCACTGTTTAATAAGATACCAAGGGGATTCACACATACAGGAATACCACTCCAAGATATCCCTGATCAATGGGAAGCCTGTCTTAGTTTAAACACATTCAGGCACAAGATGATGCTTCCTCTCATTCCAGGGCATTCTGTTTGGGGATAGCTCTAAACATCAAATGTACTTCTTTATAATAATAAATACTAGCAAAAATTTATTGACCTCTGACCATGTGATGCTTTATAAGTATGTTGCACCATTTAATATCCACAACTTCCAGGTGAGGTAGGTACTATTTGCTTTTGCTTAGTTAATCCCTATAACAAAGGTATGAGGGGGATATCCTGGTCTTTCCCATTTTATAAATGAGAAAGCTGAAGCCAAGAAAATTGAGTAATTTGCTCAAGTCAAATGGCTGGGGAGTGTATTATGAGCCATAATCTCAGTAGTTTGACTCCAGAGCCCTACTTAACCATTATATTATGTGCTTATTGTTTATAGTGATTATAGTATTCCTTTGTATAGTTTCAATCCATCTTTTCTCTAGCAGTACCAATAACATTCTATTTTTCCCCTAGATGAAATTTCTCGAATTATTTGAACCAAGTCTCATGATCACTCTTCTTAACATGTTCTTCATATGACTTTTATTTATATCTTTATTAGTCAAATTCTGGTTTGTAACTAAGGTGTGTCCTGCAGGGTTGTATCCCAAGCCTCAGCTGTGTGGTTTTGAGCAGGTCAAAGTTGTAAAACTATATTCAACCTGCATTGGAACATCATACTTGGAGTAATGAAGCCTGTGTACCCGATGAATCCTCTAACCTAATCACGGTGGTGATTGGTATTGAGCTCAGTCTTTTTCACAAAGGCTTCTATTAAGCCAAGTCTGTAAGTCTCTGAGGATAATTTTTGAACTCAGGAGCATTCCCCTGAAGCAGACCTCTCTCTCATCAGCATCGTGTGTTTCTTCCCACACTGAGCTCGAGTGATAGCCTGGCACTAGTATCTACTCCATCCAGGGCAGCTCTGTGGAAAGTAGAACTTGATATCCATCCTCTTAGATTTCATCTTGTTAGCTGTGACTCATTATTCATCCTGTCAAATCTGTTGGATTCTTGATTCTGTCACTCAGCATATTTGCTAGCTGGCCCAGCCTTGTGTCATCTGAAAATTTGATCAACACACCTTCTGTCTTTATTAAGCAATTTTTAGCTAAAAGTGCTGAATGGGCCAAAGTTGAAGTTAGCCCCTGGGAGGGGACTTGCTCCCAGGGACCTCTTCTGCATGCTGACTTCAGTTCATTAATCTGCACTTTTGCATCAGGCATTTAGTCATCTTGATATCTCTAAGTTTTTCATGCAGCCTATATGTCTCCATTTCTCCAAGAGGCAGTGTGATGGCCAACATACTGTCTTAAACCATCAACACCCTCCAGCTACATGGCCTTGAGTTATTATGGTGGAGGCAGTTGTTTAGTGGAAAGTACCCTGAATCAGGATTAGAAATGAGCTAGGTGGGAGTTCTAGCTCTGCCATTTCCATCTGTGTACTGTTCGCTTAGGGTGATTCAGAGAGGCAGACACACTAGGAGTGGTTTCTATATATAATTATATAAAAAAGGATTTTTTGTAGGGATTTGAGCTGTGCAGTTGTAGGATAAAGAGTATGAAAGGCTGTTGCTTCTGTGTATATTTCTAGGGCCTGAAGCAGCAGGATAGTCAGTTGGGAAGAAACTTTGGGTGTGAAATAGAGGAGAGCAAGGGCAAATGAGAACCCATGAGGATGTTCTGGAGCCCACAGAATGGGCTGGAACACCCGGCAGTCTCTCATTACCTGTAGTACTCCATCTTTGATCATGCAGGTGACCTGCAGGAGAAGCTGGCACCTTCCTCACAGAAATAAACACATACTTGGCTCAAGAATCAGAAACTGTAGGGGGAGACATAGTGGGGGCTCGAGTTCCTGGGAGTCTGGCCATTGCCTCATGGCAGCCTGTTGAGCCAACAGGTTAGCAGTGCTGCACAGGAGCCACTAGGGTTGCTAGCGCTGAACTTCTGTCTACTGCTTTATGCTGCCTTCCAAATCTTGTGCAGATGTCTCCTTTAGCCCCTACTACCCTGAAGCTGTTCCAGAAAAGGGATTCTGGGAAACGTAGTTTCAGCTTAGCTAAATTGACACACCCTCCCTGTGGATCATCAGTGTATACATCTTTTAACTGAACTTTTTTTCCAAATGAATACAATCGGAAGTCCATGTTTCAGCCTAATGTAATGCAACTATCCCTTATACAACTGAAAACACATCCTCTCTCCAAAAGTGAGTACAAATTCTTTTTGTTCGTCTTTGAGCGGTGTGTAATCCTGTGCTTGTTGAATCACATTCTTCTTCTGATATCCTGTAATTTAGGTACTGAGATAAACTTAACTACCATTACCGTATCTTACATTAGATAATAGGGGAATGGGAGAAACAAGAAAAAAAAATTGGTTGATATGTACTGAAACATATTCATATTAAAATAATGAAGAAGTACTAAAATCATTATAGTCCTTGTTTCTGCAACTGGCCATGTGGTTATAGCTGGTATTTTTAACTACCTTTTTCTATTACACATTCTGTACTTGTACTTCCTTTATCTCAACAAAGTACTTCTGGTTTTGATTCCTTGTCAGGTGGGGTGACCCAAACCTTTATTCCTGAAGGTTCTGGGGTATTAATATTACTGTCTGTATTGAGTTATTGAAATTTTCCATTAACTTGAATGGAAGGACCTTGAGTACTAAGAGATACCCCGGGAACTCTTGTAAATCAAAGGTGAACTCTTCCTCACTTCCAATATGCAGTAGCAACTCTGGATCTTCTTGGAGGCATCAATATCCTAGTTAGTACATTAACTGCCTTCTTCACCTGTTGAATTACTGCCAGGAGGAGCTCAAAGTTGTTGGTGGCTGTCTCAACTACCAGTTTTAGTAGAGCATTGTTGTGTCCCCTCATGGAAGCATCCTTCCTTGGGAGGTAGGTCTTGTAGACCAAAAAAGGCCAAAGTGGGAATAAAGCAAAACATTCTGTTGTGGATCACTAGGAGTATCAATGAAAGGAGTCACTCTCATTTTCAAAACCCTTGTTTTTAGGACATGTAAGCTCTGGCTAAGGGACAAACAATACTGTGTATTACTTGTTGATTTAGAACATAATGTGTCTCTGGAGATATTTCAGGGGTTAGTGCCATCACCAAGGACCTGAAAGATGGCAGTGTTGTGCTTCCTCCCAGATCTTCATTCAGTTTGTTTCTTGTGAAGAAGACGGATGCATCTTGGAGAATGACAGTGGATTATCATAAACTCAGGTAGAGACTCTAATTGCAGCTGCTATTCCAGATGTGGTTTCATTCCTAGAGCAAATCAGCACATTCCTTGGCCCCTGGTATATAGCTATCGATCAAGAAAATGCCCTTTTCTCTATACTTGTTACTAAATTATTCGAAATTGTTTAGCTTTCATCTACTGGGGTCAGAAGTATACCTTAATGATGCTACCTCACTCAGCTGTCCAGCTATATGTCATCATCTGCTTCTCAGGCAGATCATGTTGGTCAGTGTATTGATGATATCACAGTGTTTGAGCCTGGTGAATTGAATATAGCAATAACACAAACTATGTTGGGAAGAAACATGTGTGCCAGATAACAACAAATAAATCCCCAGGTAAGACAGGTCAGTAGTTTGTATCTCTGGGGCCAGGGGCTCAATCATCTAAATGTCAGGATAGCACTTCTGGGTGTGCTATGTGCTATGTGCTATGCTAGGATAGCCTATGTGTATATAATTGCTCCAGGATGGTGACAGCTGGTTACTCTATTTAAAATTCTCTTCCATCACCCCTACTCACCCCTGCTCACCCCTACTCGCCCCTGCTCACCTTGATCTGTTACAGCGGAGGCAACAGTAGTATAGTGGAAATGCCTGAGTCTGTATTGGAAATGAGCTGGGTTTGTGTCAAAGTTTTTCTACTTATGTCTATATGCTTTCTTAAACAGGTCGGTTTCTTCATCTTTAAGATGAGAAAGACAAAAATCTACCTTACAAGGTTGACATGAGGACTACCTGTGATAATGTATGCAATGAAGTAAGGAGTTTATTGCTATACAGCTCCTTATATATGCAGGCACTCTATGAATTTGAGTGTGTTTAATCCATATGCACTTTTATCATCTGATGAGGAACAAAGGTTCTGACAAGTCCTTTAAATTTCCCAGGCTCATACTGTTAGGAGGTGGTGGTGCCAGGATGTGAACTACACCTGTTCTGTTAGCAAACCAGTGCTCTTTCCATTTGGTGTGTTCTTGCTTTGTCATAGTGCATTGTAAACCCTCAAACACCAACAGTGTATCGATATAGGTTCTTTGCTGTTTTTAGTGAATTCGTGCTGAAGTGCACTGATCTTCCCTTCCCCACCTGCCTAAAAATCCTCTGTCTAGCCATCTGGGGACTTTGCCTTTAATTCCTGGGTTAAATCAGGTTTTTGTTTTTGTTTTAATTTTGTTTCCTCATTTTGAAAATTGCCCTTCCTTATAGAGTTTACAAAGAACTTATATTTTCTATTTACACTTTTATGTTCTTTCACTCAACAGGCTATGGGGTAGAGCCTAGTTTTTCATAGTAAACTGAGGCTCAGGTAGATCATACTATATCAAAGCTAACACTTTGATAAGTGGAAGAGGTATTTGTCTCCAGCTTTAAGGCTTTTTCCCACTGTTTCAGTCTGCATTGGGCTCTAAGTATCATTTGATTCTGTGAAGCCATATTCTCCTCCTTTATCAGGATGCCTCTTGGTACCAGACACAGTTTCCCCTAGGCAGTATAAGGATGTTTATAAGTCTCAGAAGGTTCACAGGGGTTTGTACACCAATAGGTCATAGAAGCACCTAAAATCTCAGGAGAACTTTATTTCACAATTCTGTTAGGAGGAACGCCACACTAAAATCCATAAGCATCAGAATTGAACAAATTCCAGCTTATCAGGAGTGATTATTCTGAAGGTAATAAGATAATGAAAATGTTCCCAAATACTCACCAATGACTTAGTTTATTTCAGGTGTTACTAAATGAACCAGTCTTTTGTCAAACCTCCTATTAAAAACTCAGTAAAAGCAGAAGCTAGAGGGTGGGGAAATTACTGAATGTAGCTTTTTTCCTGGGGCTTTTTGCTGATTCCTGGGTATCTGGAGCTTTATTTTTCAAGGCTGGGACAGGAGGTAAAGTTAACAGTCCATCCAAAATGATGAGTGTAATAAGAGGGCACTGTCAAGGGCTCTAATCTCAGAAGAGATTCTAACATCCTACCAAAGTTCTTACCAACTATCCTTATTTTCTGTTTCCCCAACATGGGCTAAACCACACGAGATTGTTTATACTTGACCATTTTGGTGTATAAAAGTATCAATTTCATAGGATTGATTATAATAGGATGTTATGGAGATTTTTGCCCACAGCTGTCTGTCCAATGCCTAGAATATTTATGATACATAGTAGGTGCTTAATAAATATTTGTTGATGGAATGAATAAATGAAATCAAGTTGGAAACCAATTATCAAAGATAAGTAGAACAATTTCAGATGAGAATTTAAAAACACATATGAATAACCCCTGAGTAAAAGAATTCAGAATGAAAATGAAAGGAAACCTGAGTTTAGAACCTGTTAGGAACGAGAGAGTGATTGGAAGCAGTGAATGGTCTCTTGGAGTTGCCTTCATGGGATTTGACCAGACAGCTGGATAAACATTGATTTCTAGGGTCCCTGCTGCATCCTTCCTCGCTGCTGTTTGCAAGCTTGAAATTTATGATTTTCATTCCCATCTGAATAACATATTAAAAAATAAAAGCTCAAGTCTTTTAGTGTTTATTACCAAATGTAATCACTTTGAGTAATATACAGGTTCATACTTATAAGAGAAATATGGAATACAAATTAAAAGCTCTGTGATGTGGAGCTCAGAAGCTTTCAAGAGTTACCCAAGATTATGTGAAGCTTTCTCACCACCCCCTCTCTCTTTCATATTTAATCAGATTTGGAGATTAGAGATGCAATTTCCTTTTGTGTCTAGAGAAGTTTATCAGGATGCTGCACACTACTGTTTCTATTCTGCTTCTCCCCACTCCCAGGTTAGAGCACCAAAGTGTCTATCATATAAGTATCCATTAAAAACGAAAATTATTTACTTTCCCGATTTAATGAACAAAAACTCATTAAAATGTCTCATGACATCTATGTGGGTTAGGTTCAAATACCAAACGAGTAAGGGGAAAATCACAAATAGTTAAAACTACACATGAAAATCTTTTATACTATTCATAAGTAAAATATACAAAGTTTAAAAAAATTTTTTTAACATTTATTTATTTTTGAGACAGAGAGAGACAGAGCATGAACGGGGGAGGGTCAGAGAGAGGGAGACACAGAATCTGAAACAGGCTCCAGGCTCTGAGCTGTCAGCACAGAGCCTGACGCGGGGCTCGAACTCATGGAGCGCAAGATCATGACCTGAGGTGAAGTCAGCCGCTTAACCGACTGAGCCACCCAGGCGCCCCATAAATATACAAGGTTTTAAATGTACATCCTATGTGGTATTCCTTGTGTACCTGGTGAGAACCACTGACTTAAGTAAATACAGAAATAAAAGAGAAGCCTATCAATAGATGTCCAGTTATTCAAATACTCTGCCTTTAACGAAATTCATAGTGATGACTGTGGGGAGGGTTGAGAACCCTAGGGTGCTTCTGCTTGCCTGAAGGGATGATTCCACTGTGGTTGAATAGAATGCTCCTATGTTGTATAACACATTCACATGTTTGTTCACGCAGGGGCTCCATGTTACATGTTATGCAGAGCCTGGGGACTGATGTTAGGACTGAGTTCCATGCCCCTGCAATTCTATTATTTAGGTACCCATATCATTGGGTACCAAACAAAGATTCAAGTTTGGGGCTAAATAGTTTAGATGATGGACGTGCACTTGTAGGTTTTTTCCTTCCATGAAAAAGTACGGTTGTTAAGAGGTATGAGTGAATCTACTTGGTCCTGGGAAAGTAGTGTGGGATTTAGTAGGTGCTGTATGGATGAAAATCTACTATAATGAAGGTCTGTTCATTCCAGACCATGCTTGAGGCAGAGTTTTTGCCTTATCTGTGATTACAGTCCAGGTGCTTTAGAGAATTGTAACCCCTGGTACATTAGAGATGAAGATACCTCTGGGCTTCCTCCTGGTTCCCCACTCCTGCTAGAGCAGGGAGATTGAGGACAGGCACAGAGGTGACTTTATGAAGATAGTCAGGCTTACATTTAGGCTTACATTTAGACGTGCACAGGCCCTTTCAAGATGTAGGAGGAGTCTTGGCAATATGTTCAAATGTTCTTTTTTTTTTTTAATTTGCAAATTTAAGATACTTTAACCATGATCCGTTAAGACCATTCTTTCTCCCTTACTTCTCTAAACATATCTATTGTTCTGTTGCTGGTGGAGTAGCTGTAGACAGTTTTTGGATCCAGCTAAGGAGAAATTGCCTTGAGGTTACAGTTAGCTAGGGTTTTATATCTGGCAGCCACTTCTTTGCAGAGGTAAGTTGTAGTTCGCTGTCCTGTTGCAGGAGTGGCTTCTAGGATTCTCCTGCCACCTGCCGAGATGACCTGCCTGGTATTGATGGGAGGACACAAGGCCAGAGGCTGTGCTACCTTGTGAGTCGGCCTTGCTGCTCACAGCCCTGGATCTCACACTGCACATGCTCACTGGAGACCCTGGGTGAGACCCTGCAGAGGAAAAGAGAAGGGTCATTCTCTTCCCTACCTTGAAAGCTTCCATAAAATTATTGGCATATACAACCCAAAATGTAGGGAAAGGTACCAAAGAAGAATGACAGGCACTTAATTGATACAAATAATGACGCTATTTTTCTTGATTTTGATTGTATGGTATTTTTCAGATTTTTATGATGTATGCATTGTGATATATTTTGTCTTTATAAATGTTTGCGTTCATATGAAACTTTTGTTTTTGTAACTCTGCATTCTCTTCAAAAGCAGACTCTCAGAATTGTATGAGCTTCAGACCTCATTATATCTGTTCTTCTCAAGCCTGGGCTCTTGACCAGAGCATGATTCCACATGCCACCAAGGCTTTCTTTGCTTGTCTAGGACACTCCTCCATTGCATGTCTCATGAGCTACAGAGGACATAAATCTTTGAGTACAGGTGGCAGTGCCCAGATCTGGGTAGCATATGGAATCTGGCCTCTGCTTATTCACAGAAGGGCCTTCCTTTGTACAGAGAAGAATAAAGACCAGCCAGTGTGCAGACTACATACCAGGTAGAGGAGGCTATTTTCCTTGTGATTCGTTAGGAAAGAAGGTGACCTTCTCATTCCTGGGTGGCTCGTGGCTTATGTGACCCAGAAGGTAGTGAATTCAGATAGAAGGTCTTGTTCAGAGCCATTATTAAGAAGATGCACTGCCAGTCCAGGAGTCAAAGACTTCACCTCTCACTCCTTAGTTAGGGGTATTTCCACTTCCCTGTGACTTGGACTCTGTTACGTAAAATGGGGGTCATAATCCTTTGCTAGATTGTGTTAAAGAACTTATTACACAATGCTGGTCATAGAGCCATGGGAACATGTAATGTACCAAGCAAATGTAGGAAATGTGATGAATTTAAGAGAATATTAAGAGTAAAAATCAATATTGTCATTTAAACTTTCAGAAAATCTTTTTTTCTGGACTAGCTGCGCACTACAATAGAGGAGTCCTGATCAATTAAGGTTAGGGAGGCTCGAAAGGTTGTGGATTTCTGTAATCAGTCTAATTCCCAGGGGCCAGTTTGTTCAGGACTAGACATGTTTGTTAGTGTAATTGAAAGAAGCATGATCAGATCACATGTGTTCTAGCCAGCAGCAGACCAAGGGGACTGTGCTCTTGCTCTGCCTGGAGACCTCAGTAGACTACCTTTTCCCAGGCCAGGAGGATTACAGAAGGGCGGAAAGCTTCCTTCTTGCTTTTGGGCTACCCATTAATCAGCATCATTTTCCTCATTAATATGAAGGCACTCTCAGCTGCACATTTTGAGGAGCTTCCAACAATTCATTTTTCCTTCTGGTTATGGAAAAAACCAGCCTTGGTAATGAGGAGGAGAGCTGTGTGTGTGTGTGTGTGTGTGTGTGTGTGTGTGTGTGTGTGTGTGTGTGTGTTTATAACACTAAATATTCTTCTTTTAGTTTGTCATTTGCATATCTCTCAAATTGGGTTTACTTTTTCAATTTACACTGCTGAAGCCCCACAGCCCGAAGACAAACAATTAACACTATTTCCTTGGTGAGGGTCAGAGTGCCTACTTTGTAGGCTCAGGTTCTTCTTAAGACAGTAGTTGAAGGTACATGAGAAATGGGAATTTAATTGGCATACCTAGGAGAATCTCCTTGCCAGGTTCAGAATGAGAAATAAATGTCTATTCTCTTCAGTTAGCCATTTTCATATACACAGTGTTGATTGAGGTTATTCCTCTCATAGAGGGTAACAGGCACTCAGCCTTGGTTAACTTTAGGCTTTGCTCTTCTCTGCCCAGGGATTATAGATGGAGTCCATTGGCCCTCAGGGTGTCTTCTCCTTGTCAGAACGAATGATCTCCAGGTATTAATAGATATTCATCTAGGTTTGTATATGACTTGCTCAAAAACTTGCCTTGATGTTAGGACGCATAGACTCTCTTCATCCCCCAAACCTCCCTCTACGTTCCTTCCTCCTCTCTCCTCCCTCCCTTCCTTTCCTACTTCCTTTCCTCCCTCCTTCCCCTTTTCTTCTCTCCCTTCCCTCTTTTCCTTCCTTCCTTCCTTCCTTCCTTCCTTCCTTCCTTCCTTCCTTCCTTCCTTCCTTCCTTCCTGTTTCCTCCTCCTCTCCCTCCCCCACTGCCTCCCTCCTTGTCTTCCCATTCTCATGTAGATCACCTCCTGAGTTATTATGTGCCTGACACTATGCTACATTCTGGAAATACTGTGGTGAAGAAGACAGTCTAGTGGGGAAACAGTCACGAAAACAGGAAGCTTGAGGGTAGTCTGATAACCATCATTGTAGGAGAGAGGACAGTGCTCTGTGATACAAGGAGGAGTCAGGCAGGCAGGCAGGCATAGGCCTTTCCTCTGAAATCTTTCAGCACTGGATTTTCTGAAATCTCTTGTATGATTATTTAACTGAGAGGAAGGTACCTGTGATTCTGCAGTTTGATAGGCCAAATGAACTATTCAAATGTTCATCTGTGTCACCTATAACATAGTAATAGCAACAAAACCTGAGTTCAGTCATGCAGTATGCTTAGAATTCCAAATCCAACAGATGCTTCTCGTGCCATGGATGGCATGACATAGGGACTAGGCAGCTATTTGACCTTTGTCTGTAAGTGGCAGTCTGTGCCATAGAATTATCTGTTGGATCTTTAGGGACTTGGAAGACCTCCCTGGAAAGTCAATGTGAAAAAGATTCACGGTATTGGATTCTTCTTAAGGCTGCTGAATAGTGGTGCATGTGTTCTGCAATGCCATCTGGAGTCATTTGAGGCTAATAAGGTGAGCAGTGTTAGCTCTTCATTTTGGGTGGGTGAGGGAAATCAAAGGTGAAATATTGCATCTGTAAGAATGGTGGTTCTATTTTATATTTGTTCTTTTAATTGCCTGGAATGTGTATTTGGAATTTTTCCACTTGGCATTGGGCTTGGTGCATATTACATATTTTCTGAATTAAAGAGAAAGTATCTTAGTGGCTAGAGCACTAAGACAGAGCCACATTCAAGTTCTGAAACTGTAGTTTACTAGCTGTATAAACTTGAGAAGGTCTCTTCTTTTCTCCAAAACTGAGCTTTTTTATTTCTAAAATAGAGATAACTACATTACTACCTTATAGAGATTTTGTGACTCCTAAATGCTCATGGAAGATATTAAATGCCATAAGCATTAACTATTGTTAATTGTTATAGAACACCAACTGTATACATGCTGTGCACTTTTATCAAGGCGTGATTCCTATGGCTTCTACACTACATGAGACAGAGTCCCTTGGCACACTTTATCTCATGGAGGACATCTGCCAGCTACATTACTTGGCGTGGCGGCTTCTTATAAAAGATTCCCTTGAGGCTGTCTCTTCAGTTCCCTCTCTTCTAATAATTGTCTTTCCCCTGCTCATCCTTAGTGTGGCTGTAAGACTTACTCTGCCAGTACAGTGATTCTATTCCTTAGCCACAGCCCAGGGATTGTACTTGGGACCCAGAGAGTTGAGTTTGCTTCTTTCTCTGTTCTATAGCAATAGGCTTGATAACTCAGGGGATATTAAAGTAGCCTTGCTTCCTTCTATGTTGACCTGAGAAGCAGAAGAATTTGGTCTAGAGAAGGAAAAGGAAAGAGAAAGAAAAGAAGAAAGAACAAAAGAAAGAAAGAGATATGTAGTGGATGTGCAGGGAGGAGTGGGAATATGAGCTAGAGAATGAATCCTGAGCAATACCTTGTTCCATTTATTTCTGAGATCCAGCCAGATTCCTAGTCGTGAGTTCCTTGAGATGATCCAGCAATATTTGAATAATTAATCTCTACTTTTACTGAAGGTGTTGAGAGTTGGGTTTTTGTCACTTGCAACCCCCCAAATTCTAAGTAATACTTTCTACAAATGTTACATCAGGGAGGGTACCCAGCACACATGTCTAACAGATGTTGCAGCTATTACATGTAGCTGACATTACACCCACCTGGCCTTTCTAAATGGTTGGTCATCATCATTATACTCACAGCAGAGTGTACACATGAGTTTTAAAATGACTATCTGTTTCATATTGTTCTTTGAGTTATTTTCCTCTCAAAAAAAGAACCAAAGGTAGATAACATGTTCTTAGTCCTGAGGTAGTCAAACCAATATGGTCTTAAAGCTAAGAGAGAAGTTGGAGTAGCATTGTGGCTGCAGATATTGACAGTTTTTAACACTGAACCCTAGGAAACTAACAGATCAGGGGGAAAAAAGGAAAGACTGAGAAGACCAGAGCCCCTCTGAATTAACCTGCCCCTACCAATTTCTGCTGGAGCTAGTTCAATACTTCCAAGGTCACTTATTACCAGGAAGATGATCCTGGAAAAAGATTTTCCAGGTTCCAGTGGCTCAAAGAATCTCTACCCCTATCATATGCTGTATCTGCAGAGCTAGAAGGCTGTGAACTATCATTTTGTTGGAGAGGCAGGATAGCATGGTAAATAAGAGCATGGATTGCAGAGACAGACTTTTTGGGTTTAAATCTTGAGTATGTTGTGTGACCCTGAGCAAGTTAGTTATACTTTATGTTTCTCAATTTCTTCATCTGTAAGATGAGGACAACACTTTTGTGCCTCAAAGCTCTATGAGGGGAATGGGTGGGTTTCTATATGAAAAGCATTTAGAATAGTGTTTGGCACATATTAAGCACAATGCAGATATTATTATTCTTATTGCCACTGCTGCCACTTACTACACAACTATCACCACCAACTCTAGATCATGACCCACAGAGGAGGCAACACTGGAACCTATTAAAAAGCTAAACAGTGGCACCTGGGTGACTCAGTCGAGCATCCAACTTCACCTCAGGTCATGATCTCATGGTTCATGATTTTGGTCCCTACATTGGGCTCTCTGCTGTCAGCATGGAGCCTGCTTCGGAACTTCTATATCCTAATATCTCTGCCCCTCCCTCTGTCTCTCTCTCTCTCTCGCTTAAAAATGAATAAACATTTATTTTTTAAAAATAATAAAATAGAGTTGGCGTAGTTAATTCAAAAGAAAAGGTGTTCATACTGAGAATTATGGGAGTTGAACAGAAGTGTGGGGAAGACCTTCATCTTCAAGTCTCTGTTTTTTTAACGTCTATTTATTATTGAGAGACAGAGAGAGACAGAGCATGAGCATGGGAGGGGCAGAGAGAGGAGGAGACACAGAATCTGAAGGAGGCTCCAGGCTCTGAGCTGTTAGCACAGAGCCTGATGTGGGGCTCGAACTCACAAACCCAGTGAGATCATGACCTAAGCTGAAGTCAGACACTTAACTGATTGAGCCACCCAGGTGCCCCACATCTTGAAGTCTCTTGATTGGAGGGAACCTTAGTGTTCTTCTCATCCAATACCCAACAAGACACATGAATCTAATTATTAATATTTCTGGCATAAAATTGTCCAACATACCGTTGCACACTTCTCAATAGGGAACTCACTTCTTTCTGAAGCAGGTCAAAGTAATATTATTAAATGTCTTTGTCAGGTACCAAATCACATAAGCTGGTAAATGAAAAGTCAACTGTTATCTTTTCTTCTCTCTTATATCATTTATTTGTCCCTTATTCATTTATTAAGTCTGATTAATTTCCCCTGCCCCATCCCAAATTCAAGGCAGCTTGCAGTTATTGGGAAGGATGTAGTTCCTGAAGACCATGTATAGCTGACAAGTTGTAGAAAAACCCATAGAAGGCAGGTGTTTCTGTTGATCAGCTTAAAGTATCACAGCCCTGTAGTTAGAGTGTAAATAAGGCTTCAATATATTTGGCCTGATAGTTTTGAACCATGTGTTAATGCATTTTATATTCAGGGAATTCACATTATTCCAAATTGTATAAAACAGAATTTTACATAAATATCTTTATATCACACTTTCAAGTCTATGTAATTTAAGTTTATCTAAGATATCTCTTAACTCTGCCCCTTTTCCGCATCACCTCTGCCTCTCCTTTAGTTCAGGCACATATTTCTCTTTATAGATTATTAAATTTCCATTTCATATTGTGATTACAGTGTTTGTTTATGTGTCCATATTTCTATCAGTCCATAAATTTAAGAGTAGGGGACAACTTCTGTTTATCTTTTTGCTCCTTCTCACTTAGACCACCCCTCCATTCACCTGCTCATATACACGTGTGCACACACACACATAAGTACACACACAGCATATCTGAAAATACTACCTCATTCAGTCTTCACAGCAATTATAGAGAGCAGATGGATATTATCTTAACTTTTCAAATTAATATGTTGAGGCTCAGAGTGGTTAATACAATTGTGTAAGAATCACAGGATTTGTAAGTGACAGAGTCAGCATTTCAACCTGAGCCTCTCTGGTATAAAGTCCATATTCTTTCTACCACACAGGAACTCTATTCCCAAAATTTCCTTTGCCTATTTCAAGTTTAAGGACAAAGACTGCTGATTTCCTCTTTATTTATGTAACATTTTGCATAGCAACAACCACATCTAGGCTGGTGTTTAGGAAAATCGATAGCTGATTTATTGATTGTTCTTGAAGCACAACCTAGGACTGGGAGAAATGAGGAAGGCTTAGAAATGGAGAAACTGGTTTAGACATGATGATGGTATGTCTGGCTTTTCACGTAATGTAATGGCCAAGGCTCAGAGTTCTTCCAAGCCTAACTCTTATCCTTTTCCTCCAAAAATGATATTAGCCAGACTGGAAGTCCCTTAGAACTGGTAGTGACTTTGATGTTCACTCAGCTCCCTGCTTGTTGTTGGCCTTCATAACTGATGTGGGATGACCGATCAAGGGGAAGAGTAAAAGACCAAACCCTGGAGCCATGGGACAAGACTAGGGGAGCCTTCCCCTTCTCTGCTGCCTCACCCACCTTGCTCAGGGATGCGGGTGCACTTTTCACTTCTTGGAGCTACAACATTCACTCCCATCTGAAGGCTTATGGGAGAGTTGCAGTCTCTGCAACATTCTTTTCTTTGCTTACCCAAGTCCTGTTTATCATTTGGATTTTGGTCTAATTGTGTATTGTTAGGAAGGTCTGTTTTGATTTTCTAGAATGGATTAAGAGTTTCTCTCAAGATCTTGTTGAGATAAACTTTGTACTTAACAGCAGACATTAATTACATAATTATTTCATAAACATTTGATGCCTCTTTTGCATGTCAGACCATAAGCTGCTTGAGGGCAGAGACTGTGTTCATTTCATTTGTCATTTCATCATCTGGCCAGGTCCCAAAACTTTGTACGTGATGCACACTAATAAATATTGATCAATGGGTAGATGAACAGGTGGAAGATAATACAATCATCTCCCTGCTTTCCCATTAGAGGGAAATGAAGAGGGATGAAGAAAGAGATGATGTTCAGTGTCACCTGGAGAATATAATATTTCAATAAGAAGGAAGAGATTTTCTTTTCTAGACTATTGTTTTCAGAATGTTTACCATTGAAATTTTGCTTTATTTGACAGAACCATTTATATTCCTGTAAGAATGAAATTGAATAAATACATTTCAGAGTAGCCCAAGGTGACCTGCAGACCTAGGCAGACTGAGCTTGCTAGAGGGCAAGCAGTCTTTGGGCATCAAGAGGGGCAGACCAACATCTCTGAGTTTGAAATGGTATTTTCTGCCTCACTGTGATTTTTAAAAATCTGATGCAAATCTGAGAATAACGCTCATCTTCAGTTTTGGAATGTGATACATTCTAGGTCTTGCACAATGAAAACAATGAGAACGTAAGCTTAATTAAAACTTCTCTCCTTACATTCCATATATTCACAAGTTTGTAGGGCTTGTTCATTTTTCATCTTTTAAAATTAAAAGGGTGGTTCATGCTCACAACAAAAATATTTTTGAGCACTTTGTGTAAAGAGCCCGGCTGGTGTGGACAATGACAGAGCTCCCTGAGGAGCATTTAGATTCTCATCAGGGATTCTGAAATGCCACAGGGTTTAACATTTCAACATGCTAGCCATGTTATTTATCTTCCCAACATGGGATACTTGTGAGAGTAAACTGGGAAACAGTGCGTGATGGTGGTGGTTATTAATTGTTAATCTGGTATAACCTGCTTAAACCAGTACCATTGGGCTAAACCTGGACATATGTTCATCCTCTGATGACACTTTGCAAGAACAATGACATAGATGTCTTGTGTAGTACATCATTGATTACAAAGTGAATTTTACAGTTTATAGCTACTTTAGAAATTCAGATAAGGAAGAGAGCAGTATCACTACTAAATTCTGGTTGGTTAGTAAAGGATGTAACAAGGATAACATAATCTGAGGTGCATTTGGAAGGATGGACTTGTAGGTAGGTAGGTAAGGGACAGATCTGCCCAAATTGAGTGAAAGTATGGAGGAATTTTTCAGGAGTTAATCAATTTTGATTATTTAGCTTGGAGTAAAAGTTATGAAAATTATCAATATTTTAAGAAAGAAGAAATATGTGGTCAACATTCCTACTTTCCGTCCATGCTTACTGTGGAATTCTCCAATCGTATAGCAGTCCTATGCCCTGCAAAAATCAGCTTGGGAAGTACCTGAGGCAGTGTCCACAGTGATGTGTCTCTTCTTTCTTCACAGCCTCTTTCTTCTTTTCTTTCCATTTTCACTCTTCTTTGCCTCTCTCCATTTCCCCTCCTTTTCCCACTCTCCTTCCATAGAACCTTATACCACACTTTTTCACATATACTCCCTCCTGCTTCCTCCCTGGTGTTGGACACTAGGGCTGGAACAACCCCACTCAGAACATGTCAGGGCTGTCATTCCAAAATTAGAAGTGGAGACTCCGGGACCATGAGGTGACTGGTCACCTCCTACTCAGGGAACATTATCTCCTTTAGCTTTCTAAATTATCCCTAATACTAATTCTCTCTTCTTTAGGAGGAAAACTGATGGCTGAAGACCCACCTGGGGTACTTTCAGGGAAGGACAATTTTTTGTCTCTTCCTTACCTTTGAGCCAAGGTTTAATACTCCATCTGAAAGAGAGCCTGCTATCATTTTTTAAGAGGATATCTTTTAAAACAACCAAATTGCTGAGTGTCATTGTTCTGGTCCTGCCTGGAAGACTCATCCATTTACAACTGTGAACTGTGAGCTTCCCTCAGTCAAGGTGGCCTGAATGGAGCTGTGTTCTCCAGTGGACTTTCTCAGAGCCTCCAGGACTCTGTTAACACAGGCAGAAAGGCAGGATATTTGAATGCATTAGTAGTATTTTTATTTTTTTGCTGATAAAAAACATACAATTTTTTCCAGCTTTAAAAAAATTCCAGTGTAGTTAACATACAGTGTTATATTTGTTTCAGGTATACAATAGAGTGATTATCAGTTTCATATATTACTCAGTACACATCCAGATAAGTGTTCTCTTAATCCCCTGTACCTATTTCACCCACCTGCCCCTTACATCCCCTCTGGTAACCATCTGCTTGTTCTCTATAGTTATGAGTCTCTGGTTTGTTTCCCTTTTTTTAAGCTATGTTCATTCGTTTTGTTTCTTAAATTCTGCATATGAGTGAAATCATAGGTATTTATCTTTTTCTAACGTATTTCACTTAGCATTATATTCTTTAGCTCCATCCATGTTGTTGCAAGTGGCAAGATTTAATTTTTTTGATTGCTGAGTAATACTCCATTGTTTATATAAACCACATCTTCTTTATCCATTCATCTATGAACGGACACTTGGGTTACTTCCATAATTTGACTATTGTAGATAATGCTACAATAAACATAGGGGTGCTTGTATCCTTTCAATTTAGTGAGGAATGTACTATTTTTAAAGTGTAAAATGTTTCATAATTATAAGAGATTTGTGTGCTTTTAATAGTTGTTGTATTTGCAAACATTGTTCTTCCTCGGTGAAGTTATAGGCAACACTCTGTCCCCCAGCCCCTTCCCTGCCTTTTGCTATTCTCTGAAAGAAGGTGACCTACAGACAGTGTGCCCATCACTGCAAGCTCCAGGAAAGCATGGAGAACCAAGGAAAAAGGGAAGTTTTTTTTTAATAGAGAAAAAGGACAGGAGAGTGAGAACAACCTGAAAGAACTGTGTATAGCTGCGTATTTCTTTTGATGAGTTAGGAGACTAGAAATATTTGGGAAAATTCCACCCATGAGGATATTGGGAAGAATAATGGGCCTTCAAAATGTGAAGAACAGGGATATTATTCAGCCATGAGAAAGAAAGGCTGCCATCTATGACAAAATGAATAGACTTTGAGAACTTTATGTTAAGTGAGATAAGCCAGACAGAAAAGTACAAATACTATATGACTCCACATGTGATATCTAAAAAGCTCTGTTTCTGGGGCGCCTGGGTGGCGCAGTCGGTTGAGCGTCCGACTTCAGCCAGGTCACGATCTCACGGTCCGTGAGTTCGAGCCCCGCTTGGGGCTCTGGGCTGGTGGCTCAGAGCCTGGAGCCTGTTTCCGATTCTGTGTTTCCCTCTCTCTCTGCCCCTCCCCCGTTCATGCTCTGTCTCTCTCTGTCCGAAAAATAAATAAATGTTGAAAAAAAAAATTAAAAAAAAAAAATAAAAAGCTCTGTTTCTTATAGAAACACAGAGTAGAATGGTGGTTTCCAGGAGCTGCGGGTAGTGGTGGTGGGGACTGGGGAAATGCTGGTGAGGGGGTAAAAGCCTCCAGTTATAGGATGATAATTTCTGGGGGTCTAATATACAACATGGTGCTTATAGTTAATAATTCTGTATCGTACTCTTGAAAGTTGCTAACAGAATAGATCTTAAATGTTTTCACCATAAAAAAGAAATGGTAATTATGTGACATGATGGAGGAGTTACCTAATTTTGTGGTGGTCAACATTTTGCAATATATAAGTCTGTCATATCAAACCAATTTTATTTGAATTCCTAAGGACAAGACCCTTCCACTGGTGTGGAGAAGTCCCTGGGAAGTTGAGAATAAGCTAACTATGTCTCTAAACGTGGGTTCTTTTCTCACGTTGCTTGCTCATAACTTCTCCTTTTCTCAGTTTTCCTCATCTCACCAGAGGCACATGCTTTTTCCTCTGAGTGAGGGGTGTTTTTCTGGGAAGGAGGCATAGTTACAGATGTGATTTGCTTTCATGGTTCACTGTTTTACTGTCTGGCTGCTTTTGATTTTGATCCTATTTCTAGGCTCTTTTTTCCCCTTTTAAATCAGATTTACTGTCACATTGCTTTAGAGAACAACATGGTTACAAAATACATGCTAAATAACTGGTTAATAAGTTAAAGCAAATTCTCATTAAATGACTATTTGCAAGGCTTTGTGTTAATCACTGTAGAGGGGAGGTGGTGTTTCTCAGCCATGATTAAGCGTTGAAAACTCCTGAGGAGCTTCTAATAAAATAGAAATCTGTAGATTACTTTGAGAGAGAATGGAACTCAAAGCAATTTACAGATTCAATGCAATCTTCATCAAAACCCCTGTGACATTTTTGCATTAATAGAGAAATTTTTAATGAAATTCTTATGGAATTTCAAGGGACCCAGAATAGCCAAACGAATCTTGAAAAAGAAAAACAAAGTTGGAGGTTTCATACTCCCTGATTTCAAAAATACATTACAAAGTTGTGGTAATTAAAACAGTGTGGTACTGGTATAAAGACAGACACATACACTAGTGTAATAGAATAGAGGGCCCAGAAATAAACCCTGGTGTGTTTGGTGAAGTGATGTTTAACAAGGATGCCAAGCCCACTCAATGAGAAAAGAACAGTCTCTTCAACAAATGATGTTGGCAAAACTGGAGATCCACATGCCAAAGTATGAAGTTGGACCCTTATCTTATACCGTGTATAAAAATTTAACTAAAAATGGTAAAAAGACTTACACACAAGACTTCAAACTTTACTCCTAAAAGAAAACTGAGGGAAAGCTTCGTGACACTGTGTTTCAAAATAATATCTTGGATGTGACACCAGAAGTATATTCAACAAAAGTAAGATAAGATAAATGGAGCTATTTCAAACTTAAAAACTTCTGTGCATCAAAGGGAACAACCAATATAGTGAAAAGGCAGACTACAGAATGAGAGAAAACATTTACAAGTTGCACATTGGTTGGGGGGCTAATATGCAAAATGTATAAAGAAATCATACAACTTAACAGCAATAAAAGTATCCTTATTAAAATATGGGCAAAGGACTTGAATAGACATTTCTACAAAGATACACAGATGGTGACCAAGCATATGAAAAGATGCCCAGTATCACTCATTAGAGAAATTAGAGAAATACAAGTCAAAAAATGAACTGTCACCTCACATCCAGGGAGTAGGGGGGTTTGGGGGGTTGTTATTTAATGGATATAGAGTTCAAGTTTTACAAGAATGTTCTGGATATTGGTTATACAACAATATAAATATACTTAGAACTACTGAACTGTACCCTAGAAATGTTAAAGAGGGTTAAAAAAATACCATGCCCAGACCCCAAAAGTGTCTGGGGTACAGACCCAGAGATGGTGTTTCTACATAGCTCCCCAGGTGACTGAGGTGTGCAGCAGGGTTGAGAACCACTGGAGTGGAGGCAGGAGGGCTGGTCTTGTCTTCTGGGGGTTCATCCTCTGGAAGGAATGTGCAGTGTGGATGGAGAACACCATAGAGTCAGTCCATTGTACTAGGAGTCTTAAAAGAGTTACAGACGGTCATGAAAATCTAGAAGGCTGAGATCTTCCTTGCAGCATGGGGTGAGTTTTCAGGCATTTGTGCTGGGCTTTGAAGAATCAAAGAGGCTGACAGGATGCCTGAGAGGAGAAGGGGTCTGAAGCTATCAGTGGAGGATAAATGTGGGTAAAATGCCTGGTATGTTTAGTAAATGGAGGGGTGTCTAGTTTCACTGGAGTATATGAAGGGTGTATATGTGTGTGGAGTGGGTGTGCAATGGTAAGAAATTACAATTTCAAAGACAAACTGATGCCAGCTTGCAGAGGGTCTTGAATGTCATGCTTAGAAGATTAGATATTATTCAGTAAACAATGGGGAGTCATTGCTTTTTTAGCCAGGATTGAAAAAAAAAAGCTAAAACATCTGGGTGATTTAAAATCCAGAGTGATAAGAGCTTTGTTTGAAGATGTTTTATTCTTCCTTAAATGACATATACCAGCTAGTATTTCCAAACTGCTTGTTCACATTTCATGCAGATTTCCAACACATGTTTTTTTCATTTCTCCTGCCTGGTCCAGAGCTGTCTGTTTCCTCTAACCTGATGCTTCCTAGGCCCCAGTTTACCCAGTCAAGCGCATGGGAGTCATTCCATCCTGGTTCCCATCTAAGGAGCTCAGACACTTTGCTAAGTAAGCTAAAACTATCTGCCTTCAAACAACTCTCTTAAGGGAGGAGCAAGTCATATTTGAAAGATTAGTGCTGACTGTCATCTACAACAAAAACCACTTTGTAAGCATGATCCCCACACAGAGCCTGGAGTGAATGCTGCTGATGTTGAGGAGGACTGCTGGGGCCTTTGGGAAAGGCACACAGCCACTCATCAGTTGGCTTCCTTCATAAGTGCCTGCTTTCTTTCCTTCTCTTGGAAAATCTGGACAATTGTATTTTGCAGATTATTTTCATATCTGCTCCTGGACCCTGACATTTCGAAACAACTAACCTACTTTGTTTGAGAAATGCATTTAAATAAATTAATGAAACCACTGCTCCGAATGAATCCTTTCAGGCTGCTTACAGAGAAATTTTGAAAGGGCAATATTATCACTGACAAAAACTGCAGCATCTGAGCAATTTGATATCCAGAAAGCTGAGCAGGGAGGCAGAACATAATGACAGAGTTTTACCTATAGCAAAGCCATTAAAGGTCGCCTACTGTAAGGACAGCTGAAATAGAATTTGTTTTCAAATTATAAGATTAAAGAACGTTCCTTGAAGAAAGTATTATTATACAGTGTCAAAAGAAAGAGATTAAAATGGTTGGAAGATGCAATCACAGCTGAGATAAATTCTACTTTCTCTGTGGTTTGCACACCCTGCAGTCTCCTCGCCTCAATGGGTTGGGTGGGTTGGAGAAATTAGCAAGTGTTCCTCTCTCCACACAGATCTTTCCCCCACTGAGAGTTCTTTTCCCCTCTGGTCTTACTGAAAACACACTTGCCTACCAGAGAAACCATGTGGAGGAATGGAGGGTTTCTTTGTTAATGGTGCCCATTGGAGAGGACAACATTAAAAATTCTTTAAAATGAAAGGGGCAATTTTGAGTTTCCAAGTCATTAGGCAGGTTTATGACTTGTCCATTTGCAAAGGAGCTGATGGGACTCTCCACACAGCCATTTCACTTAACATTGGCTCGTCTCACACATGGCTTTTTTTCAGTGTTCCATCCATGCCCAGAACTCCTCTGGTGTAGGCTGGGGCTCCCTTTGGCAAACATGGGAAAAGTCCACCCTGCCTTCTCTGCAGCTCCATTTTACTTAAAATGCTGTAGCACATTAACGAGGGTGAACAGGACTGTTCACAGTGAGCTAGTTAAATACAAACCTGTTCTCTCACTACTGTGAATTCTAAAACATGTATCATGTGTAAGTTCTTTATAAATATTAGCTAAGAATGAACCTACACAACTAGAGAAAGAAATGATTCAGGTACTTTCTGCATTTTAGAAATATTTGAATACATTCCTTGAAAACTTTGTCCTTATGTAAGACTTTCTGTAGTGGACACAATTTGTTCAAACTTAAACAACAGAGTGGCAGGATATAGGATGGTTATGTAATTTGACTATTTGTAATATAATAAATAATAATGTGCTATTCTGAACACACAGAAATATATGGTCAAAACAATCATCCAGTTCTTCCTTATTCAAATTACCTACCCAGGACAAGAATGCCTAGCCAGTAGCCACTGAACATTCTTTGTGCCTTTTGGTCTTACTGTACCTGACCAGTTTCCTTGCTATCCCGTGCCTTTCTCAAATATTAGCTCTTTGTGGAGCTTGTCCACACTACATCCTGCTTCAACACCTGTGCAGTGAGTGGGAAATTATGAGGAGTTGCTGCAGAGGTGAGGCTGAAGTCAAGCTGTCTGGAGGTGAGAAGGAAGCTGGTTGGCAAGGTCTTGACACGAGAATGGTGGGTCATCTTGCCTTGCCTTCCACTGTTTTGGCTCGACATACCATAGCATTAAAGACAGCACTGTAGAGGTCCTGGAACATCCCTGATGTGGGACCAATGCTCCAAGTGTGTTTTCCACTTCAGTCAATGAGGCAAGAGCTATTGAGAGCTTTCCAGAGGAAGCTCTCCTAGGGAATTGGGGGCATCTTCAGGAAGAAACCATTGGCCATCCTCCCCAGCCACAAAACAACAAGAACAAAAAACTTGAACTAGGCAATCAAACAATTACTTAGTTAAGGACCTTGGACTCCTCTAGAGCTGGATTTTTCAACATTAATGATCCAATACCAGAGGCAAAGTGAACCTTTCTTTTGATGTCATCTTTGTCTCTGTTCTGTTCCTTTTATTTATTTTTTCCATTAAGTATTTTTTTGAGTTTTTACTTGAATTCCAGTTAACATGATAATAGTATATGTATATACTAGTTTTAGGTGTACAATCCATCACTTCCATACATTACCCAATGCTCACTACAAGTGCACTCCTTAATCCCCATCACCTATTTAACCCATCCCCATGCCTACCTCTCCTCTGATAACCATCAGTTTGTTGTCTGTAGTTAAGAATCTGTTTCGTCTTTGATGGCGGGGAGCACCTGGGTGACTCAGTTGGTTATGTGTCTGAGTTCGGTTCAGGTCATGATCTCATGGTTCATGAGTTCAAGCCCCATGTCAGGCTCTGTGTCTCCCTCTCTCTCTCTTTGCCCTCCCCCACTCACACTCTGTCTCTACCAAAAATAAATAAACATAAAAAAATTTTTAAAAGGATTTGTTTCTTGGTTTCTCTCTCTCTTTCTCTCCTATGATCATTTTTTTTTCTTGAATTCCACATATGAGTGAAACTATATGGTATTTGTCTTTCTCTGACTTACTTATTTTGCTTAGCATCATATTCTCTAGCTCTATCCATGTCGTTGCAAATGGCAAAATTTCACTTTTCTTGATGGCTGAGTAATATTCCATTGTATATATACCATATCTTCTTTATCCATTAATCAGTTGATGGACGCTTGGGCTCTTCCCATAATTTGGCTATTGTTGATAATGCTGCTGTAAACATAGGTGCATGTGCTCCTTTGAATCAGTATTTTTGTATTCTTTGGGTAAATACTCTTGTAGTATAATTGCTGAATTGTAGGAGGGTGTAGAGGAAGGGAACCCTCCTAGACTGTTGGTGGGAATGCAAACTGGTGTTCTGTTCCCTTTAATTTCCCGTTTTGGTTTCAGTATCACCCAAAGAGCATCTTAGAGATCTGTAACCAAACCCTAGTCTGTCTGCCTGATGTGCAGCAAAGATAATCACTGAGACATCGAGCATGCAGCAAGGAAAGGGTTTATTCAAGAGGCAGCCAAATGAGGAAATGAGAGGGCAAGCCTCAAATCTGCCTTCCCAAAGGTGAAAAGAGCAAGGTTTTTTTAATAATCAAAGGAATTGAAATTACATGCATATTGAGGAAAAGGGGGGTGAGTAACCTTATGACTGCTCTTGAGGAAAGATGAAGCATATGCATTGAGCAAACATACATATAACATATGTCCCGTGTTTACTTTGGGGTGAAGACATAATGTCAGAAGGAAGCTATCTTAGAACAAGGAGAAGGGGCCCTGGGCATCATCTGAGATCCCATATAATCTGTATGGGGTCTAAGGAATGTAGGGCCTTGTTTGTTCATAGACTGGAGCCATATCAATTGACCTTGCGTCCAGGCTTCTGCAGAGACAGCTAGTGAATTTTTTAGTGGGGTCTGAAAATAAACAATAGCTGATCAGGGAGAAAGAAGTCTCTGAAAAACAAGCTTTAAATTTCCTGATAGTTTCAATCTCATTAACCCTCTAGGGCACAGTTTCAGTTTCAACACCCTGGTTAGGAAATGTGGCTTGTGTCATAGAGATAGTGAACTGACAAAACTTTGCTATCTGTATTTCTTTGTGCAACATGCAGGTTCAGAGGCCAGGCTTACAATTTTATTATCTGTTTTTTTCTTTGTCTCAGTTTAGAACCAATTAAGAAAATAGGTGAAAAAATCAGAGAAATGGAGACTAACATGTCAACTTTATTACCCATAGGTCTTAATTTAGAATATGGAATAGATAGACAGCTATAAATTGTACCTTCTAGTATTTCCCTTCTAGTCTATACCATAGGGTGGCCAGACATTCCAAGTAGATGCTTTTATCTGGATTTCCTGCTTCATATCTGTTGTTATAGTGGGGAAGAAAGTGAGATACTTGTGGTCTTGTGTCCTTAACCTGAGAACTTGCCACTGGAAGCCAGAATACAGCAGAATGCATCCATTCTGGGGTGGGGCAGTAGGGAGATTGAGAGGCAGATGGGGAGAGAAGAGTACTGAGACATACATTCAGTTGGTTACACATTGATAATGTTATACATGGTAAGTATAAAAAGTAATGATACGGAATGATATTGTAATGAGTTTTCAAAAACAATATTGATATAAATACCTTGGAAATTTAAACTTCTGTAAACTAAATGTGTGTGCTAAAATACAAGGGTAAACTCCGAGGGAAGAGCAGTGAATAACTTCAAAGCCAGTAGATTTAAAAAGTGGGATAAAAAAACTTGATTACACAGAAAAAGAACAAAATACTTAAAAAGTAAAAAAAAAGTTTTACAAAAAAAATTTAAGATGAAAAGCACAATAAGGATACGGACATTTCGTAACGAAAAGGGAATATCTCAGAAATAAATGGACAACAGTTATATGTATTTATCAACATAGCTTTCAATCATAAAAAATAAAAAATTTAGAACAGATTTAGAATATTATAATAACATGAATACCAAGTTTGATGTTATAGATAGACCTAGAGAATATGTACTTTTTTCAAGGCATATAGAACCTTCATGAAAATTAACTATGCATAAGTCACAAAGGAAGTTTAAAAAATTTAAAAAATCATCTCTGACTAGACTGGTAAAAGAAGAACTTATTGATGGGCCTTGCACTAGTAAATATTTTAGAAAGCTGTATTAATTAAAATAGTGCAGCATCAGCACAGAGGAAAGGAAATAGATGAGTGGAACAGGATGGAAAGACCAGAAACAGACTGAAGCTTCTATGGGAATTTGGTAAATAACAAAGGAGCCCTTACAAGTTGATGGGGAAGGAAAATGATTTGAGGTTGGAACAGTTGGCTTTCCACATGAAAATAAAAATAAACTACATGTCTATCTCTTATAAACAAAATAAATCTCAGGTAGATTAAAGACTAAAAGGATAAAAGATGAGTTTAAAACTCTTAGAAGAAATATTTGCGAACATTTCTATGACTTTGAGGGAAGAAAAATATTTCTTCAGCAAAACCCCACATGTTCAAGATACAAAGGGAAATACTCAAAATTTATAACTTCTGCATGTGAAATAACAGATCAGGAGAAGATATTTGCAACACATGTAACTGACATTCTAGAATGTATTTTTAAACTTCTACAAGTCATGAAATAAAAGACAATCTAATAAATGTAGGCAAAGGGTAAAAATGGGTAGTGCATAAGAGAAGAAACCCAACTAGGGAAAGATAGACATTCTTGCTCGTAATCAGGTAAATATAATTTAAAATAATAAAGTACCATTTTACAACCGATAGATCAGCCAAACCTTTTATTTTTTTATTTTATTTTATTTTTTTTAATTTTTTTAACATTTGTTTATTTTTGAGACAGAGAGAGACAGAGCATGAATGGGGGAGGGGCAGAGAGAGAGGGAGACACAGAATCGGAAGCAGGCTCCAGGCTCTGAGCCATCAGCCCAGAGCCCGACGCGGGGCTCAAACTCACGGACCGTGAGATCGTGACCTGAGCTGAAGTCGGATGCCCAACCAACTGAGCCACCCAGGCGCCCCCAGCCAAACCTTTTAAATAAGAGGTGAGAATCTGAAGTGTTAGCATGTATGTGGGGATGTGAGGACTCCTCTAGACTGCTAGGGGGAGTGTAAATTGGCTAAATTGCTTTGGAAGAACATTTGATGTTATCTAGCACATTTGCCAATGCATATATCCTCTGACCCAACAATTTGGCTTCTAGTTACGTAACTGGGGAAGCTCTTCACATGTGAAGCAAGTAGGAAGCATGTGTAAAGATGCTCATTATAGCATTGCTTGCATAGTGAAAAACTCAATGCAAATTAATGGTCCATAGATCACAGGTATAGTGTTTATAGAATGGAATACTTCCATCTGTCTATCTGCCTGGCTATCTTTAAAGATCTAAACACCTTAAAATGAGTGAAAATAGCAAGTTGCAAAAAGATAGGTACATGATGTTAGCATTTACGTGAATCTTTAAAATACACATAAACATTACTATATATTGTAATTGTTTTGCGGACACATCCACATGTGGAAAAAGCATAAAATTGTGAACCTAGCATAATATACAGGAAAGTCATGACAGAAATTGCCCATTTTTTGCCAATGAAAAAATATAAAAAAAAGATTAAACCCAGTCATCGCGCTTCATTCATTGTGAGGCGCATGCTGGCACTCAATAGTGACTATTCTATACAAAGGTGGTAAGCAAATCAGTTTGTTGGGATTTGATACAGATGAAAAGGGGAACTGAATGCTCACCAAGCAACATGGCAGTCCCCTTTGGCGTGGACTTCTAGGTCTTTTTCCCCTCTGTGCTTTGAAGAAAATAAAATTAAAAACATTTTTTTTTTCTTCAACTACAAACAACTGTTGAAATAAAAGGTAGTGGGATATTATCCAAATAAGTTTCCATATTTTTTCTTTGAGTCTCTAGACTTCTGATGACATATATCATTGCCTAGATTTTGATCTTGTTGGCAAAAAAAAAAAAAAGTGAAAGCTTCTTATTGTTACATGCCTGGAGCCTGAAAGAATGTTCTCTGGGGGCAAGATTTTTCTTTTGTTAGATCAAGCAACATTATCCACAAATACGAAGTCCATTGCCAGTTTGACAGGTAGTTCATGTAGATACATTCAGATTTATTCATTCTTTTGCCACACAAGTTCCTCGAAGGCTGGAAGAAGAATCCTGGTCTCATAGATTTTGCAGGGGCGGTATGCTCTCAAAGATCATCTGGTTCTGTACTCAAAGTTCAGTTGTGGTCTAGTGCATTGGCATCACCCGAGATAATTTTAGAAATGCAGCATCTCAGACCCCATTCCAGAACTACTGAATCAGAATCTGAATTTCAGCAAGGTCCCTGAGTGACTTGTTTGCATGCTAAAGTTTAAAAAGCACTGATCTAGTCCAGTGGTTTCCAAACCTGGCAATGAATAATACGGATAGCTTTTAGCATGTATTTCCCTGTACCTTACTGCCATAAATTCACATTCTTCAGTAGGTATATAATGAGGCCCAGGAATTTCCATTTTTAAATTTTGATGTAATTTCAAGTTTACAAACTAGTTTCAAAAATATTAAAAAGCACTCCTCCCTTGGTATATACACTGGATTATTTGAGAATAAATTGCTCATATACAGCCCTGTCACTCCCAGAAAACTTTAGTCTATATCTCCTACATTTCTTTTCTATAACAATGCAAACATTAAAATAAGGAAGTTAAGACTTATTTATTACTAATATCTAATCATCTGACACCATTTGAGCTTTTTCCAATTCTTGCTGTAGTGTCATTTAGAGGAACAGCATTCAATCCAGGATAATAAATTATATTTAATTGTCTTGTCTGTTTTAGTTTCCTTTAATCTGAAGCAGCTCTTCAGACTTCCCTTAACTTTCATGACCTTGACACTTTTGTAGATCACAGACCAGTTATTTTGTAGACTGTCCCTCAGTGTGGATTTCTCTGAAATTTCTCCGTGATTAACTTTAGGTTATGTATTATTATTATTATTATTATTATTTTTACTGCAGAAATGTCACTTAAGCAATGCTATACTTCTCACTACATTTCGCCAGGTGTTATACAATTTCCATTTGTCCTGCTGTTGGTGATCTTAGCCGTCATTATTGACTAAGGTGATGGCTGCCAGGCTTTTCCACTATAAACTTACTCTTCTTTCCTTTATAACCAGTAAGTATTTTGAGGAGAGGTATTCTTAAGCTAGCACATGACTCATCACACTCTCATGTACTAGTTTTAGTGCCCATTGGTGTTTCTTGGCTGAACTCATTAATGCTATGATGGTTTCTATATGGTGATTTTCAAACAGCATCATTCTTTCTATATTTTCTCCATTGGCATTGTATTGTAATGAGAACCTTTCTCTTCTCTCCATTTTTTTTTATCTAGAATAGGATTGACTCATGAATTTCTCTTTTGTTTATTGGGTTATAATCTGCTACTGTATTTGTTTTGATACTTAAATTGTCCTAGGTTTAGGTGGAAAGGGCTCCTTTGAGCTGGCTCCTGTGTCTGTTTTATGTGTTCCCATTATTCATTGGGCTCCTTATTTTCTGGCACAAAAAGAGTACCCAGTCTCATCTTGTACTTTCCCTGATCCAGCCCTAGGTTCAGCTATTTCTCCAAGGGGTTCTGGTTTCTTTTAGTGGCACAAGGTGTTTAGATACCAGGATCTCAGTGCTAGGTGCATTCTTCGTTATTGAGCGTCACTGCTGCCAGTTCTCAGTAGGCAGAGCTGGGGAATATATGCATGTATATACACATGTCTGTACCAATTTCTCTGTATGATCCAATATACATATATGTTGAAAACCAAAAACTCATACCTCAAACTCCAATTAGAATTGGACACTTCTGGGCTAGTTATTATTTTGTTTGTTTAAATTTATTTTCCTTTTTTTCGTATAAAGAGCCCTTCATTTATTTTTTTTTCAAGTTTTATTTAAATTCTAGTTAGTTAACATATATGGTAAAATCTGGGTTAATTACAGTTATTCTTTTTCCTTTTCTCATTTGTAATTTCATTCCCCAGGTGTGAGAAGCCTGTCCCTCCCGTGATCCTTTATATACTTACTTATTTGAAGAATTCCCCCAGTATGCACCATAGTCCCATAGTTCCATGCCCTGCCCCTGGTGCAGTAGCCCTCCCCCCCCGCCCCCCCCCCCCCCCCCCCAAGTTGGTCTTTACTACCTCCCACCACACTGCCTCCATAGGCATGCCCCTGCAAGGACGCTTCTCACTGTGGTCCTCCATTCCAGGCTAAGCTGCTGCCACTGCCCCTCTGTTCTTGTTGGACACATGCCTCAGCCAACCAGGCTCTGATACCTTTTGCCAGGATGCACAGATGCTTTCCTCACCCTTTCTGGTCTCTAACACCAGGTTCCAGGCTGTTGTTACTGCCGTCTGCACAGCTCTTCACCCTGCTCAGACTCTGACACCCTAACTGGGCTGCCACGGCTACTGTTTTCCCTGCAAAGGTATCAGTCTTGCCCCACTTGGACTGCGACATCGGGCTGCCTCCACCTCCACCCTCCATCACCTTCCCTTGTGCCAGTATCTCCTCTCTCCACTTGGTCTCTGATATTCCAAGTCAGGTTATGTACTCTCCCCTCACCTTGAAGCCCACATTGCTTGGCTCCATTTGGATTCCTTATGTTTAAAACAAACTCTGAATGATTTTTATGAGAAAGCCCAGCAGTGAATTTACACTGGCATGTTGGGGTCCACTTGGTAGTCAACCTCTTACCCATTGCCATGATTTCCTGCATCATGCCTAAGGTTTTCTTTGCTGTCTTTTTCCCAGACCCTTTTACCAAAGGAAACACACAATTCCCTTACTGGCAAGGTCTTTTGGATCTGAGGTTTTATTCCTTCTCTCATTATTCCTTGGTCTCCTCACTTCAGGCAAAGAACAGGTTTGAATACATCAAGATAATCATCACATTTCTCTTTAAATCTTCTTTTATAATCCTTAAATTTCTAGGTCTATCAACATTTTCTTATATGTCACAGTTTTAAAATTCTTTAATATTTTCATTATTTTTGGGGAGCATTCTAGGTTACTAATATTCTTCTTAAAATGTACCTCCTTTAACTTGAAATATATACCTCTATTAATTCAGCCCATGCCCTGTCCCACTTACCAGCCCATACATCAAATGGAAAAGCCCTATTTCTGTTCTCTAAAACTCTTAGGTCTCTCATTCATAAACCTCTTTATTTGATAAAAAGAAAAGAAAAATTTTCATAGAATTTGAAGTGATTTGATCTTCAACGTGTAAACAAGATTGTAGGAGAAATCTATAAGAATACTGGCTTGTTTTTAAAATATTCTGAAACTTTTTATTTAATTACCAAAAACATCATCTGCTTTTGATATTGTGGAATCCTTAAAATAACCAAGCTTTTTAATGTTCTTTTAATTATAGGTTTATTGTCACCCGCTTTCCACAGATGTACCTTAAAGGGGAGACTCTTTATATTAACTTACATTGGATCCATGACTTAGCAATAAATAGGTTACTTCAAAAAGATTTTTAGATACAACCTCAGCATATAAAACGCATAAAAGTGGATCGGTAACTTGTAACACCATCTTAGTTTTCCCCTCATCTCCTGAAGTATTTCCTGGGGCCTCCACAGAATATGGAAGATGCACTAGATGGGTTATCAGGGAGCTTCAAAATATACTGAACAGTCATTTTGCCACAAATAGCTGGTTTGAAAGGGTAGCTTCCATTACTAGCCTAATAGGTCCCTTGTCTGAGTGCTAGAAAAGGTATTTATTAAACTCTAAGCCTAGCTACTGTCAAGACAAATTGGTTGTTCCTTAATAGGAAGGTGATGATTGGAATAAGTCACTTAGAAATGTCGGATGGGCCATCCATTCTCCCATCCACCCACCCACTCATCCATCCATCCAAATTGCTATAGAGTTAAGATCTCTGAGTCTTCGTAGAGCAAATTTCTTAAATTCCTTGTCATTAGCCAAGTCCATCGACATGATCTCCTGTCACAGTGCCAGGCCAGACTTTTTGTGGGGTCCTTCTCTTTGGGTGAGTAATAGGATATTCCTTAGTTTTCCTGGGACTGCAATAACCTTTGGTTTTATATATTCAGGTAGGCTCTTGGGCTCAAAGGTCAAATCTACTCTGATTTTCATCACTTTCTTCTTCAGTCTTAGGCATATGGTTATCTTCACCATGATTATAAACATTTTTGTGGATATTCCTGTCAAGTTTCTATCACAGAGATCGATAAGGGAGGTGCCACAAGCATTTACTAAACAACTAACATGCACTCAACAGTGTGTGACCTGTTTCCTTACCTCATTCCATGCTTCTCTCAGAGTTGGTGCTTTTTCTTTCTTTTGTGAAAATGTTTGTTTGTCTTATTTATTTGTTTGTTTACTGAGAGAGAGAGAAAGCACATGTGGGCAGGTGAGGGACAGAGAGAGACAGGGAGAAAGAGAGAAATCCCAAGCAGGCTCTGTGCTGTCAGCACAGAGTCCGAGGCAGGGCTCTGTATCATGCACTGTGACATCATGGTCTGAGCCAAAATCAGGAGTTGGACACTTAACCGACTGAGCCACCCAGACGCCCCAGGTGCTTTTGCATCTCTCAGCCCTAGCTTCAGTGCTATCTATGACCACTTTAAGGTCTCTTTCCAGCTTTCTTCCTAAATTTTAATCTGGTGTATGCCATTGTAATTGTATAATGATCTCCTTATCAGCTTTTATCTCCATAAGATGTAAGTTATTTGAAGGTGTGGTTATGGCTGTTGATTAAGTTACTTACCTTGTGAATTGACTCAAGTATGAAAAACAAGGTGCCATTAGGACCTCCCTCATAGGGTTGTTAGGAGTCTGAAAGGAGTTCATAATGCAAAATTTATGCACCTGTGTCTGGTACTTATTCAATGCTTATTCCTACTACTCTTCTATAGTTTCTACAACTGCAATAATAACTACTATTACTGCTACAGCTATTACTAACACTTGCTTGTTAGAGGGTATTCCAACATGGAATAGGTACTCAAAAAATACTTTCTGGACGAATGAACGCCCACTCCTCAGCCATTAAATGAAGTCATCTTGTGAGGAAAATGAGGCTGAGGGAGGAAAACACCTCACCCGAGGCTGCCCGGAGATGACACTGTCCCTGGTGTGAGTGTGATTTCTATGACCTCTACTCCTTACCATTTTAGCAGGGATTTTATTTATACCAGTCCATCCTCCATAAAAATTCTCCAAAATTACAGTCTGTAGAAAGAGTCTTTAAGACTTCCGATGAAAACGATGGTTACTGATAACATGGCCTTGTTTAAAGAGTAACTTGGTATGGGACCCTTCCACCTCCTCCCTTCACCCAGGCCAGGATGCCCTGATGCCGTCTCCCAGGAAGCCTCGCATAGGCTTGGAGTGTGAAAGCTGGAGTCTGAAGCCAAAGTCCTCACTCCCTGAGGCTTCTCAGGAACACATTTCTGTTTCCTACCTGCTCTGTGAGCCGTGCTTGCTGTAGTGGCCTCCCTGGGGCAGGCACTGCCTCATCTGACAGGCCATAATTTGGGTCATTACACTCTCCTGTGGGCAGTAATGACATTTTTCCTTTTCTAGACAGGACTGCTGTGCAGTCGCCTCCTGGGAGGTTGGGTTGATTACTCCTTTTCCTTGGCTCCTGGCTGCACCCGGGCAGGGCTGGTGGTGGCAGAAGTGGGCTTCAAAAGGCCCCTTTCAGTCAGGTTTCCTGTTTGGTGGCACTTGTGTCCTCAGAGATGCTTTGTACTGCAGAAAGGAATTTAGAAGGGTCACACCCTGGAGCACTATGATTTGGGAATAGTGTGGAATTGGCGAGGGCCAAGGGAAAGTGCCTTGCTCAAAAATTGCTCTACATTTTACCCACAGAGATGCATTTGTGTTAACAAGTTCTGGGGAAGCTTAAGCTCAGAAAAGCACCCATCTAAATGAGAATTACTAGAGCCACCTGGTCTAGGTCAATTCCCTTCAAGAAATATGTGTTCCTGAAAACTGGAGGGAGGGGAAGCAAGTCTTCCATGGAGGAGCCAGCCTCTGAGGAACTTCAGGGAGCGTGGAAGCAGCCGGAAGGCAGAGCTAGTCCTGCTGGTTCTGTACATGGGAGAGGGTCGTAGAAGGGGAGGCATGATGGTGATAGATACATTTAATTCTGGCTTTACTGTAGAATGCTGTCTAAATCGTCAGCTCTCCCCAAAGTGACACTGAGAGAGATGGTGTGCTGTGATGGATTAAATGACTGACCTTGGGGTCAGAAAAAATGGGATCCAGTCGTGTTCTGCCAATTACTCCCTTAGGAATGTTGGCAGGATGTCATACAACTCTAAGCAGTTTCCTTATTTGTCAAATGAGAGAATTGCCTTGAGCTTCTTAGAGTCCTTCGCAGTGTTTTATGACTCTAGAGAAGTAGCCATAATTCTATAAAACTGCCAGACTGGGTGCCAGGCTGCCTGCGGCAGATGCTTCTTATCTTCTGGGCCTGGGAACACTGAGCTGCAGGTGACTCTGGGTCCCAACTGCATTCACTTTCAGCTCCTTTCGTGAGGGTTATGAGTGTGTTAAATTAACATTTGTTGAGTGGAGCACAGGGTGCTGGATGGTGACCCTCAGTTCAACGATGGACCACAAGAGAAATTGAAATAGAGAAGTTGATTACTCACAGGTGCTATAAAAAAGAAACTGGCAGGCCTCGAGGGGCCACATAAGGAGGTCAAGGAAGAGTGCAGAGAGAGAGAGAGAGAGAGAGAGATTGAGAGGGCCTGGGCTCATGCCTTTATTATAGTCTGTGGGTGGAGCCCTTTGAGGTTCCCAGGCTAGGGCTGGATTGGTCAATTTAAACCAAAAAGTATGTGTTACTGGTAAGCCCCACGGAATTTCTAGTTAGGGGGCCCATACGATAAACAGGCAGGGGGACTGTTGCTCACGGGGCTATTGGGGAAGTCCCATTATGAATTTACATTTATGATTCTGCAGCACAGGGCATATGCTTGCGTGAGGGGCTAGTGTCCGTGTAAGGTCCCCGCAGGCCACTTGGCCACACAAAATGGATGCTGAGGCAGCAGCTCCATGGAGTGGCTTAGCTCATTTCTCAAAACCAAGACACTGGATATGGGAGAGAGACCTCGGTAAACACCTGGGATTTTGTTATCTTCCAAATTCTGGTCTTTTCTTTATCCCTTCCTTGTAAACCCAATTTTCACACCGCCAGGAACCTATCTTTCAGCACTTAATGAATGAGGTTTTTGTTTGAATTGCTTTCATGTTTAGGAATGACTGGCTAATTTTTTTGTTTTTGTTTTTTTAAGTAGTTCCCCTGCAAGTGAGAAGTGGGAGTTAGAGTGGTTTGGGTTCTTGGTTGAATCAGCTCTCCCCTCTGAGAGTGTCTAACAGGGGCATTATTAGACTCTGGAATATCCCCAGATGATTACTTGGTTCTTCCTCTTCATAAGTATCTAGTGCTTAAAATGACTACTATCAGCAGAAGCCAGGACATACTATTTTTCTGAAATATGATCTCTGAATTCTCTGTTTTATTTGCTCACGTCACAGTATGTGTGTGTGAAAGAGAGAGAGAGGAGAGAACACAGTAGTCATTTAAATTGCTGTAAATGAATACATTAAAATCACAGAAAATGTTGGTCACTTGGGGGTCACTTTTAGGGTTATATATAGGGAAATTGATAGTCAGCAGTCTTCCTGACTGGGGGAGGACTGGTATAGATGTTGTGATTGGGATAGAGCCATAATTCTGGGCCTTTGTTAGCAGGGGCCCAGAAGATTGAGTGCCAGCTCGGTGCTGCCCAGGTAGATGCCAGTCACAGGTCAAGATAAAGAACATTATGTTTATAATAGCTGAAGTCCAAGTAAGTTTGCATTATTTATAAGGGCCACATCTCTGCCCTCTGCTTCTCCACCAAGCCAGACAGTGTGGAGGAATCTCTTGTTGGGGAGTACCTTAGCATCTACGTCTTCAAGACTTCCTCCCAATTTAGAAACCCCACCGGCAGTGTTACTGACACATGGTTCTGAACACTTGAAGGGTTCAGAAACTCACTACTTGCTTCCAAGGACAGACTGTGCCATTCAGCAATGCTAAATAGTTTGGGATAGATATTAGGATGCCACAGGTTAGGAATTGCTGAGAGCGGCCCCACTCTTACTCCTGTTCTTTGGAGACATATACAGGTCACCATGGCTCCTCTTCAGAAAACTGAAGCCAGCAACCTTGACCCACCCAAGCTCTAGGTCTTTTCCTCAAAGTTTCTCATCAAGATCTTGGTTTTAAATCTTACTCCATCCTGGGGACTTAAAGCTTTATTTGTATGCAGAGATTTCCTATAAGCATGTCATACTTCTGTCCCTCCCTAAAGTATATTAATCAAGACCTGACTATGAACGTGGGGTCACCCTAAAGGTAGCCTTCTATTCTTGGGGAACATGAAGTAAAGAAGTCTGGACTTTGCTGTGGGTGGTTGATTTAGGCTGGCTTATATGTGAGAATATGAGATCTAATGCCTTAGGGAAAAGAGGCAGGTCTGGGCTTCTGGTAATCACACACACACACACACACGCACACGCACATGCACACGCACCCCTTGGGATAGGGTCAGTGGGAATCACTGAACTTAATCTAGTCTCCTCTTTCATCCTCCATCTGGTAGGATACCACCAGCAACTATTAGTCTCTCCTGCTGAGCGGCTTTTAGCTGGTGGGAAACAGCATTGAGTTCTATCTGCAGGTGTGCTTTAGGGTGTCTTTGGTTCCTACTATCTCCCTTTACAGAAATTAGATGTGCCCCCTCCAGCATTCATGATTAACTCCTGGAGGAAAGGACTTTACATTTTCTAGCTCTTATTTTGTCCTCAGTTCTATCACAATTCGCAGTGTGATTTGGGACAAGTCCTTTGTCCCTGTCAAATGAGATTGGCTAGGGTTACTTCCTAGTTCCTTCCTGCTTTTACTGGAGGACTTCCCCTGCAGGGCAGTTTGCTGGCACTCTGCATACCAGGGGCTGGCATTGACACACCTGGTTGAGCTGTCAGACTAGTCTGCAGTACTTGGGCCATTGGTAAATTGCATGTTGATGAGTGACTTAATCCCTCCCCATTCCTGGTGTAAGAAGTTTACTGTATGGAGGTTTGGGAGCCCAGGAATCGTTATTTCAAGATTTATATATCACCTCTGAGATTGTATGGAAGATACAGAAAGGCAAACTGAAAGTTAGCTGGCTGTTAGAAGGGATTGGGATCAATCCAAAATGTCATCTCACTTTGGGGGAACTTTGGGTAAGTCATCTGACATCCAGGTTTGAGTTTCCTTATTATGAATAAGAATGGAGCCTAAAGTCTCTTTCTCTCGAAATGGTCTGATTGCAAAATTTTCCCATAAGGAAGTTTTATACCTATTAGATTTGGTGATGCCAGGAACTAACTTCCTAGGAGACAGGTATTACTTTCATCTGGTATAGAGGAGGGCGTTGGAAAATCGCTCGTAGTGGACATTGGATTGTGCACTCAGAACCAGCCCCTTTGCTACTGAAGAATGAATTCCTCCAAATGTTGGGAGTTCCGCTGGTTGATAGTGTCTAGCTGTTAGCTCTCTCCAGGTATTGCCCTTGGATGAAAAGAGCATCCTCTCCCAAGGTTACTACTCCCTTCCTCAAAGGCAGACTTCATATGATATTTTCATTCAAAATTTGGGTAAACTGGCTGAGAAAATGTGGGAGACTACAGAAATTGTAACCAAATATGGGAGGAATAAGCACCCATAGGAGAGTAACATACATATGGGAGTAGATTCTGAAGGAGCTGAATCCAGGGGGATGGAACACAAAGTGGAACAAGGGAGGACTTATCAATGTAGAGGCACTCTTCTGTGTTAAATCTTCAAGATTTCACAACCTGGCAAGCCCCCCCCCCCCCCCCCCGGGGATGGTGTTAACATGCTGTTAGGTTAGATCTTAGAAGCTTGGAGAAAGTGATGATGTGAATCAAGCAAGGTAAAAATGCCAGAAGTTCTATGGCATATGGTGGATCAAAAGTCTCAGAAAAATGAGCATGCTAGAGTGTGATGTACCATGTAAGGCTAGAAAACTCACCAGCTGGTTATATTTAGTGGGAGGACCCAGAGGATGCTCCATGTCTCAAAGCAATAAGAGATGTACTAGAAAGAAGGGTACCAGAACTCCATGATTGCTCTCTCTAAAGACTGTGACTGACAGAGAATTTAGATATTATGTTCACTAATAGCAATGGGATGGTAAGATCCCCAAACAATAGAGGCCAGGGTGTGGATGTTAATGCTTAGAAAGAAAATGGGTGAGGGGCACCTAGGTGGCTCTGTTGGTTAAGCGACAGACTTCGACTCAGAGTGATCTCATGATCTCAAGGTTTGTGAGTTCTAGAACCATGTCAGGCTCTGTGCTGACAGCGTGGATTCTGTCAGCTTTGGATGTCTGCTTTGGATTCTATGTCTCCCTCTTTCTCTGCCCCTCCCCTTCTCTCTCTCTCTCTCTCTCTCTCTCTCTCTCTCAAAAATAAATAAAAGCACTTTTAAACTTTTTTTTTAAAGAAAGAAAATGGGTGAAACTGTGGTAATGAGATAAGACCATAGTGGCCAATGATTGCCATGTCCCCACTGGTAGAATACATAGGTCTGAGAACCAAGAGGTAAAAGAAGGAATGGCCCATTAGTGTCAAAAAAAAAAAAAAAAAACAAAAAACCATTTGAGGGAATTGGTGTTTTCTTTTGCTTTAGGAAAGTTTAGAGGTTTAGAGGTCCTGATTCCCTAAGGACCCAAGCTTGCACCAGGGATCTTAACAAGAGTTCCCTTGAACATTGAGCTTCAGCTGCTCTCTGGGTATTTTGTGCTTCTTGTGCCAGGGGACCAGCAGGCAAGGAGAGGAGTTAACATTATGTCAGGGACATTTGAGCTTGATGAATCAGGAAGAAGTGGGGCTGCTAATACCTAATGCATACAGGGAAAATATATATTTTGCACTTGGACCTCTTTTGGCACCCCTTTGCCTAACTTTATTAGTAAGTGGACAAATATAGCAGCCATGGCCTGAGAAAGACGTGATGGCCTGAACGTCAGAACCCCACTATCATTCATTTTACAACCTTGCACCAAGAAAAACAGACCCCAAGGATCTGAGAGCTGATCTCAGAATTTATACAAAGGGAATCTGTGAGGCACAACAGTGGAATATTGGTGACACAGAGTCACACTGATTACATGATCCTCTCAGGACTTATTTTACATAGCTCCTAGGCCTCGGTTGTCAGTCCTTTCCTGGAACTTCACTTCAGAGAGGCCCCTTCTCATAGGCAGTATGCCTCCAAGGACTAGTCACTGCACAGGCATAACGACTAGCCTCCTAACATGTAACCTTCCAGTTTCCCTGTTACATTACAGTTACGTATTGCAGCTCATTTCTCCCATTCCCCAAATCTGCTCCCTTTCCATCCCCCATAGATTTCGGTCCTAAAGGCATTATCTAATATACTTCCTAGATGCAAACCTCCATCTCAGAGTCTACTTCCAAGCTCACCTAATGTTCAGGAGTACTTTTTTTTTTTTTAATTTTTTTTTTCTTTTTTCAACGTTTATTTTATTTTTGGGACAGAGAGAGACAGAGCATGAACGGGGGAGGGGCAGAGAGAGAGGGAGACACAGAATCGGAAACAGGCTCCAGGCTCTGAGCCATCAGCCCAGAGCCCGACGCGGGGCTCCAACTCACTGACCGCGAGATCGTGACCTGGCTGAAGTCGGACGCTTAACCGACTGCGCCACCCAGGCGCCCCAGGAGTACTTTTTAAAATATTGAGCTTAGTACAAGAAGTATTATCATCATAATACACCACAATTATTGTGTAGTGGATGCTCAATAAGTACAGGTTGAATGCACTGGAGCCTGCCCATGATATTTTTATATGCCATAGGTACAATCTCTTTAAAGAATCATTCATTTAAGGCATCAAGCTCTAATGTTGAACAAAATCATATAAATCCTGTCAGAAAGGAAAAAGTATCTTCCTTAGGAAAGAGCTGCATGAAGCACTGTGTCTTTTGGTGAATCTCCTTTGGTCTGTGATTCATTTGCCCAACAACCAATGACTACAGGCCTGGTCCACACCTATTTCTGAACTAACCAAGGAGTAGTTTACTAATTTTATGTATTTTAGAAGTTTGATCAAACCAACTCTGGCATGGCCTGTATTAGAGGTCAGCAAACTTTATATATAAAGAGTCAGAAGGTAAATATTTATGTAAATAGTAAAAGTAAAAATGTAAAATAGTACATAATAAAAATGTAAAATAGTAAAAAATAAATATTAAAAAATATATGTAAATAAAAATAATTATATAAAAGTAAAATACCAGAAGCCATGTGGTCTCTTGTAATTATTCCACTCTGCTATTTAGGGTGAAAGCTGCCATAGATACTAATGTAAATACACATTTGTGTTCCAATAAAACTCAATTTACAAAAACAATTGTTAGGTCAGATTTGGCCTACAGGCCACATTTAAACCATCCTTGACCTAACTAATATACAGAGCCTATGAAATGAGATGTCTACTGGTCCTCGTTGGCCAGAAATTGAAGATCTTCCACATTGTGATACTGGATCACAGACTGGCCAATTAGGCACCATACACATTTGTTAGTTTTCCCAATCAACACGTATGTATTAGACATGTTTTATGTATAGATCCTAGGTATAGAAAGATAAAACATAATCCATGCCTTTTAGGGAGTAACAGGGAAGTGGGAGTTGAGTCATGGTGGTATAGATTTTCAAGTTTTATAAAGGATTTATGAGGGACAGAATATAATGCAGACCCAGAGGAATGAGTGACAGATTCTTCTTTCAGATCCTTAGAAACACATTAAACAGCATAATGTGTCCATGGGCATGGTATACCTCGGAAGCTAGGTGGCAAAGGCATCTGTAATAAAAACCCAGCTGGAGAGCTAAGCAGAGGTCAGAACCATAGGCTTTATTTTGAAGATCGTGGGAACAATTGGAGTTTTTTAATCAGAGGAGTAGCATTGTGAGATTTGCATTTTGCAAAGGTTTCTTTGAAAGCAAATTGCCTAGGGGCACCTGGGTGGCTCAGTCAGTTAAGGGACTAATTTCAGCTCAGGTCATGATCTCATGGTTTAAGAGTTTGAGCCCCCCTTTGGGCTCTGTGCTGACAGCTCAGAGCCTGGAGCCTGTTTTGGATTCTTTGTCTCCCTCTCTCTCTGCCCCTCCCCCACTCACATTCTGTCTCTCTCTCTCTCTCTCTCAAATAATAAATAAATATTAAAAAATTAAAAAAAAAAAGAAAGCAAACTTCCTGATAATAAGGTGGAATGGGACAAGTAACAAAAATAAAACCATAGTGGTTACCTCTTTGAATATTACAAACAACCTACTTTTAAATTATGTTTACTATTTTTTTCTATCTAACTTGCTATATTATATACACCGAAAGTCAGAGATTCAATTTTCTTCCCCACCTCCACTTTCCAAGTACCTAGAATGGTATTGGACACATGATTGATACTTAAAATGTATTTGTTGAATGAATAAATGAATGAAAATTTCTTCTCTTGTGAAATAGATGGTAGTGTGATTTTACTTTCAGTTTCATCAAAAGGTTGGAAGCAACAAATATCTTTAGTAAATCGATTCACAACTATTTAGGATATAAGACAGCCTATGGAAAACCTAAAATGACATAGATTGACACATGCAGAGATTCAAACTGAGAAGCATTACTAGTTATGCAGGGGATAGCTCCTAAGAGCAATCTGTAAAGAAAGAGAAGAACCCTGGGCTGGGAATCTAGAAGTCTGTATTTTTATCCCCACCTTGTCACTTACTTATCAGGTGAACCTGGCCATTCTGTGTCCCACTCTACTCCCTATGGGATGAGACTGACTCTTACTTACCTCAGTGTAGTTCAAAGGGTCTGACCCATAGTAAATGCTCAGCAAATAAATGTTGAATAACAGCTCTAATAGGAGTTAGGAGTGGACTCTTTATGGCCCAAAAAGTTGAGAAGGTATTGCTCAGAGAATAGAAGATAAAGCCCACAGGATAAACCATCCCCTTTAATTTTTTTAAATGTTTATTTTATATATTTTGAGGGAGAGTGAGCAGGGGAGGGGCAGAGAGGAAGGGAGAGAGTATCCCAACCAGGCCCTACATTATCAGCATGGAGCCTGAGTTGGGACTTGATCCCATGAACTGTGAGATCATGACCTGAGCCCAAATCAAGAGGCAGATGCTTAACTGACTGAGCCACCCAGGTGCCCCATCTCCTTTCATTTGTAATCGCACAGTATTATGGCCAGGGCTCCCCAACCCCTTCCCATATAATCACTTTCTGGCTCTGTAGCAGTTCTTGATATGCAGATTATTATCAGCAGAGAAATTTAGGCCCAGTTGAGTGTTCCATCTAAAGTCTGAGCTCTCCTAGAAATGCAGAAGGCAACTCAAGAGGCTTTGTGTTAAGGCAGCTGCTAAGATCCGGTGCATCCACTACAGAAAACTGGCCTTTTGTCTGGCTCTCCTAGACAGACCAGCATTCCCCAGACACCATGGTTGATTGCAGATCCCTGGGACAGTTGGGCTATATGCACCTTAAGGAACCCTTCAGATCACTTGCATCATACTAACTATCCCAGTCCCTTTCTTCAAAATTTTTCCCTATTTAAATGTCCTCTATCTGCTTGGTTCTGTCCTGTAATATTTTAATATGCAAACTTTGCAGTTAAGACAACTTAAAAAGTCCACAGAAAGATAAAGGCTAAATATTTCAGGAAAGAAGGAACTGGAACTGAACAGGCCAGAATCAGAAGTCATTTCTAAACTGGTTGGGGCAAAAAGGGAAATGAACTTTCCTGTTTTTACCATGTTTGTCCTGTGGCCACACTTGACTCCAATATAGGCTGCTGGAAAAAAAGTCTTGAGCCACACTTCAAGTTGCCAGGAGTAAGGAACTAAAGAAAATGGAGGTGTGGTGGTCTTTAGTTGTGGTGGTCTAGGGACAAAACACTGGGCAGGGAGTGATATTTAGGAGTAGAGAAGGTGAGAATACAGGTTGTACCACCACATACAGTATTATATTTATTCATACTCCTCAAGCATCTGCCATGGGCTAGGTTATGGGCACCAAAGTTATAAAACAGGTCCATACAAGGTCTCTGTCCTGAAGGAACTCATGGTGTAGCAGGGAAAGGGAAGTACAACCAGTTATAAAACAAGGTGCCAGATGTGTGCTTCATGGAAGCCCCGACAAGGTACTGGGGGAGCACCAGCTCTGTGTGTGTGTTTCTCAGCCTGAGGCAAACTTTCAGACCACATCTGGCAAGTTGGTTGAGTTGGTATTACAGAAAAGAGGAAGAGGTGCTACAGAATTAGGAAAATGAGGACCCTCATCAAAGAACTCATTCTGAGAAGGACGATGAAGAAAGGGCATGATGGAGTTGGTCCCCCTAAGAAAACCTTAGTCATGGAGAGAAAGATAATTCTAAGTACAGTCTGGTATCTGTCACTAATGGGTGAGTGGAGGAGGAAAGTACAACTGGACTGGATGTTGCACTTAAACATGTGAACAATTGGGGTGCAGGCAACACAGCTGGAGTGCTCTCCTGACCAGTGGAGTTCTCATGCCCATTCGTAATGGCTTATGAGAATTAACTGTATTCATCTTTTTCCAGTGACATCACTGTGGTAACTTGAAATTGGCCATGATGGGAATATTTACACCATGAAAATTGGCAGGCAAATCAGGGCCATTTTGTTCCCCAGAGAACTGGTTATTAAACATTTATCAGCACACCACTAACGAAATATTAGTAACCAACAAAGTCAAAGAGAAGCTCATGTCTGCAAAGCAGTCCCTGACCACAGTACTGTTGGGCATGGTGAAGTAATAATACAAGATTTCTCAAAATGTATATTGCAAGACACTAGCCTTGAATATTTTTTGGAATTTATAATGCATATTAGCACAGTAAGGGCTCTGAGGAATTTACATAAAGAAACATGCTTAATTTTGTTTAATTTAAAACCAATGCTCTCCAGACTTTACTGTGTGTATGATTCATATGGGGGTTTTGTTAAAATTCTTGTCTAGGGTAGGGCCAAGTTTCTGCATTTTTCAGAAGATACCAAGCAATGCTGATACTGCTGGTCTAAGGACCACACTTTGAGAAACAATAGCTTAGAATCCCTTGACTTCTTTAATCTTGGAATCCAGCATTAAAAACCAAAAACATCTATGGAACACATGTGGTATTCTGCAGAGCTCTGATCCTGGGAGAATACTTTGGGAATATTGCTCAAATGCATCAATGGCAGTAGATGGGGGTATGGGGGAAATAAACAAGTTGTGATGGAGAGCACAGTGTCTCCAGAGCAGGAGGCTGTGAGGTCCACAGAAGAATGAGATGGCCCTAGGAAAGCCAGTTTTCATGGGAAAAGCAGTGGAGCTTAGTGGAAAACACTGCCAGAATAGACCCTGAGATTGGGTTCCCTGGAAGCAGACTTATCCAAGAGCATATATGAGGCACTGTGAGACATTGCATAGGCAACAGCCAGAAAGTCTTGGTGAGACTTCTTGGCAGGGGCTGAGTGTCTACATCATGCATATGGTGAGGAAACAAAATATGAGACATTACCGCAAATATCACTAGTTTGTACCTGTAGGCTGGTAAAGAGTGGCCAAAGTGAACAACATTTCTCAGAAGGTATCTGAGACAGTTCAGAAGAGGTGACAAGTTCTGTCTTAAAAGATGAATAGAAATCCATTAAATGGAGTTGGAGTGTGGAGTTGGGTGGGGGAAGCCTAGGGAAGGGGGACATATGCCATGTGGGGAGTACATTTCAGTTTAGAGGATCAGAGAAGTCAAGGGCCTGCAGGTGCTGGTCCAGCTGGAGTGGCACTAGGGCTTTTGGATAAGCTTGTTCTTCTGCCTACTGCCCAACTTGTATGGAAGATGAGGCACATGTCTAGAGTGCAGAGGGTGCTCCCCATCCTACTGAAGGCCATGTATCTGCCATGGAAGGACAGCTGAGGGGATGGGGGATTGGGAAAGGGAGTAGAAGAAAAATAGATTCTTGAGGAAATAAACTTTCAAAAGAAATCACCTGAAGAGTCAGGGGACTGAATTATATTTAATGATTTGACATCTTAGTTTGGCCTTATTGCTATAGATAAAATTATATTACAGAGGGAGAGTCACTAATATAATAAAACTTGAGACAGTAGAAAGGCTTCCATTGGCTTCACGTGGAGTATATTGTACTTCAGGCCTAACAAGTCAGAGACTCCAGCAGATAGCAGCTCATCAGCTGAGGGCTAGGAATTGAGCCTGGGATGGATAGGAATAAAGGAGAATCTGGGAGGTGACAGGCTCCCACTGCATACTATTTCCTAGTCTCAGGGCAGCCCACTCTGTGAAAGTACCCATTTCTCTTTCCTGGAGGCTCTGATCCCATCCCACATGACCTTTTGGTTTATTATGTATGTATGTCCTTATCTCTCCTGCCAACTGCTGAGTTCACTAAGGAAAGGAGTCTTGTTTTATGAAATAAATAATAAAACTGATATTTATGAGCATCTGTTATGAGATGTGTGATTTTAAAAATGTTATTTCCTTCATCTTTCATGTCAACCTCACAAGGTAAGTATGACTACCCCAGACTTTCAGGAAAGGAAAGCAAGTTGCAGAAAGGCTAGGAGACTTGTGAAGGTCCTACAGGGAAGAGCTGTCTAACTGCCAGCCCAGTGCTCTTGTGCTACACTGCAGGTGTTCAGCCCTTAGCTCCTTAACCCATCCACATGGTTGACCTTGTAAGAAATGCCTTAGTGTGTCTGTTCATCTTTCATCCAGAAATTTCTTATTTCAGAACATATACACAACCAGTGATGTATCAAGGAAAAAAGATATTTCAAACAGTGGATCCTAAAGTTTTGTTTTTCCTAATTATATGTAGCTTTTATAGTTATATCCCATTCTTTAAGCAACTATTTCACTGGGCAGTAATGACCAAGGAGGTTGAAGATTTTTGATCAAAGGGGTCATATCTTTGGTGTAAACCCAAACCAATGTGAGCCATTAATAATTAGTAGCAAAGAGGGGAGGGTATGAGAGCTGAAGATCACAAGCAGAGATTAAAGAGGTGAGAACCCCAGATTAAGTATTGAGGTAACGCAGGTGGCTGGTTGCTATGGGTTGCTATTCCTCCTCTATGCAGAAGAGGAATAACTACCCTAATCCAGGCAGAATCAGGAAATCTTTACAGAAAAGTTAGTATTTATGTTAACACTTGAAGATCAAGTAGGAATGGACAGGCAGAGGGAGGAGCACATGAAACCCAAAGATGACAGAAATCATGTTGAGGAAGCAAGTGGTTCAGGATGGCTGGACCACAGAGGCTGATGGGAAGAAGTGGCAAGAGAATGCAATGTTGCGCTATTGGGTATAATACGGAGAGCAGTGGAGAATCAGTGATGCGTTGGACAGGGAAATGGCATGGTCAGATTTTTATTCTAGAAATATCACTCTGGGTGCAATACGTGGAAATTGGCTTGTAGTTAAAGCAGTTACAAGGGGGGGCGCCTGGGTGGCGCAGTCGGTTAAGCGTCCGACTTCAGCCAGGTCACGATCTCCCGGTCCGTGAGTTCGAGCCCCGCGTCGGGCTCTGGGCTGATGGCTCAGAGCCTGGAGCCTGTTTCTGATTCTGTGTCTTCCTCTCTCTCTGCCCCTCCCCCGTTCATGCTCTGTCTCTCTCTGTCCCAAAAATAATTAAACGTTGAAAAAAAAAAAAGCAATTACAAGGGGCAGGGTGACTAGATAGGAAGCTGTTATGGTTGTCTGGGAGAAAGATGATGACGCTGAACTGCATAATGGCAGTGGCGATGGCAGGGAGTAGGCAGATTTAGGAGACATTTAAAAAGTGATAGCAGTAGGACTTGGTGATTGATTAATTGTAGGGATTGAGACACGGTTAAGGGTTACTCAGAGTTCAATGGCTTGAATAAAAAGAACCCAAAGTGGTGTCATTCCCTGAGATGGGGAACCCAGGGAGAAGAGGAGGGTTTTTCCTCTATTTTGTTTTGTTTGGAAGTGGAGAGTGAAAAGGAAAAGTTAATATTTACATGAAATGAAGTGTCTATGGGGGAGCCAATGTACAGGAGGTAGCTGTACATACAAGTCTAAAACTCAGAGTGAGAAGAGAAACTTCCAAAAATAGGTCCATGAACAGATCACTAACATTTATAGGACAGATTCAGGTCAATAACCCTGTGAAGGAAGCCAAGAGGGAGAGGTCAGAGGGAGGAAGGAAGTCTAGAGAATATGGAGGCATGGAAGCCAGTGGGAGAGGACATTTCAGGAAAGACAGATCTCACAGTAGTGTTGTGTTTCACTGCCATGCACTGCCTCTCTCTCTTAGCGTCTTTGAGTTTTGTTGTTGCTGCTCAATTATGTGGGTGAGGGAAGTTATTAAAGATTAGGTACTAAGAGTCATCTGGACATCCATGGGACAATTGTGTGGCTTGGTGGTATAAGTATTTTGAGGTACCTGTGACCAATATTTTACCAAAGACTCAAGATGCCTGGGTCAAAAAAAAAAAAAAAAAAAAAAAAAAAAAAAGACCAGGGATAGAGGGGAAAATTAAACTGTATCACATATTGTGTTTATTTACTTGCTTATTAAAGACTGTTTATAGAGTGCTTATTGTATTCCAGAATCTGTGCCATGCTCTAGGCTGCAGTGGTAAGTGAGGTAAAGTCCCTGTCACTATGAAGCAGTTTCGAGAGGTCAATAGAAATTAGTTCAGTAATTACATACATTAATTATAACTGTGGAAAATACTACAGAGGAGAAGTATCAGGTGCCATGTGAATTTAGAGGATCAGGGAAGACTTCCAGGGAGAAGAAATACTTAATAATTGAGAAATTGAATGATGAATAAGTCACTTTGTAGAACTTAACTATTCAAAGAAGGAGGTATAGCACTTTACACAGAAGAAACAACCTGACTAAGATATCTGAAGCAGGGGAAATCCCGGCATGTGAGGAAGAGAAAGCAGCTGTGTTTGTGTGTTTGGAGCGAGCAGAGCTGAGGCAGGAATAAGGTGAGCTGTGGAAGAGGGCAGTAGCTAGACTTGGCAGGACTTAGGACGGCTCATCAGGTGGGTTATTAAGCTGGTAGGTGATGTAGTCAGTTTTGCATTAAAAAATCCACTGTGTCTGCAATATGGAGAATGGATTGAAGGTAAGTATGAAGAGATTCAGAGAACCCTTTTGTGAACATGCTTTGAATACCTAAAGTGTGCAGCTTTTATTTAGTGTCTACTGATTGTGACAACTATTGGATGAACTCCGGAGTGTGTGGGGCATGTTGGAGGAGGGAGTGAATGAGGAAGAAGTATATGTTCTTGAAGAGCTTGAAATCTTTTTGAGGAGATAAATTCATGAGTCCCCTAGAGAAGAAAAAGCACAGACTGAACATGAAACCAAGAGTGATGAGTGATAGGGCTTGGGAGAAGGGCCACTGAGTGAAAGAAAGAATTTTAAATGGGGAGGTAGGTTTCAAGATTGAGTTCCCAAGGGTGGAGAGTATAAATGATGGGGCTCCCATAGGAGTTTATGGTGGGGAGCAGGGAGAGTATATTTTAGCTCGGGAAAGAACAGTGCAGGACCTGGCTTCTACTAATCCCTAGAGCTGGCTTCCCAGCCACACAAAATTCTGCCCTGTCTGTTATCTATGTCTGTCTGTCTGTCTTTCTGTCCTGTCTGTCTATCTATCTATCTATCTATGAATGGACATCCCAGAGGAAGTTTCCTTTTCCTTCCTGTCATTACCCAGCGGAGCAATCAGCTTTGCAAAGCTTCTGATTTTAAGGGTGATCGTGTTTCTTTCCTCCCTGGAAAAGTACTATTTGCATGTTTTTATGAGTCTTATTACATAGCTTTATGACTTGTACATGTAATAATAGTGAGCCAGACGTTCATGTTATGTGTCTCTAGAGAAGTCATCAGTCGAACATAAAAATGTAAATCCATTTGGAAAAACACAGACCAGTTATTGAAAGTGAAGCCTGCAGAACATGTGCCCCCAGTGATAGATTAGCAAAGGCCCAATGACACACACTCTCAGCTCAGACTTGCTCTGCAGACCATCTGGAAACAGATGATGCTTAATAATGCAGAATAATAAAATCAGCTAAGTTCCCATTTACAAATGAAATAAATTGGAGGATGAGTGATTACACATATCAAAATTGAATGGGACTATTTTCCCCAAATTTGAAGCAGTGTTGAGTGGGGGGAGAAGATGGTCAAAGATTCCAGGTACCATTTTGTGAACCCTAGGTGAAGCCGATGTTTGAAAATAAGAAACCGCAGATTCTAGGTGGTTGATTCTCTCTACAATAATTGACCTGTCGAAACCCTCTAAGAATGACTATACTTTCTCTGACAAACAGATATCAATATCTAAAAATGCTTCCTGCAATTTCTTTCCACAAAGCAATAAGACAGTTTCAGACCAATAACAGCTCACTAAGTGGTATTCTCTGCTCTGTCACCCCTGTGGCTATAACCAACGAAATGAAAAGGTAAGAAAGATAAAGCAAAAATCAGAGGTCACCTGCTATAAGCCACTGGGGCTCTTTATTTGGATAGTGCAAGCCAAAGCAGCTTTAGTCTTTTCCTGTTTCATCAGCTTTCCCTTCCAAATTCTTATATGTCTTTCACAAGCAATTAAGACCATTATTTTTCTGACTATTAAACAGGGAAACAAGACCCTGAAAGTTTATGTCACATATAATTGAGAGGAAATTTAGCTGGAAGGACCCTGGCTGGGAAGTGAAAAGGGGCAAACTCAGGAGTCCCATATCATAACTGCTCTCTGATGCTGGATGAATTTTAGACTTTGCTGCTCACCTAGCAGTACTGCGATCATTCTGCAGCAAAACCAGCTGGATATTTCTGTGCTAGGTCAGAGGCAACAGCAGCTTTCCTAGAGTCTGGGTGTTGGAAGCAGGAGAATTTTATCACTTATCCCAGAAATCTGTGTACCTCTGACCCAGCTCATTTCCCTAGTGTAGGGATTAAACCCATCACCATTTCTCTTTCCTATGCATCAATCAAACATCTAAAAAACAAAAGACAAAAAAACCCACAAGCAAACCCTATATTGGTGTGGCTTTCCTTATGCTGTGTGGTCTGACCAATGTACTGTTTTGTGTGTGTGTGTGTGTGTGTGTGTGTGTGTGTGTGCGCACGCGTGCACATGCTAATAGGGACCAGGCTGAGCAGATGAAGATCAGAAGATGTCAGGGTTGCAAAAGCAAAGGAAATCCTTTAGGGAATTCTGAGCTGGTACAGTTGGGGAAGGGATTCTGGCCAGAAAATTGCAGAGGCAGCAAGTCACATAAAATTCCAAGTGAGGCAAGTGCAGTGTCCGTTGGTCTATAGGATGGGAGAGAGCCCTGTGGCTCAGGAAGGGGTAGAGTGGGGTGGTAGTGTCTGGATTGGGTCTTGGAGGTGGAGGTGAGAAGGAGGGGAATGAAAGCAGCCATGATGTTAGGGGGAATGTTGGCTACTTATTGCAGCCTCCACGTACCCACTTGCAGAGCTAAAGCCCTCAGTTTTTCAGCCATGGGAATGTTGATGGCTGAGAGCTCACAGATGCAAGTCACCCAATTCCACCATTAATTTTAGCTGAAGAGAGCTTCCTCACCTCGTCCCCTTTTCAGGGAGTAGACCACTTCCAGTGGATTGTTGATACAGAATTTAGAATGTCTGGCACTTTGTCCCCATTTGGGACAACCCTGCAGGGGCATCCAGCTCCTGATCTTGCAAGGGGATTGTCTGAGGCCTATGTGACCCATCTCAACCTTCTAGTCAATATGCTGTCTTCACTCTTTCACAGGTATTAATCCTGACAGCAGTCTGGGTAGGTACATGTCCAGGCTGTACATTCTTTCTGCAGGATTGCCTTTAATTGCTGGCTCCCAAGAGAGTTCCTGCTAGGCAGAGGTCTACTGTCTATGATGAGTCCCCAGATGGTGGTGTCTTGGCAGCTACTTCCTGAGACTTGGCCAGGGAGAGGGGACCACTGAAGGTGGAGAAAGAAAGAGATGTGGAAAGGAGGTAAGGCCTAGGAAGAAAAGGTGAGAGAAAAAGAGTTATAGTTCTGGATGTCAGCAGTCCTAAATGGGATACAGTCAAGATGTTGGTAGGGCTGAATTTGTTCTGGAGGCTCTAAGGGCTAATTCATTTTCTTGCCCTTTCCAGCTTCTAGAGGCCTCTTGCATTTCTTGGCTCTTGACCCATTCCTTCATTTTCAAAGCCATCAAGATGAGGAGTCATCCTTCTGTTTTAAGGCTGTCATGATTGGGCTGAGTTCTTACACTGCTTTCTCTCCAGTTCTGATTTTCTCTTCTGTCTCCCTCTTCTACTTATAAGGACCCCTGTGATTATGTTGGACTCAAATAACCCAAGATAATCTTTATTTTAAGGTCAGTGGATTAGCAACCTTAATTCCCCTTTGCCTTATATCCTAATCCTGGGGATTAGGACTTGGATATCTTTGGGGGGAATATTGTGCTGCTGACCCCAGGGAGGTGATGTTCTTTTAGTCTTCACAATAAAGGGAAAGGGAAGAGCCCCTGGAGCTACTGTCCTAGTTTTTGCTGTTAAACAAAGCTGTGTACTTAGCATTGCTTGATTTTTCAGTTTCGACAATGCCTGTAGGTTGAGAGCTCCAAAATCCTGATCTTCAAAATAGACTATCTTCCTGATTTTTGTTCCCTTGACCTAATTGACTGCTGGATACCTCTTCTTGATGACCCTAAGTCACTTTTATGTGAGGTAGCACCATGTTTATTGGGTCTGCTCTT
>NW_024412419.1:17009237-17048624 GCF_014898765.1 Herpailurus yagouaroundi
GGTTCCAGAATCTTAAGAGGAAAGGTAGTTCATAAGAAGTTGAGGAGTGATTTTAGATCCACTACGACTGAAAACATACAGGGTATCAAATTTTTCCTTTACAGTTGACCTACAGTCACTCATCAAGTTCTTATGAACTACCTTTCCTCTTAAAGATTCTGGAACCCATGTTTGTTTGTTTTTTTCCTTTCTCATGCTTCTTGCACTGCTTACCATCTTTTCCTGGTCTACTGTATTAACCATAACTTACCAATCCTGACTCTGTGAAATGCCCATTCCTTATATCAAACTTTTGCAGGTGCTGCCAGGACAATTATTCCCTGCTTTAGAGAAACTAAAGTCTAATTCATCAACTCATGCCAGTGTCCTCTGTCTTCAAACTCTCTTTCCATATTTCTTGTCTACCACCCCGTTTAAGTTCTGTCCAGGCCCTGCTGTCATACTTTTCTATCTCTGTACAATTGTTCACACAGCGTTTGCCTTTCTTTGTAGATGGGGCATTCCTCAAGGGTATGGTGCTGCATAATTCATCTTTGTATCCTCCTTATGTAGACCACTCTGCAGATGCTTAGCACAAACTTCATAAAATTGCCCCTAACTTCTCTCTGTTGCTTGTATTTTAGCCATCCTCCCCAAGCAACTTGTAGCAGTAGCAATGATTACTTGGTAAGACCCAATTGCCGTGCCAGCCAGAGCCTGTGTTTCTTAGCCAGATACAACCATTTTTGGGCCTCTCTCCTTGTAGTCTGGGACACAGCTGCTCCCAGTGTGACCAATTAACTCTTCTCTGAAAATGTCACAATGTGGAAATATAATAATAATTTGCTTAAGTTTCTTTCTGTTACAGTAAAAAAAAAAAGTGAAATCTTAAATGTCCATGTCTCACATGCATCTTGTAGCGGGTCCTTCACTTAATTATGCTTACAAAAAGTGCCTTAACATTTGCATTATTAGTGATCCATTTTCAAAACATCTTGTACTTTGGCAGATTTTTGCATGGTCTTTAAAAGGTTTTGTGAATATGCAGATCATGGCATCGGTACACTTAGATTTATTTGACAACCTCTGACCACGGCCACTTAAAAATAAGTGCCATAGAAATAGCTTATTGAGTGGAGGGGCAAGTGACTGAGGAAGGACAGAGGTCCCTCTTCTTTCCAGGCAAAGGGAGTGTCTGTATCAATTATGCTTTTGTATTCTCTGGGCTTGTGGTCAAAGCAGGAGCTGTGTCTAGGGAAAGATCAATAGTGGAGCAGCGAAGGTCAGACCAGAGGAGAGGATGACGTCTTCAAGACAGGGTACCAAGAGCCAGCGTAATGCTTGTCAAAACCATCACCCAGTATCACTCATGTGCTGCTTTTAGTTTATGCTAACAGACAGTATGCAGAAGGTCATTAAAACAACACAGCCAACAATTCTCCCACAAGCAAGTCTTGGACTGAAGCTCTGGTTATAAATCTTGGGCTTTGAAGAGCAAGAAGCAGAGTTCACAGATCTCGATGCCACCCCACATTTCTCTTCTCCCTGAGATGCTGGAACAGATGGGGTCTGACTGCTGCTTCACAGGGTGCTCAGAGTCCTACAGGGGTTCCAAGCATGCTGCCTCCACCACGTCCTTCATCAAAGCACGTGAGTCAGGGTTAGACTGTTTGCTTGATGAGAGCACATTTTCAAATATTTACCACAGACTAGATCTCTGCAGAAATTTGTCCAGTATGAAGCCCACTGTGCTTTAGACCAACTCTGTTCCTAGTGATTTGAGTTGCTGAGTGTCCATTGGTAAAAACATAAGGTATCTGAATCTTTGGGGAACACCTCCTTCACCCTGTGACCTTTCCCCCCTTCTGCATTAGTCAGGCCAGCTTCTTCAAATACCCCATTTTAGTCATTACTTGCGTCTCAGACATGTCTGAAAAAATGGTTTGGAATCGTGCTAGATTACCTAATCCTGAAGAGAACTATAAAAGCCTTCTTTTGGGAGATTTAGTGGAGGAAAACACAGGCCAAAAGCATTTTGAATATTTCCTGACATTAGAATCTGATTTTAAGCTGGTTTCTTAGTATTTCATGCACCTAAATCCAATTCGCTTGTCCTCACCTCTGAAGAACCTCAGAGTGAAGAATGGCTTTGGGAAAACTTAAGCTTTTGGGAATCAAGGAGAAGCACTTTGGATTTTGTGTATTCTCTGGGTTAGGAGCACACAGTACTGCACATGCTGGGCTGACGGTATGATGTCAAGCCCGTGTGGCCCGTTGTGATGCTGTTCTCTGGGGTGAGTAGTAAATTCCCACCCTGCCTCATTCCCTGGGGCTACCTGCTTGGGGTTGTCTTCAGAGGATGAGTGGGAAGGTGGCCACATTTTTTCTGGTGGATTAGTGATTCTTCTACAATGCGTCCAGGAGTCCTTTAGGTGAATGGCAGTAAACAAATCACCAGGTGATGAATGCTGCCCTTCTGACTGGCTGGAACCTTCTCACTTGCTGGGCTACCTACAGCCTTTAGGGAAGGCAATGAATGGGGACCTGCACAGGAAGCATGAATAATCCCACTCTATTTACTTACAAATGTGTAAAGGTCTTACACAGCTGAGGATGGTTTTGAATAAATATGCTGTTCTCTCAAAATCAGCAGCCCTATAGATCTGGAGACAGAGCTTCACTGCTCCCCAGTGCTCAGTTCATAAATAAATAAAAGGCGCCCGTTGATTCAGCTGCCAAATGTGACATGGTGATGAATTTCCAAGGGTGTCACTCAGGATGATGACAATTACAATACTGATGGGCCTAGGGAAGCAGGCAACAGGCAAAGTATCTGTGTTCACGGGCTTCACTGAGGCCCCTGATAGGGGTGGCTGACCTGAAATTCTGGTGACCAGCACCACCTGGCTTGCTTATATACCTCACCTAGCACACACCGTAAAAACAAGGCAAAGAAGTTACAGAGACCTAGTGAATAGACACAAAGGAATTAGATAGACCAAATCCTAGGGCCCAGACTAACAAAGACATAGTGTCTATGAGGCCATTCCTCTATTTGGAGAGTCCCAAGGAATTTTTGTAATAGGCTTGGCCAGTCCTTGCCTTAAAACCTTCTGTGGTCACTTACTTTATTACTGAGCATGATGGATGAAGTTCTTCATAATGGTGCTAACCTCCCCTATGGCTCCATCTTCCACCTCTCTCTGTTCATTTGTAACAGTATCTTTTTTACTTTTCTTTCCCAGGCACATCATGTACCTGCTGTGTATCCATTAGGGTTTTCCAAAGAAATAGAACCAATAGGATATAGGACCATAGATTCATTTTACGGAATTGGCTCATGATATTAGGGGGCTAGCAAGTCTGAAATCTATAGGCAGGCTGGTGGGCTGGAGTTCCAGGCAGGAATTCTATATTCTGATCTTGAGGTTGAATTTCTTCTCTATGAAACCTCAGATTTTGCTCTTAAGGCCTTCAACCAATTCGATGAGGCCCACTCACAGTATCAGGGGTATTTATGTAAGGGGTATTATGCCTTTATGTAAAGGCAGCAGATTGTGATGCTAACCACATCTGCAAACTACCTTCACAGCTACAGCTAGACTAGTGTTTGACCAAAACCTGGGCACCATAGCATTGTCAAGTTGTCATAAATTTTAACTCTTAGGTGATGTCTGTCTGCTCCTGTACTCACTGTTCCATGCCCTCTCATACACCGCACACACTCTTCTGCCTATTGAATGCCTGTTCATCTTACAAAACTCAGTTCAGACATTTCCTCCTCTCAGAGGGAGCAAGACACTTCCTCCTTCCTATTCCCCATTGTCCTTTGTTCCTCTCTCCTAGCCCTTAATATATTTTATAGCAGTGGCTTGTTTGTTAAGTTTGTCTCCATGTTACTAGATTCTTGAAGGCATGGATTCTGTGTCATTCATCTATGCATTTTCTACTTCTAGTACAGGCCTTGGAGTATAGTAGGTGCTCAATAAATATAGATTGAATGAATTATTATAATAGACTCATAAAACCTATACTCTGGATAATTTGTAAGATAAATAATATGTCCATTGATTTTGCTTTGTGTTTTATGAGGACTAATGCACAACATATCACATCTCTGTTTAGAAGGTATTATTCATTCTGGGTAAGTTTGAGATCAGTCTGTATCTAAGTCCAAAGCCCCTCTTCCTGGTTTGCCCTCACTTAGCAAAGGTGGCAGTCTCTCAGTTCTTCAAGTGTGTTCCCTCCCATCACTCTCCCATCCTCCCATCCCAGCTCTTTTTCCTTGTCAGAGGATGATTGTCAGCACCCACTGTGGCTTCTAAATTCCTAAATGGCACCTTTTTCCCCCTTTAATGTGATATCTACTGTGAGGGAGGTAATACTACAGGTAATTTGGAAAATTACTTTTTTTTTTTTTTTTTTTTTTTTTTTTTGGAAAAAGAGAGAGAGAGAGAGAGAGAAATGATTTGTAAAAGACTCATTTGATCAGTCCCTTCTCTGGTTAATAGACCGCTCAACAGTCCCCTTTACTTATATAGTCATGGCCTCCCTGCCCCATCATAGCTGTTAACACCAGGGAATCCATCAGCGCGAGGTCATCTGTTGTCAACGCAACATCACCACCTCTTTCTTCCAGAGGAAGCTGTGAGCCACATTGCACAGATTCTCCTTGCGCCTAGGGTTTTAGGGAAGAGTCCGCCAAGGAGTGACATGACATTTGGAAAGTAGGAGAGAAGGAGAGACTAATACTCTATAGAGATGGTAGTGAGCAGTTGCTAATTTTCAAATTAAAGCCCTCATGTTAGAAACAGAGTGACTTTGGGGCGCCTGGGTGGCGCAGTCGGTTAAGCGTCCGACTTCAGCCAGGTCACCATCTCACGGTCCGTGAGTTCAAGCCCCGCGTCGGGCTCTGGGCTGATGGCTCAGAGCCTGGAGCCTGTTTCCGATTCTGTGTCTCCCTCTCTCTCTGCCCCTCCCCCGTTCATGCTCTGCCTCTCTCTGTCCCAAAAATAAATAAACGTTGAAAAAAAAATTAAAAAAAAAAAAGAAACAGAGTGACTTCTATTCTTTTCCTCATGATGCCCTGTTCATACTATTGTTTATACCAGATCTTGAGGAATCATTTGGCTTATTAGTCTCTGAATAGTGGACGGGGCCCTGGACTAGGATTCACAGTTTCCAGTGATCTGACAACCACCGCTGGTATGTCACCGCTGGTCTCTAGGTCTCAGTTTCCTACTAGTAAAGTGAGAAATTGAACCAGTTGCTTTTCAAAGTCCCTTTGAAACTTAAAAAGAAAACATGGATCCTTCTAAATCGTATAAAATGTGACATCCTAAACGTATTACAGATCTACTAAATACTACCAGAGATTATGTTAGAGCAGTTCAGTGCAGAGGCAAAACTTGATTCCCTAGGCTTGTGGGTCAAATGCATCACGGTGGTAGATTAGGACAAGTTGAGACTGAGACCTGGAGGAAGGGGTCATTGGCTCCAAGGCAGAGCAGCACAACCAGCCCCCGAGATACAGCATTTCAGTGAGTGAGCATTAGGAGTCTCCTTCTAGCACCTAGCACAGTGTCCCGTTGGTGACCTATCTGACGCAAATAGAGAAAAAGTAGTGCTTATTACCCAAAGATAGCCATCCTTCAGACTTGAAAATGAGGCAGTGGAGTGCTGAGTAAAAGCAGAGTCTTTATCAACAGCTATTCTCTACTCTTGGAAGAATGCCTGCCACAAATAATCTTTGAAAGTGTTCCTGGTTCAACAATAGTACATGATTTTTAGAATAACATCACATGGGACTCTTGGAATGGTCAGGAATCTTCAGATTAACCATGGGACAAAGAGCTCAGTGTGAATGTCCAAGCCTCGTTGTTGGAGAGCCTCTGATGACATGGTCCCTGCTTTGCTCAGGGCTGGCTGAAGCTTCTGAAAAGCCAGTCTGGACCTTTTGCCTTGTCCTTGGTAGAAATAAGGAGCTTGTCTGAGGTTTTCCTACTCATCTTGACTGAAATTTAACCAACTCTAAAGAAGTACCAGAATTTACATGGTATAATGATACTCTCTTTCAGGAACTAATATGGCTGAAACTTAATAAATGGTGACTATTAGCATTCTTTTCTTGCAGAGGTGACTACTGAAATGATCTGTTGTGCTAAGATACACTTACTCAGCCCACTTGGCAAAATACCTAGAAATTCTCTTTGATTATGCAATTTGAAAGAGAAAGAATCCATCAGCTACTAGTTTGCATATTCCCTGTGGACAATGGGTGCTCTCTGTTCTTTGCTCCCTACAACTCAGAGCCTCATTTTAGAGACTAGGTGTTCAATGAATATCTGTGGTTGGCATATTCAAAATGGGTAGCTCCAAATCTCCCAGAGGTACTCTTCAATATCTTTCTTCCCATCCACTAGTGTGTATTCCAGCTAGAGGCATCACACAGTCTCGTTCAGAGCCCCTTTGGAAGATGTTGATTTTCATGCATAAAGCACAGGGCTCTTAATTAGAGAAGGGATCCCTCCCACAGGAGCCATTCAGCCCCTTGAGATAGGCAGGTGTGAATACAGGAGTTTAAGGAAACCAGCTCTGTCATTAGTGCTTCTCTTTCAGTATGTAGGTTGAGAGCATGTCTGTCTCCTTGTGTCCTGAGAGAAAATAGCTGCTGGTGACGTTGTGTTGGTTTGAAGAAACCCTTAGATGCATCTGTTCTCATGTTTTCTTTCTGTGTTATTCCTCTTCTTAAATTCCAACATGTTGCTGTCATGTTGGCAGTAGTGAACACTATAGTGGAAAATGCACCCAAGCTTCTTTTCAGAACAACCCCCTTTCCCCTCAGGTGAAAACTTTCCAAAATTAGACTCTCTTGTTGTGACATTTCTTGATATTGAACTGAACTCAGTAAAGAATGATGCTTGAACTTTGGATTGCTTTCAAGATATATATACTTTTCACAATACACTTTTCAGCTGTTACATTTTATTCATTTTGTGAATGTACATGTACAACGCTTCATTTTTATATCTGACAGTTAATCATTTATTTCAGGACATACATTTGATTGTAAATATTTTAGCCTATGTATTGACTATGAAGTCAAAATATTGATAAATGGTACAGCTGGGAGATGACTTATCTAAGTGTTAAAAGTAGGGTTTGATGCCCAAAGGTGCTGATATACACAGGCAAATTCTTTTTTAATGAATTCAGGATTACTGGCAAATGAACATATGTTTGCATTTCAAAAAAATTATGTTTGCATTACCCAGGAACTACACTTAGCACCAAGGAGTTAAAATCAGTAAATAATGTGTTATTACCTGTAAGCAGAATGCTTAGCTTTGGTAATAGAAATGCAAAGAGAGAGAGATTAACGATGCTATTGCTGTTTCATGACGTTAATATTGGATTTCCTTTGGTTCTTATTGTGCTAGAGGCATTTTACAAACACAGTGTCACAAAAACTTCTGTTCCCATCTCCTCTACCTCCTCAACTTTGATTCTTTGATTCTTTCGATGCCCCTATTTTTACCAATATTTATATTGGTAAAAATTCTCTTAATTGGTCTGTTTCCAAAGTCTAAAGTCATTGTCAACCCTTATTCCTACAATTCAACCAATAAAGTGTCAAGTTCAAATTTTAGCCTTTAGATATTTAAAAAACATATTAAAAAGCAAGGTTAGGAACTACTTCCATTGTACAGAATATATGTTTGGAGACATTATCCTTTTGATATAATAAGTTGAATAAAATTTACTGACCTGATATACCACCGAATATATAATATGATTTTGTGCATCTGAGTTACCTTATGAGATCATTATTATTCTCCATTTTAAAGAAGAGAAATTAAGGACAAAGTGAGGTTCAGTACTTTACCCGAGGTCACAAAACTCATAGACAGTGAAGATAGGACTCAAATCCCAGTCTGTCTGACCCCCAAGTACTGTCCAAAGCCTCAAAACTTTAGAAGATTATAAGCACATTTAGTTATACACAAGTCTATAACAGTAACCCTCAAGCGTTTCTTGCCTGCTAATCCTGAGAATATAATGTTATGAATAGCTGATCTGGTCTAGAAGGCACTTTCCTTTGTGGGTGGATCCCAGAGAAAGTCTGCTCACTGAGCAGGGTGCACTATTCTCTTCTCAGGGCCCCTTTTCCCTTGAAGTCTGGGCACACAGAGCCAACTCTAGCTCCTTCACCTTCTTTGCATGGCCTTCAATTCAACTTCAGTAGCACTTACAAGCTGAGAAAGTTGGCAGTGTGGTGGGGGAGGGAGAGGATTTGGAAGGCATCTGGGAGGTGTTTCTGGGTTTTAAGCAGACCTTCCCCATTACTTCTTCCTGATTTGGGATTGGCTATCCTTCAGGGTAGGAGAAGAGTAGCAGAGGCTGTGGTGACTCTAAGAGGTGGAGGAGGCTTTATAGACTGGATGGGGCAGTAGATAGATCAGTAGAGAAGAGAAGGTAGCTTTGGTCTACGAGAAGGCCTGGGTCTAGGGGGAGAGGGGCATGGAGGGATAGGGTCTGCGGGTAGGGATGGGGACAGATCAAGCATCTGAGAGCAGGGGAAATATGGAGGTCCAGTTAGAAATAGGTACCTCTTCTGGTGACCAGTGTTCCCCTGGAGGAACTTTCTTTCTACTTACCACCTACCACAGGTCCTTCCTGCAGACATAGCCACTTCCCAAATGATGCTTCAGATGTCTGCGTCTAAGATTGTCCCTCTAGGGGCACCTGGGTGGCTCATTCGGTTGGGCGTCCGACTTCGGCTCAGGTCATGATCTTGCGGTCTGTGAGTTCGAGCCCCACGTTGGGCTCTGTGCTGACAGCTCAGAGCCTGGAGCCTGTTTCAGATTCTGTGTCTCCCTCTCTCTCTGACCTTCCCCCATTCATGCTCTGTCTCTCTCTGTCTCAAAAATGAATAAACGTTAAAAAAAATTTTTTTTAAGATTGTCCCTCTATAGAGGCTCCCAGACTGGCCTCTTTTATACTCAGTTACAAGTCACGTCCCTTTTCTAGGCAGCTATTCTTGATGCACTAAGGGAGTAGGGGTCACCTCCTTCCAATGACACTGACCTATAGGCCACAATCCTGTGTTTATATAGATTTTGCCAAACAGAAAGCTCAGGAGATCAGAGATCTGTCTCTACAGTACATAACCATTAATTGGGCAAAAACACATCTCTCTTTTGCATTGATAAGGACTCATCTAGGCAAATACCATCACAGATCTAAAATGTCTCTCAAAGACCAGGAAACAGTGCTGTAAACCAGTGCTAAACCATAATTCACTGTGTACAAAAATTGCCCAGTGATGGGTTCTTATATAGTAGGTCTAAGTTGGAACCTGAGATTCTGCATTTCTTCTAGCTGATGCAGACACCTAGGACAACAGTTAGTGTTGCATAGCTCTAACTGCTTTTGCACCAGAAGCTCCTAACACTTAAGCTGACATGCCCATAGATACATACACCAACTAGCTCTCAAAATGTATCACCATTACCATTGCCAGTGGCTGTTAGGTTTTCTCTGTCTAAAAGAGTCTGGACTAATGCTCTTTCAGTGAGCTAATTGATCTCGTCAAAGAGAGACTTCTAGAAGCTCTCACAGCCTCCGCCTCGCTCATCATGCCTGCTCCCCAAGGGCCCTGGGATGTCTTTCTTGCCACCTTCCCTGCTGGAGAGACAAGTATGTTCATCATGTTCATAGCCTGATTGTGTTTCTACTGCCTGAGGCTGGGCTTTTGAATTTTTCAGCAGGAAAAAAAATACACTGGAAAATAATTTTCCTGTTGGTGGGTTCTCTAAAGTTTATATGCAACTGTAGATACTCCACACAGATAGCCAGGTAACAAAGAAAATGGGCTCTTTCCTTGCTGACCTCATTGCTGGCAAGTGATGGTGACCAGTGACCCACGTGGCCCTTCTCAAAGGGCTCCAGACTCTCTCTTTTGCCGTGATTAATTCTATGTTCTGAACTGAAATGACAATCATTTATTATTCTGTTTTACATATGCACCTCCAGGGAGTCCAGCTAAAAGCTCTAATTTTCTAGTTCAATTGTAATGCTGTTCTTTGAGAGGCATTGACTGCAGAGATGCTAAAAGGATGCCAGTTCAGTGAATTATTGAGTTTTAGATAGAATCATATGCTTATATGGATTCAGGTGGTGCTCATTGAAACATGATGCAGACCTCCCTTTTCCCTTGGGCCTATATGTTCATAAGTGGAAGAAACAGTGAGTTTGGATAGGAGTGACCTGTTATAAAAATCAATGAGGTTGGGCACCCTGACTATCTGCCTGCGGTGCCTGGCTGTCCTTAGATACAGCCACAGTTGTCAGTCAATTCTGAGGGGTCCTTGGCTGCCTGTCTCCTTATTCTTCCCCAAGCTGGTGGCTGGTGGAAATGGAAATCAAGGCAGTTTTCTGCTGATTTAAATAATGTCATTCAAGATTCCTTCCATTAAAGTGTTTTAACAACATTAAATCTCTTAATCTCCTACTTAAAATGATGAGGGAGATTTCAGAGCAGCAATTTGGAGGCCCTTTGAGTTTCTCAAATGTGCATAAAAGTACACTGTAACTGGCAAGGCCATCGGGTACCTGGACTCATTAGTTAGGTAAGATTAGAACTTTTCTACCTCACTCTAGCCCCTGGCTAGGCTTCACTTTTACTTCAGCCTTCAGAAATATGGAAACAGGTTCTAGAAATGTCTTTCAGGTGATGGATGAATGTTTAAGTGTGCCTCAGTTTGGGTTATTTATTCTTACAATGAATAAAATCATGAACTTTTGACTTCTGAGTAGGTGAGGGAAGCAGGAGAAAAACTGAAAAGAAACAAATGCAGAGCCTTAAGGAGAACAGGATGAGCAGGCAACTGGAGGAGAAAGGTCATAGATGAAGCCTGGGGCAAGAGCCCACAAGCCAGGAGTCAGGCTGCAGCCAGATCACAACCCAGGGCCCCTGGGGAGGGCAGGAAGAGATGGGAGCATGGCTAGTTTGCTCTGGTGATGGAAGGATTCATTTTGGCAGATAAAGACTCACCTCAGGGAAATAAGGGGTCTGGAGGAGGTCACAACAATCTACTATGTGCACTTGGATCCTTGGGGACATGTTGTGAGTTTTCAGAATTGGGCAGTGGTGTTGCACTGTCTTCCTTACCCTTACTCTTTAGTGCTCCTGCGAAAGTAATGACAGAAATGGAGCAAGGCTTTTGTGGGTCAGGCCTGGCCTTGTGCTTGAAGAATGACCCAGATATAGTATCCATGCAGCGATAGAGAGAATGTGGGTGCAACACTTAGCACAGTGTATCACTGTGGTTGGAAGTCAATAAACATTAGTTTCTGTAGCACATTTATCCATTCAGTAAACATAGATCAGGAAGTTACCCCATGTTGGGAGCTGGGGTTACAAAGGAGAAAAGAAAGTGTATTCCCTGGGGGTGCCTGGGTGGCTCAGTTGGTTGAGCATCCGACTTCAGCTTAGGTCATGATCTCTCGGTTCGTGAGTTCAAGCCCCATGTCAGGCTCTGTGCTGACAGCTCAGAGCCAGGAGACTGCTTTGGATTCTGTGTCTCCCTCTCTCTCTCTGCCCCTCCCCAGCTGACTCTCTCTATGTCTCTCTCAAAAATAGATAAACATTTTTTAAAAAAAGTGTATTCTTTGGGAGCTCAAAAAGTCATGTAACATTACTCCAGTGCCGTGAGATAAGTGATCAGCAGTAATGAACAGAAAACTGGGGAGTCATGGTAGAGGGAACTGCCTCAAAGGCAGGGAAGGCTTAGGGGAGGTGACACCTGAGCTGGCTCATGAAGGATAAGTTGGTCTGTATGATGTGGGACGAGGAAAAGGAGAATATGGTTTTTGGAGGACATTCTGGGGTGCTGTGTCAGTATGGGGGATGCCTCAGGAAGTTGGAAGTTCTGGTGAGTTTCAGGAATGGTCATTCATTAGGGTGGCTGAGGGGAATGGTTACAGAGGAAATGCTGGACGATAAAATGGAAAAACCAATTGAGAAGGCTATAGCTTGTAGCTTGTAAGGCTTGTAGCCTTAACAAGCTCCTTTGACTCTATCCTCCAATTAGTAGGAGGCCAGTGACACTTCATAAGGAAAGGTGCAATACAGCAGATGTCTCTGTGCCTCAGTTTTCTCAACAATATGACTGGCAGAGGTACCCTAGTGACTTGTTTGTTATCTTATCTATAGTCTCAGCAGATGGCTCCTTGTGAACTTACACTTACCTATTAGGTGTCTGAAGAGAGAGATAGCCTTGCTTCTTCCTAGGGCAGAAGGCAGAGAACCACGTGCTGCCTCATCATTACCTGTTGCTAAGCCATACCAACCACTAATGCAGCAGCTGGTTCTCAAATGAATCCTATACTCAAAATCAAATTTAGGAACCAAAATTTTTATTCATTTATTTTTTATATGCATAGTTAGAACTCTTTCTCTTTACTACTTAAACTCTACGTCCAGATGTCCTATACCTTGCTTTACTATGGTCCCAACTCTGGCCCTTGATTGTGCTGGCTGCCCATCGCTCTGAATCATTTGTGGCCTGGGGACCAGAATGAGATATGAGGTTAACTGTCGAGAATCAGTCCCTGCCCTGCTGCTTCCACAGGCCAAAAGTCTCGGAACCAAACTGTAAAGATTATTCTTAGGACAGGCTTTCAGGAAGTTTAGTGATACTTTCTTGCAAAGCTCAAACCTGGGGCATATGATAAAATGTGGATTAAACCAGTGCCTATATTTGACTCAGACCAAAAAACAATTTTGGTGACTTAAGATTAAGTCTGTTGTTCTCTGGAATTTATATTCTCTTTACCTGTAAAATGAGATGGTGGGCCAAGGTGAACTTTAAGTCACCTTTTTCTCCCAAATTCTATTGCTTCCTGAAGCTCAATTTCAACTGAAGTGCCCAGAATAGGACCTCTCTACTGCAGTGGGTGTGCAACACCCAGGGGTGGCTGAAAGCAAGAGTGCAACTACTGGAGGTACTGCCATGCTGATAGCTATTCAGAGGCTCAATGCCCTTGGAGGATGGTGCTGGAGGCCAGGGCACAGAGCTGCCTCAGCCATCACCAGGGCATCATAGCCTAGATGAGTACCGAGGAGAATGAATTGCAGCAACAGGGGAGCACATGTGCGGGTCACCTCAGAGAAGGGAAGCCAGGGATATCAGGGTCCAAGGGCAGAGGTTTGGCATACTCTGTGATTTGCCTGGCTCTTTTTCAGACAGAGGAAGGAAGAGAGAAAGAAGGAGTGGGAAAAAAAAGTTTGAATGATTGATATTAACAATGATGATGAGTCAAGATTCCAGCAGAAGGGGATTTCAGGCTGCAAAAATGCAGGGAGGATGTTGGTAGGATCAGAATTCCCAAAGAGAGTTAGAGAATCTTATTAGGGTTTTTTGCTTGAGTAGTTTCATATACTTTAAGCATTATACATCAAATAATACTGAAGATCTGCTAAGTTTTAGTTATTGTTCTAAGCATTTTATGTGTAAAAAGTAAGCCCTCACAACAGCTCTATGATAAAGATACTGAAGAGAGGAAAGAATAGGTAACTTGGCCAAGGCCACACAGTTGGCAAGTGGGACAATCAGAATCCAAGCCTATACGGTCTGGCTCCAGTGCCTGTGCTCCTAACAATTGCATCATGAATACTGTATTATTCTGTCCTTTTGCAGCTCTAACAACTTACCACAAACTTAGACACTTAAGGAACACAAATTTATTATTTTGACTTCATGGAGGGCAGAAATCCAGAATGGGTTTAATAATAAAACTAGAATGAAGGAGAGTGCTTTCCTGAGTTCTGTAAGTCATTCTAGCAGATTATTGAACCTGGGGGAGTCACGAGAATTCCCTGGATTTGTAGCCAGTTGGTCTGAAGTGAGGGCAGTCTTGTTGCGTACTGTGCTCTTTAACTTGTGGCGTCTGTACTAACTCTGGGTGGTTAGTGCCAGAATTGAATTGCAGCCCACCCCGTGTCAGTTGGTGTTAGTGTCAGAATGGTCCCCATCCCAAAATCCTAAATTACTCACATCTGCAAAGTCCTTTTGCCATGTAAGGTAACATATCCAACATATTCACAGGTTCTGGAGATTATGATATATACAGACCTGTTTGGGGGTCATTATTCTGCCCACCACACTACTTCAAAGACCTGCCATCCAGTAAGTTAGGTATAAAAGTCAGACACCACCAGCTCAGCAGGAAGCAGCAGAGAGATTTTGAAGCTGTCCATCTGAACTGACAAAGTCTGGAAGAGGAGTCAGGAAGCCTCAGCCCAGCTCCCCCAAAGACTTGCTTGGCTTGCTTCTGGCATGTCATCTGATGATTTTGGCCTCACTTTCTTCATCTAAAAATGAGGATAACAAAATTCTGTAGAAATTTAATGGGAAATGTATGAAAACATATTTGCAAATGGTAAAAAGTGTATATTACATATTTGGAAATGGTTAAAATGTGTATTTTTATTCCTTATATTCTGCCAAGTCATAAGTACAGAAGTTGGTTGGACCATTATCAGTCCATTTATTTATTTAACAAATGCACTGGCCCTTTACAAACATTAAGGAGACCTAATTATCATAACAACTTTGTTTCATACAACTACCCCCATTAAATAGGGAAAAATAGAGAGGTTAAATTGCTTGCCCAATGGTACAGGTCACACATTTGGTAAGTGGCAGAACTGAGACTCAAACCCAGGGAATCTGGTTGAGAGTCCATTCCCTTAAACTTGCTCCATACTGTCCTTCTGGATGATGGATGTATCGAATGGAGTAGAGAGAGAATGTGGTCCTGCTCCACCAACCCCTGAACCACCATCTGGGAATCACCCAGAAGGATGTGTAGCATCAGGACACCTAACATGTCACCAGGAGTCCAGAGTCTCCAACACTGATGATGGCCTGTCCTGGACACCACACATCGTATCACTTAGGTGGTTGTAATCTCAAATTCCTGGAGACTTTAACACTCACAGATTCACACACTAAACTTGATAGAGCAATTCCTTCTACCTGTCTGGTCATTCCCTGCTCCTTAGCTCCTCTCATAGGCATTCTGTAAGGTGATATACTAAGGTGATACCCCATATTTTAATTATCCTTTTCTCCCCAGTACTTGAGATTCTGCTAATAGCGACAAAGAGACATAAAATGCTGGCAACTGTAGCTTAAAATTGAGTCTCAATCGGTCCATATATGAATTATTCAAACTCAGACACTCTGAGCTTTGGTTTCCTCGTGCTCAAATTAGGGTACCAGGTTGTTGAGAGGACTGGCAGAGGGGACATATTTACAGTTTCTTGGACAGAGTTTCTCCAGCTCTGTTGGAGATCACCAAATCTAACTCCTTATCTCTCTCTCCTGGCTTTGCTGCCCTCCACCTCCGGCTGGGCATTTATGCTTTTCCTTTCAGTGCTGCTAATTTACAAGGGTTGGCCCTACTAATCTTCATGTCTCTGGGGACCATTTGCTTCTTAATTCTCTCCAGTCTAGCTTCTATCCTAGTTATTCCTTTAAAACCAAGCCTGTGTGATCACCTGTAACCTCCTAGTTGCTAAAGCTGATGGCTCTCCTTGGTGGGGACCCTGTTTGATCTTTCTGAAGCATTGGACACCTAACAACTTCAGTTGCTTATGGTTTATAATTCACCTACTTCTCAAGTGATTGCTTCCCTTGCCTTTGGCTTCCTTTTACATCTGCTGTGCTCTGCATGACTACCTCTTGTGTATCCCTTTGATGAGTCCCTTCCACTGGATTCTCTGCATCTGCTTGACTCCTGCATATGAATGTTTCCCAAAAGTCAGTCCTCAGTGCTACTCTTTTTTACATTCCCTTCATTCTTGCCCATAGCTTCCTCTTCACCCATATCCTATTGTAGGTTTGTGAGTCCACGACCAACTTTTTTATGCTGGGCACTACTCTTCTGATCTCTAGACCTATATTCCCAATAACCTAAACATTAGCAGCTCTACTCATGATCATATGCTGAACATGCCTCATTCTCGATCAATTTGACTTTCTTTTGGCTAATGGCCACTCACCCCATCACCTCTCCAGCAAGACTCTTCTAACCTCTCCTTTCAACAACAACTCAGAAGAAATAGTTCCTTACTTTGAGTTTCCACAGTATCAAATATTGAGAGTAATTGTCAGTCTTAGTTATAGTCTATGGATCTGTTTCCCCTTTCTAGATAGGTAGCTTGCTGTAGGCAAAGACAGGGTGTTATATTTCCCTGGGAGAAGCTGAGTAAGTCCATAGCTCTCACCACTCATTGGGATACTCGCTAATTATTAATCTTTCTAATGCACATGCGCATGTATGGTTCCACCAATGACTCTGTCCATTTATTAGAGATGCAGTCTATGTATTTTTGTATAACCAACAGTATTCATTTGTGATAGTAAGTACAAAACAAATGCCTTAAAGCTACTTTTGTTTCCTTTACTGGACTTAAAAATTGTAACCCCTCCCCCCAATTTATATGTTCAAGTCCTAACCATCAATATTTCAGAATATGACTGTATTTAGAAGTAGGGCCTTTAAAGAGGTAATTAAGGTAAAAGGAGCCCATATGGATATGCTCTAGTCCAATATAACTGGTGTCCTTATATGAAAAGGAGATTAGGATACAGCCAACACACCGACTCAGAGGGCAACCATGTGAGGACAAGTGAGAAGCAAATTGTCTGCAAGCCAAAGAGAGAGGCCTTAGAAGAAACCAAACCTACTAACACCTTGAACTTGAACTTTGAGCCTCCAGAAGTGTGAAAAAATAAAATTTCTGTTCTTTAAGCTACCTCGTTGGTAGTATAACAGCACTAGAAAACTAATGTACTGTTTAACTGCTAGTGACCACATTTGGGGGTTGAGGAACAATATCTGACATGGAAAACAACACTTTTCTTTTAATTCTAGAGATGGGACAAAAATCAGACAATATGTTAAGTGGATAGGATGCTTGCCCACATAGTTTTAAGCTGGGGTGGAGGTGGGGGTAATTTGTCAGAGTTACTGGCACTAAAATCTAATGGCTCCTATATATTTCTTGATCTTATTCTTTTCTTTTTCTCTTTCTTTCTTTCTTTCTTTCTTTCTTTCTTTCATTCATTCATTCATTCATTCCTAATTTTTTTTTTGTAAAAGTTGAGCATGGATTAGCAGTTTATCTTACAAGATAACTATTTTACTATAAAATAAACTGTGATGTTTGGGCTGTGAAAGATTTGCAGCATGATAGTAAGGAATATGGGAATGCCATGTTCAATTTTTGCCCCAAGGTGGTGCATGTATAACAAAGCCCAGAGACCGAATCATCATTCGGACTTAACAAAGGAACTGTCCAGGTGTGTACAGCAGAGAATCTTTTGAGCTGCTCTTGCTGTTAACAATCTGGTTTCATATACCCAGATGATTAGATGTCATAGACATCAGAAGGAGGTCAATAAAATTCAAGCTTTAAACTTTGACAATAATTTGAGCTGAATAATAGTTGAATTTCAGAACCGAGTTGTCATGGTGAGAGCCATTGAAGAGGAATAATTATCTTATAACTCGGTTACTGCCCTGCTGAACTCATAGCAATATCCCTAACCCCATTTCCAACTCATCAAGCCCAGATCATATTAAATCATACTTAGGAATATTATTTTTATATTCTCTTATGTATATATTTGCATTCATAGCCATACACACACACACATATATTTTTTTTAAATAAATATGTATTCAATGTAGCTAATGGAAAAATGGTACAGGTAGTTTAGTCAGCTATAAATTGCATATTCTGAGGAAAAAAATACCAAAGTACCATTCAAGTATTCTCAGGAGCCAGGTTACCACAGTACAGAGATGTTAGCAGTAATTCTTTTTGCAGTTTAACATATATGAAAATCAAGCCATTTATTTCCATTACTTTTGTGACTAAAATTTCAAGTCATTTGTCTTGGGTAATACCATACATTTTCCCCCTTATTAATCCATAACAACACTCTGGTGCATTTTGCTAATCAAATTTCGCATGAATAATAATTTACAATCTAATAAATATGAGCTTCTTCCACATCTCATCAGATGTGGATGCAATTACTAAAAGATACTAAAATAATAAATATAAATTCAAACTAAGAGGAAGTTTAGATGTATAAAACATAGTGAGAAATAAATCAAATGGGTAACTTATTTTATTTTAAATACAGTTTAATCAGTTATTTGAGGAAAATCCTCAGGGTGTTTTCAATAAAGGTGGAGAAAAGAAATGACAATTCTTCCACCAAGACAAGAGATTTTTCAAGTGATGCCAATAAGTGAAGGGCAGAGGGAGGGAATGAAGATAATTATAACTATTCTATTTCTGATGGCAATGAAATGTGAGAGAAGAGAAAATTGAGAGTTAATGGAGAGGAGTCATTCACGTTCAAGACATGATGACATATCTCCCCCTCCCATATTCAAATAACGAATAGAATATATACAAATTATGAAAAGCCTTTTACTAGCATGGGAATCAAGGAAAAGGTGTCAATGACATGGCAGGAATTTAAGGAATTTTTGTGAATATAAACATGGCATCATACTAAAGAACACTAGACGTTGAGCATGTGGCTCCTCTCTGAGCACAGAAGCATCATGGAAGGAAGTAGATGAGATGCAGGCTGGAGGAACCTCGTACTTTATCTTAGATGGGAAAGAGCTATAAGGCAAGACAGTACAACTGCCTCCCACACCTTGTAACTTTCAGTGTATTTGGCACCAATGGCAATGGGATGGCTCTAGGTTTTGTCTCTACTATTATTGTCTAAACCCTGCAGAGGGCTAGAAGTGCCAGGTCTGTGCCTCCTGGGCAGCCTTCCACCATGTGGAGATATACTTCACGGGGAGTCAGAGCTCCTTCAGGCCCAGCTGTGTCACCACTGTGTTGAGGCTGCTTGAGCTGCACTGGAAGATTATAATTTATTTTATATGTGATCTTCTTTCTTAATTTTTCTAGAGCATTGATGCACATTCTGACAGGCACCAACCCACTTCCTATTTGGCTAAAAACTGGTAATTGATGCACTAAATTCACTCTTTATGGAAAAGAGAAAATGGGGTGTGGGGAGGGAAGCAAGGCCTATCAACAAATACTACAAGTTTAGAAACAAAACAAAATGAAAAAACAGGTTACCCCTAAAAACCAGAGCAACAGCCTCCAAGTGAAATATGTTACTACAAGAAATGGAAAATGTGTATTCTCAACAAGACCAGAGTTCACTGCAAACATGATGACATTGAGGGAAAAAGTCATGAAGACCATGGAGGATTGGATGGAAATGAGAATCAGACTTGTCAAATTAAAAACACCAGTGGGACCACTGAATAGCAAATTGGACACTGTATCAAATCAAACTGGTGAGTTAGAAGAGCAAATGTGAGAAATTCTCCAGGAAATCAGAAGAAAAAGACACAGATGAAAATGAATAGGCTTAAATTTACATATAACACGGATCCCAGAGAGTATGAACAGGGAGAACAGAAACAATAAATGAAAATATGATTGAGGACAATGCCAAGGAAAATATCCGGGTCTTAAAATTGTGAAAGAATGTTGTGTTTCAGTTAAACATCATAGAACAGATTCCAAATACAGATGTAACCTTATAGAATTTCCTAACTTAAGAATATTTAGATTGTCATGTATACATATATGTGTGTATATATATATATATATATTTATGATAAATCAATATAAAAACATTATAAAAATAGCAAGTATGATGTGGTCTTACAAATAATAGAGATATGTACACTTAGCGAATTAGAGGAAGATATGCTCTAACTTTTTCAGAGGATCCCTCTCTAAGTGGTAAGAGGATGGTAAGGGGATTTTAATTTTATTCTATGTGCCTTTATTTTACATGGACATTAAATCCAGTAGAGTTAACATACAGTGTTATATTAGTTTCAGGTGTAAAACATAGTGACTCAACAATTATATACATTACTCAGTACTCCTCATGGTAAGAGTACTATTAATCCCCCTTACCTGTTTCGCCCATCACCCACCCATGTCCCCTCTGGTTACCACCAGTTCGTTCTTTATAGTTAGGAGTCTCATTTTTGGTTTGTCTCTGTTTTTCTTTGTACATTTGTTTTGTTCTTCAATTGCACATATGTGTGAAATCATATGGTATTTGTCTTCCTCTGACTTACTTCACTTAGCATTATGCCCTCTAGATCCATCCGTGTTGTGCAAATGGCAAGATTTCATACTTTTTTATGACCAAGTAATATTCCATTGTATGTGTATGTCACTTCTTTATCTCTTCATCTATCAATGGACACGTATGTTGCTTCCATAATTTGGCTATTGTAAATAATGCTGCAGTAAACATAGGACTGCATATTTCTTTTCAAATTAGTGTTTTCATATTCTTTCACCAAATACCCAGTAGTGGAATTACTGGATCACATGGTAATTCTGCTTTTATTTATTTGAGGAATCTCCATACGGTTTTCCACAGTGACTGTACCAGTTTGCATTTCCATCAATGTAAACCAGGGTTCTTTTTTCTTCACATCCTCACCAACACTTGTTTGTTGTGTTTTTGATTTTAGCCATTTTGACAGGTGTGAGGTGATACCTCACTGTAGTTTTGATTTGTAATTTCCCTTATGATGAGTGATGTTGAGCATCTTTTCATGTGTCTGTTGGCCATCTGTACATCCTGGAGAAAGGTCTGGTCGTGGTGTTGAATTGTAGAAATTCTTTATATATTTTGGCTACTAACCCTTTATCAGATATGTAATTTGCAAATTCAGTAAAACCTTGGTTTGCGAGCATAGTTTGTTCCGGGAACATGCTTGTAATCCACAGCACTCGTATATCAAAGCAAATTTTCCCATAAGAAATAATGGAAACTCAGAAGATTCGTTCCACAACCCCAAAATATTCATATAAGAATGATTACAATGCTATCATATAATACAAAATAGTAAAGAAAATGCAAAATATAAAGAAAAATAAACAAATTAACCTGCACTTACCTTTGAGAACCTTAGTGACTGGTGTGAGGGAGACAAGAGAGAGGACAGTTATTGTGTAGGATTACTTTCACTATCACTAATGGAATCACTGCTATCTATTGTCTCAATGGAATCTTCTTTTTATGCAATTTTAACAAGGAACCTATCCAATGACACTTGCTTTTGGCTGTTTTTGAGGCTTTCATGGAAATGTGACATTGCATTATCATTAAACAGATTCATCGCTTGCACTGCTACAGTATTATTTGGGTGGTGCTTTTCTATAGAATTTTGCACTGTTTCCCACATTTTATACATCTCCATAATCTCATTTGACTCCTTTTACTTCATCTAGACCCCTTATTTCTTCTTTTGTCTTTAATATTGTGCAGATGGTCAACATAGACTTCTTAAAAATCTTGCAATTTTGGCCACTCGCATACCTCATTCATACTTCTTGATGATTTCCTTCTTAACTTCCACTATAGTCATCTTCTTGTTGCCTTTCTTTCAACCTTTTTCTGCATGGGGGGCCATTGTATATGTTCACACTACATTCATTACAGTACAGTATTAATAAACTCTTGTTATATACTGTATTTAATGTGACTGGCACAGAGACAGCAGAGGAAAGGGTCTGTATCTGCAGGCAGCCATATTAGAATGAAGCAAAGCATTCCTAAGCTTATTCTTGTATGGAAAAGCAAAGGACTGTCCATAAGTGCTTTGAAATGACAAAAAATCACTAGTGCCAGTTGTGGATACCTTCCAATGTTCTGAAAAATCACTGATTTCTGACAAACACCACAGCCTGAGACTGAGCATCTGAGCATGGGAGATGATCCCCCACAATCCCTCAGTGAGAGCGAGCGAGAGAGAGAGAGAGAGAGAGAGAGAGAAGAAACATTGAATCACTTGTGATCATGTGATGTTTAGTTCACGTATTACTCGTATTATAAGTATTGCTCGTTGATCAAGTTAAAATTTATTAGAAATGTTTTCTCATCTTGCAGAATACTCACAAGTTACTCGCTATCCAATGTTTTACTGTATCTTCTCCCATTCAGTAGGTTGTCTTTTATTTTTGTTGATTGTTTTTATCTGTGCAGAAGCTTTTTATGTTGGTATAATTTTTATGTTGTCAGCACTTTGTTTTTGCTTTTGTTTCCCTTGCTTTAGTAGACCTATGTAGAAAAATGTTACAGCAAATGTCAGAGAAATTACTGCCTATGCTCTCTTCTAACCTAAACCTCTGCTCTCTGCCTAAAACCTTTATGGTTTTAGGTTTCAAATTTAGGACTTTAATGCATTTGAGCTTATTTTTGTGTGGTGTAGAAAAGTATTTCAGTTTCATTCAGTTTCATGTAGCTGTCCAATTTTCCCAACACCATTTGTTGAAGAGACATCCTTTATCCCATTGGATAATCTCTCCTGCTTTGTTGAAGACTAGTTTACCATATAATTGTGGGTTTTTTTATGGGCTCTCTATTCTGTTCCATTGTTCTATGTGTCTTTTTTTGTGCCATTACCATACTGTTTGGATTATTACAGATTTGTAGTGTATCTTGAAATCTGGGATTATGATACCTCCGATTCTGTTCTTTTTTTTCAAGGTTTCTGACTATTCAAGATCTTTTATTATTCTATACATATTTTAGGATTGTTTGTTCTAATTCTGTGAAAAATGCTGTTGGTATTTTGATAAGGAATGCATTAAATCTGTAGATTACTTTGGGTAGTATGGACATTTTAACAATATTTGTTCTCCAAATCCATGAGCATGGAATATCTTTCCATTTCTTTGCGTCATCTTTAGTTTCTTTCATCAGTGTTTTAAGTTTTCAGAGTACAGGTCTTTCAACACATTGGTTAAGTTTATTTCTAAATATTTTATTATTTTTGGTCCAATTGTAAATGGGATTTAAAAAAATTTCTCTTTCTGCTACTTCATTATTGGTTCATAGAAATGTACCAAGTTTCTGTATACTGATTCTGTATCCTGAAAATGGTATCTTGTTTTGATATGCATTGCTTTAATTGTGAGTAGATGTGAATATATTCTCTCATGTCGTTTTGGCCATTTTTCTTTCTCTTTCTATGAATATGTATATACCTTGCCCATTTATTTTTCTTTTGCTTACTTTCTTCATCAATTGTTATGAAACTCTTTACAGGTTAAAGAATTTCTCTTTCTTGTGGTATACATGAATTTGTTCAGTTAATTTTTTGATCCAGTTTTTTTTTTTTGCCATAGAGAAGTTATATATTTTTACGTACTAATATTTATCAATATTTTCTCTCATGGCTTCTAAGTGTTATTATTCTGCTTAGAAATATTTTTATGACTCTGGATTATAATAATTTATATATATACGTATATATGTATATATATGTATATGTATACATGTATATATATACATATACACACACATACATACACACATACACTTTCTTCTAGGACTTTCTTCTATTATTTATTGATTGATATAAAGAATTATATAGGAACTAAAAGCTTTTTTTTCCCCCAAAGCATTAGCCAGGTGCCCTAACGTAATTTTTCATGTATTAACTCCAATGTGGAAAACAGTGCCAAAATGTATTAATCATGACAACTTCAAAATATTGTTTAATAAGTGATTGGACTTGAGTCCTTTCATGATTATACCTCTCAGAATTTTCTGGGATAATATTTTATATTCATTCTTTCTGAAAATCTTTAGCATCATTTGCCATGTTACTAAAAAAAACTCAGTATTTTAATATTGTCCATGTGAAAGTTGTATATTAGTTTTGGGAGAAATTTGTGTATATTTTTTAATATTAAGTTTTCTTGTGTTAGAATATGGCATGGAATGAAAGCTTAGTTCATGTTTCTTGGTAGTTTGATATTTTACTTCATTTTGATACTATGCATTTCTTAAGTTAATTTTAATCTATTTTATTTTGGGGGGTGGAATTATGAATTGAATCTTTTCTTCCATTATATATTTTCACAGTTATAGTTTATATATAAGAAAACTTAATTTTAATATTGATTATATAAATTTGTTAAAAATTTTAATAAGTTTTATAAAGGCTGTCTTGAGTTTTGTAAAATAACAACCATTTGTCATCCACAAGATAGTGGAAACATTTCTTGATTTCAATCATACACCTTTATTGCTGCTTTTTCTTTCTCCTAATTGCATTGGCATGCCTTTGTTTAAAGTTAAGTGTGGAAATAGTGGACATTCTGATACTCTCTCTGACATTAATGATGACTTTTAGGGTTTCCATTAAGCATATAACTAGCTTTTAATTTTAGATACATATTCATTGTCTGAAGTGTCTATTTCTACTGTTAATGTCTTACCCCAGGCTATGAGTAAGATTTGGTACTAAATTTGAAGTCTCTTTATCTAGAGGCCAGTGGGTTTTCACAGAAATAGCCATTTTAAAGTGATATGTTCACCATATTTTAAATGGCTCATAACTATCGTCTTTGGGTCAAATCTGCCCTCCATTTCATAGTGTTCTTGCTCTGACTTCAGCAGTCCAGATGGCAGCAAATGCAGTAACACATAAGAGTAAAAGCTAATGCAGCATTTTTTATTCCATGACTAGGAATGAAAACATTTTAGGGCCCAAGCTTCGGCATTATGCTGATAATGGAAGGGGATCCATCATGGAGTTTCTGCCAAGAATAGCCTTTCTTATACATTACCACCATCCTCCCTGCCAGCATCACAGCAACAATGGGTTGCTCCCATGAATAATTTCAAGGGTTACATACTTTTTGTAAAGCATATCCTGAGACTTTTTTCAAGTTTTGAGAGTAAAACTTTTAAAAATCTATAACTATATGTCCAGATTTAAAATACAGGTTCAGTTAAGAAGCCAAGCTTCTTGGTTATTATAATGATAAAATAGGCCAACTTTTGTATCAGGTCATGGGTAAATTGAAAGTACACGAAATCCCCCCTGGATGCAATTATTTCTCATGTAGCCCTTTTAATAATGCCCACATTTTGTGCCAAATAAGCTGATCAATAGTAGCTCTGGGAGAAAATCTCATCAATGCCAGTATGTCCTGCATGATTCTTAAGAACAAATTAAAACTAAAAAAGAAAAAAAAAAAAAAAGCGTACTAAAGTGATCTTCTTCCCAGCTCCTGGGAGTAGGCACTGAGGAGAGATGAGTAGGGAGTTGAAATTTAATCATGGCCCTCCAGGGAAAAACAAACGATATGGAGACAGTGAAATTCATCATGGAGAAGGATCAAAGTAGACCCTTTTGCAGCCCCTCCATCATCTGGATTGTACAGGAGTGAGCAGTGTGGTCACTGGACAAATAAGACACCTGTCTCTTCTCCCCTCTTTCCTGGGTCCATTCTCCACAACCCTACTGTGGGGGTGCTGGCCTCTCAGCACCTTCACCTTATGGTTACTAGCTGCCAGAGCTCAATGCAACAGCCCTCTTACATGCAAGAAGTAAGGGAAGGGTACTTACCCTTCCAGGGTAAGGGACCTGCAGCAAGTCAGTGCATCCAAGGGAAGTTGTCTGGGGGGATATCATGGTTAAACAGTATCAGGACTTCATGGCAGCCCATTAAACATAGGGCTAAGTTGAGATACCCCAGGTGACTCCCAAGAGCTGGGAGCTAAGCACCATGGGATTGTGGCATGACCCAAAGCTACATAAAACAGTTGCAATAGTTAGGTAATCCAGATGCCATCATCCCCCAGTTTGTGTTTTAAGAACAGCATTTTTCAAACAAAATATAACCACTACCTCTTAATGAGAAAGGAAGATTTCTCTGAAGGGGCCAAAGATTGGGGGTTCTCTCTCAGTCTTTCCCTGAGATCCCTTCCTTGCAAGGATTTATATGTGGTAAGCACATAATATCATTTTTTCAATAAACTAATGAACTTTCCAATAACTTGTTACAGATTTTATGAACATGTTAAGACATCAACAAACATTTATTAAACTCCAATCGCGTTTACTACTGTGTTTTATGGATATACAAAAGAGTATTAGATATAGGTAGTATCTTTATGAGTTTTAGTTTAGTTTGAAATAATAATTATCATAACCCAAAAAATAGGTACTAACTCCGTTAACTTTTCCCATTGACACTGTCATTCCACTTATACAAGGAGGTTCAGAGGGGTGAGGGTTTGCTGCAGCCCCTCACCTGGAAGTAGCAGTGCTTAGGGTTGAAGACTTTGTTTAATTATGTGTTCTGCATTGCCAACATGTGCGGCAACATGTGCTGGGTGGAAATGGTTTTGCTGGAGGGGAGCTATCAAGAGAAGGGCAAGAGAGGCAACGCAGCCCCCTCTGGGACCCTACACAGCACACCACCCACAACATGCTGCTGATTGGCTTTCAGATATAGTTTCTACCCTGTCAGAATTAGTCTCATGCTAATATTATTAAATATTAAAAATCATTGCTTCTCATTCCATTTCTACCCCAGCCTCAGTTTTATGGGATGAGGGCCTAAGTCTTACTTGTAACACTTTTCCTAATACTGGGAACTTTACAGATGCTCAATCAATGTTCATTGAATGAATCAAGAAATCAGTGAACCTGTACAGTATATACCTATACTGTAGTTATAACCACCTAAACAGACATATAAATGTGCAGGCTTGTATACATACAGCTCAGTTTTACTATAAGAAAAAGGGGAATCTGTAAACATTGTTAGTAGACAGATAAGAGTGATAACTCACTGGGGTGCCTGGGTGGCTTAGTCGGTCAAGCATCCGACTCTTAATTTCATCAGCTCCAGTCACGATCTCACAGTTCATGAGTTCAAGCCCTGAATCTGGCTCTGAGCTGATGGTACAGAGCCTGCTTGGGATTCTCTCTCTCTCCCTTTCTCTCTGCCCCTCCCCTGCTTGCTCACTTGCTGTTACTCTCTCTCTCTCAAGAATATAATAAATAAAAACTTAAAAAAAAGAGCAATGACTTATTGATATAGAACAGAGGAGGGCCCCTGGTTCTTCTCCATTGGATCTCAGCCTTAGCTACAAGAACAATCCTCTTGGGAGTCTTTAAGAATACTGATACCTGGGTCCTACTTGACATCAAATGAATCAAAATTAATCTGGAATTAGGCTCCAGGAATTTATATTTTAAAGAAACATTGTAGGCAACTCTACTTTGAGACAGGGTTGATAACCTCTACTTATCTGCTGAAAGTCTCAATATTATGACTGAAAAAAATCATATTTTTGTGTAACTAATGAGATGAGAATTTTAATCCTTAAATTAACTTTGGATATTAAAAGTTTGACATATACACTCTGTATTTTAATTTTATGCTAAAAGAAAGATCTTTTTAAGGTCAAAAGTAAGAAGACTTGTCCTCTCTGACTTAAGGTTCAAGAAGTAGACCCCAGCAGGTTTGTGGGTAGATGGGCTTGGCTTTTCATCCTCATCTGCCTGTTGACTATGGTGTTCAGAGGTTTGGGACCAGTTGGCTGAACCTCTTAAGTTTAACTCTCTATCACTTCATATGCCAAACACCACAGACATATTTTGGGAGCCTATGGCTTCTTCTCTGTCCCCTTGGTCATCTCACTGTCTTCTACCTGAAGTGGTATCCTGAGCAAGGACCCTCACTCTCTACTCCATGTTGCTTTTGTGGGTGATCTTGCCACAACTTTGGCTTCAGTGGCCATCAGTTGCCAAAGGCTCCTTGTCTTAGTTTCTTAGGGCTGCTGTCATAAAGTGCCACAAAGAAGGTGGCTTAAAACTATAGGAATGTATTCTCTCACAGTTCTAGAGACTAAAAGTCTTAAATTAAGATGTCTCTCATGTTATACTGTCTCTTCTAGCCTGTAGCAGAGGACATTGTTTTCCTCTGGCAGCCTTGGAGGACTCAGACATTATTTGGCTTGTAGCTGCTGTGTTTTAATCTCAGATGCCCTCCCTTATTGTGTCTGTGTCACTCTCATCCCTCTTATTAGGACATACTCACATATATTGGACTAGAAGGCCACCCTACTTCACCATAATCTCAACAACTATATCTGCCATGAGTCTGTTTACAAATATGGTCACTTTTCGAGGTACTGAGGGTCAGGACTTCAACATATCTTTTGTGAGGGACACAGCTCAACTGATAATACCCCTAAATATTCATCTGCTACTTTGTCTCCACCTCTGAGGTCTAGCCCACCTGTTGGATGTTCTCCTAGAGAAAGTCCACAAATACCTAAAATTCTGCAAAAGGAAGTAAACTCATCATTTCTGATTGCTGGATCTCCTTCACAGTTTTTTTTTAATTTCAATGAATAGTATATCACTGTGCACCCAAGTGTGCAAACCAGGTGTGTTTCATCCTTGACATCATTGTGTTTTTAATGACAATCATTCATAAAATAACTCAGAAAAATTCTAGCACTTAAACATCTCTCAAATGTCCTCACTTCTCCCTTTGCCTCCATATTCACAGCCACTGTTAAGTCTTATCCAACAATGTCTCTGGCTGGGTGTGTTGTAATACTTCTCCCACATCCAGGGGTGCCTGGGTGGCTCAGTTGGTTGAGTATCTGACTATTGATTTTGGCTCAGGTCATGATCTCATGTTCATGATTTCAAGCCCTGTGTCGTACTCCACACTGAGCATGGAGCCTGCTTGGGATTCTCTCTCTCTTCCACACCCCCCCCCCCAAAAAATAAATAAGTAAACTTAAAAAAAATAATTATCCCGCATCCAGTATGGCTCCTACCAATCAATTTCCCATAGTATATAGATATTTGTGTTTTAAAACACAGATTTTGTTATGTAAGTTTCCTTATAAAACCCCTAGATATTTCCCACTTCTGTGGCATTCATTTCAAAATCTCTAATGTGCCTTATGTAGTCCGAGTGATTAAGCTCCACTCTGTCATTCAGCCTCAAATGTTGTCATTCCACAATTCATTCTCCACACTCCAGCCACACTGGCTTTCTTTTGTTTCTCTGAAGCTCCATGACCTTCTTGCCTCAGGAACTTTACACATATTTTTAGTTTCCTGGAGTTTTCCTCCTCTATCCATCTTTGCTCAACTATCCCCTACTCAGCCTTTGGACATTAGACGAAGGCCACTTTCCCTAATTTTTCAGTCCCGGTCAGGTTCCCTGTAAAATGCTCTCATGGTGCTCTGTACTGTTTTTTCATCGCATGTACTATAGTTGTAATGAAACATTCAATTACAATCACTTTCTCCCACTGAAATGCAATCTCTAAGAAGCATGGTATCAGGGACTGTGTCTCTTCTCTATTATTGCTCTAGTTCCTAGAACACTATCCAGCATATAGCTGATAGTCAAGACATCTTTGGTAAATGAATAAGTGAATAAAAGGCAAGGAATGTTTTGGTTTTGCTCACAGGTATATCCCTCATATCTTTGCATAGCACCTTGTACATCAAACACAGGTTATAAGTAAATATTGGTTGGATAAAATGGTGGATTAGCCTTTTCTTATCCATAATATTGGAACACACATCTCTGGGAGAGCCTGGCACAGCCATTCCAGAGAGGACAATGAATAAGGATATCAGTGAATGGCAAACAAGTGCACCACAATGAATGAATATTCTGAAATTCCCACACCTTTGCTCTTTTTTAATTACATGTTCACCGCCTCCCCCTACATACACACAGCAGTTTGAGAGTTATTCTGACAGCTTTCATCTAGCTAGTACAAGCAAGGACAGGTTCTCTTGATGTCTCTGTTCCTCATGTCAGACCTCTGGAGGGAAAGCAGCAGGCAAGGCTTTGGAAGCAAGGTTCCATACACCCAGTGTCACACTCTGCCCTTGGAGGAAATAGCTTATAGTGAATACTCTTAGGAGTATTGGCCATAAAAACTTTGACTTGATTGTCAAATGCAGATGTGGATTACCTGAAACTAGATAGACTATGTGGTAAAATAGGCACAGCCAGATGTATTTAGAATTAACACCATCCGATCTTTAGCTGCTGCTTTTTCCTCAATGTGCAAAATGCTTTCACATGCATTCTCACCATTGATTCCTACGACATACCTGTGGTAAGAGTTACTAGTTTCTCCTTTTTACATTTATGGAATTAAGTCTCTCAGTATAAGGCAACAAGTATGGTGTTTGGAACATCACAAGAGCATGGTCTGTGTAGCAGAGCTAGAAATAAAAGCCAAGTTCTCTGACTCCCAAGTAATCCTTCTCCATCTCCTATCACCTTCTGTGAGGGCAGAGGTGGGAGAAGAGTTTGGCACAGGTGGGTGGGTGTGGCTTGATGCTCTTCCTGTAGTTCTCTCCTAAGAAGAGGTCATGGAGGGAGACCCTCTTCCTCATGTCAGAACTCTGTCACACTCCTGGGAGTCCCTCCAAATATATGCTATCCATACTTGCTAACCATTCTGGAGCACTTCTTATAAGTCAAGCACTTTTGTAAGTACTCTCTACCTATTATCACATTTGATTCTAACAACATAAATTTGAAGTATGAACTAATATTGCCTCCATTACAGATGAGGAAACTGAGGACCAGGGAAATTAAGTAATGTTCCCAAGTCTATGCAGTAAGTCTTGGTGCCACTCAGGCAATCTGATTCCAGAGCCCTAATGCTCATGCATTATTCGTGCTGCCTCCTCTACGTATTTAGTCTGTGTCTTCTGTGTTGCCATCTCTACCCTTCTACTTGCTGCTACTGTCTCACAGGGCAGCCTGACTTTAGTTACACTTGGGGTTGGAACTCACTTCACTTTCTCTCAATCCCTTTGTCTCTCTGTAATAGGGGAGGAGGCACAAATACATTCCTGGACTAAAAGGAAGGATTTGTAAAAAGTGCCTGTGATGTTCTTTTAGGATATTAGTGCTTACTCACTGGTAGTACTTAGAGGGTGATTATAATAATTATGCAAAGCAAACAAATTAGCCAAGTTAACTTCTCACTAAAGCTCATTTCAATGAGGTGTACAGGAGAAAATGAATTCTCCCACTTATTGTTCAACCGAATGGGAATTCTAAAGGAGAAAGACCATTTGAACAGGGATAATTAAAAGAGATATCACCTAAACATCACATTTAAAGTATACACACATGTACACACACACACCTACTATTTAAGACCTATGTGCAAAGAGATGGATTTGGACACTAATTTCAAGATGGCTTATTTTGAATAAAAGCAGTGAAAACTTATGATTGAGAACTGCGGGAGCATCTTTAAAATGCTCATATTTCTAAAATAATGAGCTACTTTGCAAGATGACAGATTTAAATGGTGAAGTATAAGCTTCAAAATACTTGCTGTCTAGGCAAGCTTATGATATTTCTACAAATGGGGTTTTCGTAGTCTGGGGGGAATTGGGAAGGGTACATTGAGTACTTCTCAATTTTAACAAGCACTTTATATTGCAAAGTTCTTCATAATCACTTTTAATAATTGTTCCCTCCAACAGCTCTGTTATTCCCCTTTCAGAAATACAGTAACTGAAGCAGATAGAATAAAGGGAATAATTTGAAGCCCTCTTCCCAGTTAATTTAAGGGGCTTAATGATTTCTCCTAGCTGAAAATTATGAAAAATCAGACTTGCCATTGAAGGGTTGATCTGTATAGTTCTTAGAAGGGACTCTGTGTTGGGAGTCACCATTGTATAGGCAGTTCCGACTGGACTTATGCTGCCCTTAGGTCTGGGGGACACAGCAGTCTCCCATGGAAGGGAACAGGTAGGAGGGCCCAACCCAAGGAGTTATACTGGCTCCACTCTTGTCTATTAGCTGGTATGTAACTATCTGAAGTACTGTATTTTTAAAGGAATCATTCACTCCTTCAAGAGCAACTAAATTATTGAGCATCCAGAAAGAATCTGTGTTAAAATCTTTCTAACCAAAAGGGACTTGGAGAGCTGTCTCTGCTTCTTACTACCTAGCTTTCATAGACCAGTCATGCTCATAGTATTTTGCATTTGAACTGTCTCGTTAGATACAATTTGGATATTGAGAGGTAAAAATTTCTAAGTTTTATTGGCCATGGTTTTAAAGATGTCATACATTATAGGAGATATTTATCTAAATATGTTAAAGATTAACTGATATGTAATCTTGCCCATCCTTGAAAGCCCAAGGTGACTTCATCTTCTTTGTGCAACCTGTCTAGACCAGCTCATCTCTGATCTTCACCACTTGGAATTGTTACTACACAGATGTCCATTTCACTTCAATTCCATTCAATTCTTATTTGAATATTTACTTTTTGTCTGGTCCAGTGCTGGGTCTAAGAATATTGCATCATATATTTAATGAGGTTTTGTTGGTGTTTGTTTCATGTTTTGATCTTGTTGTGCCATGAGATGGTGAGCTCCCAGAGGACGTGTTGTAGCTGATATTTTCCCTACATTTCTCCTAGCATTGCCCAGCACAGTACTTTGCACATAGGAAAATATTGATTGTAGTAGCCAGAATTGCATAAGTAAATTTCAGTGCTATTAGCTTATTTACTATTATTTTGAAATTCTAGTAAACCTAAGGGGAGGTTACATCTTGTTTTTTTTTTTTTTTTTTCTTCAACGTTTTTATTTATTTTTGGGACAGAGAGAGACAGAGCATGAACGGGGGAGGGGCAGAGAGAGAGGGAGACACAGAATCGGAAACAGGCTCCAGGCTCTGAGCCATCAGCCCAGAGCCCGACGCGGGGCTCGAACTCCCGGACCGCGAGATCGTGACCTGGCTGAAGTCGGACGCTTAACTGACTGCGCCACCCAGGCGCCCCACATCTTGTTTTTTAAATGAATATTTATTTCATATTTCTGATTCCTTCCTTTTGCATCACAGAAACCCACTAAACTTTCTTTTTTGGCTCCAATTATTACTTGGCATACATTACCCTTCCTTTTTCCTCTTTTTCACTGACCTTCTGCATAGCTTTTAAATTTGCACAGATCTGTGATAAGACAGGGAATTCTGCCACTCCTTGACAGATACTCTGTCATTCTGTACATTTCATAAAGACAGAAGAGGTGGTAGAAATTAACAATGTCACCTCCAACGTCAAACTCAGTTAACAATCCTTTCCTGTTCATTTTCATACTCCACTTAGCCCAAAGTTTTTACTGTTGTCTTCTTTTTTGAAACTGAAAAGTATGTCTGCATTTGCAAGGAATGGTGACAGGAGATGCAGCCTGTGAGAAAATCTGATAGAGGGGAAAATTGTGTTCAAACATGTGGCCTGTTAGAGTCATAATATATTCTAGAAAGAGATTTCAGAGTTTAATACCCATTATTTGCAAATAGGGAGCCTAAAATCCAAAAAGTAAGCATTTTATCCTGGTCACCTAGCAAGTCAGTGAGAAACTTTGGATCATATGCTGGGTTGGTGACCTTTTGACCAGCTATCCTGATTCATCAACATAAAACCCTCTGTGAGGTAACATATTCTCAGACACTGACCTAGTGTGTTAAGCTGCCTCTGGAGAGGCATATATCATTGTGGTTTAGAGCACAAGATTTGGAATTAGATAGCTCTGGATTTTCAGAATCTGGCTCATAAAATAACCTTGAGCAAGTTATATTTGTCCCCCTAGTGTCTGTTATCTCCTCTATGAAATGAAGATAATGATAGTGTCTGCAGGGTTGTTGTGTGAATTAAATGAGCTAACAGCCCACAATCTGGCAGGTTGAGAAGCTCACATCATGGCTCTTATTATTACACATACACTATTTAGGAATAATTGTGAAGTACACAGATGAGTTCTTTGGCAGAGAGCGATCCAATAGCACATGTCTTTGAATCTGTAAATAGCCATCAGTGACCTATTACACTAGGACATTACCTGCTTGCCATGTTTATTCATTTGCATTTTCATTGGGTGCCTACACAAGTAGTTATTGGGCACCTACCCAGTGCCATATACTATGCTAGGCATTGACAATACAGAGGTGATTTAGATGTGGTCTCTGTCCTTGAAATATTTGCACAGAGAGGTAACTGCATTAGCCTGATAAGCTTAATAGTAGAAGTATATACAGGATAGCCCAGAGAAAATATTGAGCCCTACCAAATAGGTTTTAGAGAATCAGAGGGCCCTTTGAATGTTTGTTTCATTTCTCAGGTTTTTGTGATCATGCTCATGGTGAAATAACATCGGGAAAATCTCTCTCCTAATATGTGCAAACAAATTCAGAAATGACATATTGCAAAGGTAGGTCATATCTGATTTAACACACTCTGGTTTCCATCTAAGGAGCCCTTGCCTTGTTTCTTCTGCTTCCTCTTTCCCCACAGACAGCCAAGGAAGTCTGCATTGTGAAGCTATGGATGTATATTTACTCTAGATAGGAATGATTCTTTTTTTGAAGGACAATGGAGGGGAGTTGTAGGGTGGATTTAATTTATGATTTTGCTTATGAGTGAGCTCAGGTAACACTTGGAGTAGATGGGGACTCATATGATATTTTCACTTATTAGAGCAAAAAAAAAAAAAAGCTTTATGGGAAAGATGAAATGAAAAGTATCCTTGGGGACTAGAGAATGAGTGTCAGTAAGAATGTTATCAGGAAGAGCAGAGCCCTGTTGCATTGCAAAACAGTAATAAATGGCCAGGGCTATACTAGCATGGCAGGAAGTATGCAGCTTACCTTTCTTCTTGGACATTTGGGAAGACTGAGGCCCAGGAAGCTTTGCTGAGGTCATATGTGAGCTGATGGGAGAAGCTGAGGTTATTGTCCAACTCAGTCCATTCCCCTTTCCACAATAAAAGTGCTTTGTTTCTTGTGATCTGCACTGAATGATCTGAGAGCACTTTCATTGATCTCTGAGGATTTTCAGAACTTGACCATCTATTTGATTTTGCATTTTTTTTCCAGTGGAACTTTTCCATCTAGCTTGTTCTTCTGCCCTCTAACCATTGCTTGTTTCTCTGTCATCCACTTCACTGCTGTGATGGATTTTAAGAATTGACTTCTTCAGGGGTGCCTGGGTGGCTCAATGAGTTAAGCTTTTGACTCTTGATGTCAGCTCAGGGTCATGATCTCAGGGTCATGAGATCCAGCCCTGCATTGGGCTCCACACTCAGCATGGAGCCTGCTTAAGATTTTCTCTCTCTGTCTCTCCCAATTCTCTCTCTCTCTAAAAAAAAGTAATAAATAAAAATAAAAAAATAAAAAAAATGACTTTATCAAAACCTGACATCAAGGACTCAGTCTAGAACCTTGAACCAAGCTTCCCTCTCTAGCACTGTGGCTCCTCCCATATACCATCCTCCCAGTTTTCTTTATCCACTTTCTGCCCTCACCTGACCCCATTTAGCATCTAGCAGAGTACTATATAACACAGACATTCAGTAAACATGTGTTACATTAAACAAAAGCGATGACTTGACCGTAGACAAAATCAGCATAATTGAAAGATAATGTTACACATTGCAGAGGATAAAATGGATCCTAGTATTAGGGGAAATCATCAAGAAGACATGACCACCAGTTGACCCATGACCCTGGGCAGTTAAGAGGCTCCTTAGCCTGCCCCTGTCCTTGAAATATGTGTTCTGCTTGCCTTCCCCTCTCCCAGATACTACTTTGAGGACATAATCTTGATACAGTGATGTGGTGTTGAGAACATCCGAGTGATATATGTGACTAAACCCTGTTAAGGCCATTATAGAGTATAAACTTTTAAGATGTGGTGGGTGGATGTGACAATACTCATTTTGTGGCTGCCCAAGACAAGCTATATATGTAAGTTCCCTGCCACCTACCAGTCTGGAGTGGCCTGCCTCTTTCTTTGTTCTCTCTCTGCCCTTTGCATCTGGGGGCTGGTTTCAGAATTCCCTTGGGGAGCTCCCAGGGAGCTTGCCAACCAACAAGCATCAACTCAAAATTAACTGAAGTATCTTTTTGATCTGCTCTTCCCAACTCTATAGGAAAAGAGCTTTACTATGAAAGGGTAAAGTTTCCTCTGCTTCCCTGATTTACTTTCTTTACATGTTCCTTTTTCTTTGCATTACACTGCTGGGTCAGTAATCTCTGCAGCTGCTAATTGTGCCTTTATGGGGCCGCAGTACTTCTTGTGGCCTTGATAGACGACTTTTCCCTTAACATGTTTATGTTTCCAAAACATTTTGTGCTTTTCTTCCCTTGGGAGTGCCTGGGAGATGTAGATAGGGATGGCTCTGTGCACAGCAGACTTCCTCTGCCCTGACTTAGATTCAGTGCAGGAGCCTGTAGCCAAAAATTAGAATAAGGCTTACAGAAGCTGTGGTTACTAAGGGGAGAACAATTCAATGAGGGGAGGTATGGAATGAGAGAGTGGGGGGCAGTCACAATGTGGTCTCTGTGCCACTAAGCTGTAATTTGTTCTCAAAGACTAAAGAGCAATTGCTTTTCAGATTGCTCTGGTATTACCTAAACCTCTACATCGTCATCCCTCTAAGTCTCTTCTAGATTCTGACCTTTCCTGTCTGATGCTTACACTGCCTCTCTCATTTCCAGGACACAGTTATCTGGATTCCAGACCTACCTATGCCTGTTCAGGCCTGATACTTAACACTTCCAAAGCTTCTCATATTCAAATTTCCACATCCCCTGTCCACCGCCTAGGTTAGGCTCTCAGATGGCTCTTACCCATTGCACTGTCTTCTAATTGGCTTTCCCCTCCAGCTGCCCTTACTGCCAACCCACCATCTCCATAAGACAGAGAGCCTTTTCCATATGCCAGTCATCTGGTCAAGGACCTTCTGTGGCTCCCACTGCCTTTGGAACAGTTCTTCAAGGATTGTTGCTGGTTGATGGATTGCTCTGTAAACTCTGCATGGTGCCTGTGTTTATGAGGCCCTGACACAGCTTTTAATGACCACTCACATTAATCTCTCTTTCCAAAAAGGTCTTTGGAGATATTTAATGTGCAGCCAGCGTCTCTTTCAAGTAGATGGGTATGCCTGGGAGGTGGAGGTAACTCCAGAGAAACCATTGAGTTTAAACAATACTCTGAATGACATGCCTTCTTTTGGGATATTTCTCCAAACTGATCTGCTTGAAAGTGGAATCTGCCTTCATTTTCATCATTACTCCAAATTTGAATGCTGTTGGTGTCTCAGAGCACTGCAATGTTCTTTGTGACAGCTAGAGCAAATTCTAATTATGGAAAGATAAATATGAGTTCCAACTTCTTGCTTTTCCCCAGAATGTCACAACCCTAAATGCTTTGTGAGTTCAGATTTTTGTGAGTCACTCTTATTGTGCAGGAGAAAAGTTTATATTATTAAATCTACTCTTAGCTGTACAATTTCTTCTGAGACCTAGAGCTCTTCCTGCCTTTACAAATTTAAAAAAATTGGATAAAGAGACAATAACCTGAGCTTTCCTGGAGACACTGGGTATTTTGATCTATTTTTACTGCAGCCTATTTCCAAGGGCAACACATCTCTGATTTTTTTTAATCAAATGGTGTGAATCAAAAGTTGCAGCCTGACCTCTGGAGCAGACGCCACAGGATGTTAGCAGTAGCTGTGAATAGTGCAAGCACCAAAAGGAGTTGTCTTGGTCTTACTATGGGAAAATAACCTTGAGTCTGTGCTGAGGAAGCAGACTACCATCTCAGAGACCAGGAAGGAGGGGGCACAGTGGTGGTTGCTTTACCTTTGGGACTGCTGCATTTTGATCTGCTGCTTACTCTTGTCTGGGCACTGGTTGAGTCTGAACCATGAAGGCTACTGTGCCTGGCTAAGACAAGATTAGAAGATTAGTCCAACTTCTCACTGCTGTCAACTCTTCTTTATTGAGTGTCACAAGTAGATGCTGCTGAGAAATCTCAGTGGAAAGGTGGAACAGAGGGCAATTGAGCAGAGAGAAAATCACATTTATATTTGTTTTTGAACAGCAGGGATAACCATTAGCAAATTTATGAATTAAAGTCTTATTGACATTTACATTGTAATTAGGATCATCGTTTCTTTGTTGAAAGGTAGGACTTCTGAGTTTCAAATATAAGAATCCCAATGTCTAATGCAATTCTGGGCACATCATATGGAGTGTAAAAATATTTAGTAATTAGTTAATGAAAAGCAGTAGAGAGTTTTCCCTCAAGAGTTAGGGCCATGTCATGTGCTCTTGTGGCACCCCGGGTTCTTTCCCCAAACTGATGCTAAACCTGTAATTACTCATCCATTCTTTGGCTTACCTTCTACTTGAATCCCAAGAAGGGTGAGATTATCTGTCTTATTACTGTCCTATGTGGCCCCAGCTTCTAGAATGTTACCTGGCACATAGTATACATCCAATAAACAAGCATTGCATGAATAAATAATATGTTAAAGGTCACACTTTTGGCATTGGTAATTTCAGTCAACAAACTTCATTTTGATAAATCCTATAATCATAGTGGCTGTATATCTTCCAGAGCCCAACAAAATCTCTTTCCTATTTATATGCTACCTCACTTTATCTACCCATCATGAAGGCAGAGGGCTTACACAGGTAAGAAGACCCTTCTTCTCCCCTAAAGAAAAAGGAAAAAGGAAAAAAGAACCCACAGCCAAATCAGTTTTATTCACCCCTGAACAGGAGCAGAAATTAACTCAGGAGGATATCTGATGGTTCAAAAGGGTTTGGCAACTGCTGAGGGATACAGCCAAAGATTGGTAGTGTGGACAGTGAGTGCAGAGGCAGAAGAGGGCTGGCTCAGAAAACGTGTTTGGTGGCATGCCAATTTCTGAGAACCAGACATATCTATAGCCAAAGACAGGTGAAATAAGTTATATCTTATAGGGTACCTCTTGAGCTCCTGGGATAGTCTCAGATGACAGTTCTTTTCCCTAATGATTTCTGGACATTGAAAAAATCCCCTGGAATTTAATTGTTACCCGTGGAACAAGTGAGGAGAGAAAGGAGTGTTAATTGACATTGTCTCTCCAAAAAGACCAAAAACAAATAAGTCAATGCAATGTCACATTCACTTGAACCTTACCACATTATGGAAAAAAAGAAAGTTTCCTGTTCCCTCTTCCTAAGAGATTGAGAGAAGGAATAAAGACATTTAGAAAAAAATAAAAGAAGTTCTTGAGTCTCCAGATCTGATTATCAGAAACTAATCATAGTCATCTTTGGAAAATTTAAATTGAAAAAAAGAAAAACCAGCTTGGAGAAATAGATGGCACTTCTGTTTTTAGAATAAAGAACAACATCTTAACATTGTTTCATATACCAGTCAACCTGCTCTCTTCAAGTCAATCTTCCCCTAACTTCCCTGTATCATCTGCTAAAGGATGAATGATGAAGCCTGGGTATATGACCTCCAAATAAACCGATTCACCAATTCATAAACCTGATATTTACTTTCAAGTATGGGCCCTCTCTAAGAACACAAGGTCTTTTCTTTTCTTTCTTTCTTTCTTTCTTTCTTTCTTTCTTTCTTT
>NW_024412419.1:17048724-17202335 GCF_014898765.1 Herpailurus yagouaroundi
GAAACAGGCTCCAGTCTCCGAGCCATCAGCCCAGAGCCCGACGCGGGGCTCGAACTCACGGACCGCGAGATCGTGACCTGGCTGAAGTCGGACGCTTAACCGACTGCGCCACCCAGGCGCCCCCCTCCAGAAGCTTCTTAATAGGACTTTTAAATTCATGTTCTTGAGGAAACTTACTACATCCTTCTGGGGTATACAAAGAAGCTCTGTTATCTACTGGATATCTGAGAGAGAGGGCGCAGGGCCTGCTGTGTACAATATCAAACCTTGAAATAATCACTCATTTTGGCATGAAATTCATGCAACAATCTGATTTTTAAGACCTCAGCATTAAAACAAAATTAAGTTTCTATGGATTCTACTCTATCCACATTGAAGAGGGCAGATTTTACAATTGGATTGTTAGTTTCTTGGAAATGTAATACTAAGGTAATTTGAAATATGTATAACAATGTTTGTGTTTTGAAAGGTCTGGTACTGCTACCATGAATTTTTAAATGTCTGTTTTGATTAATTTGGTACATTTTGGTTCAGATATTAGTATGTTATCTGTCTTCACTGCCCTTCTGGACATGCCTCCCTCCCTCCAGGCCTCCATCTGTCTTTCCTTACCTCTCTGCAGCTCTCCTTCCCTCCTCCATCATCTTCCTCCCCTCTCTCTTTAGTTTTTGGAAGTATGATTTGCATACAGTAAAATACATTGATCTGAATAAATTGATCAGTTTGTTGAATTTTGACATTCACATGAGCCCATGTAACCACTACTCCCCCAGAAGTCTGGAATATTTTCCTCATCTTGGAAAGCTCTCTTGTGTTCCATTCCAAACCAGAGTCTCCCAGTTTCCTGATTTCCATCATTTTAGTATTTCCTGTTCTTTGACTTTATCTACATATAACATGTACCTTTTGAGCTTGACTTCTTCCTCTTAACATGTTTTTGAAATTCATCCATATTGATGTATTAGTAGTTAGTTCTTTTCTATTGCTGAGTAGCATTCCTTTGTATGAATATGCAAGCACTGATGCATTAATGCTCTTGTTGAGGAAGCTTTGACCTGTTTCTAGGTTTTTTTTTTCTTCCCCATTATAAATCAAGCTGTTACAAGTCTTTTTTGGTCATGTATTTTCATTTCTCCTGGGTGCAAACTTGGATTTATAATTGCTGGGTCATAGGGTACATGTATGCTGAACTTTTTTATCAACTACTAAACACTTCTTCAAAGGTATTGAATGATTTTATGTTCCCACCAGTATGAGAGCTCCAATTACTCTGAATCTTTGCCTCATATGGTATCCTCCATCTTGTTTTTTAGCCATTCTAGTGGTAGTAAGATCTTAATTTTTAAATTTGCATTTTCCTGATGACTAATCACATTGAATAACTTTCATGTGTTCATTGGCCATTTGTCCATCTTTTATTTATAAAATGTCTGTTCAAGTGTTTTGCCCAGTTTTTTGTTGCATTGTTTAATTTTTTTATTGCTGGTTTGTGGGAGTGCTTTATATATTTTGGATATAAATTATTTACCATATACATATAATACTTTCCATATATAATATTTCCCCTAGTCTGGGGCTTGCTTTTGTATTTTCTTACCTGTGTCTTCCAAAAGACACCAGTTTTTATTTTGGTAAAGTCTGATTTATCAATTGCTTTATTTTAAAGTTCATGCTTTTAGTATCCTAATAAATTTTCCCTACACTGAGGTTGCAAAGTTATTCTTTTTCCTTCTAAAAGTTTCATAGATTTCGCTTTTAAAGTAGGCTCATGATCCATTTCAAATGCACTTTTATGATTGATGGAAGTAAAGGTTATGGTTAATTTCTTTTTTTCATATAGATGTCTGGTTGTTTGGTACTATTTATTAAAGAATCTTCCCTATTGTTTCAGTACTTTGGTCATAAATCAACATATTTGTGGGGCCTCTTTCTGGACTCTCCATTTTGCTTTGTTGATTAAGTATAACTTACAGATATGATCTATCCGTAGACATCAATACCAGACTTTCTTGATTACTGTAGCTTTATAGTAAGCTTTGAAATCAGGTGCTATAAATCCTCCAACTTTGTTCCTTCTTTTAATATTTTTTTAACATTAAGTTGTTTAATGTTATCAAACTTTAAAAAAATTGTGAAAACAATAAAAGAATGCACTGCAATTATGCAAATGTAAAACTCTTCTATAACCACAGTACAATTCCAAACTGAAAAAACTTAACACTGATAAAATACTGTTATCTGATATTAATATTATTCAAGTTTACCATGGGTTTTGCTCATCTGAATTTCCATCCATTATATTTCCCTTCATCCTGAAGAAATTCTCCTAGTAGTTCTTGCAGTGAAGATCTTTTGAAATTGAACTGTGTTGACTTTTTTTTTAATGTCAAGAATGTCATTATTTTGCCTTCATTTTTTTTATGATAAAATTCTAAGTTGACAGAATTTTTTCTTTCAACCTCTTCCAGATGTTGTTTCTTTGACCTCTGGCCTTCATTGCTTTTGGTGACAAGCTAGCTTTTTTGCTTTTTTTTTGTTTGTTTTATTTTTTTAATATCACTTTTTCCTTATAAATAGTCTGTTCCTCTGGCTAATTTTAACAACTTTCCCTTAGCTTTAGTTTTTAACAGTATGGTATGCATTGTTCTGGTTTTCCTTTAATTTATCCTGTTTAAATTTCAGTGAGCTTCTTTACTCTGTGGATTGAAATCATTCACCAGTTTTTGAAAGTTCTCAACCAGTAGCTCTTCAGATATTTCTTTTTTAAATTTTTTTTTTCAACGTTTATTTATTTTTGGGACAGAGAGAGACAGAGCATGAACGGGGGAGGGGCAGAGAGAGAGGGAGACACAGAATCGGAAACAGGCTCCAGGCTCTGAGCCATCAGCCCAGAGCCCGACGCGGGGCTCGAACTCACGGACCGCGAGATCGTGACCTGGCTGAAGTCGGACGCTTAACCGACTCCGCCACCCAGGCGCCCCAGCTCTTCAGATATTTCTATTGACCTTTGCTCTTTTTTCTTCCAGGACTGCATTACATATATGTTAAGCTGTTTAATATTGTCTTATGTTATCTCTGATGCAATTTTTTCCACTACTATTTTTTGTATTTCAGTTTAGATTACTTATATGCTTCAATTTACAGTTCTTTGGTTCTTTTATATTGTATCTACTGTTAATATCATCAAATGGATTCTTAATTTCTAGTATTTTATTTTCATTTCTAGTCTGCTTATTTAATTCCTTTTTTTTTTTTTTTGTATGTTCCATCTGTCTGTGAGATTCCTTATATCTTCACACGTGTAGTTCTTGATTTAGAACATGGGGCTTGAGGTAGCTGTGTTCCCCATCCTTTGTCTTCCATGCCTAAGAGGGCCAAGGACCTCATAATCCCTGTTGGCTATATGCTGGGATAGCAAAGAACAGTCTGGCTTTCAGTTGTTGCCAATCTGTAATAATACCAATTTATCACTATTGTGACTGTTAATTGAAAGGAACAACTGAAGATAGCTCCTGTAGGAAAGTCCTTGAAATGGTCTAAGCTTTGCCAGAATCATTGGGATAGGTCTGTGGCTTCCTTACAGGGCTCCTTTGGAGAGAAGAGCACACATGAGGCAAGTACACAAAGGTTAGTTTTGATGGGACGTCTGCAAGGAGCAGTGTCTTATCACTGGTATTGTTTAGAAGTGCTGGCTAATGGTAATAATAAAAAGCACCCTGGATTTTTGCCATTTTGTTGTTTTTAAATTCTCTACAGATGATATTCCCTTTTATTACTTGTACTGGGGTGGACATCTCCCAATACTCTGGCCTTGGTGTGCCACTGCTTGGAGGCACAAAGGTCTTTTTTTTGGTAAGTTATCCACTTTATTATACTGCAGATCACTATTCTTCAAAGAATCCAATAGAAATAGACTTTGCAATGAAGGAATTTCCACAAAATCCCTGGAGTTCAAAGATGTCTAGTTCCTGGACATTGCCATTCTGTCAGTTCTTCTGTGAGGCAGGCCATTCTATAGAAGCACAAACAGCCTCATTTTCTCAAGACCATAAGAAGAATAGAAAAATAAAAACTGGAATTCAAGCTCGTGTTGTCTTTTTAAGTTTAAGAACCTCTTACCTCCTTGCTGCAATGTGCCTCTGGACATATAAGCTCCTTTGATTCTCCAGAGCTGTGTTTTATGTAGGGTGTTTCTAGCAAGAATCATGCCAAGAAGGAAGAGGAATTTAAGCAGAGAGAGCTTTAGAGCATTATGTATTGGTCTCTGGCAAGGGAGCACTTGACTGAACAAGAACCAGCCAGATGCAGTGTCTCCAAGGTGAATCTGTAATAACTTAGGTGGCAGTAATTTCCTAGGAGACTGGCATAATTATACCCAAACAAATTGCCTGAACAGCCACATATTTATTAACATGAGATTAAAACTCTCAAGTTTGAGCAAACCTGGAGAGCAACAGCAGAAGCCAAAGCAGTGAGGAGCATTGGTAATCTGCCTGACATCCCAATACCAGAGGGCTGATGAAGAGCCAGGGTAGGGTCCAATCTGCAGTTAGGGATTCTGGGACCTCAGCTGTAGGTTCCTGTTTACTGCAAATGAGGATTAAAATCACTAGATGTCAACACTTAGAACTTGTAACTAATGTGTAACAAATCACCCCAAAATTTAGTGTCTTTAAACAATAACCATTTATTTAGTTTATAATTTAGGCTGCATTCAGTTGGGCAGTTTGGGTTTCATCTTGGCCCTCTTCTGTACCTGCAGTCAGCTGTAGGTCAGCCAAGCAGTGATGCTTGTGGGGTTGATTGGCTGTTGGCTGGGGCAACAGGATGACTAGGACAACTGCCTCCAGTCTTCCAGCAGCCTCAGCCAGGCTTGTCTTCATGGTGGTTGCAGGGTTGCAAAAGAACAAGCAGAGCATGCAGGGCCTTGGGAGGGCGAGTTCAGAACTGGCACACTGTCATTTCCACTGAATTCTGTTGGCCAAAGCAAGTCACACAGTTAGCTTAGAATCAAGCGGAGGGGAAATAAACTCCACTTCTTGATGAAACGAGCTACAACATCACATTATAACACATTGCAAAAAGTATGGGCACTAGGAGTAATGAAGGATCCTGGGCTTTTTTGAATTCCATAACAAAAAAACTTAAAAAAAAGAAAAAGAAAAACCTACTAGAGGTGGTGCCAGTGCTAGAAGTAAACACTGAGCCTTCAAGTCAAGGATCTGCTTTATTCTGTGTTTTTGTTCAGTTAAATTAGCATATAGTTATTAAACAAGTTCTTTAAGCAAGATACTATGTTAGGCACTCTGTGGGGAATAGCAGTTAAAAAAAAGTTGCTACTGATTTCTAGGAGCTCACACTAAGTGGGAGAGATAGAAATACAGAGAGTGTCTCATAATGTCTTCAAAATCACCAAATTGCAATGTTTTCCAATAAGGAATGAATATGAAAAAGGAAAAATGTAAATGAAGGTGCCTGTAGGGTGTGAGAAATTACAAAATTGTTGCTGTAAGGACTAGACAGGAGCAGTGGTGGAGTTTAATGTGCTAGGTTGGTTGAGTTGTGCTGGAGTGACAGTGTCTCTCTGGTGAGAGTGCAGTTGGAAGCTGGTGGGTAGATGTAAGTGTGAATTAGCACCATATGGGGTCACAGAGAAATTTGGTAAGCTAGATTTCAGAGTAGTTGTATTAATTTACTACCCACCATGTACTTCACAGTGAGATGGATTTAATAGATTGGAGGGGAAGAAGAAATAACACTGGGTAACAACTCAGATGGAGGTATCAAAAAAGCCACAGGGGTACTGGTAGCTGAAAACCAAGTAAATACAACTGAGACCCTTAGTTAACAGAGGTCTGGGATTAAATCATGGAACTGTAATAGTTTATGTAGAAGGTAAACACATGCCTACCTTTTGCATTGGTTTCCTATCCTCTCCATATACATTTGTTAGTTTGTTTTATTCCAAGAAAGACTTTGGCATTTCCTTATGGATCTCTCATAGCCTTTTCCTTCCAAATCAGTTGCTGGAGTGGTACAAAAATTTTGGTGTACCAAATGGTATACTTTTGTACTTTTAACTCTAAGCTAACTACTAATGGGCTGATTTCCTGTATCTCCAGCCTCATAGGCTCATATCATGAGAAATCTATAAAGATATTAAAGTATATTCATTCTGGTTTTGTTTGCTCTTGACATCCCACAATTCTATGGCTATGTTGTGAAATTCAGCCACTCTAACCTGTAATAGTGTGTTTCCTTGTGCATTGAGCTTTTGTGATCCCCAGTTTCCCATCTCTGACCATAATGGGATGTGCACAGTGGGAAAGGCATGGCTATGGAAAGAAGACTCTCATGTACCAGTGTAGTGGTAGTAAGGGAAGAATCTCTGGATTCAGACTTTACTGTTCAAATCATGGCTCTCTTTCTAGTCATATAATTGAGGGTAAGTTATTTGATCTGTCAATGCCAATGCCTTAGTTTTTTCAGCTCTAAAATGGGGAAACAATAATGTATGATTTTATAGTTTGTTGCAAGAATTAAGTGCAGTAATGCACATGAAACACTTGGAACCCATGCATAGCCAGAACTAAATAAATGTCTGCAATTAATAGCAATGACTGGGGAGCCTGGATGGTTCAGTATGTCGAGCCTCTGACTCTTGATTTCTGCTCAGGTCATGATCCTGGAGTCTTGGGATTGAGCCCCATGTTGAGCTCTGAACTGAGCCTAGAGCCCCACTTCAGATTCTCACTCTCTTCCTCTGCTCCTCTCCCCTGCTTGCACTGTCTCTCTCTCTCTCTCTCTCTCTCTCTCAAATAAAAAATAAATCAATAAAATTTGAATTAAATTTTAAAAAATAATAGTAATGACCTTGTTAATTCCTCTACTACCTCCCATCATGCCTCATACCAAGTTTGTCCCAAATAAAATTTATCAGACACTTACTGAGTACCCCACGCTGTCTATAAGTTACAAGGATTAACAAGATGCAATTTCTGTTTTCAAGGATTTGTTAGGGAGATATATCTGTTACTAATATCTACATTCTGTGCTGACATAGCACAGAAGAGGTAAAGAACAGATCCGGCAAGGCTAAGAATGTAGCATTTGAGCTGAAGGAAGTTTGGAATTAGGCAAGCTATGATGAGCTGGGGACTGAGATGGGGATTGGAAGAGAAAAGTCATGTTAATGCTTCTAATTCAAAATGAGGAAATTGGTCCATATAATCTTCAGTTGCATAAGAGCCCTAAAATTCAATTCTGCAAAATCATGCTTTCATTCCTTGATGAATATATGAGAATTTTGTAAATGAGTTGTTGCATCCAAAAATTTTAGCTGCCAGGCATGAAGTTTACCCAGTATTCACAGCAAAACAGATTACTAGTGGAAACTTGTATTAGAAAAATGCTGACACATAAGAAAATGTAATTCATACCCAATGGCTTGGAAAAAAAACAACAACATAAAACTAACCAGTAACTCTGCAGTTACTAAATGGGGCCTAATGGCACTTTTGTTTGTCACGTGTCATTTCATGGTTGTTCTGACAAAGTTTACGTAGGAAGACAGGCTTTTAGTAAAATTGGCAAGAGCGCTTCCTCTGGTGTCTCAGCTGAAATGATGCTTTGAGATCATTTAGATGCTACACGTGGCAGTGTTTTTAGAAGTTAGCCAAGCAGTTTGCCAATTTGCCAATTTTCACTGTTTTTAAGAATTACCTGGGGGGTTTTGTAAAAGAAATGCAGACTCCCTTTGAAGCACTGCCTTTGAAGATTTTGATTCAGTAGGTCTGTGGCAGCCCAGGAATCTGCATTTTAACAAAGATCTTATGCAGGTGATCTTCCAGAAACACTTAATGAAACACTTATTTTTTTTAAATGTTTATTTTTGAGAGAGAGACAGAGAGAGCATGAGTGGGTGAGGGGCAGAGAAGGAGGGAGACACAGAACCCAAAGCACGCTCCGGGCTGCTCCAGCACAGAGCCCTACGTGGGGCTTGAACTCCTGAACCACAAGATCATGACCTGAGCTGAAGTTGGACACTCAACTGACTAAGCCACCCAGGCACCCCAATGAAACACTTAGTTAAGAAGAAGGTTGAGTTTTGTCCAAGGTGACACAGAGTAACTGTTAAACCAGAATGTGTGTTCTAGAAGCAGCACCATTTCTGAATGCCAAAGATAAGCCTGAGAACTGTATCTTTTTAAGAAGGTGGACTGATAAGAAAATTTTAAGGTACTAATTGAAGGCTTAGTTGTCACAACTAGCCCAGGGCAGAGTATTCTTTTTTATTATTTATTTATTTACTTACTTATTTTGAGAGAGACAGAGGCAGCATTAGTGGGGGAGGATGCAGAGAGAGAGAGAGAGAGAGAGAGAGAGAGAATCCCAAGTAGGCTCTGCACTGTTGGTACAGAGCCCCAGACAGCACTCAAAACCACGAACCATGAGATCATGACCTGAGCCAAAACAAAGAGTCGGACAGTTAACCAACTGAACCACCCAGGCACTCCCAGGGCAACGTTTTGAGGTTAGTACTTGGTCTTGGTTGCTCCCAGTCTTCTTCCTCACTTGGTGACCCTTGGTGACTTTTCCTCTGTCCCTCAGAGCTCCTAAACCTGCTTTGTCACACCATTCCCTATCCCTCCCTAGAAACCTGCCTTCTACTTCTTCAACCCAATTGTATCCTGGTTTTTAGAGCTTCTCTCAGAAGGGGACTGATTTCTTAGAGTGGTTAAGAGGCATAAAATAAAACAATAAATTCCAAAAGAATCCCAGAAATTGGTTGCTATAAAAAATTTGGATGTCATTTAGCCCCTCAATTCATAGTGCATCTTGCTGTCAATAATAATGAGAGAAAACAGTGTCTAGAAGAAAAATTCCCATCTAAATCCAGTTCAGGCTTCTTATAGGGAACTAGGACTGTGTTTGGAAGTAAAATCCTTATTGGGCCAAGAATGTACATTAGCTGCTGTGCTAAACAACATTCACATGAGCACTTTGCTAGAGGAAGGAGAGGCTCACTCCAGCGTGAGCCCTGGTTCTAAAGCAAATGCTCAGCCTACAGATAATAAGCTACTCTGGAGAAAAGGGATGATGAGAATGATTTTTTTTTCAGAGGCATCCCTTTTAATGATAAATCAAACAATTTTCATGGCAGTGCCTACAAAGTGCCACTGTTCAAGGTGCCTTATAAAACCTACAGTTTAACAGATAATTTAGGATGTTGAGAAGTTTCAAAGCAATGTGCAATGTCAAAATAGGGTCTGGAAAGATGTCAGTCTGTATTAGTCTAGGATTTTTAGCTAAAGGGCCTATAGGGGAACATATGTGTTTCTTTGTCCAGGCTGGTGGCCCATGAAGGGTCAGCCAAGGGCTAAGAAGAAGAGAAAGAGCAAGAAAAGCAGGCAAGAGAAGGAATGACCGCTAGATGGCAGAGAGGAGTTTGGGCATAATAACCCTCCAAAGGAGATGGAGAAAACTTCTGAGATATGTCCAGTCCTGTGGGCAATTTCCATCTATGCAACTGTTCAGATTTCTTTTTCTGCCATAGCCATCTGAGCCATTCAACACTGTCTAGAACAAGAAAGACTTAAGCATGCTGTTTAAGGACTACTGAGGTATCCTTGCCTCCAAAAATTCCCTTTCCAAAACGTCTGTGTAGAGACATCCTTGAAAAGAGATAACAATGCTTAGATTGTTTTTTGAGACCCACAAAGATGTAAGATGAATGGGTTATTTTTCCCTGCAAACTCATTTATATGCAGTTTTTATGCTACATATTTGAAGGAGCTAAGAAGCCCTTAAACTATCAGCTGTTCTGGGAGGATCACAGGCAAGCAGTCCCCTGTGGCCAGGTGTCTTCATGGTATGACTCCTAGAGCCCTCATGACCTCCTTAGGCTCTAGTGTACCTGGCAGAACAACACACAGCAGGTGAACTGCCTGATAGTGGGAGCTCCCGCCTTGAGGATGGTGGACAAGTCATGCTCTTTCTTTCAGCCCCACAGGAGGCCCTGAGGATAGAATTCTGGGAGAAGTAGCAGCACAGACCAGTCTGTAGTCACAAGATGACTTTCTTTTGCACATTTTGCTGTCCCCTTGCCCTCCTATCACCTCTGACTTTCCACATGTTTCCTATCTTTCAAGATCAACTTGAAACATTTTTGGACATCTTTTATCACTGTTTTTCATTATCTGAAAATCCTACAGCCTCTGTAGCTGATACCTTACAATGAACAATTATATTGTCTGTGGTTATATATGATTCTCTGGTGGCTGCAAATGTGAATTTTGTTTTCTTAGTGATACTCTGTCTCTAGAAAATCAGCATCTGCTTTGCTGGGTTTAGTCAGGGTTAGATACATGGCTCTCAATAATTTGCTTTTGATCCTTATCACTCATCCAGGATCCAGGGTCTGTCAGCCATAGCAATCAGTAGACACCGAGGCATTGTGAAATACCATTGAATAATCAAAAGAGGGTTATTGTGTCTAGCGTTCATACTGTTCAATTTGATGAGGACCTTTGGATGGGCCATCAAACTGTATGTGTTTCAGTTTCCTCTTCTTTACAGAGTGCAACTTGTTCTACAAGCTTGTTTGGAGAATTAAGAAATAGAAGTAAAAGGGATTTCCAGAGAAGCAAATCATTAAATAAATGGGAAGTGTTACTATTACCAACTCGGCAACCCAGAGAAAGGGAACTTGAGACGACACCTTACCTGGGGTGGAATTAAGGAAATAAGATTTCATATCTGGAAAGGATCACAGATATCTATAGACAGTGTACTTATTAACTGTGGGTTGCTGGCTACAACATCTGTAGAATTTTCAGATAATGGAAGAGAGTGGCTAAAGATATGCCTAAGAATCCTGGCAAGAGGATTGGAAGGCACCAGAAGGCAACACCTTTATGATAGGAGTTGCTCTCCTCTGAGCCACAAGTGTTAGTTGGTTGATTCCTCTCCCACTGGCTGATAGCTCCCTCTGGGAGATATGTACCTTGTTGACAATTTGGAATGATCTTTAGCATAAAAAGGTAAAGAATTCCAGCTATATCACCTGCTTTCTTCAAGAGTCGTCTCTTTGAAGCCTCTTCTCAGATGCCATAGTTAAAAACATGAAAAAGGAAAACCCAAAATCAGAAACCTCCCACAACCTCTTGTTGCAAAATAGAAAATGGCACAGAGATCTGTTATGGTGCTGAAGTGCTCATTTTATAGGAAACACGAAAAATATATTCAATATGGGTTCCAATTGTCTGGAGAATAGAGGCTTAGAGCTGGCCTAAGAGTAAAAAGTTTTCTGAAAAGTCCCTGGCATGGAGGCAGCGAGCGGTGTGAGTGGAAGCCAATGGGGATCACCATTTTTAGACCTAAGGATCTCACCTGAAGAAATGCAGGGCCTGGGCCATAGTGGATGGTATGGGGGAGGAGGGCTTAAGTGATGTTAGGAATCCTTAAACAAAAATATTTTTAATGTTTATTTTTGAGAGAGAGAGACAGAGACAGAATGGGAGAGGGGCAGAGAGAGAGGGAGACACAAAATTCGAAGCAGGCCTCAGGCTCTGAGCTGTCATCACAGAACTTGATGTGGGGCTCGAACCCACAAACCATGAGATCATGACCTAAGCTGAAGTCAGCCACTTAACCGACTGAGACACTCAGGTTTCCCATGGAATCCTATTCCATGGAATAGATCCATGGATCTCTATTCATGAAAAAACCTAGGACATTTTTGGATCTTTTGATCCCAGCTCCCAGCCTCCCTTCCTACAAGTTGAAAAGTAATCCAGAAGAAAAAGAAATAGGTTGAATATTCATGAATAATGGAATTCAGCTATACTTGCCACTGTGTCATTCCCTGGGGACATTTAGAGGCTGCATGTATGAAGTGAAAGCCTCCTGCCAGAACACGTGTAGGGTGAAATCTTAGTCTTCTAGGAATGATATTGACTACTGTGATCCATCCTAATGTGTAACACTGGAGACATTTTGCTTTGCTATTTATGATATTGGGCTAAGGGTTGCTTGCTAATTGCATTCACATGCACATCCTGCAGAGGAACATAGTGACAAATGAGGAAAGACGTAATCTAATTGCAAAGAATTGCTATAGTTATATCCAAACTCAAATTATGGCCCTACAGTTGACACTTCAATACAGAGTTCTTTTGATGACTCTGCTCAGATGCTGTGTATGATAAAGAGGTGGTGCTGTACTTGGTACCATCTGATGCTTAATAAATTTAAATCTTTGGCATTCTGATGATGATGAAAAGGCTATAAAGAAGGAGATGGACCTCTTCTAGGAAAGGGTTACAAATTCATGTGCTAGATATCATTATTATATTCCTATTTCAGATGAGGAAACTAAAGCACAATGAAGATACTTTGAAAAATGTCCTATGATGTCAACTCCTTTCAGAATTAGCCTCTCATTTCCACCTTTTGTGTAGTTGCTATTTATTGAATCAGTCCAGAAATGTTGAAATCATCCTAGACAAATCCATCTCTTGTAACCATATCCTCTTAATTTTCAAGTCATACCATTTTATAGCTCAGAACAGTTTATGAGAAACTGCAGATAAATTTTCAGAAATAATAAGGTTAAACAATGTGGCCAACATTATGCAAAAATCCCCTGTATTTTTATATCCCCAACAATTGAATGTTAAAATTCACAATTTTTAAAATACTGCTCCTAATAGCTCACATTTGAATGCTTATTATGAGCAAAGTACTATGAATATATTATTTAATTTTAGTACCACATTGATTAATTTGTTAGTATGTAAATGAGAAAGAAAATATGGAGGGATATATACCAAACTCTTCCTTCTGGATTCAGTTTAATTCTTACTGAATTACATCTTTTATTGTTTCTTTCAGTGAGGTTCTATGAATTATAAAGTCTGACTGAAAATGTCTCTGTTCTCTCCTGAATGATAATCTGGAAATAAAATTTCTAAAAAAATTACTTCCCTAGTATTCTTATAATATGAATTTATTTTCTTTTTATCTCTATTTTTGCTAATGATAGGTGTAATTGTTAATTCTTGTAAATATTCTGCCTTTTCTCTGGTTGTTTTTTAAGATTGTCTGCTTGTCTTTGGGGTTTTGCAATTTAGTGGCAATGTGTGTAGCTGTGCATTTTTTAAAAGTATGCTGACTGCATTAAGGTATGGAGGATTCATACCTTTCATTAGTTCTAGAAATCCTAAGATATCATTATTTTTAATATTGATTTTTCAACATTCTCTCTAACCTAGTAGAAAATTCATTAAGCATAGATTGGATGTCTCCTTCTGTCATCCATAGTTCTTCTTCTTCTTCTTCTTTTTTTTTTTTTTTTTTTTTGAGAGAGAGAAAGCACAAGTTGGGGAGGAGCAGGGGTCAGAAAGAGAGAGAGAGAGAGAGACAGAGAGAGAGAGAGAGAGAGAGAGAGAGAGAATCTTAAGTAGTAGGCTCCACACCCAGTTCAGAGCCAATCTGGGGCTTGATCTCACAACCATGAGATCATGACCTGAGTCAAAATCAGGAGTTAGATGCTTAACCAACTGAGCCACTCAAGTGGCCCTGTCATCCATAGTTCTTAAACTTTATTTCATGTTTCCCATATTTTAATTAGTATGAAGAATTTCCAGTTCCCCAATTCAGTCTTCAGCTCTGCTTATCCACTGAATCTTTAATTTCTCTGAAAAAAATTGTGTTTATGTGTGTAATTCTTAGACATAACATTCAAATTTTACTTTCAGAGTTGCTTCTTTTCCATAATCTCTTATAAAATATAGCTTTCCCTTATAGTTTTTCTTTTGTCTCTGTACTCACTTTAAATATACTTTTTATGAACCTTAAATTTTCTACTGTCTCAGGTTCTTTGGGATTATTCAAAGGATATTCAAGATTCTCCTTCTGGAGGATCATTTCCTCTTGTGTTTGTTTATTTAATTATAAACTTATGTTTATAAGCATTGTTTTATTCCCAGGATATGTGCTCCCATAAGCCTTTTTTATGGACATATTTCTATGAAGTGATTTTATGTTTATTTCGGTTTAATTTTTTTTCCAGGTAGTCTGGGGGCTTTATATGTCTAGAACCATTTTTTTTTTATTCCTTAATCACTCTGGAGATCATAAATTTCATATTGGTAGCAAAATTTAGGCTTCACAACTTAACATAGGTTATGTTACCTAATAAAAATTTAACCTTTTGGTAACAGACCTGGTAAAAAAATTTTGGTTTTTTTTGGTTTGTATCTTTCTTTCCCACACTTTATATTCCTGTGCGCTGCTCCTGAGACACATTTTCTTTTTTTGGTGTCTAGGCTAGTGGGTATCCTCCTATTCTCACTATCACTGAGGTTTCTCACTTCCAGCATCCTGCTCCACATGTGTGAAATATCACATATCCACATATCCCAGCTCTTTAGATCCTACACCCAACAGTCCAATCTACTGTACAATATTTACAGGCCACTGTAATTTTGGCTTCTTAGTTTACCATTTTTATGTTTCTTCTTTTTTTTGTGATACATAAGAATTTACCATTCTTTATTTTGAACTCAAATATAAGTTATAATATAAAATATATGTAAGTAAACCAGCGTTTTAGTGTTTATATAAGCAGAATTCTTTCTTTGTTGGCTTGAGTCCACCATGTTCCTGGAACATCATACCATATAAGGTCAGTTGACATTTTAAAAAGTGAAAATGTTATTAAGAAACAATATTTAAGGCAGGAGACTTCTTGTTTTTATCTGAATTACTACTAAAGTAACTCACAACATGATAAATTAAGAATGACAGTAAATCTATTGCCAAATCTAGGAGGAATTTCTACTCTTAGGTTGATTGAACTAGATTGAAAAGTGCAATTGATGGTCCATTTTCTAAGCTCATGAGAAATCTGCCCACTCCAATATAGTTGGAAAATCCTTCCCTCCTTCATGCATTCTTTGTCTTCCTGATTAGAAACACATCTCTACTAACCAATAATCTTTCTTTCCACTGCATGGCAGCTTTTTTTTTTCCAAGATAGCTAGAAAGCTATTGTTTCATTTCCCATTTTTCTCCCATTTCCCAACTCCATCTCCAACTCACACCTATATTGCTTCTCTCTCACCATCTAGTAAAAGAGTGAAGTCATCAAAATACAACTGCATGAAGTATATGGAAAGGGGAAGAGCTCATGGTGGCATGCTGAATTTTGGGAGTAATGAACCTATAAAAAAGCACTGCATTATGTTAGGAGAAACACTGGTAGCAGTGCATTTGGGGATTTCAGTTTGCTATTTTTTTTAATGTTAATTTATATTTGAGAGAGAAAGAGAGAGAGAGAGCAAGTGCAAGTTGGGGAGGGGCAGAAAGAGAGGGAGACAGAATTTGAAGCAGGCTTGAGGCTCTGAAATGTCAGCACAGAGACTGACCTGGGGCTTGAACTCACTCATGAGCCATGAGATCATGACGCGAGTGAAAGTTGGATGCTTAACCAGCTAAGCCACACAGGTGCCCCTCATTTTGCTATGTATTGAATCAATATATAGTGTAATATATACCATAGTGTTGCCATCTAGTTGGACATTCAGCAATTCAGTAGCAAGTGGAAATTCACTTATAGTGATTTTTAATTTAGTACATCTTAAATCTAGGAAGATAGTTTCTGACCAAGGCTGAAGACACAGAAAAAAACCAACATACAATGTATTGTATAGCCCAGGAAGGAAAGATTCTTCTAAAGATTAAGGGTTTATTTTTAAATATTGTTTATTAGAGGAAACAGAAGGAAAATAGTTCAAAGTGTTTAAATCAAATGAATCAAAACCTGGCATTCTTGCTCTTGTATTTGAAGATGAAAAAAGAGGTAACATATGGACAGCAAATGACAAGAAATTTGATTTAAAAAAAAGTGAGAGATCAAGAAATAATTATGAGAATATTCAAAGGATAATGACAGAAACAAAATTCACACAGAGGCAGTGAAAGAAAAACCTGATAATATGGAAATAGATATAATAATGTGGACTATACATTTGGGAAATCCTCTTAGATTGGATTGAAATTTATGAATAAATGACAATATGAGAGAAGATGGAAAATAAATGAATGATCCAGATTTAAGATAAACATGATCATTACTTCTGAGGAAGAAGTCAAAAACAATTGAAACAAATCAAAAGAGTGAGAAAGATATTATTTCTTGAACTAAAATATAAAAATAAACCACCAAAGAATGCAGATAGAAAGAATCACTATGCTCCATGTAGTATGAATAAAAGCTTGTATCCCATTGGGTGAGATTTATACATGAATAAATGAAACATGAAGCTTAATTAGCAGTTTCACCCAAGAACTCACAGAAATAAATATACCAATAGGAGTTGCAAGGCACATCATTCACAATAGTAGATGATTCAGATCTTTCAAAGTAGGTAGCCCAGAACAAGTTGTGTCATTCTTAAACTCAGTACACAAGATCAAAAGTGATTGTTGATGAGAGTTAAATATGATTTTTTAAACTTTTAAAAATGTTTTATAACATACAAACATACAAATCATAGGGTATACTCTCTTGTAATCACTACCTGGATCTAGAAATAGAATAATACTATCCCCTGAAGCACCATGCCCCTTTGTAATCCTATTTCCTTGTCCCCTACCTATTTTGGTTAAGAATGACCTTTTCTTTATCATAAAACCTTGCATCACTAAACAATACAGTCTGTTTTTAAGTTTTATATAAATGTAGTCACACTGTGTATATTCTTTTGTATCTTTATTCCTCATTCAGCTTTATATTTATGAGATTTACCCATGCTGGCTATGTGCAGCTGTGGTTCTTTCATTTTCATTGCTATTTTGTGTTCCTTTTAATGAAGACATTCGATTTATGTGTATTAATTCCTCTGTTTTTTGGCTCTTACAAATAATACTGCCATGATTGTTGTTCATGCTTTTTTGATAAACATTTGTCCTTAACTTTGTTGGCTATATACTCAGGAATAGAATTACAGGATCACAGGGGAGGCATTGGTTTAGCCTTGGGAGATACTCTCCAATGGTTTTCCAAATTGTTTAAAATTCATTATGTGTGAATTCCATTTGCTCCACATCGTCACCAACACTTGGTATTATCAGCAACTTGCATTTTAGCTGATCCAATATATATAAAGTGGTATTACATTTTATATTTTTTAATGACTTAGTAAGGTTAAACAAATTTTCATATTCTTATTGGCCACTTAGCTTTCCTCTTTAATAAAGTATCTTTTCACAACTCTTGCCTATCTTTCTTGTCTCTTTTCCTTACTAATTTATAAGAAATCAGTATTTCGAAAAAAGTCCTTTGTTTATGTGTGTGACAAATATATTCCCTGGTTCGTTTTTTCTCTCTTTTTATGGTATCTTTTAAGGAATAATTTTAATATATTAATATTTATCAATATTTATAGTTATCACATTTTTTAAAAGAAATCACCTTATATCTAAATTCGTGAAGATAATTCTTTTCTGTTCAGAAAGTTTTATTGTTTTCCTTTTACATTTCAAGCTCTAGTTTTATTTCATTTTCCTTATGGCTTATCCAATTATCCCAGAAACATTTATTTGAAAATCTGCTTCTGCCTCACAGCTCTGCAGTTCCACACCTGTAGAAACCCAAGTGTGCGTGCATGGATAGATCTCTTTCTAGGCTCTCTATTCTCTGCCATTCCTCTATTTCCCTTTTCTCATTATCAAAGCTTTACGATACAATAGGGCACATGGAAAGCAAATCTTCCCACTTTGTTGTTCTTTGAGTGAATCTTGGCTACTTTTTTTTGCATTTTCATAGAGGTTGTACCACTTACTTTGTCAATTTATACATTTGTGCAGACTTGTTGGAGTTTGAATGATAGTACTTTGAGTCTAAAGGTTTATTTGGAAAGAACTGACAACTTTAAATATGGACTCTCCCAGCCCATATATTTAGCTTTCCTGTAATGCATATCAGTAAAGTTTTATCATTTGATTTGTAGAAATCTTGTACATTGGTCATATAATTACTTGATATTTCATATTTATGGTGATATTATATATAATATTTTTATTACTTTTAATTATGGTTGAACTAGAAATGATTTTTGGGTATAGAAATCTTGCTAAGCTCACTTAGCAATTTTAATAAAATTAAATCATCTGTGAATTACGATGGATTTGTTTCTTCCTTTTTTATCCTTCTGTCTTACATTTGTCTCTTGCCTTCTTGTACCAGTCAGAACATCTAGTAAAAGGGGCACCTGGGTGGCGCAGTCGGTTAAGCGTCCGACTTCAACCAGGTCACGATCTCGCGGTCCGTGAGTTCGAGCCCCGCGTCGGGCTCTGGGCTGATGGCTCAGAGCCTGGAGCCTGTTTCCGATTCTGTGTCTCCCTCTCTCTCTGCCCCTCCCCCGTTCATGCTCTATCTCTCTGTCCCAAAAATAAATAAACGTTGAAAAAAAAAATTAAAAAAAAAAAAAGAACATCTAGTAAAATGTGGAATAGAATGTGGAAGAGAGTAAAGCCTTCTTTTGTTTCCAATTTTGCTACAAGATTTAATGTATGTACTTTATTTATTTATTTATTTATTTATTTATTTATTTATTTAAGGGAGAGAATGAGTGTGTGAGTGGGGGAAGGGCAGAGGGACAGAGAGAGAGAGAGAGAGAGAGAGGGAAAGTCTCAAGCAGATTCTATGCTCAGCACAGAGCCTGACACAGGGCTTGATCCCATGACCCTGGGATCATGACCTGAGCTGAAATCAAGAATTGGATGCTCAACTGACTGAGCCACTCAGGCGCCCCTATATAATTTATTTTTAATCATTTTTATGTTTCTTTCTCTTCTTAGCTTGCTAAGAGACTTTATTTTTATTATAAATGAAAGCTGAATTTTGTCAAATACTTTTTTCTGTGCCATAAATTATCTTTACCCTTAGTTTTCTAATGAGGTGAAAGGGGTGTTTATGTAGTCGATAGGTGGAGTTACATTAGGTAATTTTTTTTAATGTTTATTTATTTCTGAGACAGAGAGAGACAGAGCATGAGTGGGGAGGGGCAGAGAGAGAGGGGGACACAGAATCCGAAGCAGGCTCCAGGCTCTGAGCTGTCAGCACAGAGCCCGACGCGGGGCTCGAACTCACAGACTGCAAGATGATGACCTGAGCTGAAGCCGGACGCTCAACCGACTGGGCCACCCAGGCACCCCACATTAGGTGATTTTTAAAGAACTATTTATATGGATGTGTTGAAATGATATTTTACTATCATTAGAAATATGAGTAACCTTGCATTAAAAACGAAATAATGGAAAAAATGTATTTTGATTTAAAATGAAAACAGCTACTAAGGAAAAAAATATAATACTTAAAGTACTGAGAGAGCTAATATGGCAGAAGAGTAATTCCTGATAATGAAGGACAAAGAGCTAACTGTCTCGTAATTGTAGCTGAACCAAAAGAGCAGATGCCCAGCTTTTCTTTTCTCAAGCTCTCACCCTCCACTGTAACACCGACTTTGGGGTCAGGAGACCTGGGTATTATTCTTGGCTCTAACTTTGGCCTTGGCATGGACCCTCTCTGAGGTTCCTGGATTATTTTTTCCCACTTTATCTTGCTCTTACCTAGGTAATAGCTGTTATCTGTTGTTGTCCACCTGAAAATTCTCTCCCGGGCTCAGCATACATGTTCCCTTCAGTATCTTTCTCTGTGATTTTTCATTGTGTTCTGCTCATCTCATCCACCTTTTAAATGTCTCAAGAGGACATTTGGGATCCATGTATTAATAAATAGCCACAGTTGCTTTTATTCTGTTGGGAGAGCAGAGAGCACCCTGGGAATATTGCAGCCATTCATTTACAAACGATTTAAGAAATACTTCATCATGCTTTATTGTGTTTTGTGTGATATAAACACACCTCTCAACTGAATTATGCTTTATATTCAAGTGAGAGGTTAAATTACACCGCAGATAGAAGGAGAAAAGTACAATGATTTTAAACAGAGTTGGGGGAGAGGAAGAGTATTTTACATTAATTGAATGTATAAATATAAAAAACTTTTCCACCAAGTTGTTTGGCTCCATAGTTCATACATGATATTTGAAAAGTACAAACACACTTTCTAAGTGAAAATGTAGGCTCTCTTGATTCTTGGTTACTATATGAACTCATAGGAGTAGATCTATTTTTTTTAATTTGTGGTGTTATTATTGGAGATAGGAGCAAGTCTTTAGAATTTCTAGGAGACAGTGAGATAAAAAGTTGAAGATAGCATAGAATGGATCCCAAACAAGATAAAATATGTTTCTCAAGATCAAGAAGAGAGTGTTGCCAATCCATTGTGTTCTAGTGGGGAGATGGTGGTATTGGCTATAATACCACTTAGCAATAAAAGTTATATACTGTTGACATGCCCAATAATATGGATGACCCTAGAAGTAATTATGTCAAGGGAAAGAAGTCAGACAGCAAAGCATGCATATTGTAAATTTCATTCGTGTATGCTCTCTGTAGTGACTGAGAGCAGAACCATGGTTGCCTGGAGATGAGATGAGTGGATTATGGAAAGGAATAGGAGGCAAGGATTACAGAGGGGCAGGAAAAAACTTTTCACTGGCTGATGAATTCATAGGTGTGTACATACATCAAAGCTTCTCAAATGATATGCTCTAACTGTAGGCATTTTTAAAAAATTATACCTGAAACAGCTGTAGTGGGCAACATTAAAAGATATATATTTTGGAATCCCAAAATAAATGAGATCAATTCATAAAATTACTCTGATGATGAAATCAGTAACCCATATTGAGTGCTTAGAATTCTACCTGGCTATAATACAGTCTCTCAAACTCTAAACAGGGTTTTTATTTTTTATTTTTTAACTGCACCAGTGAAAGAATGTATCTGAGAAGAATAGAGAGAGTGCTTTCTGAGTGAATTTTGCAGGTGGAGATTGGGGGGCAGCTACTCCCCCCTGTTATAGACTTAATTGTTCCCTACCCCCAATTCTTAGGTTGAATTTTTAATTCCCAGTACCTTAGGATGTGACTGTATTTGAAGATAAGGCCTTTGAAGAAGTAATTAAGTTAAAATGGGGTCTTTAGTGTGGGACTTAGTCTAATAGGACTAGTGTCTTTATAAGAGGAGATTAGGGCACAGAGATACCAAGAATGCACACACACAAAGGAAAGGCCATGTGAGGACACAGAGAATGTGACCATCTGCAAGCCAAGAAGACAGGCCTCAATAGAAGCCAACCCTTTCAACACCTTGATCTTGGATTTCTAGCCTCTAGAATTGTGAGAAAGCAAATTTCTGTTGTTTAAGCCATCCAGTCTGTGATATTTTGTCATGGAGTCCTAGCAAACTCATACACACCCCAGACAGAAGGCTTCTTGCAATAGCACTTCAGTATCTGCCAGGCGACTGCTCATCAACATGTCTCTCTCTGCAGAGCATCCAGCCAGGTTTTTCTGCACATAACAGCAGTGAACTGTCACTCATCTCAGGACATATTGTAATGACAAGTCTTTCAGCATCCAAACCCAAACCAGGCACAGACCCTCCAGCACCTCCTTCAATGGGGGGTACTTGCTGGGGTTTGCAGCTGCTGTGCCTATGGTCACCAGGCTCTAGACTCCTGCTCAATGCCATTGTCAGGTGCAGTGGAGCTCAGGCTCTATGTAATCAAGTGCTCTGTGTGCTGATACATCAAAAAGGAAGAAAACAAATGAGACTGGCAGATTACTTTACTATGGGGGTTTTATTTCCTAGTTCATTTATGGCACTTTTCATCCAAAAAGTTTCTCTTGGAACGTGGAAGCTTAAATACCTTCAGTGGAATTACTATACATTTTTTAGACTCCGGTGTTCTTTGTATAAAGGAATGCCTGCTTCTGCTCTCTCCCTTAAGATACCATGTCCTCATTTATTTCTCTGCCTTTTAAACTTTTCTTTCTATATAACAAGCCCCTTGAACATCTCTTAGGATTTTTTTTTTTGATCATAAACCAGATTTTTCATTCTTTGAATGCTTGTTCTCTCCAGCCCTCATATTAAACTTCCTGCAGAGTGAATCTATGAGTGATCTGTCATACATAGGCACACGGACTCCTTGGAGACAGAGACGTGAGGGTTTATATCTCACACATAAGCCTTTTGGGCACTAAGTGTTTTTAATAAATTCCTATAATGGCTTCCTCAGTGTCTAAAGCACTTCCCTTCCATAGAACTCAACTTTTTCACAGAAACCAAAACTAACTGGAAAAATATCATTAATTTAATCATCAGATGCAAATCAGTGGGTGGGTTTGCAAAGTTGAATCAGAAATGTTATTTGCTGTAAGGGGTTTCCAATCTAACAGAGGGTTACAAAACTGTAAATAAATGTGTGTAATAAAGTGTTGTAGGTCCAGGTGGAGTTAGAAGAATGGTCAAGGGTAGAAGTAGATAGAACACCAGCAAAGGAGGAACAGGATCAGGGGACTTTTTAGAGAAGATGACTATGGAGTAGAGACTTAAGGTACACGGATGTTTAGTCAGACACCTCATCTCTCCCAGCTCTGATGTAGTTGCCCCAAGGCATGTGGGACAGGACACTTTCCCTGTAAGGAAGTTTAGGGGCCATTGGGGCATGTGTTATGACATGGTATTTGAATATTTTTATTATTTTTCACTCACAAACATGCATTGACCAAGGAGAATTAAAGAGAGACCGAAGAGAATTAAAGAGAGTGAAATTTGGCTCTTAGAAATGTGCTAAACTGAGCAAAATATGTGGAGTTTATTTTTTCCCTTTAGCTCCATTATGTGATTAAAAAAATTTTTTTTAAATATTTATTTATTTTTGAGAGAGAGACAGACAGAGTGCGTGTTGGGGAGGTACAGAGAGAGAGGAAGACACAGAATCCGAAGCAGGCTCCAGGTTCTGAGCTGTCAGCACAGGCCTGATGCAGGGCTCGAACTATGGAATGGCGAAATCATGACCTGAGCCAAAGTCAGTTGCTTAACTGACTGAGCACCCCCATTATGTGATGATTTTGTACAAGCTTTGTCAGATATATTCTACCTTCAGTAAAAATGACAATCAATTTTCTTGAAACTCTGGCGATTTAGAGATATACTACTTTGAAAGCAACCAGCTCCTGGCTTCTAGCTTTTTCCAGAAGGCTTTTTCTTTTCTTTTCTTTCTTTTTTTTTTTTTTTTTTAAGTTTATTTATTTTGAGACAGAGAAGAAGAGAGAGAAAATGAAAATGAGAGGGGGGAGGGGCAGAGAGGGAGAGAATCCCAAGCAGGTACCACACCATCAGCACAGAGCCCAAACTCGTGAACCCTGAGATCATGACCTGAACAGAAACCAATAGTTGGACACTCAATGGACTGAGCCACCTAGGCGCCCCTCCAAAAGGCTTTACAGATATTCAGAATATCAGTGTTCTTCCTGCTGTTGAATTCTCAAATCCTAAAATAGGAAGATTTGTAACATAGCCCCTAACACACAATTTCTAAACATTTGCTATTTTTTCATTAGTGTTACCCAAAGATGAGATGATCTCCTGGAGGGGCAACTGGGTGGCTCAGTCAGTTAAGCATCTGACTCTTGATTTAGGCTCAGGTCATGATTTCATGGTTTGTGAGTTCAAGCCCTGTGTTTGCTCTCCATGCTGACGGTATGGAGCCTGCTTGAGATTTTCTCTCTCTGTCTCTCTCTGCCCCTTCCCTGCTCATGCTCTTCTCTCTCTCAAAATACATAAACTTAAAAAAAAAAAAAATAGATGAGCTCCTGGAGAACAGGGATCATGTTTGTCCCCTCAAATACCTTCAAAATGCCTGGCAGAATATGATATACAATTGTCATTCTGGATTATGAAGGGCTCAGTCTATCTCAGAGGGCCTTCAACCACCTATGAAGCCCATAGCTTTCTAGCTAGTGCTTGCAGGGAGAGAAGTGCTGTTACCTTGAAAAAAGATGATTTTCTTTTTTTAGAGAGACAGAGGGAGAGTGCAGGGGAAAACAGCAGAGGGAAGGAGAGAGAGAATTTTCATCTTAAGTAGGCTCTGATGAGGTTTTCTGGGGTGACAGTGGGGTTCGTGGGGTCCGGAGCCAATGGCCAAGAAAGAATTCTTGAGGACATCTCTGGTGCAAAAAGGTGATTTTATTGAAGCAAGGGGACAGGACCCCTGGGCAGGAAGAGCTGCTCTGGGGCCATGAAGAGAGACTGGTTTTATACTTTGGGAGTGGGGGTGAGATAAAGTCCAGGGGAAGTTTCCAATGAGATTTTCATATGCTAAAGAGGACTTGAAGGATAGTGGAGGCCTAGCTATTGTCAAGCTAGGGTTCTTTTTCCCTCTAGCAAAATATTAGCATTAAGACAGCAGGGAGTTCCTGGAGAAACATTTTACACTTCCTGCCTCAAGTATTTGTCAATGGGCTGCAGGTTATAAGGAAATTTAGTTCTATCTGCCATTTCCTTCTGCCTTTGTTTCCCACACCACTATGAAGGGGAGGAGACTCAGGTCCTATAGGACTATGATCTCCATCAGTTAATCATTTGTTTACTCCCTTTCCTTTGTTCTTGGGAAGCCAGGAGAGGGCAGTGAGGAATATCACACTTATCCCACCTGGTTGTGGCGGAGGTGTTTGTGGCCTGTCAGCTTGCCTTATGCTCCCTCATCAGGCTCCATGCTCAGTGCAGAGCCTGACGCAAGGCTCAATCCCACAACTCTGGAATCAGGATCTGAGCCATAATCAAGAGCTGGGCACTCAACTGACTGAGCCACCCAGGAGCCCAAAGAAAGATGATTCTTAAGAAACTTACCATGGAGTGCTTCAGTGCCCATTTTATCCAAGGAAGTTATTCCTAGTAGAAAAGTTGTGGATTTTGAAGGTAAAGAGGGATTGAATTTAGGACTAAACAACGGTATTTTCTTTTATTTTTTAAAAATGTTTGTTTGAGAGACAGAGAATGTGCACATGTGGGAGCAGGAGAGAGGCAGAGAGGGGGGGGGGAGAGAGAGAGAGAGAGAGAGAGAGAGAGAGAGAGAGAGAGAGAGAGAATCCCAGGCAGGCTCCATACCCAGCATAGAGCCTGACACAGAAGGGCTCGATCTCACTACAGTGAGTTCATGACCTGACCCGAAATCAAGAGTTGGACATTTAACTGCCTGAGCCACCCAGGTGCCCCTAAATAATGGTGTTTTCATAAAGAAAAGTAAATTTTTTTTTTTCACAATTATTGTCGTCCCCTTCACATTGCTCTACTGCACTTTTCCTCTAAGGTGGGTCCTGTTACCATTTACCGATGTCCAGTAAACATCGGTAAGGTGTTTCTCTAAGGTGGGTCCAGTTTACTGATGTGCTATTGTCAGACTTAACAGTAAATGACCCTACCCTGCTCCCTTAGTCTTAGACCAACAGAAAAGCAAAAAGTAGTCATCAGTTGGGTTCCTGGGCCTGCATCGTTGAATTGGCATATGGTGCACACAGTACAGCTACATCCTCCCTACCTATTTGCAAAAAAAGGATATTCATTTGCTAGCTGAATACTGCACAGATCACCATTTTCAATATCATTACTAATGAAGCGCACTGTGCTGCTTTGATTGCCATCCGAATGTGAGCAGCTAATTAGATTGATTGTCTATTTGATGCCTGCTGATTAGCTTATGAAAGCCCTCTGAATTCCTGACTTTGTGAGAAAATGCCCCTGACTTTATGATTACTGATTGATGCTCCAATTTCTGATTGCTGTGTGAATAGACACTTAATAGCTCTGTCACCTTGACAAGGGTTTTGGTATTCATCTGCTGAGAAAAACAGATCTGGGTGCCCTGTTTATCAAGGTCTACCAAACATTTTAAGTTCTTTAGAGTGTGAAGACCACGAATCAGGGGGATCTGTGGCCTTCTGACAAGGCCACATAACTAATGTCATATGGTTACCAAGAGCAATAAGAAGGGAGAGCCTGGCAGGTGACCCTGAAGCTTTGCTCTTCTCAAAGACTGGTTTTAGGATGAGGATTTATCTGTATGGCCCAAGACTCATCTCTCTGAGTCGACAGTTTCCTTTCAGGAGTAAGTGTGCAGAGTATGGCCATAGCTCCTGATATAGACCTTCTCTCTCATGTGTGCGCTACAATACATAGGAAGGCACCAACAAAAATAAATTACTCACAGAGACACCCAAAACTCGTACTGAAGTTGGCTTGTTGCTGACAGTTAGGAGAATTTTGTTTACTCTGTGGTGTATAAAACTGGATTATAAGATGAGAACCCTAATTCAACTAAATGCTGATTGCTGAAGTAAGTGAAAAGCCTCTTCAGCCTCCCCCGTGCTTTGTGTCTGGATTCAGAATAGTAACTTGTGCTCTAAGCACAGAATTGGAAGAGTACCTTTTTCTCTTCTATGGGCTAGTTATTTTTGAAACAGGTTTAATGTCCGCTTCATTGTCTTTCTGTATCCAAGCAGAGAGTACCATAGACAGGCTCACAATTACCCTGTGATACAAAAGTCTGAAAACATACTCATTCCTGGTAGTAAGTTTTTCAAGACATAAGACAAAAAGGTATATGCACACTGATTACCTTAAAGGAGATGTATTGGTCTGGAGAGGAGTATGAGGATGGTATTCAGGGAAAAGTGGGAGTGGTAGACAGATTTGACTCCCTTCATGTCTTTCATTAGGGCTGATGCTGGTGATTATCAAATAATCACCAAAAATACCAAGCATTGGTGAGCATCTGAGTGATGAATGCTCATGCATGTGAACTGATATGAGGGCAACTGATAAACTACTTTAGAATACAGTCTGGCATTTAACAGTAACACTGAGAAACCCCCCCTTTGGCCACAGCTCCCAAACATGAGGCCAGCCATAGCTAGAAGGCACCAGTGAGAAGGCATAGGTGGATTGGGTTGAATCTGCAAAGCACTGAGGAGGATGTGAAATTTCACCTTGCACGGATATAATTCCCATTCTCCCGATTACCAATTTTATTGTAATCAAAAATATCTTTGATCTATGTTTTGCTTTAGGGCTAATGATTTCTGTTTTGTTTGAAAATTTCTCACCACTCTGAAGTCATAAACATATTCTCAGTACTTCTAAATAATTTAAAGTTTCATATTTTGAGGTTTTAATTTATCAAGGTATGATAAAAAGTAGGGTTTCACTTTTTTTTTATATATGGAAATACAATTTTCCTAAAAAGATTAATTGAAAAGTCCATGCTATCCCAGTTGAATACCAATTCCAGCTCTTTCATATAGTCTCGTTTGACAGGTGTGTGAATTTTATTTCTGGGGTCTTTGTTGAGAATTTGAGTAGAATTACAAGGAAGCTATAGATCAATTTGGGCAGAATCTTTGCACTATTTAGTCTTCCTATTCATGAATATGTCATTTATCTTCATTTACATCTTTTATGTTTTTGAAAATTGTTTCATACACTTTTTCCTAAAGGATTCATAATTTTTTGTTGAATTTATTCCTATGTACCTTTTATTTTTGTTGCTATTTTAAAAGGAGATCTTTGTAAAATTTGCATTTTTCTGTTTGTTGCTGGCATATAAAAACGTGCTGATGTTTATATATTTATCTTGTGTCCAGAAACATAATTAATTAATGTTCTTTCTTATTTGTGCTAATAGTTTGCCTGTAGATTCTTTGTGGTTTTCTATGTAGAAAGCCATATAATCTGCAATAATATTTTTTTTTCTTTTGTTCTTCAGTTTCTTTTTGTCTTGCTGAAACCAAAGTTGAAAGAGTTGCCTGTTGAAAAGGACAGTAGTGGGTATTTTTGTTTTTTCTCCTCCTTTTTAAAAGGGATGCTTCAGTATTTCCCTGTTAAAAATTATGTCTATTTAAAAGTGTCAGAGATAGTCAGGATAGGGAAGTTTTCTTTTATTCATAGTTCCCTAAAAGTTCTTTTCTTATAAGGACTGTGTGTTAAATATTTCTGAATATAATTTCTGCAGCTGAGATGATTGTATATGAATTTTCTTCTTTAATGGGATTGTGTGGTAATTACATTAATAATTTTTAAAAATTATATTTCTCGAGGCCCCCAAATTTGTCATCATGTATTATATTTGATTTTAATCCAGTGCTGAATTTGGTATATACTTAGGAATTTGCATCTAATTACATAAATGAGATTGGCTTATAGATTTTCCTTCTTATTTTGTCTGATTTGATGTCAAGGTTTTCCTACCCTCAAAATGAGCATGGAAGTAGTATTTTTGTGTTCTTTGAGAATGTGTAGAAATACGTAAGTATCTTTCTTACTCTTATCTGTTCTTTGAAACTTGAGAACTTGTCTCTAAACCTATGAAGGTCTGATGCTTTTATTTTGTGGGAAAATTTTTATTTACTTGATTGAATTTTCTTCATGTTTAAGGAAACATTCAGACCTAAATTTTCTTCTTAGGTAAGATTTTGTAGTCTATACTTTCCTTAGAATGCCTCCATTTGACCTAAATTTTCAATTTCTGTGGCATACAGATTTTGTTATAGACTATCACCTGTTAAAGTATATCATGGTGGCATCTGAAATTTATAATCTAATGTTAATTATTTGTCTTCTTTTGTTTCATGATCACTTTTGACAAATGTTTGTCAATTTTGTATATCCAAAGAACTTTAGTTTTTTTTTATTTGAAGAATAATTGACCCGCAATGCTATACTAATTTTGTCACCATTTACAACATAGTGATTTGATATCTATATACATTACATAATCACCACCACAAATCTAGTGTCTGTGTGTTTCATGAAAACAATATGTAGTTGGATTTTGTCAAGTCCAGTTTGAAGAATTTTGTCTCTTACATAAACATTAAGTATGGATTTCATATATATGGATTTATATCTACCAACTTATTTTGAGGTCTCTGTCCTGCTTTTGCTGTTTCTCTTCTCTGTCTCTCTCTTCATAGCTTCTTTAGATTTATTTTCCCTTTTTAAATTTGTTTTTAATGGTTATTATTTTTGAGAGAGAGAGAGAGAGAGAGAGAGAGAACAAGCAGGGGAGGGGCAGAGAGAGAGGGAGACACAGAATCTGAAGCAGGCTCCAGGCTCTGAGTCGTCAGCACAGAGCCCGACGCAGGGCGGCTCAAATTCACAAACTGCGAGATCATGACCTGAGCCTAAGTCGGCCGCTTAACCAACTGAGCCACTCAGGTGGCCCGCTTGCTTATTTTCCTTCTGATTTTATTCTTATTCCTGTTTTTTTGTAGGGTATATATTGTAGTGTATATTGTGTATTGTATGCTTTTTTTCTTTGTATTTTATAGATTGTATAGTTTTTCTAAATTTCACAAATTTAGGATTGATTGCCTCTTTACATTTTTCAGGTTGTCTCTGTATTTGTTTCCTATTGCTGCTATAACAAATTACCATAGATTTAGTAGCCTAAAACAAATTTATTATCTTATATTTCTGGAGGTCAGAAGGTTGAAATGAGTCTTACTGGACTAAAATCAGGGTATCGGTATGGCTCTGTTCACTCTTGTAGACAGCAAGGGAGAATCTATTTTCTTGCCTTTTCTAGCTTCCTTGGGTCATAACCCACTTCCATATTTAAAGACAGCTATGGCTGGTGGAGTCTTTGCCACATTGCATCACTCAGATACCAACTCTTCTGTCTATCTTTGCCACCTGTAAGGATGCTTGTGATTACATTGGATATGTGATACCCATCTGGATAATCCGGATAAATTAAGATCAGCTCATTAGTAACCTTAATTCCATCTGCTACCTCAGTTCCCCTTTAACATGTAACATCTTTACAGGTTCCTGGGATTAGGACATGGATGTATTTGGAAGGCCTGCCTACCACAATCACCCGAGAAATGTTATCATGCATTTCTTTTTATGTTTATTTATTTTTGAGGGGGGTGGGGCAGAGGATCCAAAGCAGACTCTGTGCTGACAGCATTGAGTCCAATTCAGGCCTCAAACTCAGAAACTGTGAGATCTTGACCTGAAGTTGGATGCTCAACCGTCTGAGACTCCCAGGTGCCCTGCTATCACACATTTTTTGATTTAACAAATCTAATTTTAATCTCTTCTTTCCAAAGGGAACAGGGTACTTAAATTTGTGTAAACTTTCATCCATACCCATTTTACATACAATATTAAGACTTTAGTTCTATCTTGATTTTTCTACACCCATTTTAGAAGTCATTGTTATTGTTTTCTAAAGAAAATAATCATTTAGATATATTTATAACACATGATATTCATTGTTCACAATTTCTTCTTGCATCTAAAATTTTTCTTCTGGGATCATGTTGTTTCTCCCATTGTTTACTTCTTTACATGTTCTATTAGTGAAGGTCTGTTGTTAGTGACCTCTCTCAGTTTTTATTTGTCTGAAAAGCATCTTTATTTTACTGGTTTTTTTTAGATAGTATTTGTGGTTATATAAGTCTGGATCAAAGGTTATTTTCTTACAGCAACTCTGGCTTCCAATTTTTGCTCTTTAAAAGTTTGGTGAAGGGAAGTGAGAGATACGGGCTTCCAATTAGGGAATGAATGACTCATAAAAGGCACAAGCACAAAGAATATAATCAATGATATGGTGACATAGAGGGTAATAGCATAATGTATCAACTTTTGGAATGACTATGTTGTACACCTGAAAATAATGTAACATTCTGTATCAACTATACTCACATGAAAGAACAGAAAACAAAAACAAAAAAGTTGGATGTCAGTCTGCTTGTCTTTTCTCTAAAAGTAAACTTTTTTTTTATGTTTATTCATTTTTGAAAGACAGAGAGAAACAGAGCACAAATAGGGGTGGGGTGGAGAGAGAGGGGGACACAGAATAAGAAGCAGGCTCCAGGCTCCGAGCTGTCAGCACAGAGCCGGACGCGGGGCTCGAACCCATGAACCGTGAGATCAGGACCTGAGCCGAAGTCGGATGCTCAACCAACTGAGCCACCCAGGCGCCCAGAGGTTTTATATATATGTATTTTTTTTCTTTTTTCAATGTTTTTACTTATTTTTTTTTAGAGAGAGAGCGTGAGCAGGGGAAGGGCAGAGAGAGAGGGAGACCCAGAATCTGAAGCAGGCTCTAGGCTCTGAGCTGTTAGCACAGAGCCTGACATGGGGCTTGAATTCATGAACCATGAGATCATGACCTGAGCCAAAGTCGGATGCTCAACCGACTGAGCCACCCAGGCACCCCTAAAAGTAAGCTATTTATTTTTCATTTGTATGCTTTGTCCATTTAGAGGTTTCACAGCTTCATCAAGCTTTGTCTTATTCAATTTGAGATTGATTTCTTGTTCTTTATTCTATTTGGGATTTGTTGATCATCTAGAATTTAAGGATTATTGCCTTTAATTTACTCCAGAAAATTTTCAGCTACTGTATCTCTAAAGATGGTCTACTCACTTTTTTTTTAAGCGTTCTTTCCTGATTCTCTGCCTTGATGTATTAGGCCTTGTTACTCTGTGTCCTCTGCAGCATCACCTCAATTTTATGTCTTTTCTTCAGTTTTCTCTGCTTGCTTTTTGGATAATTTCTTGAATTCTGTTTTCCATGTGACCTGGAAAATACCTGATGATTCTAACATATTCAGCCATCGGGGTTTATTTTCTCCCTTGCTTCTATTTTTCTGCTGATTTTATTAGTATGTGAATTGTTTCAACACTTGTTTCATGGTTCCTTATTGTTAGGTCATGTTTCTTGAAAATGTATGTTTAGCAAAGAAGGTTGGTGTTTTGTTTTCACTCGTTGCTTAGATGCCCAAGCAAGCCAAGACTTTATTTGGCTTCAAGTTTTCCTGGCCGCATAGGTATCATGAATTAGAACTAAAAATCCATGGGATTCAGGACTCTGGTTTAGGGATTCTCTGACGTTTTTCTTTTTCTCTCTGTTCCACTCATTCACAGCCAAGATCTATATAACAAACCTTGTATGGGAAGAATTTTTTTTGGTTCCTGTTTCACTTACTGAAGGTATTGCCTTTGGTAGTGTCAGGTTTATTAGGGACTCCCTGATCTAAGCTTCGTACAGATACTGGGGTTCCAAGCAATGTCTCTTGATTCAATGTGGCCCATTACAACTCTGCATCTAGAGTAGAATACATATATATATATATATATATATACACACACACACACACACACACACACACACACATATATATAATGTATATATATAAAAAAATCAAAGAGACTTCAAGAGATATTTGTACACCAGTGTTCATTGGAGTGCATTATTCACCATAGCCAAAAGATGGAAACAACCTAAGTGTTCATCAATACATGAATAGATAAACTATGGTGCATGTATGCAATGGAATATTATTTTACCTTAAAAAAGAAATGAAGTTCTGCAACATGGATGAACCTTGAAAACAATATGTTAAATACAATAAGTCAGTCACAAAAGGACAGATGTTGTGTGATCTGGATCACACAGTGGAACAACCAAGTGGCACTCGGAGATCTTGGAAGGCAGGAGGTTTATTTTACATCCGTGGGCTCAGAGGAGATCACTGTCCAGAGGTCTGAGTCCCCAGTGTAATCAGAGGGAACAATTTATAGTCTGTTACTTCCGCGTTCTGCATGAGTAGTAATTTGGCATGCACGGTAAGCAGGGTAGGAAGAAGAATCCAGAAGGGGAGTGTTTGGTTGGGGACTTGAATTTCCCTATCAGTCCTGTCAGCCATTTTATAGTAGATTTTTCCCTATCAATTCCTGGCACATGAAGTATCTACAATAGGCAAATTCATAGAAACTGAAAATAGACTGTAGGTTACCAGAAACTGGAGGAGGGAGAAATGGGGAAACAGAACAGAGTTTCTGTTTGTGAGGATGGAAGGATTTGGAAATAGTGTTTATAGTTACACAACGGTGCAAATGTAATTAATGCCACTGAATTGTACACTTAAAAATGTTTATATGTTATGTGTATTTTAATCACAAAATTATTTTTTTAAAGCTGAATTTATACCTCTACATATTAGAGGTGCCCCCATTCTCTCTGACTGCAGTGCTACCTCACCAATGGTTTTTAACATTTCTGGCATCTAAGTTTTGCCCTTCTTTACCTATGCCTTAGCTATGTTTTAAAAATAAATTTTATTTTTTTATTTTATTTTATTTTATTTTATTTTATTTTTTTAAATTTTTTTTCAATGTTTATTTATTTTTGGGACAGAGAGAGACAGAGCATGAACGGGGGAGGGGCAGAGAGAGAGGGAGACACAGAATCGGAAACAGGCTCCAGGCTCCGAGCCATCAGCCCAGAGCCCGACGCGGGGCTCGAACTCACGGACCGCGAGATCGTGACCTGGCTGAAGTCGGACGCTTAACCGACTGCGCCACCCAGGCGCCCCTATTTTTTTATTTTTAAAACATTTTAATACTTATTTATTTTAAAAAAATTTAAATATTTTTGAGAGAGACAGAGAGTGAGCAGAGGAGGGGCAGAGAGAGAGGAAGACACAGAATCCGAAGTAGGCTCCAGGTTCTGAGCTGTCAGCACAGAGCCCAACACGGGGCTCGAACTCAGGATCAATGAGATCATGACCTGAGCTGAAGTCGGACGCCCAACGGACTGAGCCACCCAGACACCCCATAATGTTTATTTATTTTTGAGAGACAGAGAGACAGAGCATGAGCAGGGGAGGGGCAGAGAGAAGGAGACACAGAATCTGAAAAAGGCTCCAGGCTCTGAGTTGTCAGCACAGAGCCCAATGTGGAGCTTGAACCCTTGGATTGTGAGATCGCGACCTGAGCGGAAGTCAGACAATTTAATCCACTGAGCCACCCAGGTGTTCCTAAAAATAAACTTTAAAACATACGTGTTTTATCCAGCATTGAGGTGCTCAGTTGAAACATTTTTAGAAACATTGTTTCTCTGGAGAAATTTAAAAAACAGAAAACACATAAATGATAGTTGAAAGCAGGGGAAAGAAGTATCTATTTTTGTGCCAGAAGCACTTGTCCAGTGTTGGGTGGGTTTGCCTAGCCATCCCATTCATTCTTGCCCCACAGCCCAGATCTTCCTAACGCTAGTGCCTACTCAGAGGATTCATGAACACGATAGCTACGATTGAAACCCAGTCATCTCCAGCTGCCTGCTGATTATTCTGGCCATTCAGGGAGAGAATCAAAATCTGCTCTTTTGTTCCTCTCTTTTGCTCAGTAATTATATTTACTTGCACAAAAGGCTGAGTGAAGGCTAAGTCAGAGATTTGTATGATGCAAGATGTCTCAGTCCGTTTTCTATCCCTAAATGGGAGATGAGGATTAATTCCTTTATTTCTCAAGGACATCAGTGTGGATCCATTGGCATGCTGCTAGCAAAAGTTCTTGATCAAATACATTTTTCACAATGTACAGACTGCCAGCTGTTGTTACAGCACTCCGAAAAGCACATTTTCTTGACTTTAGTGTCAGTTTGTGTTGACTTTGAATTTAGAGGGGGAAAAAAAGCCATTAACCTCCAGAAATTATAGAAAAATAGTGTAGCTGTATGGTATGGGAAAGTAATGGATAAACAATTATATGCAAATGAATGCAGATACTAGAGGTCTCAGAGTGCAGACTCTAACTTCTCAAATGAATCCCTTGCCATAATCTTGTTAATAGCAGAGCACATGTTGAATCCTCGCTGACCTTCTAACACTTTAGTGGGGATGTAGTAGGATTAACAAGTCAGCCCAAACTCAGGCTTTTTCAATTGTGTCCCTAGGGATAGCTAGTTCTGTGAGAACCCAAAATGTTTTAAACAGACCAATTACATACATTGATTGATGATTGGATTCAGAATAATTTTCTTTCCTGGGATGAGAAAAAGTGATGTTATTGACTCTGTTCCTTTAGTCAAAATGGTAATGCAACATGAGCGTGCCTGCTTCTAAGAGCAGCAAGCCAGGGGAGAGTCTAAATGTATGTAAGGTCTGCCTCTAATCTGTGTTTATGTAAACAGTTGATTGACATTGACTATGGCCCCTCCTCAACACACATGCATCCACATGCACTTGTCGTACTATAGATGAACAGCACATTGGGATTGCAGAAATATGCTTTTTCTTCATGTTTCATTGGGAAGATAGACAATCACTGCTATTCTTTATTTATGGCTTATGTGCGATATGTGTAAAAGGGGAAAAAGATTACTTGAAATGTTTTATCAGAAGCTCTCAGACCTTGTAGTTGCTAAAAAAAAAAAAAAAAAAAAAGTTAACTACTTAAAATATCTGGCAAGAGAGTTTAGATCCCTTAAAATGACTGTCTAATTACTGAATGTGGGATTGTACCCTGTTTTCTCCATGTTTGACTAGCCCCTCTGGTCCTGGCTCTTTGACCTCCCTCTCCAGGGGCAGTTTAGCTGCTTGTGATCTCTTTCTTTTTAAATACTCCCAAAGGTGCACAGAATCTACAAGGCATGTTGCTATCTGTCCACAAGCTGAATTTTAAAACAAGTTCATGTGGTGTGGGTGAAGGGACAGAAGAGATTTGGAATAGAGTTGAATGGAGGATGGGTTAAGGGCAGGTTCAAAAAAACATGAAAAGGATAGGTCAGAATTTAAAACAAAACAATGTGGTGGGAAAGTGTTACTTTTTATACTTTTTATGCTTGACCCCTCTTCTGGGAAATGTACCATATTACTTGAAAGAAATTCTCTTCTTTCAGACCAATCATATCTTTTTCGTGTGAAGACTACATTTTTAATGACCTCACACTTTCACCACGGAGCGGGAGAACCCACCCACATTGTAATCACGCTTCTCTAGATTTGTAAATCAATTTAGAGAGTACAAGTGTCAGACTTCATCTTTTCGAAGAATTTGAAACATGTAAACTTTGGAGGTATGTTTAGGCATGGTTTCAGTTGGTGAGAGAAACCCTTAGGAGAGAGAGAAACTGACACACAGGGAGAAGAGAAAAGAAGGGGGTAGTTAGAGAGAAATCCTGGATGGATTTAATACCACAAAGTCATCTGGTCATCTCTGAGGCCCAGTATCACCCCCACTTTTCTTAAAGCTTTTCTATTTTGTTGAAACTAATTTGGTTTGTATTTCTAGCACTTTTAGCCCCAAAGTCTTGACTAATAGCACAAAAGGAAAATTGTCCTGGAAACTGCATTGCTAAATCAACTTTCAGATTTTGTCATATTGCACGGTTTTGAGACTTTAACTTGATGCAAAAAAAAGTCCCTTTCTGTTGCTGGAATTTGTGAAAATTGGGGGCCTAAGCAGAAGTGATTGTTCCTCCCTTCCCATTATTGCATTTCTCACACGTATACTTATTTAACGTGTTTCATCTACATATTTGTGAGTTTCTTACAGGCAGGGGTCAGGTTTTATTTTTGGCTCTCTACTTTTAGATCCTTGGAGTAGTTTTAGATACAACTTAAGCATCAAAACGTGTTTGTTCAGTTGGATTTGATCAAACTCCAATGTCTTCTCAGGATTTTACACTCTGCCTGGACTGTATTGCCATGCATTTCTCTCTCTCCCCTTCCTAGGATCTTTTGCTTCTCCTATGCCTACTGTGGTTCTTACCTATTGTTCTGATTCTCAACCTGGGAGCTCTAGCTTTCAGGAACTTCTAGGAAGCCAAGACAGCTTTGTGGCTTCAAGAGGAACAGCTTCTTGACATTCTGTTGTGCTTCTTTTCAGAAACAAAGCTCCATTTTGGAAAGAAACAGTGAAACTCCACAGTAAGAAATAATGTCAATCATGTCTCCTTTCATTTACCTGGTTGGACACTGGATGACTTATCTCAGCAGGTTTCTATTCAAAGAACATCTGTTACTTTTTCCAAGTCCCTGCAATGAAGCCAGAATTCAGCTGCAATTCCCTAAAGAACCCACAATTATTAAAATCACAAGCGTGTCCCGCCTCCACTTCCCATTTATCTTAAAAAATATAGTTTAGATGAAACATTTCCTAAGTTCCTACTGTACAGTTTACATATGTTTTCATATTGCATCCCCATTTTACTGAGAGGAGGATTGGTACTCAGAGGTGTCAAGAGTTTCGCCCAAAGTCCATAAGTAGTACTTAGCAGAGCAGGACTCTTAAAGGAGGCTGAACTGTGTCACATTGAAATGTTTAGAAAGCCTGCAGTTCTTGCCATTCAGTTACGTTCTCAATGTTGATGCTGAGGTAAATCTACTTCAAAATGTAGCTACCTTCTGTTACTCAACATTCTTTCAGAAAGAAATAACATGCCATTTAAGTATTTTGGGTCATCTACAAAATTCTTATTTGCATGGCTTCATATATACATGTTATACATGTTATAAATATTTAACATACAGTGTAATATTAGCTTCAAGTGTACAATCCTTCCAGACATCACCCTGTGCTCATCACAAGTGCACTTCTTAATCCCCATCACCTATTTCACCCATCCTTCACCTGCCTCCCTTCTGCTAACCATCAGTTTGCTCTCTGTGGATAAGAGTCTGTATCCTGGTTTGCTTCTTTCTGTCACTCTCTGTCTCTGTCTCTCTCTTTCTCTCTCTCTCTCTCTCTCTTTTTACCTTTGGTCATTGTTTTATCTTTTAAATACCACATCTGAATGAAATCTTATGGTGTTTGTCTTTCTCTGACTTATTTCACTTAGGTTAATACTCTGTAGCTCAATCCATATCATTGCAAATGACAAGCTTTCATTCTTTTTTTTTTCCAGCTGATTAATATTCCATTTTATATAATAGCACCTATTCTTTATCCTTTCATCAGCCTATGGACACTTGGCCTGTTTTCATACTTTGGCTATTGTAGATAATGATAAACTTTGGGATGCATGTATCCCTTTGTATCAAAAATTAGTATTTTTGTATTCTTTGGATAAATACCCAGTAGTAAGATTTCTGGATTCTAGGGAAGTTCTATTTTTAACTTTTTGAGGAAACCCCAACTATTTTCCAGAGTGACTGTACCAGTTTGCATTCCCACCAACAGTGCAAGAGGGCTCCCTTTTCTCCGTATCCTCACCAACATCTGTTGTTTCTTGTCTCGTTGATTTTAGCCATTCTGACAGGTGAGGTTTTATATCTCATTGTGGTTTTGATTTGCATTTCCCTGATGATGAGTGATGTTGACCATCTTTTCATGTGTCTGTTGGCCATCTGGATGTATATCTTCTTTGGGAAAAATGTCTCTGCATGTCTTCTGTCCAGTTGTAATTGTATTATTTATTTTTTGATTGTTGACTTTTTTAAGTTCTTTATGTATTTAGGAAACTAACCCTTTATCAGAGAAGTCATTTGCAAATATCGTCTCCCACTCCATGGGCTGCCTTTTATTTCTGTTGATTGTTTCATTCGCTGTGCAGGAGCTTTTTAATTTTAATGTAGTCCCAACAGTTTATTTTTGCTTTTGTTTCCCTTGCCTGAGGACACATATCTAGAAAGAAGTTGTTATGGTTGATGTGAAAGAAGTTATTGCCTGTGTTCTCTTCTAGGATTTTATGGTTTCAGGTCTCACATTTGGGTCTTTAATCCATTTTGAATTTATTTTTGTGTGTGGTGTAAGAAAGTGGTCCAAGTTAATTCTTTTCAATGTAGCCATCCAGTTTTCCCAACACTATTTGTTGAAGAGACTGTCTTTCCTATTGCATATTCTTTACTGTTTTGTCAAAGATTAATTAACCATATAATTGTGCGTTCATTTCTGGGTTTTCTGTTCTGTTGATCAATGTATCTATTTTTATGCCAGCACCATACTGTTTTGATTACTACAGCTTTGTAATATAATTTGAAATCTGGAATTGTGGTGTTTGGAGCTTTCGTTTTCTTTATAAAGTTACCTTTTAAAGAAATTTTATACAAATGAAATCCTACAATATGCAGCCTTTGTCTGGCTTCTTTCACTTAGTATAATGTTTTTAAGAATCATACATGTTGTAGCATGTATCAGTATTTCATTCCTTCATATTATTGAATTGTGTATTGTATGGATATATTCCACACTTTATTATATTATCTATTTATCATTTGGTGGATATTTGGATCATTTAATTTGGGGCCATTATAAAAACTGCTTCATGAACATTTGTGTATAAATCATGTGAGCATGTTTTCATTTCTATGTGGTAGATTACTAAGAGCGGAATTGCTGGGTTATAGAGTAAGTTTATGTTTCACTTTAAGAAATTGCCAAACTATTTTCCAAATTGGCTATCCCATTTTATATTCTACCAAAAGTGTGTAAGGGTTCCAGTTTCTTTTCCAAAACTTAGCATCGTCCAGTTTTTTTTTATTATAAGCATTCTTATAAGTATGTAATAGTATTACAATATAGATTTAATATCATTTCTTTTCCTTTTAAACGTTTTTAATGTGTATTTATTTTTGAGAGAGAAAGAGTGAAAGTGAGGGAGGGCAGAGAGAGAGGGAGACACAGAATCTGAAGCAGCTCTAGGCTCTGAGCTGTCAACACAGAGCCGGATGTGGGGCTTGAACCCACAAACTATGGGATCATGACCTGAGCAGAAGTCAGGTGTTCAACTGACTGAGCCACCCAGATTCTCCTAATATCATTTCTTAATGACTAATAACATGTAACAGCTTTTCATGTGCTTATTAGCCCTTTGCGTATATTCTTGTTGTCAATTTTAGGTAACTTTTCTTATTTTTGAGTTGTTATATAGATTATATTATACCATGTTGTTCTATTATATTGTGTTTTAAATTATATGTTATACAGTATATTATATAATATATAATGAATAGAAGTACTTTTATCAGATATATTTCCCAAATATTTTCTCCCAGTCTATGCCTTGTCTTTTGATTTTCTTTTTTCAATTTTTATTTAACTTCTCATTAGTTAACATAGGGGGAAATATTGGATTCAGGAGTAGAATTCCGTGATTAATCATTTACATATAATACCCAGTGCTCATCACAGGTGTCCTCCTAAATCCCTGGAATTTTCATCCTTTTTAATGGTGTCTTTTGAAGTGGCAAATATTTTTCATTTTAATGAAGTATAATATATTTTATAATTTATATTTTACAATTGATTTTGTATCTAATAACTCTTTGCCTAAACTACAGTCTTAAAACTTTACTCTTATGTTCTCTTTGAAGAATTTTAATATAAGTTTTAGCTCTTACGTTTAGGTCAGTGATTGATACTGAGTGAATTTTTGGTAGCATCTAAATTATTCCTTTTGCACATGGATATCTAATTATACCATTACCATTTGTTTAAAATATAATTGAATTGACTTTGTCAAGAAAAAAAAATGACTGTAAACATAAGGATTTATTTCTGGACTCAATTCAGTTGCATTGATCTCTTTGTTTATCCTTATGCCAAGACCAATTGTCTTCTTCACTGTTGCTTTATAGTAAATTTTGAAATCTGGTACTTTAAGCCCTACAAAGTTGTTTTCTTTTGCAAAATTGTTTTGGCTATTCTAGGTCTTTGCATTTTAAATTTAGCTTGCTATTTTCTACAAAAAAAATCTTGCAGGAATTTTAACAAGGATTTCATTAAGTCTGCAGCTCACTTTGGGGAAAAACTGCATCAGTTTGGGGAAATATATTTCAAGCCACGAACATAGTGTGTGTCCTCATTTATTTATATCTTGTTGCAGCAATGTTTTATGGTTTCAGTGTACAGATCTTATGCATCTTGTATTAAATTTATTCCAATGTGTTTTATTCTTTTGGATGCTATTCTGAGTAGAATTGTTTTCTTAACTTTATTTTCTGATTGCTCACTTCTAGTATAGAGACTTCAGTTGATTTTAGATATTAATTTTATATTTTTATGATCTGGTTAAATTCACTTATACAGTCTAGTAAATTTTGAGTGAGGGAGAAGGGGCATTTCGTAGGATTCCTTATGTGTAAGGATTATGTCATTGACAAATGAAGTCAGTTTTATTTCTTCAGCTTTCAATTTCATTAATTTCTGACCCCACTCCAGTCTCTTCCTCTTCTTCCTCTTTCATTTTGTCCTTCATTTTCTTGCCTTAATGTATTGGCTAAAGTTGCCAGTGCAAGGTTAAATACAAATGGAGACAACAGAAAGAGTGTATCTGCCCTTTTCTGCATCTTTGGGGGAAAGCATTCAGTCTTTCACCATTAAGTTTGATGTTAGACATACTTTTTTTTTTTTTTGTATTTTTGTTATGGAATACTCTACCTATTCCTAGTTTGTAGTGAAATTTTGTTATGAATGGTGTTGAATTTCTTCCATAAGCTCTTTGCATCTATTGGGTTGACACGCGGATTTTGTTCTTTCTTTTCTTTAATATGGTATATTACAATAATTAATTTTCAGGTATTTAGCCAACTGTGCATTCCTGGTATAAATCCCACTTGGTCATGATGTATGATCACTATATGTTGCTGAATTCAATGTGCTAACGTTTTGTTAAAAATTTATGCATCTCTATTCACTTTGGTTATTTGGTCTATAGTATTATTTTCTTGATGTCTTTGTAAGTTTTTGTAGTCATGGTAATATTAGTCTTATATAAGAACTTAGGAAGTATACTCTTTTATTATATTTTCTGAAAGAGCTTGTGAAAAGAATGATATTATTTCTTTTTAAATGTTTGGTGTAATTCATCAGTGAAACCACTCGTGCCTAACATTCTCTCTGAGAGAATATTTTTAATTAACTAATTCAATTTCCTTACACATTATAGGTCTATTCAGATTCTATTCCTTCTTTTCTGAGTGAATTTTGATAATGTCTTTCTAGGAATTTGTGCTTGTACTCTGACTTGTCTAATTTTTTGGTATTTATTTAATTTAATATTTTCTTTTAAATCTCTTAATTTTCATAGGGAAAACACTGATATTCCCTTTTCATTACTGACTTTGGTAATTTGTTACTCTCATTTTCGTAGTTTAGCTAAGGATTATCAATTTTATTTATTTATTTTGTAAGAATTATCTTTTGGTTTTGTTGATTTTCTCTGTTGCATTTCTGTTTTTTTTTATTTCATTTATTTACTCTAATATTTATTATTTTCTTCTTCTTGCTTTGAGTTTGGTTTGCTTTTTTTATAACTTGCTAAGATGGAAGCTTACGTGATTGATTTCAGACTTTTTTTCCCCCTAATATAGGCATTTGAAGTTCACACTCTAAGATGTTAGCTGCATCCCAGAAAATTTGATATGATGTGTTTTTCATAGTTTCAGTGATTCCAACTATTTTTTAAGTTTATTTACTTTGAGAGAGAGAGAGCGAGCGAGTCAGGGAGTGGCACAGAGGGAAAGAGAGAGAAAGAGAGAGAGAAAGGAAGGAAGAATCTCAAGAGGCTCCACACTGTCAGTGGAGAGCCTGACATCTGGCTCTAACTTAGGAACCCTGAGATCATGACCTAAACCAAAATCAAAAGTCAGACACTCAAGCGACTGAACCACCCGGGGGCGCCCCTAAACTATTTTATGATCTCCCCTTTGAACCATGGGTTAACATATTGTTTAATGCCTATGTATTAGGATTGTCTCAGATTTGTTTCTTTTGTGGATTTCCAATTTAATTTCAAATGGTCAGAGATTATGCTTTACATACTTTCAACCTTTTAAACTTTTGAGAATTGTTTTATAGCTAAGCAAGTTGTCTGTCTTGGAGATTGTTTCATGTGTGTCTGAAAAGAGTGTATATTCTGCAGACTTTGGTTGAAGTGTTCTATTGATATTCGTTAAAAAAATTTATTTGATAGTGTTAATCCGGTCTTCATGTCATTGGTGATTTCTTGCTACTTTTTCTATCAATTTTTTAAAAATAGGTCATTGAAATCTTTATTATTATTAAGTTGTCTAATTATTCTTTCAATTCTACCAACTTTTTATGTTCTGTATTTGGGAGCTCTATTGTTAGGTGTATATGTGTTTATAATTTTTACATTTCCCTGATGATGTTTTTATTGTTATGAAGTGTCTATCTTTGTCTCTAGTAATATTTCCTGTCACAAAATTGATTTTGTGTGATATGAACATAGCCACTCCGTTCTCTTATGGTCACTGTTTGCATGTTTTTGTTTATTTGTTTGCATGTTATAAATTTTAGTTTCAATGTATGTTTTTGAATCTACTACATATTTTTTGTAAACAGCATTTAGTAGGGCTTGCTTTTTTACACAATCTGATAATCTATGCCATTTGGGTAGGGTTGTGTATTTATTTGCATTTAATGTAATTATTGATATGTTTGATTTTACCTCTACCATTTTTTATTTTTAATTTCAATTCTAGTTAATATACACTTTTATATTAGTTTCAGGTATACAATATAGTGATTCAGTAATTCTGTAAATCACTGGTGTTGATTACGACAAGTGTACTCTTTAACCCCCATCACCTACTTAACCTAGCTCTCCCTATCCCACCCTACTGTACCACACCCCACCCCTGGCCTTTGGGTAACCATAAGTTTTTTTCTCTATAATTAAGAGTGTTTCTTGATTTCTCTCTCTCCTGCCCATTTTTAAATTGGATTACCCGTTTTTTTTGGGTATTGAGTTATATCAGTTCTTTATATATTTTGGATACTAACCCTTTATTGGGTATGTCATTTGGAAATACCTCTCCCATTCAGTATACTGCCTTTTAGTTGTGTTGATTGTTTCCTTTCCTCTGCAGAAGCTTTTTATTTTGATGTAATCCCAATCGCTTATTTTTGCTTTTATTTCCCTTGCCTCAGGAAACGTATCTAGAAAAATGTTGCTATGGCCTCTAGGATTTTTATGGTTTCAGGCCTCCCACTTGGGTCTTTAATCCATTTTGAGTTTATTTGTGTGTATGATGTAAGAATGTGATCTATTTTCATTCTTTTGCATGTAGCTATCCAGTTTTCCCAACACTATTAATTAAAGAGACTGTCTTTTTCCCATTGTATGTTCTTTCCTCCTTTGTCAAAGATTAATTGACCATATACTTTTGTGTTTACTTCTGTGTTTTCTATTGTGTTACATTGATCTCTGTGTCTGTTTTCATGCTGGAAACATACTCTTTCGATTATTGTAGCTTTGTAATATAACTTGATGCCTCTACCATTTTGATATTTATCATTTGTCCTTTTTTTATTCCCCTTTTCAGCCTTTACTGTCTTTTTAAAGTCAATATCTTACAAGTGCCATTTTAATTTCCACATTGATCTTTTTGAAATGTATATATTTTTAGTTATTTTCTTAGCAGTTGCTGTCATAATGACAATATGTATCTTAACATATTCCAGTTTACTTCAAAACCGTACTAACTTAATTGCAGTAAAATATAGAATCATTGGTCCAATATATCTCTTTTCATCTCTCCTTTATGCTAATATTGTTATCCATATCTGTGTATTACAAGCACAAAACAAATGTTTTATTTTTGCTTTATTCAATTTATAATTTGAAAAAAAAGGATAAACTACATACTTATAGTCTTTTTTATTTTACCAAAGCATTTCCCATTTCCAGTGTTCTTCATTTTTTCTTTTGGATATGTTACCCTCTGGTATCACTTCCTTTCAACTTGAAAGATTTCCTTTTGTATTGGGGATAATTTAGGTCTGCTAAGAATGTATTTTCTTAGTCTTTATATATCTGTGAACATCCTTTGCTTCAGTTTCATATTTGAAAGTTAATTTTGCTGGATATATAATGTTTGCTTGATATTTTTTTTTCACAATTTCAATGTCTTCTGGACTCCATTATTTTAGAAGTCAGCTGTTTATCCTTTCATTATTCCTTTGTATGTGATTAGCTGTTTTTCTCCTACGGCTTTCAAGATTTCTCTTTTTCTTTCGGTAAATTGACCATGGCATGTCTAGATATGACTTTCTGTTTGAGTTTTATTGAGCCTCTCAGATTTGTAGACTACTGATTTTCATCAAATTGAGGATATTTTTGCCACATTTGTATCCGTTTTTCAACCCCATCTTTCTCTGTGCTCTTTCTGTAACTCCCATTACATATCTGTTCTTAGGTTTTTATTGTTCCATAGATCTCTGAGATTCTCTTTTTCTTTTTTCACTCTATTCTTTAGGTGGATAATTTCTATTGATCTGTATTCAGACTTGCTGATTCTTTCTTATACCATATCAAATATAGTGTTAAACTCCTCTAGTGAATTTTAAATTTCGAATATGGATTTATTCATTTTCAGAATTTTCATTTTTTTATTCCTATATTTGTTGTTGTTGAGATCCTCTATCTGTTGACTTGTTGGTATACTTTCCTTCAGTTCTTTAAACATGATTTCCTGTTGTTATTTGAATAAATTTATCATAGTTTCTTAAAAATCTTTGTTGGCTGCATACAACATCTAGGGACACCTGGTCCACCTCTCCAGCTGGGGAACTCAGATAGAATGCATATAGTGACAAATTAACCTGTTATGAATATGTGACATAACCACATTGAAGGGGGTAAGGACAAAAAGGTCCTGACCTAAGTAACTTTGGAAAACAGTGTTTTAACTGCATATTGTTAAAACTAAAGTACTTTACACAAATACTGTGCTCAGTTGTTAAATTTATTTTTCACAAGGGTTTGGGTTTAGCAATTATAAAACTACTTTATGTGTCAGTAAATAGTTGAAGCTTAGTTTCTCAATGCAGGTGAAAGCAATTACAAATAAACAAGGCTAGAGTGAACCCTATGATACTGAATTGGAATTGGAAATATGATTATGAGCCTATGTATGTTTTAATATATCTATCAGGATGGATAGATATAAATAAGTATAGATAATGTGTGTATAATTGAGTTTATATACATACACACATTTCCAAACTTTCCTGGGCCTAGAAGTGACACCAGTTTCAAGGAGCACACCTTGCTCCTAGATGTTGGTTTCTAAATATCATATCTGGATAATAAATATCTGGCTAATTCTTGGGCCAGAGTAGAAAATATAAGGTGAGTCAGAAAGTAAGAAAGTGCTTTTTTAAAAAAGCCCAAAAGGTTGGAACATATCAAAAAGATCCAATATGAAAAAGCTCCCAATGGCCCAACAAAATAGGATTGTTGTTGTTTTTGTTTGCTTATATGTTGATAAACATAACTTTCCTGGACTAAATTTGTAAGATTTCTCTCCCCTACAATGTGTAGCCATTAAAGTCTCTGATCAGTTTTATTTTTTCTGTTCTAGTTTTAAGCTCAAATTCTTAAATTTTGATCTGTGTCTTCAGAGACAGATTTCAAGAAACCCTAAACCTTAAGTCTTCCATATTTTGCTTTTGCATCTGTATGTGTGTGGGCAGGGGGACTATATTCATAGTGTAGATGAATTCAACTGTCTCCTGCTTTAATTTTCTGATAGTTCCTTTAATATGTCCTCTGGGTATGTACTTAGGTTCCATCAGCCAGGGACATGTCACTGGTTTCTACCCACTCTACACTATGCTGCATATGTACAAAGCCTTGGGTCTTTCCAGGATATGTGGAGAAATTATCAAGCCGCATACGGCTACCTAATATTTTAGAAATCCCTGTTAACACCACCAGCTAATTTGTGAATCACACTTCAAATCACGGGATCCCTTTTACCCCTTGCAGTGGCATAGAGACTGCTGGTTTCACAGCCTGTTCCACCCTGGTTGAACCGTCACAGTGGGGAACCAGGAGCAGTTCTGGGCAAGAACATCACAGATTCTTATTGTTCCTATTTGTAATTTAATAATTTTCCTAAATAATTATTCCTATTCTTTTCTATGCTTTTATCAGTTTCCAGAGTGCTAAAGTTGGTTTGACTTTTATGTAGCTTCATATTTGGTTACTAGGGAGAGACTTGTTGACCTCCTTACTCTATCATGCTAACTTATATATATATTTTTGTTTTCTTAGTGCCTAGCACAGTTCCTGGCTCATAGTAGATTCTTAAATTTTGTTGAATTAATAAATTAACTAAAGGAATAAGAAAAGAAGTGTTATCTCATGCAGTTCAGGGAACCCCAAATGTAAGTTGATGGCTTTGCTGTGTTTTTTATAAGAATGTACAAGAGACATAATCTGGAGATAATTGGTCTTCAACTTAGAATGATTAACTAACAAGACTTATGGTCCCTAGAGATAAAGAGGAACATGTTGTATATATATGCCAATTTCTGGCCGTTTCTATACACATCTATAGACCTCACATTGCTAAGACAGACCAAGCTGTTATCCAAAGTAAGGGAATTGTGGTTAATGATTAGGCAATATTTTCATTTTTTCCAGTTTTATTGAGAAATAATTAACATACATCACTGTATAAGTTTAAGGTATAGAGCATGATAGTTTTATTTACATATATTGTGAAATGATTACCACAGTAGGATCAGTTAACATCTATCTTATCATAAAAATGCAATAAAAAGAAAACTGGATAAATCTTGTGATGAGAACTCTTAGAATTTACTCTATTAGTAGCTTTCCTATAACTGTAAGTTTATTCCTTTTGGCTACTTTCTTCCAATTCCCCCTGCCCCTACCTTCTGCTTCAGGTAACCACAATTCTGATCTCTTTTTCTATGATTTTATGTTTTTTGTTTTAATCTTGTTTTTGTTTTAGATTCCATTTAGAGTCATACAGTATTTGTCTTCCTGCTTTATGCGTCGTGTGTGTGTATTATATATGTATGCACACACATACCACTTCTCTATTCATTCATTCATTGATGGACATTTAGGTTGTTTCCATGTCTTTGCTATTGTAAATAATGCCACTGTGAATGTACGAATGCAGTTACCTTTTCAAGGTGAATGTTTTCATGTCCTTTGGATATATTCCCAGAAGTGGAATTGCTAGATCATATGGTAGTTCTATTTTTAATTTTTTGATTATCTGCCATTCTGTCTTACATAGGGGCTAACCAATTTACAGTCCCACCAGTGGTGCACAAGGGTTTCCTTTTCTCCACATCCACACCAGCATTTGTTATCTCTTGTCTTTTTGATAATGGCCATTCTAATAGATGTAAGGTGATATTGTATTGTGGTTTTAATTTGCATGTCCCTAATGACTAATGATGTTGGGTCTCCCCCAACTTCGTTCTGCTGATGAGCAAAACCACTGGTTGGTTGGAATTACTACTTGAGCACTTCAGGTATAAACTCAGTCTGCCCATATCCCTGTGTTGGTTGTTGCTAGCCCCTCCCCACTCCTGTGTCACAGTCAAATTCCCAGGGGTTGACCCTCACAGATTTCCCTGCAATCCTTGTGGTGCAAGATCAAAGTAGGGGCTCCCACAAAGCAACACACAATGCTCTGTGGGAATATTATCCCCTGGGTTCTCTTTTCCCACTGAAGGAATTGCAGGATGGGGAAGAAACTGTGTGGTCAATGTGTAGCTGCTCCTCTTACCCTTCTAATGCAGTCTGTCTTGGTGTCATTAGTGCAGAACAGTGCTTCAGCCTTACCCTTGTGTTCCAGGATTCTGTCAGTGGAGTCTTATTCTTACTGGTTAGTTGTTCTTGCGATGGTGAACAGAGTCAGGAGCAGCCTATGGCACCATCTGAGTAATGTCTGTCAAAAAAAATAGCATATCCAGCCTGGGTGGCTCAGTCGGTTAAGCAGCCGACTTCAGCTCAGGCTATGATCTCACAGTTTGTGAGTTCGAGCCCCGCGTCGGGCTCTGGGCTGATGGCTCAGAGCCTGGAGCCTGCTTCTGATTCTGTGTCTCCCTCTCTCTGCCCCTTCCCCACTCATGCTCTGTCTCTCTCTGTCTCTCAAAAATGAATAAATGTTAAAAAAAATTTAAAAAAAAATAGCATATCCATTTTGACTTCAGCTCCCAGCTCTAACTATTGTTTGGAGAATGATTACTAATTTTAAATATTTATGGAATACCCATATCCTTTATGTCATGCCAGGAATTCCAACCCAGCCAGACTTATTTTATTCTTTTCTTTTCTTGTTTTTAATGAAATTTATTTTTTTAAGTTTATTTTTTAAATTTTTGACAGAGAGAGAGAGAGAGAGAGAGAGAGAGAGAGAATGAGCACAAGCATGGGGGAGGGGCAGAGAGAGGGAGAGAGAGAGAATCCCAAGCAGGCTCCACACTGTCAGTACAGAGCCTGATGCAGGACTCGAAACCCTGAACCATGAGATCATGACCTGAGCTAGAGTCAGAGTCTTCACTTGACCAATGAGCCACCCAGGTACCCCACAGCCAGACTATTTTAATGTGCTTAAGTTATGTCCCTGCCCAAGAAAGAATATTGAAATAAGTAATTAGTCTCATTAAAAGTCAAGTAGATAAAATGATTGGGTTTAGCATACCAATATAGCCAGTTTAACTTTTATAGAATTTTTTTCCAAAACAAAATGTTTAAGGTTTTTAAGAAGGCATGGGATAGAAGCTCAGTTCCCAGTTTCAGAAGCTGTCATTAAAATTGTCTGCATGGCCATTTAACCATAGTTATCCTTACATATTTCCAGCTTTAGAGAGAACATAAAATTCAAGCATTGTCAGTGATTCATTTATACTACCATATGGCGTGATTCTACTTTCTTTCCAAATTCTTCAAATCTCTGGTATTAGACTCCAAATGTTTCCTGTACTTCTGTACTTAAAACCCATCCACACAGGCAGACAGACACAAGTATGCATCTATGCAATCATCTGCACATTTCTAATGGCTGGTACATTTATCTTTTTCCCTAGGATAAGTGCACTTGGTAAGTTCCTTCCATGTTTGTCCTATCTCTGCATGATCAAATGGTAGAGCGTGCCTCTGAGACTCACCACCAAGTTGTTTGAGATAGTACTCAGCTTTATAACTTTGGATGCTACTGGTATACTGACAGTGTTCCTATTGCTAGACTTCCTAAAACAGATACTGGACAGATAGTCATTTATATTGTAGCTGATTATCAAACATTTAGCTGAACTCCTCCATGAGCAATCTAGTCTGACAGTGAAATTAAATGAAGTAAGGGTATCTGGATTCCTGAACAATCCAATGTGAACCAATGCAAAAAATATAATAGTATCTAGATAAACTAAAATAACACGGGCTGAGAAACTTTATAGAGTTAAGAAATGTGGAGGAAATGCATTGATACCCAACGGAATAGAGGATTCTTATTTATTTTATCATTTGGATGGGTCCATTCGGATTTTAGGGAATATAAGAGGTCTTTTGGTGTCAATCAGAAAGTAGATGTAGGAGCCAGAGGAAATAGTTGTTCACACAGAGATCATTCTAGGAACTCTGTAGAGGATTATAAATGGAAGGCCCCTGAGATCCCCTTGTTCCTTGCCCTTTGGTTTCTGTGTTTATCTCCATCACAACTCTTATCTTATGTATCAGAATAGGTAAAAAAAAAAAACACACACACAAAAAAACCACCTCGTTTTCTAGACAATGGGCTCCTTCAGATGAGGGACTGTTCTTATCACACATATCATAATAAGTTTTGTGACAAAATACTCATATTCTAGAAAATAAACTTCTTTAGGACAGGGACTCTCCATTACTAGTTATTTTGAATCTCTGCTGCCTAACTTGGTGTATGACACAGAGTGGGCTCTCAGTTGTTTGCTAGCAATGCACAAAAGGAAGAGGAAGGGAAATGCCCATTTATACTTGGTTCACAATAATGCTTGGACACTTGGTGGACTGACAAGGACTGATGATTGTACTTTTTTGATAAGTTGTGAGTGACTTTTATAACAATCCTTGTTACTAGAACTTGTATTATGGTTTCAAAGTTTACCATATTGCCCTGCTGAGTTGACTGTGTTATTTGGAACCAATTAAGTATTTTGAAAAACCTTGAAAACAAATATTATGAAAATGGAGATAGTACCAAAAATGAAGATAGGAAAGATACAGAAGAATTGTTGTTAATGTGAACAGATTATAGTTTAGGAGTTTTTTTTATTATTATTATTTTCAACTAAATTCTGATATAAGTAAAAATATCTTATTTCTGCAAAGGTTCCATGAAGATGCTTGTTGAACACTTATGTACAGTCGTAGTGCTTTATGCTAGGAAAAAAACATGGATGCAACCTAGTTCACATCTTCAAAAATCTTAAATCCTAACTGGAGAGAGGTAAGGTCTTAATAAAGGCAAAAAATGTGTCACAGGTGTTCTTTTTGAAATGTGTTCAAGGCAGTGCTCTGAGAAACGATGTGGTCAATTGCACAGTGAGTCTGCAAGGACAAGAGTCTGACTTGGTAGAGGAGGTGACTTTTGAGATAAGCATTGAAGATAAGTAAGGTTGGCCGGGGAAATGAGGGAGGGGGAACAGGAAACAGTGTGAGTATAGACATAATCATATGATAGCCCAGAAGGCATATGCAAGTGGGAAAGGCAGCTGTGGGTTTCAGTGAAATGAGATCTGTACCATCAGGTGCTGTCAGGTGGAAATGGCAGGGTAAGTAGCATATTTGATAGCACCCAAGATAAGGCTCCCTTGCAAATTGAACTTGAAACAAGCTAGATATAAATACAGATCCATCAAGGCAAAGCACTTTATGTGTCAGTATCTATTAACTGGTTGATGCTAAGATGTATTTGTGTTGAATGGCAGGAGCTGGTGGGCCTGCCAGTCCCAGTAGGGTATAAGAGCAAGAGAGATTTTTTTCCCAAAGAGAAGTATTTGCTTACAAGTACACACAACCCCTGTTGTATTACAATGTGATTATACTTCAGGCTCTTCTGAGAGATAAAATTGTCTATGATGGAAATCAGAGGGAGAGCACAATGCAAGGCTGGGGGCTGGCTGGCAGCATGCAAGATCAAACTCTCTTTTAACTTGTATCAGACAAGGGATTAACATTGGATTTTGTGGTATTTTTGACTGATACTCATATGGTTCCATTAAGAATAATCTTGGGAAATTATCTGAATGCATCTACTCAAATGACAAGGATGGATAATAAATTATATCTCCAGAGCTGTCTTTACGAAGAGGGGAGGATTCTGTAGTTACACACTGGGGATTAGTCTTCACTCTGTATTTTCACAATTATATTATTTCCCCATCTTAAATTAGTAAAGTGGAGCTGATGGTTTTCCCTATACACAGGGAGAGCAAGCATATCACCTTATCCGGAAACCAGAATTCTCCTATTTTGTCTGTATCACTTGCAAGATATCATAATACAAATGATCCCCACTGTGATGAAAAATGCACATTTCTAAGCAGAATGATATCTGATTTAACATTGTGTTTGTGTTTATCCAGTATGCCCCTCTGAAAGGACAAATACATGCATTTCATTTACCATCTAATCTTTATTTTATTCCAACCATCTTCTTACCATCGATACAGGCCTCCGTAACTTCCAGACCAGATTTATGAGATAATAGACTGATGCTGTTGTCACAGAGATGATAGGAAACAATGAAAGTTTTGAGACCAGTAATATTTTTAAATTTCCCCCCCAATATTTTTATGAACTTTTACATTTACTGAGTTTCATGAAATCCAGCAATAACCAATTACAACTCTTTGTCCCTTTGCCCATGGTTAAATTTGATTGAAGTAGGACCAGGTCTGAATGTTCAATGACCATTTTAGATTTCAGCAACATTAATATTGTTGCTTTATCCATGAAAGTACTTTAGAAGGTTTAATTGTACTGATTGAATAGAAATTGTCAGTATTGTTATCATTGTAATTCACATACTCCAGGTTTCAATACTAGGGAGGTAAGAATAGCATTTCAGCAACAATTACACAAACAGTTGTACATTTACCAGTCCTTCCTTTAACTTCTTCCAAATAGTTCTGGAAAACCCCAGATTCTCTTATGGAACTGATGGACAAGTTAGTGTTCTTAGCAACTCTTAGCAACTAATAAAATTAGCTACTTTTCTCTTCTTATGCTGTGGCTTGCTCTAATGATGTCTGCTATTTCAATGTTCTCTCTTTCTGTCCCCATTAAACTATTTAAATGTTCTAGTAATTTTAATATCTTTCATATAGGTCACATCATCCCAGCTTCTTCTTGCCCCTGAAACCAAGATAAATATAATTATTCAGACTGTGAGCTACACTTTCAGATTGAAAATATTGTCACAGCTTATATCACCAAGTTTTCCAGTAAGAGGATCACTAGCTGTTTCTTGTAAATCTTTCTCTTTTTCAGATTTTGCATAAAGTAAGATATGATCTATAGTCAAATGAAGCACATCTATTCCAGTCATTTGTTTTCACTGTCCACTGGGGGAATGAGGGAAGGTAGGAGAAATGTCCCTGGTTTGACAACAGTGCGTAATTTACCCGTCCAGTGAATATTCTCTCTGGGTCAAACTGAAATGAGCCACCTTGTCAATTAGTATGAGCATCCTCTTCAGTAAACAGATCTGTCTCTTTGTACTGCTTCATTGTGTGGAGAAAAATGTTCCTCAAAGTGAGTTGTTAGTTTATTGTGGTACACATAAGAATTTAGTTTTGTGTTGGCTGAATCGTTTATATTTTTAGAACAAAAGATTATCCATTTTAAAAATATTCCCTCTGGGGTCGCTGTGATTTCTTAGAGAGTATATGGCAGATGAGGCAACTTTAGGCAAACATTGATGTATTCCAGTTTGGCCATAACTGAACTTCTGTTAGAGCAAGTGACACCCTCTCCCCAGCATCAGTTGCATAGAAACACCTACTGGGAAACCAACTCAAGTGATAATGGAGTTCATGCATGTCTGGAAGGCTGGAAGATGGGTAAACTCAGTAGTAACTAAAATGTAAAGTGAGGGTAAGTAGGCAGCACAGAGTGAATTTCATAATAGAAGATGAAGTCTGGCTCAACGGTCAAGATTCTGCTATAGGGCATGGAGGTGAGAAGAGAGAAGAAGTTCTGTTTACGGAGTGTTGCTGGTAAAAATAACATTATCTGTAATATAATAGATGACCCTTGCTTGTTCTTTCACTTCTGTTCCTATCAATAGGAACACATATGGACACTATTTTTTTTTTCTAGTGGAACTAAAAATACAAACACATATTTACACACTTATTTGTATAACAGATTAAAACCTCATTCCATGTATTGGAGCAGCCTAATTACATCCACATATAATCATTTGCATATGAAAAGTCCTTGATTTGCATGGACAATTATAAGTACTCTTTTTTTTGCTGATGCAAATGAAGAAACACCTTTGGAAAATTGGCTTCATAATTTCTAATTATATATCATTGAGTGGTACATACAGTTTTAGGGAAGAAATCGGCATCATTTTAGGAATAAGAAGTCATTTAGGAAGATTTTCTGTGGGAGAAGTGCTTGACAGAATATTTATTTTTCTAGTAATACTTAAAAATTGAGGATTCAATAGTCCAAAACTGAAAGAGATGAAGGACAAACTTGGTGGTTCCTGGATAAATACAGAATTGTATACTTGACTTTGTTTAACATCATTTGAAGAATTTTATGAATATTTTCATTAGAAACAACACAGGGTTGTTTATAATCTTTGCACAACTGAGGATTGAAATCCCTAAAAGGAAGCATTGTAGGAAGTCATTGATAAAGTTTAAAAGGGTAATATCTCTTGGTTTAGAAGGCAACAAACCATGCTACACATTTCAGTCACATCCCCCAGGTTTTTGTCTCTTTAAATAAATTTCAAGGTGTGTTAAATATTTCCCAGGGGACAGTGAAACTCTAACAACTCTAAACTAACAACTCTAAACTCTAAACTAACTCTAAACTAACAACTCACTTTGAGGAACATTTTTCTCCACACAATGAAGCAGTACAAAGAGACAGATCTGTTTGCTCATACTAATTGACAAGGTGGCTCATTTCAGGATTTTAGTCATTGTCAGAAAGCCCAAGATCTCTCAGAAGACTGATTTTTTAACATGATCTTTAATGTTGACTTTCTGTCCAAAGTGTTTTGTCTGTCTTAAGGTGTTTCTTCACAGTTATCAGTTATTTAGATATGTGAAATTGCTTCTTGGCATGAACACAAGCAGGAGGAGAAAATTTTCCGTTCCATCATTTATGTACTTTAAGTAATTACACTTCATTTATTGGGTCATGAGAAGTGACATTTTGTTTCTAAATGAATAGAGTTATAATGAATTCACCTCGGATAGTTAAATCTTAAGTCTGTAACTGAGGTGACTCTGCCCTTATAAAATGACTCTGTAGTAAGCCTTCTTTCCCCCTGTTTATCTAAGAATATAGCCATCTTGAACACATATAACAGATGCCTCCTGTATGGCTGCTGATTTCTCTATCCAAAGGGAGGTTGAAAATAGATCTTTTCAAAGGCTTTGGGAGGCTATGTAAGGAACACATAACAATAGTTCAGTGACTCAAAGTTCAAGTAGGTTGTATTCCCAGCTTAGAGGACAAGCCGTTTCCCTTCACTTTCTTTAAGGTCCAGATGGATTTGTATCTGCCACAATAATTCTGGGTATCGTTCTCCTCACACATTTCATTCTTATATTTTCAGATCTGTTAGCAATTCCATGAACTGTCATTGACTGGGCATATTGATTAACTTTAAACTTAGAATTGATTCTCAGTCCTTTCATTCATTCATATATACATACCCAGAGAGAGAGAGTGAGAGACAGAGACTGATAGAGAGACAGAGACAAAGAAGTGTGAATATGTATATAAATATATATAAAACTGAATATAAATACATGTATATTTATATATGTTTATTATATATATGTATACTGTGTATATGTGCATATATACACAATATGTGTGTATATATTCCAATTGAAGAGTTAATCCATAATGATAGTTTTTTTAACTGTCATGGGAGTAGGTTTTGAAATCTGAAGTATTTTTTTAGAACAATTCAATAATTAGAAGACCTTCTATATTTATAAGACACTTCTATAATTATAAGACTTGGGATATATGTTGTGTTTTTAGTAACCTTATCATGAAGGTGAGGTAAATATAACAGTCCCTCTTTTATAGATGAGAAGACTGAACCTGACAGGGTTTAAATGATCAGTTCAAATTGATAGCACTAGTAACTGAAGAGCCAGGGCTGAAATCAACCTCAAAGACCCTCGTTTGGTGCTCTAATTGTATTAGGTTTGTGTGTTCCTCTCTCATAGGTCTAAGAGCGCCTACCATAGCCTTGGATAAAGCATAGATTCTAAACTAATACTTGGTAAATTAACAGAAGTTACTTCCTTAGAGATCCCAAAATGTGCCCCAATCAAGTATGCCTAGTGGTCTCACCTGTTAGCCCAACTATAACGTCTTGAAAAATGCTGAGCGAAAGGGCTATAACTTAGAAGATAAAAATTGTCATCTTAAATATCCTGGATATTTATATCATGTTGTACACCACATATTTTGAGGCAGCTATGAGAAATTATGGGGGCTATGTTTAATGTATATCTCATTAAACAACAATAATTAATACCAATATACTATGGCCTGATGAAGTTTGCAGCCTGTCTTCTGCTCTGAAAATTTCTTCAAGGAGCATTTCAGTTTCCAAACCTGCCGTGCAGCCTCATCTGCCTGTTAACCACCCACTTGCTCTGTCTTATCCGGCCTCCTGTGAGACTCATCTTTATTACACTGGGCTGCAATATTTGCCCCACGTTTCATGCATATCTCTTTCAACCCCACCACCAGCTTACCACTTGGAGTTAAGCATCAGTACCAGAGCTGCTTTTTTATTTTCCTCAAAGCCGTCTAGGTCCTTAATACACGCTTCTTGCATGAATAATGCAATCTAAATAAACAAATTTTGTGTTACACTTATCCATCTGTAGGCATATTCTATCACATTCGGATCACCACAATTTAGGAGATATGAGAGGAGGTAAAAGGGAAATAGCGACTGTGATGAAGTGGATGCAGACTGAGGTCTTGAACCTAGGTGAAATGCCTGAAAAAACTGTAGTTGTGGCTGAGTTTATGTTTACATGCAACTTTCTTTAACAGATTGTAAGCTTTCGAAGATACCTATGAAACTTAGCACAGTGTATAGAAAAGAGTACATACTCAGCCAGTATTTGTTCTCCTGATCAATAGGAGATATTTATAGACAGGTGAAGAACATACCTGCACCCCTACTTCCTCCTTTGCATCCTCAAAATTTCACCATTTGGCTAACCATCTGCCCACAAGGTTAACGTTTGGTAAGAGACAAAACTGTGAAAAATAGAGAGGGCAGACAGTGCCCTTGCAGAATAAATGGCCTGCAGGATTAGTAGCTGTCCTACATCCCTCAACAGTCACGGGTCCTGGGCTGCCACTTAGGAGCTGAGAAAACGTACTCTTTGTGACATGTAGTACTCGTAACAGAGATAGTATGTCTTACAACAGGTAAACAGGCCTCACCCCCACTCATGGAGAATGCAAGAACACGGTCCTAGGGCCAGAATATGAACTTGCAGCTTAAGCTGGGCTTTGCTAAAACTTTGAAATGTATCTCGTAAGGGAAAGCTGATTTTTTAGAAAAGCACATAAAAGTTAAAAAGGTGCTAGCTTAACCATTTAATTAACACTGGGTGATTTTCAGGTACTAAAACATTAAATGGATTATCGTTTCCTATAAGTGGAGTCCAGAGCTCATATTGGCTCCTCGAGCTGCAATGTCTGTTAATGTAGCATCATGGGCAAGGGGAATCGGAGTTTTTCTACATTGTGAAGGAAACTTGTCATCATCTTTTCCAAGATCTGGTCATCCTGGGCCAATCACTGGGATTTGAATGGGATGGTCATGAGACAGATCTGCTCCCCTTAGGATCCTATATCATATCTGCTGCTCTGGGGACAAGCTGATAATGGTTTTGCACACAGGATCCTGGGGTTTCAGCAGATAAGAATTCAGACTTAATATTACCGAGGATGTTCAAAATCTTGTCAGAGAGAATAATTTCACATGAGGATGAATAAATAATACATTTGAAACTTAGCCTGCAAATAAATGATGACTTCTGAAAACTCTACCTATTCACATCCTATCTTTTTGAGCAAAATTGGGCTTACCTACCATATAGGCAGAACTGCCCTCCATTTCTAACTTTAATATTTCTGCTTTGGCACAGATATTCTTTTTTTCATTAGAGATTTTCAGCCAGTAGAGTTAATATCTGAATATTTTATTCTACATATTTACTTCCAGCTTAACAGGACTAAAGTTTGGTAGAGCAGTTTACATGTAAGGAATACTAATAAGAGTGAGCAGAGGAGGGGCATCTGGGTGGCTCAGTCAATTAAGCGTCCAACTTTGGCTCAGGTCATGATCTCCTGATCTGTGGATTCGAGTCCTGCATCGGGCTCTGTGCTGAAAGTTCAGAGCCTGGAGAATGCTTCAGATTCTGTGTCTCTCTCTCACTGCCCCGCCCCCCTTGCTCTCTGTCTCTCTCTCAAAAATAAACTTTAATTTTTTTTAAAAGAGGGAGCAGAGGGGCGCCTGGGTGGCGCAGTCGGTTAAGCGTCCGACTTCAGCCAGGTCATGATCTCACGGTCCGTGAGTTCGAGCCCCGCGTCAGGCTCTGGGCTGATGGCTCAGAGCCTGGAGCCTGTTTCCGATTCTGTGTCTCCCTCTCTCTCTGCCCCTCCCCCGTTCATGCTCTGTCTCTCTCTGTCCCAAAAATAAATAAACGTTGAAAAAAAAAATTTAAAAAAAAATAAAATAAATAAATAAATAAAAGAGGGAGCAGAGGAGAGAAAGGAAAGAGAACAGAAATACAGTAGACAGTGACCATGTCCCTTATATATGAGTAGTATAAAAGAGTGAGAATCTTAGGAAATCTGGTCAGAAGCAAGATATTTTGAGAAAGATTTAAAAAATGGCACAAAGAGTTATAGTAGACATTGCCACAACTTTTACCAAATAGTGGGCATGGGGGATTAAAAAAGAAAAGGCACAAATATAGGTGAACTACTAAGATTATTAGTAGAAATAAAAAATTGGCTAATGGATTCCCATACCTAAGTGCTTATAAGTAGAGTTTTGAATTTACAAAGAGGGATACATTTTGATACTTCCAAAAACAGAACTCATAGAAAATTTATTTTTGCTCTTTGTAACAAAAAATAAAATCACCAATAGGGTGTTTGAATCCATCTGAACAATAATGTTGCTGATTCCTTTGCATTTATCAATTTAGCTTAGAGTAGATGAGTATAATGTTGGGAAATGGCTGGAGGACCAGTCAGTCATTTTTGTTTTATAATATTCCTATCATGGTCTTAAACTCTAGTTCTCATGGTGCATCACCATATAACTTTCCAGATAAATATCTTGTCATATCAACTAAGCAGCCAACTTCTTAGGGGAAATCATGTATTTTACTTTTTTTCCCTGCCATATGGCGCCTAGAACAGTGCTGGCCACATTGAAACACACATATGCATACCCAAGACAAGCCTTCTCCTCCAAAATCCTCACATATTGAGAGGACTGGGTTAGAGCTATGTGGTGGGCAGCTCCCACAATGCTGCTCTCAGACAAATGCTGATTGCCTCTGGCAAAGAACTGTCTCTTGCAAGCATTTCTTTCTTTCTTTTTTTTTTTTTTTCAACATTTATTTATTTTTGGGACAGAGAGACACAGAGCATGAACTGGGGAGGGGCAGAGAGAGAGGGAGACACAGAATCGGAAGCAGGCTCCGGGCTCTGGGCCATCAGCCCAGAGCCCGACGCGGGGCTCGAACTCACGGACCGCGAGATCGTGACCTGGCTGAAGTCGGACGCTCAACCGACTGCGCCACCCAGGCGCCCCTCTTGCAAGCATTTCTGAAGACCGGAGCATCTCAGCATCTCCTCATTTAGCATGAGGACTAGCATAGAGTGTGTATCCAGTAATTGACAAAGAGGCATATTTTATTAGTGATTCTATTTAAGATGCAAGACAGCTTTGTAACCTGTACCTCTATAGCCCTTTCACATCATTGTTCTCTCAAAGGATTATTCAGCATAAGGTGGAACTAAAATTCATGAGAAAAAATTGGGTCAAATAAGCCTCAGGTGTTGAATGTGACAAGAGAGAATGTATATGACTCCTCTGAGCTGAGGCACTATGTGTCCTGAGATGAACCAGGCATAGGAGAGGGGGAGATTGACAGTCATGCTGAGAGGCTGGAATAGAAGCAGTGGCTGTGACTTGAAAATGGCACAGCTCCAAGATTTGGGAGCCATGGCGGAAGCAGGTGATGATTTGTTGAGCTATCTTAGTCTCCAAAAGAACAAGAAAAGACAGTTCCAATGAAGATGAAAAAGGATAGAATGTGATAAAAATAAATCTGAAGAAAAATAAGCATACAATAGGCACACATGTAAGTGTACTAAGTGTGCTTCCACTTTGGGGTCACTATCCAGATTGCCCTGGCTCTACAAAGCCACGTGACTCCTTTCTTCCCTTCCTTCCTTCCCTTCCTTCCTTCCTTCCTTCCTTCCTTCCTTCCTTCCTTCCTTCAAGTCACTACTTATTAACCATTTTATCAATGAGGTTTTCCTCAACCATCATGTTAAAAAAGAGCAGTGCATTTTCTCACACTCTGTATACCCTATTCTACCTACCCTGCTTTTCTCTATAGGAGTTTTCACTTCCCAAAATACCATTTTTTACTTACTTATTTATGGTCTGTCTCTTTTGAGTATAATGAAAGGTCCCGGAAGGAAGGAATGCTGTCTGTGTTTATTCTCTGCTGCCTCCCAGTGCTCAGAACTTAGTAGGGAATGAATGAATGAATGGCACCGAGAACAGGGAGTGCAGAATTCTGGATCCATCCAAATTCTTATTGGATGGGTATTCTGGATCTGCTGGGTAGTCAGATTTTCTCTATTGCCTTCAGTGTGTCATCTGTAATTATGTGAGTTAGGAGAGGTTGGGAGTAAGAATAACATCATATTTCCCCAGGGAAGAAGCTAGACTAGTCCATTTCTTTGCATTTCTTCTGGTTCAGAGTGCTGTGACTTTGTGATTTTATGATTTCATGATCTAAATGTTACATTTTCTCCCATAGTGAATCCTTTGCTTTCAAATTCAATAAATATCTCAATTTTACATGAAATTGAGACTGATTGATTGATTGATTGATTGATAAAAGCAAACATAAGACAAAAAAAAAAAGAAGCCTAAATAAGTCCTGATGCCATTGGTTCCACCAGTTACTCTTTGTTGGCAATTTGGCTAAAATATCCAATTTAACCAAGGGGAAGGGCATTCAAAGCAGTTTTACTGATGTATTTTCTTTTTTACCACCTGTTATTTAAAAGGATTGACCAAATACAGTAGGCAATTCCTTGGTTGTTATTTAGAGAAAGCTTTGAGCTTAAATCAATATGATATTTTGCTCTGTAGGTATTGAAAATCATTCTACTGCTGTCACTAATTGCTTTGGTATTCTGCAAAAGTACAAAGTGTCAGCTATTTATTAATAAATCTGTTTTTGTAATAGGGGGTGCATCTTTACTGTTTATCATGTACTAGCTGTAAAAAATACTGAATCCCTGAATAGAGCATGTAATGAAAGACTCTGTCAGTGTGTGGCACATCTCTTGATTAAAAAGCAGGTAACAGGATGCACAAGGAGAAGGACAACATACATACAATTCTTCTAAAGCCCTCATCGCCAGTGATCACTCTTACATGGATTAAAAGCTGTCAGATATAATCATTTATCAAGCAGTTGCGAAATGGGGAAATATAAAATTAAGAAAGAATTTCTGATGGCTTGTCATAGTCAGCCACTAGGCTAGGCTTGCATAGAATTCATGAGATTAAGTAGATAAAATACACATTTATTTTATTCTCTGGTGCAACTAAATTGAGAAAGGTGGTTTGCAAGACAGATTTCTCATCCCTTTTACTCAGCAGTGAGTGATAGAGAAAGCAGTCCTCTATCTTTATCTTTTCAACAGAGCTCTTCTAGAGAGACAAACTATAGCTCCAAACCATTCTGGGAAACAAAATTGTTTCCTCATACAAGGAGTGATGGAAGAATGTACTCCTTAATCATATCCAAGTCATCATGTACCCAAATTTAGTGCTACAAGTAGATTTATATTTATGGAGTATAATTTGGGGCGCATTGAGACAAACCTTTTAGCTCCCAAGGATTATTTGCATCAGCTTACCCCAGTTTCTGAAGTCATTGTTACTATGCTTACCAGCCATAGGGACCAAAGTCCCACGGATTATTTTTTCTGCTAGTTCAGTTTAAGGATGGTATCAATAAATAAACTGTATCAGGATGAAAAATATGAGATAGCTCCTGGGGACCCTGCCTTGGAACCTCAGAGGATCTAAACATGTTTATGGAACCTCCAATTAATCTAAACAGACAACAGGACTCTGATTTTAGAAAAGAAAAGAAAAGAAAACTAAAGCTTTTTCAGAACATGTGAATTAAATGTCTAATACCATGCGCCAAGCAAAGAGGGAGGAATACAAAATGATTTGTTCTTAGTGGGAGGCAAATGCACACACACACACACACATACACACACACACACACACACATATACAATAAATATGTATATATTTGTACATATATACACACACACATATACACACACTCACACACACACACACACACATATGCAATATGCCAACTGAGGGATGCATTATGTTGCTTGGGGTCTGTGACACACTGAGCTTGAGGGAAGGGTTTAATAAAGCTTTTGGAGAAAGTGATTCAGGGGGAGACTTCTATAAAGACTAAGAGGTCATCAGATAGACGAGGAAATTTAAAATATTGCAAAAGAAATGCAGGAAAAGGAAACCACCTTGCACAGTTCCTAGTACCTCTCCTACAGCTACTGCTTCTACTTCCCTCAGCCTAGCCTGATTCATTCATTTTTCTCTTCTGGAGCACCTTTCATTCATATAGTCCCATGTAGCTTAAGAGTATTTACATGTGTCTGCTCATTTGATATTCTAGCTACCTTCAGTAGTATATAGGTATAGCAAAGATTGACCAAGCACTAAAGGATATTTAAGTGATGATTTTCTAAATTTTTCCATGTAGAGTACATAGAAGTCTCTGTTCTACGTGACTAGGAGAGAAGTTAGTTTATTACATGTTGTGGGTATTATAGGAAATTAAGACTTAATGCTCTGGTTGAGAAAGCATAAGATATATGTGCACCAAAATTACCTCCTCTTTGTCTTGACCATGAGGATAAACTACATTTTTCAGCCTCTCTAGAAGTGAAGTGGGCCCAAGTAACTAAGTTCTAGTCAATAGAACACATATAAATCGATATGTGCCAGTTCTCAACCAAGCTAATCGAAATCCTCCTGCATGCTTGCCCATATGCTTTCCTTCTCTACTGGCTGAAATGGAAGAGCTCTGAGCATGTAAGGAAAAATAGAGCTGCAAGATGGAAGGATCCTGAACTTCTAAATTACAGTGTGGAAGGCCACCTGCAAAACACCATTATTGAACTGTTAAACAAATAAGAAATAAAGTTTTATTATGTTAAGCCATTAAATTTTGGGAGTTGTTTCTTAATCAGCCTTCCTTGATTAATATAGCAGAAGGGACATTGTTCTCCCAGATTTACAACAAAGGAAAGGATGATTCATAGAAAATAAAACTTGACCAAGGCAAAATGGCAAGTAGGTAATAGAAACTCCACTTGAGCACACATCATGTAACTCTGGAGCTGCTTCCATTCTCTACAATATCTTCTATGCGTAGAGGGCAGAGGACTGACTCTCTACTGCACAAGAACTAGGTCTGAGCATAAAAGCTACTTAATAACCAGTGATTAGATGAATGCAGCCAGTTGAATATATGCTTTGGCTTTGAGGATAAAACCCTATGGTTATGCTTCCTTCAAGAGCAGACTGAGCCTTTGTCCTTCTAGTTACTGGTAGAATATTGGCATGCTCTCCATTTTCTCCTACCCAGTTCCACAAAAGGCCTGTCTTTCTGCTTTTTCTTCAGCTTTGCTACTCAACACATAATCTATAGACTAGATATCCTTGGAAAGTTATTAGAAATACAGAATCCCAGGCCCCACTCCCAAGCCTACTGAACAAAAATCTGCATCTTAACAAAATATCCTGGTGATTCTTGTGCATATTAAATTTTGGCAAGTGTTGGTCTGTAGCATTGCTTTACCCTGATATTTGTTTTGTTTTTCTGAACTATAGTACTCTCAGCACCTGTTGTCTCTTCCAACTAGTATCATCTTCATCTCAGTAACTTTCTATGTATTCTCTTACCTTGACTGCAGCCTTATCTGGTTGCAACTATGTTGATGTATACAGACCTGCTTTGACCTATATCTAGCCTAGTTTTGATTTCCCTCCATGTGATCTAGCCATCCCAGACTGAGAATCTGGTACTAAAGGCAGACATCACTCTTGTAAATGTGTACACAAAGAAGCACATTTTAGGTGCTTTATGCTCATTAACATCTTAGTTAATTTAAGTGTCATATTAGCTATTGACAGGTATTGAATTGAAATCTGTGGGAAATGAGCTCTAGAATAGTTAATTACTATGTAAGTCTATATTAAGATGGAAACGATCAGAACATAAGAAGTTATCTTGGGAGGGCCTATGTTGTTAGGCACCTGTTTCCATTAATTTTGGGGCTAATCAGCACTTGATAATCCTTCTCTAGTACATAGCATGTTGGTTGGCTCTCCTTTTATGGCATTGTAAAAATAAAAGTAATAATATCAACTCCCTGCATTTATATGAGAATATATCACTGCTCTTAACTGAAATACCTCAAAAGTCAGCAAAGATGAGTCATAGCATCCCATTTCAACCTTCTGCATCTTATTGCTACCTGGGCATCCAGCTCTGACAATCGGCCAAGAACAGAAGTGTAGAGGCTTATACGTAGAATTAACACAGACAGCTGTAGTCTCTAAACTGTGGCTCGAATATTTTAATAGATTGTATTTGGAGTCTCTGAACCTGAAATTCAATTGCTTAAAAATAATTCTGGCCTCTTATTTATTGGGAACCTGAGTGTGTGGCCCATTGTTCTCCAGCTGCTGACATGTAAGGGATTTTTGGTGGCATCATCGACAGCTGTCCTTAGAGTGTGGTAAAGAAGACTGTGTGTTTTTGGGCTTAGTGGCTGGGTTTCAATTCTGACTCCATCTTTACTTGCTTTATGAGCTTGAAGAATTTGTTTAACCTCTCTAGATCTCGGTTTCCTCATCTAAAAATAGATTCACAGGGTTCTTGTGAAGTTAAATAAGACATGGAAAGTACTTAGAACAGAACAGGCAGCAGTACAAGATCATAAAGAAAACACAGGCATTGTCTCTTGTGCCCATTTGCAGCATTGTCATCCTCAGTAGGTGTGGAAAGAAAAGAGTTAAAAATAAACTAATCTTTATCTTTGGCTGAGATCTTTCCTTCTATTTGGATGAAATAGCACAGTAGGTGGGGACTCTAGGCTGGCAAGTGGCCACATGTAGGCATTAGACATAGAAGTTAAAATAGTATTGGCTAATTCATTTTCTTGAATATTGACCTTACTTTCTTCCTGAAGAACTAGCTGTCCTAAGTCTTCCTGTCTGATTTCCAACATGGTCACTATTATGCATGGCCACAGCTTTCTTGAGTTGATCCAATACATAAAAACAAAATGTTTTCTCTGAGTTTCTCTATCAGTTCCTGGCTCTGGGAGTTCTGCTTTGAGAGCAAGCTTTCTTATAGTGATCAATATTTGTGTGATAAGGAGCAACGGCTTAGTTGTCAACCATCATGGTTCAGATGCCTCTTAAGACTAAGTGTCTTGTGCGATTCTGATATTCCATCTCACATTTCCCTCTTCTGTGGTGTCCAATCATTCGTTAATGATACCAAAGCGTAACACATTTCAGGGTATTGTATACTCTTCAGATCTTTCAGAACTGCTTTAATACCATTTTACGGGCCTGTGCAATTCATCCAAACCCTTAAATCATTTTTCTTTCCCCAGCTTAAAGCCTTTCAATTCTATACCTCCACCGATAAGGCTTAACATTATAACAGCTTAAGATGATGTTGCTGTTAGACATGTAAGGGGGAAATAACTATTGTATCATTGTCAGTGTTTATCATCAGGTTTTTTATGGTGCACATCACAGAGTACTAAGACAACCAACATTTACCAAATTCTATTTTCATATTTAGAAAATGTCTTTGAACAGGAAATGACAATTGTGACAATGTTAACTGACTTGCTTCCAGTATATTTTCAGCAACGTTATTTTCAGAATAATCAAAGCCTCACATTGGACTTATTACTTTTCTTTAAGAACAAATATTAAAAAGCAAAAAAAACTAATATGCATTGCTATATTATAAAACAAAATTGAAACTTTTTACTTTTTTATTGGAAAGTTTAGGTTTTCTCAGACCTACTCTATTTCTTTGAACCCAGTATTTTTCCTTTTGACTTTCTTGGCATGTCAGTCATAACTCATTTTCCCTCTTTTCGTAACATTCTTATCATTGTGGAATAATTATTTTGGTACCTTCTGTATTCCCTGTTATTGAAGGACAATTTTTCATGTCATAATTATTGAATTATTTACTTTATTTACCTTGATTAAGGCCTTGTACATAGTAGATGCTCATTAAATATTTCCTGAAAATTGACTGCCAAAATGAAAAGAGCATAAAATATTAACTAGAAATACTGGGTTATAATTTTGGTTCTGTTCCTAGAAATATGCCTATGGGTAAGAGGGGCAGACAGACTCTTAAATTGGCCCTGTATTCCCTACCTCTGGATGTTTACACCCTTGCGTGGTTTCTTTCTCTAGAGTATAGGGAGGTCTGTGACTTGCTTTTAATCAATATTTGGCAGGGTGATGAGATGTATGAGAGTACATCATTATATCATGCAGCATTGTAGTTCTTGCCTTCTTAGGGTATCTCTCATTCCCTTGGTGACCTTGAGGAAATAAGTGGCCATAGTGAGGAATTCCACATGGCAAGGACTATGGATGGCATCTAGGAGCTGAGAGAGGCCTCCAACCAATAGCCAGTAGGAAACTGAACCCCTCAGTACAAAGACCATAAGGAACTGAATTCTTCTAATACCTAAATGAACTTAAAAAGTGGGTTCTGCCTCAGTCGAGCCTCAGATGAAACTTTAACCCTGGATGACATCTTTATTGCAACTATGTGACACCCCAAGTAAAGAACACAAACTCTTCTCCAGACATATGACCCACAAAAACTTCAAGAAAACAAATGTGAGGTTTTTTTTTTTTTAAGTCTGTGAAAATATCATTAAACAATAGAAAACTAGTACATGGCACAAAAACAGACACATAGACCAATGGAATAGAATAGAAACCCCAGAACTAGACCCACAAACGTATGGCCAACTCATCTTTGACAAAGCAGGAAAGAACATCCAATGGAAAAAAGACAGTCTCTTTAACAAATGGTGCTGGGAGAACTGGACAGCAACATGCAGAAGGTTGAAACTAGACCACTTTCTCACACCATTCCCAAAAATAAACTCAAAATGGATAAAGGACCTGAATGTGAGACAGAAAACCATCAAAACCCTAGAGGAGAAAGCAGGAAAAGACCTCTCTGACCTCAGCCGTAGCAATCTCTTACTCGACACATCCCCAAAGGCAAGGGAATTAAAAGCAAAAGTGAATTACTGGGACCTTATGAAGATAAAAAGCTTCTGCACAGCAAAGGAAACAACCAACAAAACTAAAAGGCAACCAACGGAATGGGAAAAGATATTTGCCAATGACATATCGGACAAAGGGCTAGTATCCAAAATCTATAAAGAGCTCACCAAACTCCACACCCGAAAAACAAATAACCCAGTGAAGAAATGGGCAGAAAACATGAATAGACACTTCTCTAAAGAAGACATCCAGATGGCCAACAGGCACATGAAAAGATGTTCAGCGTCGCTCCTTATCAGGGAAATACAAATCAAAACCACACTCAGGTATCACCTCACACCAGTCAGAGTGGCCAAAATGAACAAATCAGGAGACTATAGATGCTGGAGAGGATGTGGAGAAACGGGAACCCTCTTGCACTGTTGGTGGGAATGCAAATTGGTGCAGCTGCTCTGGAAAGCAGTGTGGAGGTTCCTCAGAAAATTAAAAATAGACCTACCCTATGACCCAGCAATAGCACTGCTAGGAATTTATCCAAGGGACACAGGAGTACTGATGCATAGGGGCACTTGTACCCCAATGTTCATAGCAGCACTCTCAACAATAGCCAAATTATGGAAAGAGCCTAAATGTCCATCAACTGATGAATGGATAAAGAAATTGTGGTTGATATACACTATGGAATACTACGTGGCAATGAGAAAAAATGAAATATGGCCTTTTGTAGCAACGTGGATGGAACTGGAGAGTGTGATGCTAAGTGAAATAAGCCATACAGAGAAAGACAGATACCATATGGTTTCACTCTTATGTGGATCCTGAGAAACTTAACAGGAACCCATGGGGGAGGGGAAGGAAAAAAAAAAAAAGAGGTTAGAGTGGGAGAGAGCCAAAGCATAAGAGACTGTTGAGAACTGAGAACAAACTAAGGGTTGATGGGGGGTGGGAGGGAGGAGAGGGTGGGTGATGGGTATTGAGGAGGGCACCTTTTGGGATGAGCACTGGGTGTTGTATGGAAACCAATTTGACAATAAATTTCATATATAAATAAAAAAAAAAGGAAAAAAAGTCCAAAATAAAATCGAATTATGATAGATTAAAAAAAAAAAAAAAAGAAAACTAGTACAGTAGGTGACTCACTGAATATTGGTCTCCATAGTTGCAAAATATAAATAAAAATAATCTGTTTTATTTTACTCATGGGATTTTTTAAAAAGTTAAAATAGAAGGCAGTATATTAAAGAGCACTATGCATCCCAGTGTTTATAGCAGAACTGTCAACAATAGCCATATTATTAGCCCAAATGTCCATCAACTGATGAATGGATAAAGAAGATGTGGTATATATTTACAATGGAATATTATTCAACAATCAAAAGGAATGAAATCTTGCCATTTGCAACAACGTGGATGTAGCTAGAGTGTATTATGCTAAGCAAAATAAGTCAGTCTGAGAAAGGTAAATATGTGATTTCACTCACGTGGAATTTAAGAGACAAAACAGATGAACCTAAGGGAAGGGAAGGAGCAAAAATATAAAAACAGAGAGGGAGGCCAACCATGAGAAACTCTTAAATACAGAGAACAAACTGAGGGTTGCTGGAGGGGATGTGGGTGGGGGGATGGCCTAAATGGGTGATGGGTATTAAGGAGGGCACTTGTTGGCTTGAGCACTGGGTGTTCCATGTAAGTGATGAGTCACTGGGTTCTGCTCCTGAAACCAATAAAGTTAACATACGCTGTGTGTTAACTAACTTGAATTTAAATAAATTTAAAAAAATAATAAAATGCTAAAAACACTATTTGAGCATTGTATTTTATTTTTTTTTAATTTTTTTTAGCGTTTATTTTTGAGACAGAGAGAGACAGAGCATGAACAGGGGAGGGTCAGAGAGAAGGAGACACAGAATCTGAAACAAGCTCCAGGCTCTGAGCTGTCAGCATAGAGCCTGATGCGGGGCTCGAACTCGCGGACTGCGAGATCATGACCTAAGCTGAAGTCGGCCGCTCAACCTACTGAGCCACCCAGGCGCCCCTTGAGCATTGTATTTTAAAAGAAACACTTTATTAATGTGATCCCATTTATTCTTTGAATAACCCTCTGAAGGTTGTACTATTATCATTCTCTGTGATAGCCAAGTGAACTGTTACATACCTATTTTACAGATGAAGAACCTGAATCTCAGAAAGGTCAAGTAACCAGCTTAAGGCAACACAGTTATAAATGAGGGAGCTCAGATTTAAAGTGACAAATATAAATTCCAAACCCTGGCATGTTCTGCTGATTCGTAGTAAACTGAAGTATGCTGAGAAGCATGTAGGACCCATACCTATGTTTTTAATTTTTCAGGATTCAACTGGGAAGATTCAATCAACATTTAAAAATTATAGTAAATAATAAAATTGTTAGGTTTCGTTAAATAAACTCATTCCCTAAAACTCTCTGTCACAATTGCTATATCCCTTAACAAGTTTTATTTAACAATGACCACAATGAAAGCAACATTTATCAGGGACTTACTGTGTGCTAGGCCATCTTTTGAGCACATGACATATATTATCTCAACAAGAAATGGAAAACCAAACTTTTTTTTTTTTTTAATTTTTTTTTTCAACGTTTATTTATTTTTGGGACAGAGAGAGACAGAGCATGAACGGGGGAGGGGCAGGGAGAGAGGGAGACACAGAATCGGAAACAGGCTCCAGGCTCCGAGCCATCAGCCCAGAGCCCGACGCGGGGCTCGAACTCCTGGACCGCGAGATCGTGACCTGGCTGAAGTCGGACGCTTAACCGACTGCTCCACCCAGGCGCCCCTTTTTCTTTTCTTTCTTTTTTTTTTTTTTTAAATTTTTTGGAAAACCAAACTTTTAATTAATGACCTTTTTCAGTGAAATTACCACCTTTAGTTTTGTTCAGTCTTAGGAAGTAACCAAAATAAGCCTGAAAAACTCATTTCTGTTCTCCATTATGCGAAGAGCTTGCTACATCATATTATGGAAATTTTGAATAAACATCAATGAAGTATAGAGAGGCTTTTGCAAATAGTGCCTGTAGCAAATAATGCTAATCTTTAAATCCTGCCTTGGCCTATGGGTGAAGGGATTTGTTGGAAGGCACATTTCTGGTCCCTTGCTATTGCTTGTTCATTCTTTCTTATAGGAGAACCTGATATCCACTGGGCCATTCTATCATCAGATAGACTCATGATGCCAGAAAGATAAGAGACAGGCTCCAATTTCTGTTTCTCTCTAGTTGCCTGTCTCCTTGCTTGATTTAGAAGGGCCAGTGCTTTAATCCCTACTTTCTCGGCAGTAAAACAATTAGGCCCGGCAACTTCTTAAAGGCACAGATGAGAAGATATATAAGGTATGCTTTATGTGGGGTGCGTTAACTTCAAGCCCATTAGGGAAAGACTAGGAACCCCCCTTTTTGCATCGGGTCCAAATTGCCTTCCTCCGTTCATTACCATCACAACAATTTCTGATTCAGCCCCATTTGTCTGTGTGTGCAGTTCTCAATCAGTTGTGATATGGGGGGCAAAAATGGTGCCTTTTTGCTGATGGAGGTTATGTCATTGTCCCTCCTTTGGAGAAGTGCCTCTAATAAATTATTTTTGAAAGTCTATGAAAATGAGTCCCAAACCTGTATTACCTTTTGTTTATATAATTCTAATCCAACTCCCTCCAATTTCCAATTGCTTACAAGTTATTCCCAATTGAATATTATATTGCACGTTGAAATTAACCACTTTGATTCCTAAATTGTGATGATGAGCATGTGGAGAGCTAGTTAAACCTATAACTTCCCAGATCCTTCCTCATTGGATCTTGATTGGATCATAGAATTTGTACTTTTCATGGGTGCCTGAGGTGATTATTGTGCTACCAGAATGTTTAATAAAGTGTGATTGACTTGAGAGGCTGAGAGACCTCTCAGTTACTCCTTGGCAATATCTCTCCTTCTTCTTAGTCATCCACCATGCACCATGAAATCCATATTATACTCTGTACCTATGGTGTCAGCTTACCTGCAGCCAGCCATTTGATGTCAAGAATGCTTAAACTCTAAAACAGATTCCTCCCCTGATTTTATAACAATACCCTGGCTGCATCAGAATCTTTGTTCAATCAAACTGTCCTAGGGGTGTGTGTGTGTGTGTGTGTGTGTGTGTGTGTATAATTTTGTTATGGAAAATTTCAAACATACAAGAGACAGAATAGTTTAATGAAATTTTACCCATTGATAGCTCTAACAATTAACCATTAATCTATACCTCACTCATTTCTCCTCATCCCTGTTTTTTTTTGAAACAAATCTGTTATCATATCATTTCACTTATAAATATTTCAGTATGACTGAAATATGACATTTTTATCATATGACATATTTATGACATATATATGACATAATATGACATAAATATGACATATTTATCAGTATGACATTTTAAAAACTTCAATACCATTATGATGCATATAAATAATATTAAAACAAATAAGAATAATAAATAATTCCTTACTATTAACAACTTTCTAGTCAGTAGACGTTAAAATTTTCTCACATGTCTATCGTCTTTAGTTTATATAATCAGATTCCAAATAAGGAACATACATTGACTTTAGTTGATATATCCCTTAGATCTGTTTTGAGTTTTGTCTCCATATCTTATCAACCCTTTCTACTTGTTGAAGAAACCAGATTATTTTTTCCTAGAACATATACCATGGTATTGTTGATTGCATTTTCTGTTATTTTCATTTGCTGTAAGTTGAAGTTAGACTTAGGGAGTTGATCACATTCAGATTCTGATATTCAAGCAAGAACACTTCAGAGGTAACCTCAGAGGTAGAATTGTTTGTTTTCATTAGGGACTCATAATATCTTCTTGTTTTGCTTTTTAGAGATGTTAGAAGCCATTGATAATCAACATCTTAGTCCATTGTTTTGTTATGGTATGTTATATGTCATATGGAGAGATTCTAATTCTTTCATTCTTTCTTTATTCAATATCTAGAATATTTTCTAGAGAGGGAGAGAATTTCCTTCATTAACTACTTGTTTACCTTGCGGTATATTCCTTTTGGGAAAGGCAAGTGAACTACCTGACTCCTTCCCTTTATTTACCAGTGGTCATTAGATTCCTGAGCTTCTTACAAAGATGACCAGGGAGTTTTTAAAAATAAATATCATGATTCATTTTTATGAATTTGATAGTATTTGAAGTACTTCCATACATTGCAATTATCATCCTCATTGATGTTCATACTTCCTTGTCTCCTTACCCAAGATCTTTTCAGTTTCATGATTCCTTCTGCCTTTAAGTCCACTCTACTTACCATATATTACATGTGAACCCGATACCATTCAGCTGGCTTTTCCTCCTAACTGCTTACCTGCTCCATTGCTACTGGGAAGAAGAGTGGGACTAAGTGTAGACTCTGTTCTGTTCTCTGCCAGTTATGATTATGCTGAGATGTTCTGTAGGCAGTTGGATATATGCTTCTGAAGTTAACAGAGGCTAAGCTTGGAGATAGAGGTATAGGAAACATTCCTTGTAAGTAGTACTAAAGTCATCAAAGACAATGAGATGCTCCAGGGAGACTGAATTAATAGTAAGGTTACAGCCCCAGATTATACTAACATGGAAAAAATGGGCAGAGAAAAGGGAGTACGCGAGAGGAAACCAATAGCGTGGAAGAAAACTAGGCAACAAAGCCAGGGTGATTTAAGAGAAGGGGAAGGGAAAGACAACAACTAGATGAGGGCTTGTGGGATATTTTGAATTCATCATTTAAGAGGCAGTTGATGCCTTTTATCAGATGAGCAAAAACTAGCTCCGATTGGTTAGGCAACATGCCTCCAAATCATAGCTGATAAGAGACCTAATGAGGATCTAATGTTGGTAGTCAAGCTCCAAATACTCTGCTCTGGCCACTGTGGAATGCTGATCAATCAACTGCATTGTAGTTTCCATGGAAAATTGTCATCTGCTTTATTCCTGGAGGTCTAATTCATTATAATGTCATCCTAGCTAGATGGGATTTAGAGTCTACTTGAATGTCCCTGATGGCTGCATCACAGATCCAAAATCTCCACACTCTCAGCCTCACATAAAATGTTAGGAAAGAGGCTAAATTCTCAATATCTTCTGGCATTAGTATCCTCTGCTCTGAAGTATGATCCCTCAGTTCATAGCTGCCTGAGGACAGACTAGTCCATGTGTGTTGGGGGAAGAGAGGTGCCCACCTGCATGCATTTATTTGTGTGCAGTCATATGCTGATGATATTTCTGTGATTGAGGACTGACATACATTTTTCTCCACACTCAGCCATTGTTCTAAACCCCATAGATTAAGGACTTGTCCTTTACAGAATCAAGCTGGGTCAGTTCCAGGTTCTCCAGTCCTGAAATTGCAGTGGCTATACAGTTCAAATATAAGAAGGAGGGATCAGCAGTATTTCGGAAAGTCTAATCAGAGAGCCAGAACCCTACACAACTTGACTCAGTCAAGTTGTCTGTGTTTTTTCCCCAAAGATCCTCTACCTAAGATTTCTCATCTGGGTAAATTTGTCTCTGTAGTACCTGTTCTCGTATTATTTTCCCCTTAAGATTTATCCTTTCCCTTCAAAGTTTTTTCTGTCTTTTCATTTATGTGTCATTCATTCATCCATCTGTTTGTCCTTCCTACTGTCGTATCCATCCGGCCTTATTCCTCTCACTACATGGAACATAGGGACTTTCCTCTGGACTCTCCTAACACTGCCTTCATACCTCTATCATAGCACATCACAGTGAAGTTACCTGTTTTCTCTTTGAGGAAGAGGAAGTGTTTTATATTGTTGTGTCTCACATAAGTAGGAGTTCAGTAATAATTATTTACTGTAGAGGAAAATATGTGTTTAGAGCTTAGTATTTGAAAATTACCTAGTCTATTTGAGTTGAGTTTCCCAAATATTCAGAGATTGATAAGGCTGAAATATAAGTGAAACACAGCAGAAATTCAGGGTTTTTATAATATATTTGACTTAGCATTTATACACACACACACTCTCACACATTCACACACACTTCATATAAATGCTATTTAATATAAAGCTTCAATATAATCCTGGGGATATATATGCATCTGTGTTAAGGGAAGGTAGACATCATCTATGTGTGTGGAATATAAGCAGGTACATTTGGTGAGTCCCATAATGAGTCCAGAGGAGAGAGATAGTATTTCTAACTCTAAAAGAACAACTCAAATCTCTCCTTACCTCCAACCACCTCTTTTTTGGGTCTGGGTCTCCTTGTTTTGAATGTATGTAACATTAACTGCTTGTAGTGCCCAGTATATTCTAGAATGGTGAGCTATTTCATATCAGTGGTATACTTACCTTGGACATTTTGAGCTACACTCTAAGCAACAGAGGGCCAAGATCATGCCTTATATTTATGTTACCCACAAAAGGTCTAGATAGGAGTTGCCACATAGTGGAAACTTAGTGAACTTTCAAGGATGAATGGATACCTATGGAGAATCCACGCATGTTCTCTTAGTTTAAACAGCATGCAGATTCAGGGGCAAAAAGCACATGATTTCTATGGTTAAGCATATGACTCTTGTTTCAGCTCATGTCAAGATCTCATGGTTTGTGAGTTCGAGTCCCGTATCGGGCTTCATGCTGATGGTGCCAAGCCTGCTTGCGATTCTCTCCCTCCCTCCCTCTCTCTCTCTGTGCCTCCCCCTCTCAAAATAAATAAATAAACTTTTTTTAAAAAAGCACATATATTCCAGTAGCCCTATTAGAAATTGTTTTACTGTGTTCCTCAAAGAAAAATAGAACCAAATATCTCTCTGGTTTGGGGGTTATAACTGAAGTTTTCAAAGCAGAAACACCCAATGAAAAAGGATCATATCGTTGTGACTTCTGTGGTCCTTTTCTTAGGGTCTCACTAAAGCAAGAAGACAGGATAATGATGACTGGGTTTTTCAGAGGAAGTTTATCAGGCTTCTCTGTGAGAGAGTTTAGATGTGCTTTTAGTGTTTGAAAGACTTCCCAGATATGAATACAGACATTCAGCAAAAAGTTATTGTGTCCTGAATAATTTCAACACCACCAATGGAGACAAAAAATGACCATCTATTTATATTTCTAAGAATTATTCTTTTTCATTGTGTTCATGAAATCTGCTCTCTTGAATGTCTAGAAGAAATGTCATCACTAAATATTTAATACTATTGGGTTTCCAACTTGAAAAGAAGAAAAAAATTGGAAGAAAAAGAATACTCTCAGTGACAATTCTTTAAATTTTTGATGCCTGCTTCCTTTTCCAAAGAACAATGAGTGTTTCTTAACAAATTAATCTGGCTGTTATATATTAAGCTTTCTAGTTAGTCTTTGCCACCTTCACCACTTTTGCAAAATCTGTAGAGATTTTCTTGGTCCATATTTGGTATTATATGTTTGTTTCTCTTACTCTCTACCTCGTGAATATCTTTCATCTCCCTTGAAGGGCAGGGACCAGTTTCAGTGATGCTGAGTTACGTCTCTATTTGTTTTTATTGAGATTTAATTGACATCTAACATAGTGTTAGGTTTAGGTGTACAACATAATGGTTTAATATATGTATATACTGTGAAACGATAACCACAGTAAGTTTAGTTAACATCTATCACCACACAGTTACAAATTTATTTTTTCTTGGAATGAGAACTTTGAAGATACACTCTTCTAGTGCCTTTCAAATATACAACACAGTATTAGCTATAGTCACTGTGCTATACATTGTATCCTCAGGATTTATTTTTCTTATAACTTGAAGTTTGTATCTTTACTGGCTCCTGCATATGCAGTATTTAGGATGTCAGACTAGGCACTGAGAATTTTAAGATCATAAATCTTGAAATTACAAATCAGACAAGCCTAACTTTCTGGTATGTATTTCACGATGAAAGGTAAACACATTATATGGATGCAATTTTCTCTAAATTGAATAAAGAGTGCAATTTTCATGGCTTTGTTATAGCATTTAGTGCTTTTGAGGATTATCATTTTATTTATGGATCCTTAAAACTCAATCCATTTAAGAGGTAAAGAAAGTCATTCTGGTGGCTTGGTAAGTCACCAGGTTCTTTTTTCCTTCAGTGGAGGACAGTCTCCTGAATCACTGATAGGCGTTTCAGCCCTAATAAAAGCTACACTCATAATTGTCTGAACAGTTGTCCTGAGATTCAATACATTGATCAAAACACTTGTTCAAAATTGCCTTCTTAGTAATTGGTTTGTTGCCCCTTTGTTCCTTTTTGTTGTTGCTGCTGCTGCTACTTCCTGACCACAGCTGCCCACTAGACCAGTCTCAAATAGTGTCTTCTCTGAAGAAATGAAATCATTCCATGAATGTGGCCACCTGCATTGCCTTTTTCAACAGAAAAGGAGAAATGGACACATGTTAGCCATTGTATCACCCCTAATTCTGGTTCTGGCTCTAACATTAATTGTTTTGGTATTGACCAAGCTGCTTAACAACTCAGGGCCTTGGTTTTCTTATTTAGAAAACACATGGATTTGACAGGGTGTTTTTCAGGATCCCTTCCAGTTCTTACTTCCTATGATTTTACATGATCAAATGAAATAAAATCCATTGAGTGCTGTATGAACACAAGGGATTACTACCTAGATGAAGATAATTAAAGAAGGGGGTGGGTTGAAATTTTGCCTCAATTTTTCCACAAAATTATTCATTATATCAGTATTCTAGTCACTGTACTCTCTGCTGAGAGGAGGGGCAAGTCAAAGAGTGATCTCTTATACAAGTGTTATATGATGCTATTCATTTTCTATAATATATTTAAGATGCATGTGCTTGTTATTGTCCCATTTCCCTCCCTCCCTCCTCCCCCTCTCTGTCTCTCTGTCTCTGTCTCTGTCTCTGTCTCTGTCTCTCTCTCTCTCACACACACACACACACACACACACACACACACACACACACACACACCCCAGATACTTACTAGTGATTCTACAATTAAAAGTTATGTTGCCATTAGGTTTATTTTTCTCTATGGATATTTTGTTACCACATTTTACAAGGCTGTTGTGGCCAATGTTGTCTTTTATAACTTTTCTTCTCTGTTGTATATCTGGGTCTTTATGCTATGTAAACATTCCAGCTGTGTCCTTAATGCCAAATTAATTTCCTCCAAAGTTCATTTTCTTAGTCTAGTTCTATATGATGGGGACAAACTTATAAAATATTATTTCTTTCCAACTAACTTCCTCCTTCCCCTCCCCTCCCCTCCCCTCCCCTCCCTTCCCCTCCCCTCTCCTCTCCTCTTTCTTGTCCCTCTCAACAGAGTAAATTCTCCGGCTTTGAATCAGTTTTTATTCTATAGACCTATTATGAAAATGGATAATGCATGCAACTGGAGGCTAGTGCCTGGCTTCAGTTAATGGGGACAGTGGATTACTAGAGAAAGGAGAATGGATGATCTGGGGAGAGAGATAGTGTCAAAGACAAACTGCTTATTTCAAGCTGCCCATTCCTACCTGTCTCTGCATTTGCTAGAGTCAACCAGTTTTGGAAAACCTCATTATGCTAGCCTCAGCTCAGGGCACTCAGGAACCTTAACTGTTTAAACACTTAACTCAAGTTATCTTGATTATTGCTTCAGAAATTCGAACCCACGAAGTGTAAACTGTCTCCTTCTAGAGGATGTGATTAAATGCTGTTCAATGACAAGAGGCATATCAATCAAAATAGAAGTTCTAAAATATATTCCATAAACATCAGTTGAGCACCCACTATGTAATCTTTCCTGATGTGGTGGATTTTCATAGGTTTTTGCTTGCTTAGTATCCATATCTCCTTTGATAATCATATTTTAATTTTCCACCAGGACACTGGTTTTCAAAAATTTTTAATATCACCTACCAAAACAATGTATTTAATACTGCAACCTAGTAAACAGTGTTTAATAGTGAATAAATTTTTTTATAAAATAAAAAATTTTATTACCTGTTTTACCCTCTGATATTTTTCTTCTTGTCTCTTTTGTTCACATTTTTTTTCTTGCATACTGTCCCCTTCTATTCCCTCTACTAAAAAACTAAAAACAAAACAAACAAACAAAAAAGTATTTGGTTGCAACTCACCAAACTGATTTCATCACGTACTAATTGTTCTTTCCAGTTGTTTTGGAAGACTGTCCTACGGACCACCCTTTCCTCTGTGTTCAATACAAGTACTCTGGTAGAATCCACAGAACTCTCAAATCTAATTATAGAACTTGTGAAGTAACACAATCAATGTATAGTGTTCCCCTGGCCTATGTGATCTGTCCAGTTGGAGATGTGACCTAGCCTGATAAGTCACTCTGAATTTTTATTGTTTGGCGGGACATTCTCTCCTTTCTGACAGATTTGAGGTGATGAGTGTGGACTCTAGAGCTACTGCACCTGTCTCACACAGAAGATAGGAGATCTGTCTGAAAAATGAAAGTTACTTTTGGAGAGACAGAAGGAAATTTTACAGAATAGAGACCTAATGTTGGGATGGGTTAACTGATTGGTCCAAGATCACATATGTAAAATTTATAGAGTTAGAATTAGCATAGGTTTGTTTGATTCCAAAGCGGATGCTCTTTGTATTCTGTTACCTTCCAGTAAGGACCTTACAATAGTGTTGTAAAAGCAAGGGCACAAGTAAAGCTAACTGTTGGATCTGGGTAAGAGGAAAGCAGCCCAGTAAGGGAACAGCTTCATAAACTAAAGGTGACAGAAACATGGGGAGAGGAGTGTGTGTGGCGGTGGGTGGAGCGTGTTGAATTTGGACAAAGAATTTGCATGTGGGGTAGAGCAGAAGGTTGGAGAGGTAGGCTTGGCCCAGAAGATGTAGGCATTTATATTCTTATGGTAATTTTACTTTATTTTTAATTAAAGGGAGGAAATTTTATGAATCTTGGAAACACTATCCTTCCCCAAGGCTAAAGGGATAATCACTTACACGTTCAATTATGTATCTCCCCAAAGAATAAACAATATATAATGAACTCCAGGTATACACAACAAATGTCTTTCATTTTAGCAAGGTGTATCCTCTAAAAGTGAAGATTTTCTGCAGTGTAAGGTGGGCTGCCAGTGTTGCAGGGTTGCATGTTTTGGGGGAGGGTGATGAGAAGAGTATTGTTTCTCATTTAATTTTCAGCATTATAAAAGCTTATGTCTCCATTTCCTCTAAAAACATCTGTTAAACTACAAAGCTGATTCAAGCAAACAAAAGAACTTGAAAGAAAGACCAAATGCTCTGTCTCCAGGAAGACATATTTAGCCTGGTTCAAACTGACATTCATATGCATTTAAAAGCAATTAAACTCTCACAAAGGCAGCACAACCACAGGAGTCTGGAGCACTCCTTGTTTTCAAGCATTTTAGAAGGAGTGAGGTCTGTGGAGCCCATTCTCTGTAGTTGTATCACCAGCTCAGTGAAGTAGTGAACAGATAGCCTTCTCAGACCCTATTGGTTTGGGAAGTCCAGACTTGATTAAAAACTATTAAGATTAAACAAACAAATAAACAAAAACAAACAGCATTCTTATCACTTTCACCACTGATCTGAAAGATCCATCTCCAGAGATTTTATCCCAATATCCTAATTCCTCGTGATTCTTATAACTGTTAAGAATTATCTGTTTATTTGTCTATTGTGTATCTTCCCCATTACAATGTTTATTCAACAAGAGCAGGAAACTTGCCTGCTGGTATATCCAAAAACATTGCCACTGATAGGTGTTCAGTAAATATTATTAAATGAATAAATGAATGGGTGAATGAATAAGTTAATTAATGGAATTCCTGCCCTAGAGAAATAGAAATCATACTCTAAGCTTGCTAAAGTCTTAAGTCACCATTACATTTCAGTTTATCCTCTTACTTGTTGACATTAAAAGTCAAAAAGATGTGGTAGATTGGTAAATTGTAATTTTTGTGTATGTTATACCCTTCCTCAGCCTCCCAGTTAAATAGCTGATAACCCTTACAATTCTGAACAATTGAGAGGAAGAATAATAAATGCCATGTTCTTTGTGTTTAACTTTGTGAAGTACTCCCAGGTACAAAGCAGCAAAAATTAAAAACAAGAATAGATATGTAGGTCCAATTTTCTACCCAGCTCCCAGAATAAAGTTAATGAAAAATCTTCCAATCAGGGAAAGAAGTATAGAAGGTGAGAAGGCATTTACTGGGTGTGTGACACTGTCTCTACCATCCCTTGGGGATACTGGGCATGAAGATGGAGAGAACAAATATGAGCAGCAGCAGTGTGGAGCAGAGTTTTGCCTGTCCCTCTTAGAGTTCTGGTGATAGGTGGTATATTTCTTGAATATAATGGTGCAAAAAATCTGGAGAAGAGATGCCCAATGGTTTGTTAGGGGCAAAGTGAGTGCTGGCAGCTCAGCCTTCTAAGGCCTCAGGATGGGCTAGCAAAATGGGTTAACCTTCCCAGTGCCCATGGGAAAGGTATAGAAGAGCTAGGGAGGACTGAAAGATCATGGAAACCCTGGGTATGTGAACAAGGAAGACCTCCCACATAGCAGTACAGGACTTAGAAACTGAAGGCTAAGGCAGAACTTTGGACACCTGGGTAAAGTAATAGGAACAGAGACCTCCAACCCAAATCCTTGACCAGGTGACTGGTCATCTCAATGGGTGTCAGCATGAAGAGGGTGTGTCTGATGACCACATAAGACAAGGTACATCTCACAGAAAGGTAGCTTAGGACTGTTGAGTAACAAAAATTCAATACAGTAAATATTAAAGATCTAATTGGCTTTACTAACCCACTCAGGAATTGGAGCAGCAAAGAGGAAATAATCAGCAAAGAACCCTTTGTCTTTGGCAAGGTTGTCCTCCTGAGGGGAATGGAATGGGTCTTTCAGGAAATTCCCTAATGCTGGTCCAGAAAGTCCTATGTTGACTGGTTAAAGGTTACATTTCTGTGATGTTGAAACTCCAGTTAGATTAGGTACTGTTAGTTTACTGGCTTGGGGGCAAGTGACACATTGTGGGCCCCTGGTTTTCTTTTTAATAAGATGTAACCATAAAGAGACTATGGAATGGGGCTTCTCTTTTTCTTTTCATTATTGCTTTTGTAATGGTGGGTGAAGTTTCCCAGAGATTTGAATCAACATGGGGAAAAGGGAGAGAGAATAAAATCTGAGAGTGATTTTAAAAATCTGAATACGGCTGCATTATAAACCTGAATTGACTGAGAAGTGCCTGAATGGGAAGAAATTTACCTGAAAGCAACTTGATAATCAGTTTTCTGCTACTGAGCAGAAATGGGAACTTAATGATAGAAATTATCTTTGACTATAGAAAAATAAGTTACATTTTTGCATATATCAGTTTATGACTGAAAATTTAAATTCATTATGTAGTCCCAGCAATTTAATTTTCCTTTTAGTTTCTACCCCTGATGATTTTCTTTCTTTTTATCCGCTACCACTCATTCATATGCTCCACCTTTTTTCCTAGGGCCATTCATCATTCAGCTAGTTCAGAGATAGTTGTTAAAACAATACAGACAAGTCAAGAGGCAAGGAAGGGCTTATTCACTGTAGTTAAAAGAAAAAATATTCCTCGCTCTATTCCTCTCTCCTTGCTTTTGCTTCTGTTGTTTTCTTGCCTAAAATATTCTCCTCTTTCTACTTAATCAAATCCTGTTGATCAAGGCTTCAATCTAGTCTTACCACCTCAGTTCAGTTTACTGGGATTGTTCTAGCCCACAGTGCGGTCACCTTCCCTAAACTCTTAAAGTTTGTGCAGTCTCTACCACATAGTTAGGAACTGAATTAAAATGGTCTGTTTTTGTTGTTTTTGTAGAAAATGACTATAAACATTTTATCAATTAGATTGTGATCTCCCCAATATTTTCCTTATATATCTTTGAACACATATTCTTGGGCAAATGTGTAATAATTGCTGACTGATTGAAATGTTGCATTTAGATCCAAAGTTCAAAATGGATAAAGGACCTGAACGTGAGACAGGAAACCATCAAAGTAACAACTTGATTTAGAATACAGGTTTAGTGGGCTTTCATATCCTGGATTCTTCTATGTTAAACCAGCCAACCAACCAATTACTTTGCAAGGAGTTGACCCACGTGATTCTAACTTGAAATGTCATGATCCATACTAAATTCAAAGTACATTTTAATCGATTCAGTGTATGATATGCTTTCCAAATGGCAGAATATTGGGTGGATTTCTGTGGTGTAAGACAAGTGGATAGAGTTTACACCCCAAGTTTATATAACTTTAGTTCCTGATTGTAACATAGTCACCCTGCCTTGCCCCTTTCTTATCCCGGCCTCTCTTGTCTCCCACCACTTGAATGTTGTTAGCTTTAGGTACCTGAGGACATATTTAGATACAAATCCATTTAGAGACTGGGGTATATCTAATAAAAGTGGCAATGCAACTGCTTGGATCACTGCCTTCAGGGGAATGTAAAATTTGTGCTAAGATCCAAACTGAAGAGTGGAAAGAAGAATACTTCCTGTCTGGTCTTCAAGTTGAGAATGCATTTGAATTTGTATCATCCTTGATGATTCTTGATGCCTATACCCGGTTACTTAGTGATCTTTTATTGGCATATGTGCATTGGATATTCTTTCAAGTCACTCTTCATAGACATCCAGATGGGTGATGGAGATGGATTTGTACCCATCATCTGACCATCACTTTGACTCTTATTTAACTTGGCAGGTTTGATGAAGAGCTGTTTGCGCATCAAGATTCCTTGATGGGCCTATTTTTAATATTGACAGCATGAGGTGACTTTTCGAATTTGAGGTTTTGTTTGCTGCACTTTGTCCTCCTTCTTTATGTTCTTATTCATCATCACAGTTCTTCTCCATCTTTTGCCTGTTTGGAATTGGGCATATTTCCAATAGTTATTAAACTTATTATGATGATATATATTTTTTTACAGTTCTAGTGACAAATATGTCTTCTGTTTGTTGAGAAGGTGGGCTAGCTTGTGAAATAAGAGTTGATTCTTTTATTTAACTTGCTGGGTGTCATCATGATGACTCCTTAACCTAAATTTTCAAACACTCTTCCCCTTTCCAGGGTGCCTGGGTGGCTCAGTCGATTAAGCATCTGACTCTTGATTTCGGCTCAGGTCATGATCTCAGGGTTCGTGAGATCAGGCTCCGTGTGGTACCTGCTTGGGATTCTGATTCCTTTTCTTTTGCCCCCTCCCCTGCTCATGTGCCCTCTCTCAAAAACAAACAAACAAACAAACATGTAAGAGAAAAGATTCTTCCTCTTTCCATTACCTTCATTTCAGGGAATTTGTTTTATTATACTTCCTAAATAATTACATACTGATTTGTTGCAGCTATTAGTAATTACTAATAAAGTCACTCTTTAGTGACAAGGGGGGGGAACATATAGAATCTGATTAGAAAATGTTAGGTCACATTGATAATTCCATCTTTAGATGAACAAACTTGTCTTAGAAAACTACCAGTGGGGACCTGTTGTGCATGTTTATTAAACTGAGCAAGAATGTCTAAGAACAGCAAAGATAGATGGAAACTCCACTAAGTAGTTGATAAGGAGTCACAATGACTTAAAACTTCCTTGGTGTTTTGAAAACAGTGTTCTCTATTACTGACTGACATAGAAGTTCCACTTACGGATGTTGCACTGCTTTTAATCTGAGACATCAGGATGGTAGTTTTGTTCTTTTTCCCTTCGCTTCAAGGCTACACACAGGGCCTTGCAAAACTGCGCGCAGCACTGGATCTACAGGTAATCTATCCCCACATGTGATCCTAAGATATTCATGGGTATTTCCTTCTCTAAATTATCAAAGTATTTATTTTCCTTGAGAAAACTTTTAAATTCACAGGTGGTAGCTGAGCCACCATCAGTTAGAATATGCTTAGAAATACATCCTGCAGGGGCGCCTGGGTGGCTCAGTCCGTTAAGCGTCCGACTTCAGCTCAGGTCATGATCTCGCGATCCATGAGTTTGAGCCCTGCGTCTGGCTCTGGGCTTGATGGCTCAGAGCCTGGAGCCTACTTCCGATTCTGTGTCTCTCTCTCTGCCCCTCCCCCGTTCATGCTCTGTCTCTCCCTGTCTCAAAAATAAATAAAAACGTTAAAAAATTTTTTTAAAAAGAAATACATCGTGCATTCAGTTTTTACAGCTTCCATTGGCAAATGGTGTGATCTGTAGTACTGTAATCTTTCTGAAGCATACAGTTTTTGCTAGGAAATGTAAATGTAAATCCCCATATCAATGTTAACTCTGAAAGAATAATTGAAACTATTGGTGGAAATGTAAATGAACTTCTGGTTCGGAGAATAAAGATGTATTGAAGAGGTCATGGCAACTGATAGTTTGGTTCTGGTAAATGTGGAAATTTTTTCATATGCGTTTAAACTACACTTGGTTCCACATTTTGGAATGGAAAAAAAAGCACATTGAAATAAGGGGACTATGTTTTTATCACGCCAAGAAACCGGCATGAGTGCTACCTGGAAGTCAGAAGTTTCATGAAATGTAGTATAAGATAAAGTCAGTTTGAGGAAGGACTAGCTGGCTGGCAGTTCATTTAATGACAAGAAAAAGTCTTTTTGGGTAGTGAAATGGCAGAGGCTCCTGAAGGAACTCTACTAGCAACTCTTAGCCTAGAGCAGTGAGGTAAGAGATGGGGGGGGGGGGGCTATGGGACAAGAGAGAGAAATGCTCCTCTTACCCTTTGGAAGAACATCAGACATTGGGGATCAATTTTGGTGCTAGCTCAAGGTTTATCCTTTAGGTAGAAGGGCACTCTATCTCTGTTGATGTTAAGCCACCATACCTTCTGTGTTGTGAAGGAAAAATTCATTTCTCATGTGTTTCTCTTACTCTCACACTACTACCACACTCACATTTCTGACACCAGATGTGTGAGTTTTTTCCTATACCAAATAATTCTTTGTGACACCAGCTGGGTGTCCTATAATTCAGTTCAATTTCAGAGTTAACACAGAGTTAACACAGACCCTACAGGTTAAGAACTCAATTCCATGAGACTGCTTCCCATGTCAGATGTCAATCACATGTAGTAGGTCTTCAGGTTACTCACAACTTTTAGCCCCCTTAGGTATAAATTAGAAGTTTCCATGACTTCCCCCTTGGATTCGATTATTTGCTAGAACAGCTTGCAGAACTCAGGGAAACATGTTTACCAGTTTATTATATAATAAAAGATATGATAAAGGGTACACATAAACAGCAGGTGAAGAGATACATAGGGTGAGGTCTGGAAGAGTCTCAGGAATAGGAGCTTTGGTCACTATGGCATTGGGGTGTGCAACACTTCTGGCATGTACATGTGATCACCATCCTAGAAGCTCCCAGAACCCCCTATTATTGGGATTTTTATGGAGGCTTTATCACATAGGCATGATCAATTATCAACTCTGTTGTCAGCCCCTTTTCCCTCTCTGGAGAGTGGGATGTGAGGCTGTTAATTCTAAGCTTCTACTTAGGGCTTTGTCTTTCTGGTAAGCTTCTACTTATGGCTTTGTCTTTCTGGAGAATTCCATCTAGGAGCCCACCAAGAGTTAACTTCATTAGAACAAAAGGCACTGCCATCATCACAGAAATTCCAAGGGATTTGGGAGCTCTGGATCAGGAACTAAGGTCAAAGACTAAATGTTAGAACAAAAGATACTCCTAGCACCTCTGTTTACAAAGGTTTTAGGAACTATGTGTTAGGAACCAGGGGCAGAGACCACTGTATGTATGTATGTATACACAGTGCAAAAGACAATTCTTGGTTCTTTAGCAAGGTATCTGATGGCTGATGGCTAAAGGGGCCTGCCTATTTCTAAAGGCTACAGGATTATAATAGGGCAAAGGAAATCTGTACTAAATTTAAAATTCTTTCTTTTCATTAGCACTGGAAATACTTGAATGGTACCATGATTTTAAACAGACTATCATAACTGAACACATATGTGTCAGTCAGTAGGAAGTAGATAGAAAATTACCAGACATATGTAATATAATATTGTAATGTAATTTTATAGTTCATAGTAAGGAAGTAGGAGAACATGTATCCTTGTAAATAATTTCTGTAAGAAACAGGAAGAATTCCTTAGAATATACTAATTTATAGTCTCAACCTGATTTGAAATGTTTCTGTGCCTATGATATTAAGACATTTGTAATCATGAAACAATCTGAACGTAGGAATGATTAACTGGATATTAAAAATGTGGATATTTAAAACTGTGAAATAACCTGTGAATGGCAGCATCCATTTCATAGAAAACCAAATCAATGAATTAGAAGATGAACTTGAGACAGTTGCCTAGGAGTTACAGGAAAGGGAGAAGAATAATAAAAGAAAAGATGAGATTCTGGGGTACCTGGGTGACTCAGTCAGTTAAGAGTCCAACTCTTGATTTCGGCTCAGGTCATGATCTCACAGTTTGGGGGATCAGGCCCTGCATCTGGCTCTGTGCTGACAGTGCTGGAGCCTGCTTGGGATCTTCTCTATGCTCTCTCTCTGCCCCTCCCCTGTTCTCTCTCTCTCTCTCTCTCTCTCTCTCTCTCTCTAAGTAAATGAAGAAACATTTAAAAAATTTAAAAAAAAAGAATATATGAGATTTATGAGGACAAATTTAGGATATCTAAAAAACGTGTTATGGAAATTCCAGAAGGAGACAAAACAGCAGGAAGAGAAACAATAATGGACATACCAATAGAAGAGAACAAACTACTAGTGAGAAAAAGAGCTAAAGTGCTGTTTGGGTGAGGCTCCCAGAAGCAGATTCTCTCACAACATACTCATGATATTTTAACTAACTATAACTTTCAAGAATAATGAGACATTTCCCCAAAATGCAAAATAAATAGTTCTGTGACTTTATAATTACATGTCTAGGACTTAAGCCTAAGGAAATAATGATGATTACATACATACCTTTTATATTAAGTAAAAATATCTTTATCAAATACTACATATGGTGACAAAAGAGGAATTTAGATCACCAAAGATGCTAATATAAGGCTGTGGCCAAGCAAGTGGTTTCTGAAGCTAGATTGCCTGGATTTGATGTCCAGCTCCACTGCTTACTAGCTGTATGACGTTGGGTGGTCCCTTAACCTCTCTGGGCTTCAGTTTCCACACCTGAAAAATATGCATGGTAATATTCATATCTAACCCAAATGGTTGTTTGAGTATTAAAAGGTATACTACATGTATAGCGTTTTTAAAAACATGATTATTTATTTTGAGAGAGAGAGTGGGGGAGGAGCAGAGAGACAGGGAGAGACAGAATCCCAAGCGGGCTCCTCTCTGTCAGTAAGAACCATGAGATTGTGACCTGAGCCAAAATCAAGAGTCGGATGCTTAACCAACTGAGCTACCCAGGTTCCCCTACATACAAAACATTTAAAAGGGTGCTTGGTAAGTTGTAGTAAATGTTATCTTTGTTTATTAAAGATGTGAACCTTGACTTTTGGCAATATTTATGTCAGAAATATAAATTTAAAATTAAAGGTAGCTTTTATTTTATAATTTTTTAATTGTTTTCTAATCTTCCTACAATGACTATGCATTAATAAAATAAAGAGAAAAATAACATTTATATATATTTTAAAATTATTGGTGATTTTTTTTTAATTTTTTTTTCAACGTTTATTTATTTTTGGGACAGAGAGAGACAGAGCATGAACGGGGGAGGGGCAGAGAGAGAGGGAGACACAGAATCGGAAACAGGCTCCAGGCTCTGAGCCATCAGCCCAGAGCCTGACGCGGGGCTCGAACTCACGGACCGTGAGATGGTGACCTGGCTGAAGTCGGACGCTTAACCGACTGCGCCACCCAGGCACCCCAAATTATTGGTGATTTTTAACCAGAAAAGTAGAATTTTGTTTTTATGGAAGAATTGCACAATACTTTCAGAAATAACCTTGGTTCTGTGTTAATACTGCTACTATGGCATCTCTTCAATGTTTCAGGCACCCTACTGCATTTCTTGCTGTGATAATTTATTTGCCTAAAGTGTCATAGTTCCCAGTCTACCCTGTTCCAATCTGTTCTGGGATGCAATGCTGGGGCTAGAACATGGTGAACTACATTTCCCAGAGTCTTTCTAGCTGGCTTCCCCTTAGTTTTGGCCAGGAGGAGGCAGGAGAAGGGGAGTGGAAAGGAGAACGAGGGGGAAGGCAGTTCCTTTTTCCCATGTGCTCAGGGCCCTGTCAGCATCACCTGACAGCAGCAGCTCAGCAAGTGGTGTGGTTTACCCCAGCCCCCAGCCCCAGGACCTGGTGCAGCATCTTTCAGCACTCCTGGAACAAGCCTAGAGGTATCACATCCCTTTGGAGGTATCAGAACAGCCTGGCAAATCTACCTCCTCAGAGGTCTGTGTGTGAACTTCACCAGGCCCCTCTGACATCTTAAATGTGCTCACTTTCCAAGAGGGGTGTCTTTTTCAAGATTTGACCAGGATCTCTTTCAGGCTCCTTCTCTGAGCTCTTGCGTTGTTTACAACTGTGTCCTCTCTTGTGTCCCTCCAGCTTTAGGAATAGTAACTGCTCCCTGTTGTTGTCTCTGGTTTACCTCAGTGATGCTGCTCCTCTCTCCAGATTAAATCCCCGATATTAAATATCCTCTGTTGAAATACACAATTTTGCTTTTGTTTTCCTGACTGGATTCTGGGTAATACATGTGGTATTTGTGAATCTGAGCATTGGATAAGGTTTTCAGGACATTAATTCCTGCATGTTAAGAACCTGTAGCATTTTTTCAGAAGAAGCGATGAATTGGGCCTGATTCTCTCCTCATGTGGCACTCTTATATCAGTGCTCACATACACAGTCTAGACCCGTGGAATAAGAGAGAAATGACATTCTTAGAAAAAAGGCAGGAGGTTATCATAAGTCATTTGTGTTCTCCATCTGAGGGGACTGGAGTCTGCTACCTAGAACACATGACCTGCCTAATAGTAACTTACACACATAGGAGTTTCTGTTCTACACCATGAGATCTGGGCACAGGTGATCCAGGACTTGAAAGGCCCATCCAGATGGCATTAAGAAATCAGTTTCTTCTGTCTTCCACTTTGCCATCCTAGGCATGTGACTTTTGTTTTCCTGTCTCCAAGTACTGGTACATTTCCTCATTCCAGGCAGAAGGAAGATGGGAGAAGGGATGGTGTCAGGAGATTTCTCCTTATGCTTCATTGGTCAGAACTGCATCACAGAGACTTACCTGAAGCTGGAAGAGAAGGTGGGAAATTGAATTTTTAGCTTTTTTTTTTTTAAAGCTCTATAAATAGAGACTGGCATGAGAGAAGGGCAATTACAATACTCATTATACAGATACATAGGCCCATTATATTACATGGGTGCCTCACAGTAAACTGCTGTATTTAAACCCTAATACATAGCATTTGTATTACTGGTGCAAGAGGCTGATTATATATTGTCCATTTAAGTAGAGTGTTAAGTTCTTCATTATTTGCTTTCTATTTTGTACAGAAAGGAAATTTTGTGAGTTCATAGGGGCAGAGAACAAAGCAAGCTTATTCTAGCATACTTAGCCACCCATTTGGTAGCATTTGAACTTTCCTGATGATCATTTACCACGCAACAGTGACTCTCTTCTGTACTTTCACCATTTGCTGCAAGGTCACCCTTGAAGAGCTGCAAGGCAAACTCACTGAAGTCTTTAGCACAATGCTTTACCCTCCTTCTTAATTAGCTGCTGGGAAGGAGTGGAATTGTTTTGCCATTCCAGTGTCCCCATTTAACTCATTGGGACTTGGCTCTGCTGATGGAGAAGGGGCTGGGAACAGCTTTTGATAGCACCACCTAATGAGGCTCTTAGCAACACACTCATGCGATTAGACCTCCCAGCATCTCAAATATGTAAGGAGGCAACCTGCACAATACTGTGAAAACCTGGAGCAAGAAAAGGATTTGGTGATTGTGTTTTATTTAACTAAGATGAAAGCAGCAATCTTCCCATCAGGCACTATTTATGATTAATTAAGATAGATTTTGCAAAGCAATCTATGCTTTTTGTGCTCAAGCAGAGGCATGCTAACAAGAGAGGACAATCATGAAGCTCCATAATCTGAACGGTAATAAGCCTGGCTTCAGCCCCACCAGCTAAATTTCATCGCAGTGATATTCAAGGTTTGGCAGCCACCTCCAAGCCTCATCACAGATGCTAATAGCAAATCAACTGAAATGGATGGTGTGGGTGATGCCAAACCTACAACACTTTGTATCTTTTGAAAGCCCCATCTCAGTTTTCTAAAAATTTTCTGGGGTTTGATGAAATACATACTATATGCATGTAAGCTCTGAGTGGGGGTAGCAGAGCAAGGTTAATACATTTCAAGGTGGGCTTCAAAAATCAGATAGTGGAGGGGTACAGGGAAAGGAAGGCAATTTCTTTGATGGAACAAAAATTCAGAGAGGGCCATGGTTTTGAAGCATACTTACACATTGACTAGTGTTTATGGACATCTTGTATAATCCCTCAAAGTAAAAGTTCTGATCAATTGAAGACCTTATTCTCAATTATCAAATTTGACCAAACAAATAGATTTTTAAACCACAGGACTAATCTAGACAACAACAAAAATAATGATAATAACAACACAATAGTAATTTTGTAGGTAAAATTTTCTATAGTCCTATAGGCATTATAGGGTTTTTTTTTTAAGTTATTACTACAGGTTTGGGCCAGTAAACTGATTTGTTTATTTAATAATCTGTGCTAATTATTTCAAAAGGGACAAAAGAAGGGATTTCTTTCACCATTTTTCTTTGAAGTACAGAAAATATTTTATTCTTACATTTTTTTACATTCATTTATTGAATGCCAGCCATGTGCCAGGTGGTGAAATAGGTTTTGGGGATACATGACAGGCCAATCTAAACATGTGTTCTGACTTCACATACCTTGCCAATTATGTGAGATTTAAATGAGAACGTAGGCAATTAAAACACAATGTGATATGGGCTGTGAGAGGAGAAGTATAGGGTCCTAAGGGAGAGACGGGATGGGCCCCCTAACAGACCTGATGGTGGTGAGGAAGGGGTAATGCAGAAACTTCTTAGAAAAAGGGTATCTAAGCTTCAATATCAATGATGAATAGAAATTGACTGGGAACAGAACCAGTGTTTGTGTGGAGAAGGGGTATTCTGTAAAGATAAAACTTCCTGTGAAAAGGATTGGAGCCTAGAGACAGTGATACATTCTTCTGTGTGGCTGGAAGTGAGTGTGTGTGAGCGTGGGGGGGGGGGGTTCCCAGATCACAAAGGTTCTTTTAAGTTACATTAAAGAGTTTGGACTTGTAACTAAGGTATTTCTAAGCATGTATGTGTCTTGGTCTAATTTGCATTTTAGAATGAAGAACTTTCTGTGATGATAAAAATGAGGACTGGGAAACCTGTTATGAGGTTGTTGCAGGGATAAAACCAGTTAAAATATTGTTATGGGAAGCACAATAGAGGCAGATGGAATTGTGAGATGTGAAGACATTTGAGAACTATTTAGGAAGTAAAATCAGCAGGCATCAGTGACTAACTCCATAAAGATATTCTGGATAATGTGGAGTCCAGGGTGGATAATGGTGGTATTCTCTGAGAGCAGAAACCCAAGATGAGGAATTTAGGGGCTGGAGGAAAGGTCTTCAGTTCTCTCTTAGAGGTTTTAAATCTTAAGTGTCTGTGGGCTATTCAAGTAAAGGTGTCTAGCAGATAGTGTGCAAGTATAGTCCTGGAACTTACAGATGGTGTTAAAAGCTGGAAATACTGCTTTGTATGTGATAAGCCTTGAGATCATCCTTTCAGCCATGAAACTGAGTGAGCTTGTTCAAGAAGACTGCATTACCAGTGAGAGAACCTAACTGGACGTTCAGAGAAACAGTAACACTTAAGAGTCGGCAAAGAAAGAGTCCCCAAAGGAGAACTGATATCAGGAGGGTTATTAATGGTTGAAGTACATTTTCAGAGAGAATGTAGACAACTTGTTACAGATGTTTACCAAAGGGGTGAGAAAAGTTAGTTGATATTTGTGGTGAATGTGGGGGTTGAAGAGTAATTTCTTTTTAATATGGGAGAGATGAGCTTAATATAAGCATGCAGATATGGAGGTTATGATAATCCAAAGTTTACCTTTGAACAGCTCATGAAAAGAGGATTTGCTGAGCAAAGGAAGGATGTTAACACATTTGTGGAGAGGCATATTTAACCTACTAAAGAGAACAAAGTGTTTCTCTGCACTCTAACAGTAGCTATTTGCATATGCTCAGTGTGATTAGAGATTGTTCTTACCTTCTCCCTGGAGCCAGACTTGTCTTTGGCAATACAGGCACACCTCACTGCATTGCACTTTGGTTTATTATGCTTTGTAGATACTGCATTTTTTTTTTTACCATTTGAAGGTTTGTGGCAACCCTGCCTCCTGCAAGTCAATTGGAGACACTTTTCCAACAGCATTTGCTCTTTTTGTGTCTGGGGCACATTTTGGTATTTCTCGCAATATTTCAAAGTTTTCATTATTATTATATTTGTTATATCTGTGATAAGTGGTCTTTGATTTTACTATTGGGATTGTTTTTGACATCATGAACCCTGCACAGAGAAGACAAACTTAATCGATGTATGTTGTGTGTGTTCTGACTTCTCCACAGAATGGTTGTTCCCCCATTTTTTCCCCTCTCCTTGGACTCCCTATTCCCTGAGACACAATAATATTGAGACTAGGCCACTTATTAATCTTACAATGGCCTCTCAGTGTTCAAGTGAAGGAAGAGTGACATAGCTCTCACTTTAAATCAAAAGCTAAAAGTGATTAAGCTTGGTGAGAAAGGCATGTCGAAAAATGAGATAGGCCAAAAGCCAGGCTTCTTGTACCAAACAGTTAGCTAAGTTGTGAATGCAAAGGAAAAGTTCTCGAAGGAAATTAAAAGTTCTACTCCAGTGAACACATAGTGATAAGAGAGTAAAACAGCCTTATTGCTGATATGGAGAAAGTTTTTGTGGTCTGGATAGAAGATCAAACCAGCTACAACATTCCTGTAAGCCAGAGCCTAATCCAGAGCAAGGTCTTAACTCTCTTCACTCCTATGAAGGCTGAGAGGTGAGGATACTGCAGAAGAAATGTGAAGCTAGCACAGGTTGGTTCATGAGCTGTAAGGAGAAAAAGCTGTCTCTGTAACATACAAGCTCAACATACAAGCTCAAGGTGAAGCAGCAAATGCTGATATAGAGGCTGCAGCAAAGTATCCAGAAGATCTATCTGAGATAATTCAGGAAGGTGGCTACACTAAACCATAGATTTTCAGTGGAGGTGTAACACTGAAGGAGGTGTAACAGCCTTCTATTGGAAGAAGATGCCATCTAGGACTTTCATAGCTAGAGAGGAGAAGTCAATGCCTCAATGTCTGGCTTCAAAGCTTCAAAGGACAGGCTGACTCTCATGTTAGGGGCTAATACAGCTGGTGACTTGAATGTGAAGCCAGTGCTCATATACCATTCCTAAAATCCTAGGGTCCTTAAGAATTATGCTAAATCGTGCCTACTAATACAACATCCATTCTGTAGCCCATGGATTAAGGAGTAATTTTGACTTTAAAGTCTTATTATTTAACAAATGCATTTTTTGTAAGGCTATAGCTGCCATGGATAGTGATTCTTCTGATAGATCTTGGCAAAGTAAGTTGAAAACCTTCTGGAAACGATTCACCATTCTAGATGCCATTAAGTACATTTATGATTCATGGAAAGAGGTGAAAGTATCAACATTAACAGGAGTTTGGAAGAAGTTGTTTACAGCCTTCTCATAGAGGACTTTGAAGGGTTCAAGATTGCAGTGGAGGAAGTACCTGCAGGTGTTGTGGAAATAGCAAGAGAACTAGAATGAGAAATGGAGCCTGAAGATGTGATGGGATTGCTGCAATCTCAGGATGAGGAGTTGCTTCTTCTGGATGAGCAAAGAACATGGTTTCTGGAGATAGAGCCTACTCCTGATGAAGATGCTGTGAAGATTGTTGAAATGACAACAAAGGATTTAGAATATTACATAAACTTAGTTGATAAAGCATCATCAGGGTTTGAAAAGACTGACCCCAAATTTCAAGAACTTCTACTGTGGGTAAAATTCTATCAAACAGTGATGCATGGTGCAGAGAAATCGTTTGTGAAAGGAAGTCAATCAGTGGGGTAGACTTCATTGTCTTGTTTTAAGAAATTGCCACAGCCACCCCAACCTCCAGCCACCACCACCTAGGTAAGTCAGAAGCCATCAACCTAGAGGCAAAATCTTCAACTGGAAAAAAAGCTCAGATCAAAAAGCTCAAAATGAGTTATAATTTGGCAGTAGTAAAATATTTTAAATTAAGGTGTGTGCATTTTTTTTAAAGATATAATGCGATTGAACACTTAAAAAACTACAGTGTAGTGTAAACATAACTTTTATATGCTCTGGGAAACCAAAAAGTTCATTTGACTTTATTGCGATGTCCACTTTATTGTGGTGGTCTGGAACTGAACTGTAGTATCTCCAAGATATGCCTTTATGTTTTTTAGCGATGACTTTGAACATTAAAATTTGTGTGTGTTATTTTCTTCATTCTTCAGAATTTCAGGTTCTCTTCTAGGTATTAGTATTTCAAAGAAGAGGGCAAAGTCTTATTCTTTCCTCAAGGAATTAGGTGGGGAAGAGACAAATGTTTACAATACAGTTGAGTGAGTACTAGGAGGGAGTCATAGGAGAGTGTCCAGGCACATGGAGGAGGCACTCAACACAGCCTATGATAGGAATCAGAAGATAATGTCTTTCTGGAGACTTCACTGAATTCAGGGAGTTTGAATAAGAGTTTAATAAGCTACATTTCTTTTCTCTTCAAAAATTTTTTAATGTTTATTTATTTTTGGGACAGAGAGAGACAGAGCATGAGCATGGGAGGGCAGAGAGAGAGAGAGAGAGAGAGAGAGAAGGAGACACAGAGTCCAAAGCAGGCTCCAGGCTCTGAGTTGTTAGCACAGAGCCCGATGTGGAACTTGAACTCACAAACCGTGAGATCATGACCTGAGCCGAAGTTGGACACTTAACCGACTGAGCCACCCAGGAGCCCCACTTCTCTCTTTTTTTAAGGTACGTTTCTTTTAGTTCATTACATTATTCAGAATTTTCATCAATTCAATCAAACTCTCCCCACCCGAATTCCTTAATACAAGGAGTCAGCAAACTTGTTCTGTAACAGGGCAGATAGTAACTGCTTGAGCTTTGTGAACTATCCAGTCTCTATAGAACTACTCAACTCTGCTTCATAGCCTAGAAGCAACCACCAACAATATATAAATAGACGGGTGTGGCTACTGACATGGTAAATTTCACCTGAGCCTTGTGGTTCTGGACAACAGAGAGATTAAGAAATCCCCCTACCCTGTTGTCTTCTAGAAAACAGTTTACTGCAAAGAATCACCTTTGCCCATATAACTTAGATAAGACTCCTGGATGCCTCCTTTGTTTACCCATGCCAAGGCCAGGCACAAACTCTCCAGATTCCCATGTTTTGTTTGTTTGTTGTTTCAGAAATAGTTACCTAAACTCTTTTGTTTCCATTGATGAATGGGAACAAAATACTTTTAAAACCAAACATTGGTTAACGTCTCACCTTCCCCCGGCCTCTGAACTTTGACCTACCCTCAGCCAGCATACAGCTGCTCTTTAAGGGGTGCTCCCAGAAAGTAGGCTGGCCTAGGGATGCCTGGGTTACTCAGGTGGTTAAGTGTACCACTTCAGCTTAGGCCATGATCTCACAGTTCATTAGTGCTAGCCCTGAGTCTGGCTCTGTGCTGGCTGCTCGGAGCCTGGAGCCTGCTTCAGATTCTGAGTCTCCCTCTCTCTTTGCTCCTCCCCTGCTCGCTCTCTTTCTCACTCTCTCTTTCTCTGTATTTCAAAAATAAACATTTAAGAAATTATTTTAAAAAAAGAAAAGGAAAATAGGCTGGCCTCAGCATAAAACATTCTGACATTCCATCTACTATTCATCACACCAACTTTTAACTTTTTTTTTTTTTTCAACGTTTATTTATTTTTGGGACAGAGAGAGACAGAACATGAACGGGGGAGGGGCAGAGAGAGAGGGAGACACAGAATTGGAAACAGGCTCCAGGCTCTGAGCCATCAGCCCAGAGCCCGACGCGGGGCTCGAACTCACGGACAGCGAGATCGTGACCTGGCTGAAGTCGGATGCTTAACCGACTGCGCCACCCAGGCGCCCCAACTTTTAACTTTTAAACTTACTTCTACACTTGGTTCTTTCTAGTCTTATTTCTTTTTGCAAAAGAAAATTCCTTTGTGCCTACCCTTGAGATGCTTGGTGATCTAATAGTCACAGCTTTCTTTCTATTGCTATGGTCTCCTTCTTCCTATTACAGCAATCTCTCTCTCTGCGTACCCCTTGCAATAATCCTTTTGGATAAAATTTCTTCCTACTAAGTCTTAGATTTGTTAATAAAAATCACCATATTTATGCTATGGTCTAATAGTGCACATTAACATTTGAATTTTACATAATTTTCTTTTTTTTTTTTAATTTTTTTTTCAACGTTTTTATTTATTTTTGGGACAGAGAGAGACAGAGCATGAACGGGGGAGGGGCAGAGAGAGAGGGAGACACAGAATCGGAAACAGGCTCCAGGCTCTGAGCCATCAGCCCAGAGCCTGACGCGGGGCTCGAACTCACGGACCGCGAGATCGTGACCTGGCTGAAGTCGGACGCTTAACCGACTGTGCCACCCAGGCGCCCCATGAATTTTACATAATTTTCAAGTGGCACAAACTTTTATTCTTCTGATTCCTTCCCCCCACCATCCCACTTTTAAAAATGTAAAAATCATTCTCAACTTACAGTCCATACAAAAGCAGATGGCAGGCCAGATTTGACTCCAGGGATACTGTTTGCCAATCCTTGCTTTATATTAAAAGGTTTCAGGTTTAACAGAACCCACTTAGTTGGCTTTTTAGAGAATAACCTACCAGTTCAATTCAGTAAGCGTTTATTAAGTGCCTGCTTTGTGCTCAGCATTATTCTAGGCCCTAGAGATAAAGTTATAAACAAGACAAATATTGTCCTACTTTCAAGGAATCTAAAAATAAAAGCATCAGTATTTAACTTCAGTATGCTCTGCTGCCTTTTATATGACATGATGCTATTTAATTGCAGGTGTGTTGTAGATATGTAATGACTAGAAGGTGTTACTAGATACACAGGCCATTAGTTGCCTAGATAAACATAACCCACATTCTTAATCTGATTCAATGCTTATCCCTATATCAGAATCATCCTAGGTGCCTGTGCACTAATTCCAATAGTGCTATAATAATTCTACATAAATATCAAATTCCTCCTTGAAAATTATCTTCAGACTGTATAGTACATTCTTCTATAGTAACAATGTTTTTACATATTGATAGTGAACTTTATTTATTTTTAAAAAAATTTTTTAAAAATGTTTTAATTTATTTTTGAGACAGAGAGGCAGAGCATGAGCAGGGGAGGAGCAGAGAGAGAGGGAGACACAAAATCCGAAGCAGGCTCCAGGCTCTGAGCTTTCAGGCTCCAACGCCCGGTCCGAACTCACGGACTGTGAGATCGTGACCTGAGCCAAAGTCGGATGCCCAACCGACTGAGCCACCCAGGTGCCCTGATAGTGAACTTTAATATTAGAGACTGCCAAAGATTATTTGAAGCCAAGTCAAGTAAATGAGTCGGATGAGGAAGGGTGACTCAAAAAGAAAAAAAGGCAAAACAAACAAACAAAAAAACAAGTGATGCTTTTTCCTTCTGAAACACCAAGTCTCTGATTTCAAAGGCAATCCACTTGAAATTTTGTTATTTTTCTTCAACTGGCTTGTTATGGACTGAATATTTTTGTCTCCCCACCAGTTTCCTGTATTGGCATCTTAACACCCGAATATGATAGTATTTTGAGATAATGACTTCATGGAGGTTATTAAGTGACATCATAAGGGTGAGGCCTTGGTCCAATGGGATTAGTGCCCTTATAAGAAGATGCTAGAGAGCTCACTGGCACATGTGCTCTCACTTTCTCTCCTTCTCTCTCTCTCTCTCTCTCTCTCTCTCCACACACACATGCACAAAGAGGCCACGTGGTAGCATAGTTGGAAGAAGGCAGGAGGCAAGCCCTTATAAGGAACTGAAGAGGTTGGCACCTTGATATTGGACTTCCTAGCCTCCAGAACCGTGACACATACATTTTTAGTCTTGACGCCACCCAGTCTGTGGCATTATGTTTTGGCAGCCTGAGCTGACTAATACATGGCTCTCTTGAAATTTCCTAAAAGAGGCCTTGGAAAGTTTTCAGCAATGTTAGCGTTCTTGCAGTTATTTTCCACTCACCAAGGAGACTTCAGTAGAGAGAAAGGCACTCAGTTGGATATACACGTTTTTGTCAGTTTTAAAAACTACAAATCGTATTTTTTTTTTAATTTTTTTTTTCAACGTTTATTTATTTTTTGGGACAGAGAGAGACAGAGCATGAACGGGGGAGGGGCAGAGAGAGAGGGAGACACAGAATCGGAAACAGGCTCCAGGCTCCGAGCCATCAGCCCAGAGCCCGACGCGGGGCTCGACCTCACGGACCGCGAGATCGTGACCTGGCTGAAGTCGGACGCTCAACCGACTGCGCCACCCAGGCGCCCCAAATCGTATTTTTATAATCTCACTGTATGTGTGTATGTATGGTGTGTATCTTACTTAACCCTTCAGTAGATTATGAATTCTAAGCCCAGAATCACCTGCAAATCTAAATAAGAGATACATCTATGGTGGGGTGGCTATTTTAGAGTCTCATTATTTAATATTTCCAGGAAAAATAACTGCTTATAATATTTTTTAAGAAAATGAGTACTTATTTACGGGTATCTGGGTGGCTCAGTTTGTTGAGCATCCGACTTTGCCTCAGGTCATGATTTTGCAGCTCGTGGGTTCGATCCCTGCATCAGGCTCTGTGCTGATAGCTCAGAGCCTGGAGCCTGCTTCAGATTCTGTCTCCCTCATTCTCTGCTGCTCCCCCACTCATGCTGTGTCTCTGTACCTCCCTCTCTCTCTCTCTCTCTCTCTCTCTCTCTCTCTCTCAAAAATAAACATCAAATTTTTTTTAGAAAATAAGTACATATTTAGAAATAAAAAATGAGGGGAAGAGGCAAAAGAGACATAACCCACGAATAAACCCATCCTGAAACATGTAAGGTGCCTAATTTACCTTGAATAGGAGGTTCCATCTGACATACTTCTTCCTGTGGCCTGTGAGGGAAGGCACAGGAGTCTGCTAGTATATACAATATGCCAGAGTGCTTATTCCTTCCCTGAATATTAGAATCTCAAAATATGTCATCTCCACAATAATTCAGAACATATGTAATTAAAAAAAAAAAGGCCTAGTGAACTAATGCTGACATTGATTAGAAAAATGGATTAAACCCGTGAATAATGTATAAGACAGATTTACAGCTACCTGCTTGTTGGACAAATAATCACTAATTACTCCACTTACAAGAGTCGGTTACCAACTCTCTCTTTCACATAAAACATTTTTGTTTCTTCTGTTGCCCAGCGCTGAACTGGATCCATTTCATTTTTAAATTTTCCATTCATTTTTAAAAACAAATACCCACTTTGTGCCAGGGTCTACTTTGAGCTGGGACTATGAAGAGATTTAAATAGGTTGGGTTCAGGATTGGATGTGTTTGACATCCTTGAGAAGGAGCAAATGACTAAGGGCTATAATATGATATTGTCCAAAGTGCATCGGCAATACTTAGAGATGTGGGCCCTTCTCTGAGTACAGGTGTCTGAGTAGCCAATAAGCAAGCCTGGGTGTTACTAAGAGGGGTGAGGGAGTCACTGTGAGCCATGTCTTCCTCCTCACATTCACTTAATAAAAAGTGCATGGTCAGATAAATCCAGGAACAACCAAAATCAATTTACCAGGCAAAAAAAAAAAAAAAAAAAAAAAAAAAAAGAAGAGGATAGGAATGAGACTTTTTATGAACTCACTATTGGAGGAGAAAGGCGCATTATTTTGGTGGCAGTGGGCAACTAGGTAGAAAGAGATTGCTATTAAGTGAAAAATGAGCTTCCTCAGGAACCTATGACAATGAAAGTAATAATTAAATCTTCCTCTAACTTAGGTTGCATTGTAAGTGCTTAGCTGAAAAATGTGTCTGTACCTCCGGGCCTGCAGCAATGACATCTGTTATATTTTAGGAACAGAAAGCTAATGAGGTGGAATCTGGAGTAGTGAGCTTAATTGGGCTTGTTTTGATTAAGTGTATGTGCTGGGAATATTCTAATCACTTGTCTGAATTGCAAAACAGCCAACGTAAGCCCCCAAATTCTTGCAACCGTTTGTGAATCAGTTTAGAATAGATAGGGAAATTGTACAGAGGAAAGGGTAAACTGTAAAGCAAAAATTATCTAAAGTTCAGATGAAGTAAAATGTATGTAGTGTTCATGCCTAATTAGCAACTTTAGGTCTAAATAGCAGCCCAGTCATACCTACCTGCTGTTCGCTCTAAGTTAAGGCATCTGCCCTGAGAAACAAAACATGTCAGAGCCTGAAGGACCACAGTGAGTCTTATGCCATCTGCCTGCCTTGCTTTCAGAGAATCAGAGGCCCAGAAAGGAAGGGGCTCTCCCCAGAGCACGTGGAGTCTGTGGCAGGGTCTGAGCAAGAACTGAGGTCTCCTAATTCCTAGTGAGTGACTCCTCTCTCCACCTGCTCCAGCCCAGGGACTGAGAACACTCTCAAGTGCAGGAGTATTTGATATAACAGTTCCCTTTTGAACATCAAAGATTGCCTCACAGCCACCTTTTGGCCTCATGGAAGGACTTTGGAATTTTGTTTTCTCTGTTATACTCCTTTCTCATTCTGAGCTTTTCTTCCTTAGAATAAAAATGAAAGAGTTCTTTGTATAAATATTTAATACTTTTCTTCTTCTCTATATGTTTCATGAACACAGACCTTATCTCTGTCTCTGGAAATCACACCATTCTAGTTTGTGTTTTTCCATAAGGATTTGCCAAATGAAAGATAAATATGTGAATAATTAAGTGAACATCTTGACCCAGAAAGAAATGGCAAAGGAAAGGAACCAAGTCTTAAAAGGACGAAGAATACTTCCTTGTGGGTAATGTTTACAGGGAGGCATCTCTGCTTTGGAAAAGGCAGAAATAGAGAAATTAAGGTCTGTCTTAACAGACGAGGAAGGTGAGCCTGGAAATCAGAGAAAGGGCTTCTGAACCATGGGCAGATGTCCAAGAGGCCTTTGGGGTATCGAAGTTTAGAGTTTCACGCATACAATTCACTTCCTCCGTTCAGTTCATATTAGTTCAAACAGCATTTCCTGGATACCCATTTATTTTAGACTTTGTGTGAACCCTGGAGAGATGAGAGAAGACCCACCCCTGCTTTCTTGACCTTCAGAGCCAATAGTTGATAAGCTATCACACACTGTAGTAAGTACCAGCATATGCAGACTCTTCACTGATGCTCACGTTCTCCAAACAAGCTGCTGCATGCCGGCATGTGCCTCTTGCCTAATGTAGAGCATAGATGGAAAAAATGATGTCCTTATGGAAAAAATGCTATCTTGAGATACTGGGATCATTAAGGAATGAGGTCAGAGACCAGAAAGAGAATATGTGTGTATGAGAAGGAGAGTGAGAGCAGGCAAACAACAGAAATAATATTTGCAATAAACCAACTCCCAAGGTCAGCAATGAAAGTAACTAGAATAAATACTCTTAATAAGAAGGCAGACAAGCAAAAGAAAATATATAATATATTATACACACACACACACACACACACACACACACACACACACACACACATATAAAGGATATAGCCTCTGACTGGAGTGGCCATGACCATGATAGAATTTGCAGAATTGTATTCAAAAATTACCTCCATGATTAAGGGGTTCAGGCTGAAACCTCAACCTCTTCACCCCCCACTTTATATTACTCAGCAATAACTTTTCTGCCACTCACAAACCCATTTTGGGGTGCCTGATGGGTGAAGTGGGAATTGGATAGGTATGGGAGCTGAAAAAATTCACAAAACCCAAGAAAATAAGTGCAGGTTACATGAAGCCAATTTCCCTTAACCGCTAGCATAGAGGCCCAAACATACAGAAGGAGTATGAATAATCGAGGTAAATTTTAATTAGTTTTAATCCTTCCTTGTTCTCCTATAAATAGGGTGGGCTGTTTCCAAGGTTCTATTACCTTGGCATGTATGTAATATTTACTGGTACACAGAAACACTATGCAACAATTTAGGATAGATATTAAAGAAAAATGCCTTACTCAATGTAAACTGCAAGGATAATTTAGGCTGGCAGAATGTAATTACCCAAACTGGAACACATTCCTCAAGGGAACAAGAAAGCATGAGAAGATGGTGTGCTATTGCACCCTGTGATGAGAGCAGCAGTTTTGGAAAATGAAAAGAAAATGAAGTAGGGATGAAAGTTACACAAGAAGACCTGCCCTTTCTGGTGACCTTCAGTGAGAAATGGAGAACTGGGGGAATTGCATGAGAGTAATTGCTGCGTTGGAAGCACCTTTAAGTTCATTCCATCTGACACTATAGCCTCCCTAAGTGGATGTTCAGTCTCTACTCAAGCTCTGCTGTGATAGGGAGTTGACAACCTTCTCAGATGGTCAAAATGATCCCTTTTTATGGAGTAAAGAACTTCTTAGAATGTCTACCAGCTGGACTTTGGCCTCTGAAAGCCATACAATATGCTTATTCTCTCCTCCACCAGATACCTTTCAACTATTTCAATACAATTTCCATTAACTCTAAATCTTCCCTCAGCTAAATGTCCTCTCTGCTTTCATTTGTGCCTTGGAACATACCTTTCTAGACCTTTAACTATTTTAATCCAGCACCCCAAAATAGGCTGTCATTTTTTTCTATCCTGTCCAGAATTGGGTACATTACTCTGATATAGGAGAGGGCTGGCCTACCACCCTCATGGATCTGACATTGTACCTCTGTTAATTGGTCTAAAGAAGTTTCTTTAGCAGCTACCTCATTTTGTTGACTCAAATTGAGTTATACTCAAGCTGGCTCTAAAACTCTTAACAAATTCAGCTCCTTTTCTGAGTTCCCCAAGTACGATTGGCCCAGAGGTCTTCCAGACCTTTCTTTTCTCAGCCATTTGTAGATGAACTGCTCATATCTCTCATCCCTTTTTTAATATCTGTAATTAAAGTTTTCAATATATCCATATTATTACTATTACTGAGTGTTAGTAATAATAATAAAATAGGAATATAATCATGTTCATAAAGAAGAAATAAGCCCTATTCTGCTGTCCAAGCCATGAATGATTTCAGAGCTACATGCAGCAGTGTGTTTGGGGATTTGACCTAGCAAAGACAGAACCAGCCAAGTTGGACAGACAAAGAGGAAGCATCTCACTCCTGTTTCAGGTGAAATGACAAGGTATGGTGTAGTAGGTCACAGTGTCTTTTCTCATCTCCTGACCACACAGATGAAGCCTATAAATGGAAGCACTACCCTAGAAAAAAATTAATAAAAAAATTAATGGGTGTATAGGTTTTCTGTTGAAATTTTTCTTGGCTTTGTGCCAAATTCTATTGTTTCAGCTTATTCAGATGGCAAGAATATGTCATAATAATATAATAGAAACCCTGCTGATTAATCACTATTGCTATTTCTAAATCAGTATAATGCCATTACCTTGATGTGCAGTAAGATGGCAGGAATGGTCTACAGATATCTATAGCCCCTTATCAAGGAAGCAAATTTGATACACTCTGGGTTTCTGCGTTTATACTGTTTTGCTAAATGTTCCTTTCTTCCTATGCTATTAACTTTAAGAAAGAGAACCTCACTCCATTGACTGTTTTTTGTTGTTTTGTTTTTGTTTTTGTTTTTTCGCCACAGCTAAAGCACAAATTTTGGAAAGGAAGCTCTGTGAACCTATTGGTTTTAGTTTACACTGAAGGCTGGTTGAATGATGTGGGCAATAATTGTGTACATTAATAAGAGGTGAATGTGTTCGTTAAGGAGTCAAAAGATGCATGTTTATAAATAGTGCATATTTCAATGATGTGCATTTTGGGATGATGTGGATATCATCTCATAAAGATTTTACCAGATTCACTCTACTCCACACTATACTACTCTACATCACCCCATTCAGTACCACACAATATCCTGCCATCTTAGTGTATCTAGTGATGTAAATGGTCAAAGGAAAGGGTCTCTGCCTTTATTATTTTTCTCTTCATTGGATCAGAGTCCAAATGTAATTCCCTTTGATTATACATTTGATTTTTGTAGCATTGTCTTATGAAATTCAAGGTTGTCATGAATCTATCAAAACAAAAATAATCCTTGCTTTCCTCTTAAACAGGGAGAAGGGGCTCTTACACAGACATAGTTGTCCACCCAGTATCCAGTGCAATGTGGAAACTTTAAAAAAAAAAAAAAAGAAGATATAAGCCAGAAAGTCCTCCTCAGGGATGCTCATGCCCACTCAGAGCTTATGAATTTACTGTCCAACATCTTTTTCCAACAACTTTTTCATTTCAGAATTTCTCCACAATTTATGCATCTTGATTTTGTCTTCTCTCTTTTACTTTTCACTTGTTTTGGAGGTGTGGAAGTAATATTACATTAGAGTAATTGTTATCCAAACAATGTAAGGAGAAAGAAAATTATTGTCTCCAAATAGAGAATTAGATAATGGGATTAGATTTCTTAGCTTTTTTCATCAACAATTGCTATTCATGTGCCATTCTGAAGGAAACCAACAAAATTTAATTTCGTTGTTTTTTATTTTCTTTGTACTTGTTCAAGAAGAAAGAGGCTAGTGTGGTTGCAATGCTGGACCTCTATCGCCTTGGGCAGAATGGAAGACTGAACCATGCACAAAGTTTTCCCTAATGCAGGAGGTCTGGAGCCTGTTTCTCCTGGGTCCTCAAGCAGAGCTTGTGGACAGTTCCCATTTGTACCACAATGCCAGACAGGCAATGGGGACACAGCCTTCATCTTGAGGCAGCTGAGAAGGATTGGCACTGACATGGTCATTGGCTCCAGATGCCATGTGTGGGATGTGAGCACCCAGACCAACACTTGGGTTCTGTGCTGTGGAATTGCTGAGATCCAGACTCACTTCTCTAGAGGTGAGCTCATCACCTTCTCTGCATTTTTCTTGGCTGAGCCCAGAAGGACCTGAGCCATAATAAGCAGACCTTGTCATTTGGATTTTATCCCCTGTGCTTGTTACCTTGCCCCAGCTGTCCCAGTTCCCTGCCTTCCTCCACATCCTCCTGGCTCAGGAGTACATTTCTCATGGAGCTTTATCCCTTGGTTTTGCTCTCCTTAGCTTTTGGTTTTTTTCTTTTTCAACTTTTTTTAAAAATTCTAGTTAGTTAACATATAGTGTAATAATGGTTTCAGGAAGAGAATTTGGTGATTCATCACTTACATACAACACCCGGTGCTCATCATAGCAAATGCCCTGCTTAATACCCATTAAGCCAATCCCCTGCCCATCTCCTCTCTAGCAACCCTTAGTTTCTTCTCTGTAGTTAAGAGTCTCCTAGGGCACCTGGGTGGCCAGTAGGTTAAGCCTCTGACTTCAGCTCACTTCATGATCTCGCAGTTCATGAGTTCAAGACCACATTGGGCTCAGTACTGATAGCTCAAAGCCTGAAGCCTGCTTCATATTCTGTGTCTCCTCTATCTCTGCCCCTCCCCCTCTTGCACTCTGTTTCTCTCTCTCTCTCTCTAAATAAATAAATGTTTTTTAAAATTTAAAAAATGCCTCTTATGGTTTGCTTTCATCTCTTTTTCCCCCTTCCTTCCCCTATGTTGATCTGTTTTGTTTCTTAAAATTCCACATATGAGTGAAATCATATGGTATTTGTCTTTCTCTGACTGACTTATTTCACTTAGCGTAATACAATCTAGCTCCACCAACATTGTGGCAAATGGCAAGATTTCATTCTTTTTTGGCTAATATTCCAGTGTGTGTGTGTGTGTGTGTGTGTGTGTGTGTGTGTGTGTATACATAACACTTCTTCTTTATCCATTCATCAGTCAATATAAATTTGGACTTTTCTCATAATTTAGCTATTGTTGATAATGCTGCTATAAACATCAGGGTGTATGTGCCCTTTCAAATCAGTATTTTTGTATCATTTGGATAAATACCTAGTGGTGCAATTGCTGGGTCATAGCATAGTTCTATTTTTCATTTTTTGAGGAACCTCCATACTGTTTTCCAGAGTGGTTGCACCAATTTGCATTCCCACCAACAGCACAAGGGGATTCCCATTTCTCCACATCCTCACCAACATCTTTGGTTTCCTGTGTTGTTAATTTTAGCTATTCTGATAGATATGAGGTGGTATCTTATCATGGTTTTGACTTGTATTTCACTCATGATGAGTGATACTGAGCATCTTTTCATATGTCTGTTAGCCATCTGTATGTCTTATTTGGAAAAATGTCTATTCGTGTCTTCAGCCCATTTCTTAACTGGATTATTTGTTTTTTTTTGGGTATTGAGTTTGATAGGTTCTTTATAGATTTTAGATACTAACCCTTCATCAGATATGTCATTTGCAAATATCTCCTACCGTTCCATAGGTTACCTTTTAATTTTATTGCTTCCTTCGCTGTGCAGAGCCTTTTTATCCTCATGAAGTCCCAATAGTTCATTTTTGCTTTTGTTTTTCTTGCCTCCTGAGAAATATTTAGTAAGAAGTTGCTCTGGCCAAGGTCAAAGAGATTGTTGCCTGTGTTCTCCTCTAGGATTTTGATGGTTTCTGCTTCACATTTAGGTATTTCATCCATTTTTAATTTATTTTTGTGTATAGTGTAAGAAAGTGGTGCAGTTTCATTCTTTAGCATGTTGCCCTCCAGTTCTCCCAAAACCATTTGTTGAAGAGATGGTCTTTTTTTCCATTAGATATTCTTTCCTGCTTTATTGAAGATAAGTTGACCATATAGTTGTGGGTTCATTTTTTGGGTTCTCTATTCTGTTCCATGATCTCTGTGTCTGTTTTTGCGACAGGACTATACTGTCTTTATGACTATAGCTTTCTAATATAGTTTGTAGTCTGGAATTGTGATGCCTCCAACTTTGGTTTTCTTTTTCAAGATTGTTTTAGCTATTCTGAGACTTTTGTGATTCCATACAAATTTTAGGATTGTTTGTTCTAGCTCTGTGAAAAATGCTGGTGGTATTTTGATAGGGATTGCATTAAATGTGTAGATTGTGTTGGGTACTACAGACATTATAACGATATTTGTTCTTCCAATCCATGAGCATGGAATGTTTTCCCATTTCTTTGTGTTGTTTTCAATTTCTCTTTATTCCTCCCTTCCTTCCTTCCTTCCTTCCTTCCTTCCTTCCTTCCTTCCTTCCTTCCTTCCTTTCTCCCTTCCTCCCTTCCTCCCTTCCTGTCCTTCCTGTCCTTCCTCCCTTTCTCCCTTTCCTTTTTTCTCCCTTTCCTTCTTTCTCCCTTTCTTTCTTTCTTTTGATGGAGAGGGCAAAAGTGAGTGAGGGGCAGAGAGAGAAAGAGAGAGGGAAGCAGAGTTCACCCAAAGCAGGGCTCAAGCTCCCCCAATGTGGGACTCAAATGGGTCATGAACCGTTTGATCATGACCTGAGTGAATTCAGACACTTAACAACTGGGCCACCTAGGAACCCCTCTTCAATTTCTTTCATACATATTCTATAATTTTCAGAGTACAGATTTTTTACCTCTTTGTCTAGGTTTATTTCTAGGTGTCTTACAGGTTTTGGTGCAATTGGAAATCAGATCAATTCCTTGATTTTTCTTTCTGCTGTTTCATTATTGGTGTATAGAAATGCGACAGATTTCTGTATGTTGATTTTATACCCTGCAGCTTTAATGAATCTGTGTATCAATTCTATCAAATTTTTTTGTGGGGTCTTTTGGAATTTCTATATAGAGTACCATGTCATCTATGAATAGTGAAAGTTTGACTTCTTCATTGCCTATTTGGATGTATTTTATTTTTTTGTTATCTGATTGTTGAGGCTAGGACTTCCAGTACTATGTTAAATAACAATGGTGAGAGTAGACATCCTTGTTTTGTTCCTGACCATAGAGGAAAAGCTCCCAGTTTTTTTCCCATTGAGGGTGATATTAGCTGTGGGTCTTTCCTATATGACCTTTAAGATGTTGAGGTATGTTCCCCCATCCCTAATTTGTTGAGGGTTTTTTATTAAGAATGAATGTTGTAGTGGCACTTGGGTGACTCAATCAGTTGAGTGTTCAACTCTTGATATCGGCTCAGGTCGTGATCTTACAGTCATGGGATCAAGCCCCACATTGGGCTCTGCTCTGAGCATGGAACCTGCCTAGGATTCTCTCTCTTCCTCTCTCTCTGCCCTTCCCCCACTGTGTTCTCTCTCTCTCTCTTTCTCAAAAATAAAAAATAAATATTTTTTTAATAAGAGGAATGAATGGGGGCGCCTGGGTGGCGCAGTCGGTTAAGCGTCCGACTTCAGCCAGGTCACGATCTCGCGGTCCGTGAGTTCGAGCCCCGCGTCGGGCTCTGGGCTGATGGCTCAGAGCCTGGAGCCTGTTTCCGATTCTGTGTCTCCCTCTCTCTCTGCCCCTCCCCCGTTCATGCTCTGTCTCTCTCTGTCCCAAAAATAAATAAAAAACGTTGAAAAAAAAATTAAAAAAAAAAAAGAGGAATGAATGCTGTTCTTTCTCAAATTTTTTTTTCCTGCATCTATTGAGAGGATCATATGGTTCTTATCTTTCTTTTATTAATGGGTAGAACACTGACTTTGCAAATATTGAACCATCTTTGCAGACAAGGAATAAATCCTACCTTATTGCAGTGAATGATTCTTTTAATGCGCTTTTGGATTCTCTTTGCTAGTATCTTGTTGGGAACTTTTACATCCATGTTCATCAGGGATATTGGCCTATAATTCCCCCTTTTAACGGGATGTTTGTCAGGTTTTGGAATCAAGGTAATGCTGGCCTCATAGAATGAGTTTGGAAGTTTTCCTTCCATTTCTATTTTTTGGAACAGTTTGAGAAAAATAGGTATTAACTCTTCTTTATATGTCTGGTAGAATTGCCCTGTGAAGTCATCTGACCCTCCTTAGCTTTGCTGGAATTGCTTTTCTCTTCATGACAGTATTCAAAAGAAAATGACTATCAGATATGTCTTTTATTTCCCAAGATATAAATAATCATAGATAATAATCTAATATATAATAATTTTACATATGTATCTAATTGGAATTATAACTGAAAAAGAAATTGATTTTATTTTTAAATAATTTTTAAGTCTGGTTTTTATCTACTCACAACTTCTGTGACCCTGTATTACTGCATTTAAAAACAAACCAAAATATTTGTTAACCCATTATATATATGTATAGTACACTCACACAAATATATATGCACAAATATATAAATACACATACACATAAAACACATATACATACATACACCTACATACACAAGTATGCATATATTTGTGTGTGTGTGTATTTAATCTGTTTACCTATTTGTTAAATGAACCAAGTATTTCTTGGTAGAAAACATTAAAGGATCACAGAAGGATGAGAAAAATTATGATCACCATGTAGCATACCTAACAAGGGAAATAGAAATGCTCTAATTTAGAAGTATTAAAATAATTCAGTGAAGCAATGGTTTGAAGTCACAATAATTTTCTTTCCTTCCCCTTTGGTCATTGAGGTAAGTCAAGATTGTTCATAATGTAGATATTTTAACAATTTCTGTGGTTTCTGACTCAGCTTCTTTCATCAAGAGCTTCTTTGCTTAGGACTGATGCCTGAACACAGAACTCTCATAATCCATACTTGTTTCTAACACGTTTCTGCCTTGCCTTCAGTATCTTACCTCTAGGAAAGCTTAACTTTCATCATGGTACATGGTATATGGCAAGCTTTTGACAAATGTTTGTTGATTGAATAATTACTGAATATTCTTATTCCAGCTCATACCTCCTGGCCATTTTCTGGTCAGAGTCACAGCCACAATGTTAGTTAATTCTTTGCATTAAGAACATTTTTTTTTTTTTGCATTAAGACCATTTTTATCTGATAAATATATAGAAGTTGTTTTAGCATATTTCTTTTATTAATTAAGTAAATAATTAATTATTTAAATTTATACCCAGTTAGCATATAGTGCAATAATGATTTCAGGAGTAGAATCCAGTGATTCATTCTCTACTTATAACACCCAGTGCTCATCCCAACAAGTGTCCTCCTATTTAGCCCATCCCCCTCCTCAAAGCCCTTCTAGCTACCCTCAGTTTGTTCTCTGTATTTAAGTCTTTTCTGTTTCGTCCCCCTCACTGTTTTTATATTATTTTTACTTCCCTTACCTTCTGTTCATCTGTTTTGTATATTGAATTCCACATTTGAATGAAGTCATATGATACTTGTCTTTCTCTGACTAATTTCGCTTAGCATAATACCCTACAGTCCAATCCACATTGTTGCAAGTGGCAAGATTTCATTCTTTTTGATCACTAATATCCCATTATATATATAATTAATATATATTAATACATATATATTAATTATAATTATAATACATTATTATAATTATATATAATTATGTATAATTATAATTATATATAATTATGTATAATTATAATACATTATTATAATTATAATTATAATACATATATAAATATAATTACAATACATATATATTAATTATATAATAATATATATTAATATGTAATTATTTATAATTATTATATATTATATATTATAAATATATAATTATTTCTATTTAATTAATATAATCTATAATATAATCTATATAGATATATATGTATATCACCTCTTTATCCATTTATCAGTCAATAGACATTTAGGCTCTTTCCATACTTTAGCTATTGTCAATAGAGCTGCCATAAACATTGGGGTGCATGTGTTCCTTCAGAACAGTACACCAGTGTCCTTTGGATAAACACCTAGTAGTGCAATCCCTGGGTCATAAGGTAGTTCTAGTTTTCATTTTTTTGAGGAACCTCCACACTGTTTTCCAGAGTGGCTGCACCAGCAGTGCATTCCCACCAGCAGTGCAAAAGTGTTCTTCTTGCTCTGCATCCTTGCCAACATCTGTTGCTGCCTTAGTTGTGAATCTTAGCCATTCTGATAGGTGTGAGGTGGTATCTCATTGTGGTTCTGATTTGTATTTCTCTGACGATGAGTGATGTTGAGCATCTTTTCATGTGTCTGTTGCCCATCTGGATGTCTTCTTTGGAAAAGTGTCTATTCATGGATTATTTGTTTTTTTAGTTGTTGAGTTTGATAAGTTCTTTATAGATTTTGGATACTAGCCCTTTATCTGATATGTCATTTATAAATATCTTCTCCCATTCTGTTGGTTACCTTTTAGTTTTGCTGATTGTTTCCTTCACCGTGCAGAATCTTTGTATCTTGATGAGGTCCTAATACTTTATTTTTGCTTTTGTCTCTCTTGCCTCCATAGACATGTCAAGTAAGAAGCTGCTGTGGCCAAGGTCAAGGAGGTTGTTGCCTGCTTTTTCCTCTAGGATTTTGATGGATTCCTGTCTTATGTTTAGGTCTTTCATCCATTTTGAGTTTATTTTTGTGTATGATGTAAGAAAGTGGTCCAAGTTCATTCTTCTGCATATCGCTGCCCAGTTTTTCCAACACCATTTGCTGAAGAGATGGTCTTTTTTCCACTAGATATTCTTTCCTGCTTTGTCGTTCCTGCTTTCCTGCCATATGTTTGTGGGTCTATTTCTTGGTTCTCTACTCTGTTCCATTGATCTCTGTGTCTGTTTTTGTGCCAGAACAATACTGTCTTGATGATTACAGTTTTGTAATACATCTTGAAGTCCAAAATTGTGGGGCCTCCAACTTCGGTTTTCTTTTTCAAGATTGCTTTGGCTATTTGGGGTCTTTTCTGGTTCCATATAAATTTTAGGATTGTTAGTTCTATCTCTGTGAAGAATGCTGGTGTTATTTTGATAGGGATTACATTGAATATGTTGATTGATTGGGGTATTAAAGGCATTTTAACAATATTTGTTCTTCCAATACACGAGCATGGAATATTTTTCCATTTTTTTGTGTCGTCTTCAATTTCTTTCATAAGCTTTCTGTAGTTTTAAGTGTAAAGATTTTTCACCACTTTGGTTAGGTTTATTCCTAGGTATTCCTGGTGCAATTATAAATGGGATCAATTCCTTGATTTCTTTTTCTGCTGCTTCATTATTGGTGTATAGAAATGCAGCTGATTTCTGTGCATTGATTTTATATCCTGCAACTTTGCTGAATTCATGGATCAGTTCTAGCAGTTTTGGTGGATTTTTTTTTGGGTTTTCCACATAGAGTATCATGTTATCTGTAAGTGAAAGTGTGACTTTTTCCTTGAAGATTTGGATACCTTTTGTTTCTTTGCATTGTCCAATGCTGAGGCTAGGACTTCCATCACTATATTGAATAACAGTGGTGAGAGTGGACATACTTGTCATGTTCCTGACCTTAGGGGAAAACTCTCAGTTTTTCTCCATTGAGGATAATATTACATATTACATAACTGTAATGTACAAGATACATAGCTGTATCTTTCATATACAGCTGTTACGATCATGAGGTATAATCCCTCTATCCCTACTTTCTTGAGGATTTTTATCAAAAAGGATGCTATATTTTGTCAAATGCTTTCTCTACATGTATTGAGAGGATCATGTGGTTCTTATTCCTCCTTTTATTAATGTGATGTATCACAATGATTGATTTGCAGATATTGAACCAGCCCTGCATCCCAGGTATAAATCCCACTTGATCGTGGTGAATAATTCTTTTAATGTATTGTTGGATCCAGTTGACTAGTATCTTTTTGAGAATTTTTGCATCCATGTTCATGAGGTAAATTGGTCTATAATTCTCCTTTTTAGTGGGGCCTTTGATTTTGGAATCAAGGTAATGCTGGCCTCATAGAATGAGTTTGGAAATTTTCCTTTGGTTTCTATTTTTTGGAACAGCTTTAAAATAATAGGTGTTAACTGTTCTTTAAATGTTTGGTAGAATTCCCCAGGAAAGCTATCTAGCCCTGGACTCTTATTTTTTTGGGAGATTTTTGACTACTAATTCTATTTCTTTACAGGTTATTGGTCTGTTCCAATTTTCTATGTCTTCCTGTTGCAGTTTTGGTAGTTTATATGTTTCCAAGAATTCATTCATTTTTTTCAGATTGCCCAATTTATTGGCATATAATTGCTCATAATATTCTCTTATTATTGTTTGTATTTCTTCAATGTTGGTTGTGGTCTCTCCTCTTTCATTCTTGATTTTATTTATGTAGGTCCTTTCCTTTTTCCTTTTGAGAAAATGGCTAGGGTTTTATCAATTTTTTAATTCTTTTGGAGAACCAGCTCCTGGTTTCATTGGTTTGTTCTTTTTTTTAATTTTTCTTATTTTGATATCATTGATTTCTGCTCTGATCTTTATTATTTCCTTCTTCTGCTAGTTTTAGGCTTTATTTGCTGTTATTTTTTCTAGCTCTTTAAGGTATAAGGTTAGGTTGTGTATCAGACCTTTCTTCCTTCTTTAGGAAGGCCTGGATTGCTATATACTTCCTTCTTATGACCGCCTTTGCTGTATCCCAGAGGTTTTGGGCTGTCGTGTTATCATGTTATTATGATACATTGGCTTCCATGTACTTTTTAATTTCCTCTTTAATTTCTTGGTTAACCCATTCATTTCATTCTTTAGTAGGATGTTCTTTAATCTCCAAGTACTCGTGGTCTTTCCAAATTTTTTCTTGTGGTTGATTTTGAGTTTCATAGCATTGTGATCTGAATATATGCACAGTATGATCTCAATCTTTTTGTACTTGTTGAGGGCTGATTTGTGTTCTAGTATGTGGTCTATTCTGGATAATGTTCCATTTGTACTCAAGAAATTGTATTCTGCTGCTTTAGGATGGAATCTTTTGAATATATCTGTTAGGTCCATCCAGTCCAGTGTATCAATCACAACCATTGTTTCCTTGTTGATTTTCTCTTAGATGGTCTGTCCATTGTTGTATGTGGGGTGTTGAAGTCCCCTACTATTATGATCAGTGAGTTTCTTTACGTTTGTGATTAATTGATTTATGTATTTGGCTTCTTTCACATTGGGGGCATATATGTTTACAATTGTTAGATCTTCTTGGTATATGGACCCCTTAATTATGATATGTCCTTCTTCATCTCTTGTTACAGTCTTTATTTTAAAAACTTGTTTTTCTGTTATAAGTATGGTAATTCCAGCTTTCTTTTGTTGACCGTTAGCATGATAGATGGTTCTCCGTCCCCTTACTTTCAATCTGAAGGTGGCTTTAGGTCTAAAATGGGTCTCTTTTAAAAGCATATAGATGGATCTTGTTTCCTTATCCATTTTGATATACTATGTTTTTTTTTGATTGGAGTTTTTAGTCCATTGACATTTAGAGTGAGTACTGAAAGATATGAATTTATTGCCATTGCATTGCCTGTAGATTTGGGGTTTCTGGTGGTGGTCTCTGGTCCTTTATAGTCTTTGTGCTTTTGGTCTTTTTTGTTTTGTTTCAGCTTTTCTCCTCTTAGAGAGTCCCCCTTAAAATTTCTTGTGGGACTGTTTTAATGGTCATAAACTCTTTTTGTTTTTATTTGTCTGGGAAACTCTTTATCTCTCCTTCTATTTTGAATGATAGCCTTTCTGGATAAAGAATTCTTGGCTGAATTGTAAACAATTCAGCATGTCACATAAAACCTGCCACTCCTTTCTGGCCTGTCAAGTTTCTGTGTATAGGTCTGCTGCAAAACTGATCTGTCTTTCCTTACAGGTTAAGGAGTTTTTTTCCCCTTGCTGCTTTCATAATTTTTTTGTCTGTGTATTTTGTGAATTTGACTATGATATGCCTTGGTGATGGTTGATTTTTGTTGAATCCAATGGGAGTTCTCTTTGTTTTGTGGATTTTGTTATCTGTGTCTTTCCCTACATTAAGAAAGTTTCCACTATATTTTGCTCACATAAACCTACCTCTTTTTCTCTCTCTTCATCTTCTGGGACTCCTATGATTCAGATGTTTTTCCTTTTTAATAAGTCACTGAGTTCTCTAAATCTTGTATCATGCACTTTTTCCTTAGTTTCCCTATTTTTTTTCTGCTTCATTATTCTCCATAATTTTGTCTTTTATACTGTAGATTTGCTGCTCTGCTTCATCCATCCGTGCCTCTGTGGCATCCATTCAAGATTGCATCTAGGTTATAACATTTTTAATTTCATCCTGAATGGATTTTACTTCTTTTATCTTGGCAGAAAGAGATTCTATGTTTTTTCAACCCCAGCTAGTATTCTTATTATTGTTATCCTAAATTTTTGTCAGACATCTTGTTTATATCTGTGTTTATTAAGCCTCTAGCTGTAATTTCTTCCTTTTCTTTGTGTGGGGGTGAGAGGTGGGGGTAATTCCTTCATTTTGTCATTTTTGGAGGGAGAAAAAATTAATGAAATAAAATAAAAAAATTAAAATCAAAAAGTTAAAAACAACACAAAAGTCAAGTAAAGGAAGCTAGATCCTAGGTGTGGTTTTGTCTTGTTGAAAGAAGTCTTGATAGAATAGAGAAAAAAGGAAAGAAAAGAAAAAAAGAAAAAAGTTTAAAAATTAAAAAGTGTATACAATAGAGTAAAATTAAATGAAGAAAGTGAAATAGAATAACAAATTACAAAAAAATAAATTAGTAAAAAGAATTTTTCAAAAAAGGAAAATAAAAAAATTTTTTCTCCTTCTGTATCAAAGAAAGGAGGAAAAAAAACAATTTAAACAAAAACAAAAAACAAAAACAAGAACAAACAAACAAAACCAAATAGATGGACCAGCAAACAGAATGACATACTAATTAATTTACATTCAGTTTCCCATAGAACTCAAACTATGAAGCACTTTATAGTCCATACACTAAACAGGGGGAAAGACTTGTGATCGTTCTCTAGGGCATGTTTGGAGGGCGCAGTGGGACGTGGCTTGGCATAACAGCTCCATTCTCCACTAGGTGCCACTGCTTAGCTTTCTAGAGTGGATAAATGTTACCCGTGTGTGCATGTATGCACATGCACTGGAGAGGTGAAAATGGCATCACCCAGCTTCCTAATCTCTGGCACAGGAACTCTGTTCTCACCAACCCATAATCAAACACCCCTCCTTTGTCTCAGGCTTCTGTCCATTCCCTGCTTCTACACTGTCTGTGTCCATGCTGTCAGCTTGCCAGGCAGCACCTCCTTTCCAAATTTTATCTCAGATGGGACTGTGTTTCCAAACCCCTCACTTCTGACAACCCTGCAGCTTGGACCTGCTTCAACCCTCTGGGGGAGAGTCTCACTCAGCAATGGCCAGGTGCTGGCCTGCCCCAGAGAGCTTTGTGTGATCATGCAGTGGCAGAAGTTCAGAGATTACAGTAAATCTCAACACACAGCAGACACCAGGTTTCGCTGAACTCTTGTGTCTTTGTTCCAGTATTAGCAAATGTGGCTGCTCTCCAGGGTCCCCTAGGGCCTTTGCCTGTGAGGAGGCTGTATGGCCTGTACCAAATTCCCTCCAAGCAGGGAACCCCTTTTCCCCATGTGGCCCAGCGACCCCTTGGACCTTGCCACCTGCTCTTGGGGATTTGCTCTTCCTCCCCACTAGAACACAGCCAGGTTTTGAGCTCTGGAATTTTCAACTCTGTGCTCTCCTGTTTATAGAGTCCTAATGGTATTGAAACACTCTCTTTTCTCCCCCTCAGTGGTTTTGGGGAGCAGATTTCTTGTTTTTCCCTTGTGGGTATATCCACTCTTTCTCTTTATCTCCAGCTAATTTCAATGCGGATCCTTTTCCTATACTCTCCCTCTGTGCCACACTCTCCTCCCTCTTTCTCTGTCCTCTCTCTGCAGAAACAGCTTCCTACCCTCCATGGCTTCTCTCTCCCCCATTTCATCTCTCTGTATCATGTACCTGCCAAGTTCTGTGACTCAAGTTATGCCGATTGATGTGTCAATCCTCAGATCAATTTCCTAGGTGTGCCAAATGGTTTGGTGCCAATCTAGCTGCATTTCAGGGATGGGAGAAGCTTCTCAGTTTCCATGCTGCTCCACCATTCTGCTCCGCCAGAAGTGGCCCCTTCTCCCCACTTTGAACTCTTAAGAGACCTCAAGTCTAATGCACTAGACATGGCTGTAGACTGGAATTCCCTGAAGAAACTTAAATATACAGATACTAAGTTCCCATCCTAGACCAACTAAATGAGAATAGCATCTGGGTGTCATCTGGGTAGCTCAATTGGTTAAGAATCCGACTCTTGTGTTGGGCTCAGGCCATGATCTTATAGTTTGTGAGATCTAGCCCCTAGGCATGTTTCTAGGAAATTCATTAAGTGTTTAATGCCAACGAGTTCCATTAAGTATCTAAACCCTTCTTTCCTTCCTGCTCTTTTTCATTTCTTTTTCTTTCTTTTTTTTCTTTTTGTTTTGTTTTCTTTCATGGCCAGGGATCTCAAGCTTCATCATCTGAGGAATACTTTGTCTCTTTGTTCAATAATTCTAATTTTTGTGCATGTGTCTGTGTGGTGTAAATGGATTTCAAAATCATAATTAAACTTCAACATAAGTTAAAAAATTAATTTGGTATCCAAAAATGCTTTCTTGGTATGTAGAAACTTGCCTGCAATGTAGGAATAATCTTTTTATTAAAAAAATGGCACACAAAATTAATTAGTATTCACTCTGTTTCCCTGATAACCCCTGCCAGGCTACTCACCCTGAGAGACCCCAGGGAAATAGGAGGCAGCTCTCTTTAGGCATAGGCCTGGGGCCCATGATTAACTTTTGGCTTTGAATTAATTTTTTTTTCTGAATATAGAAGCAACAGGATGTATGTGGGCTGCAGTGCTGTTTAATGTTTTAAAAAAAATGGAAACAGCACTTTGCCTACATATAATTCTATTTGTCTTTTTGCAGCAAGTTGCAGGGCCACCCGTTCTGTGAAGTTTTTTCAGTCTTTCATTGTTCATTGTGCTGTTTCTCTTCAGAATTCCTGGGCACTTATGGTCTCTCATACACAATCCAACCCTCAGTTCTTGGATGCCATGTATAATGATGAACCCCTCCTTGAGGTGGGGCCCTTTCCCTCCTGATGGCAGTGAGCTCTTTGAAGGCAGGGGTTAGTAATTTTTTTTTAATTTTCTAAATCTGCTGAAGAGCTTTATGCATAACTAAGTACAACATAAATATTCAGTACATATTTTCTAAGTTCTTTCCCAGAATGTCTATTAGGAGAGATGGGGGCAGGAGACTTAGAATGTGGAAGGTTTTGAAAAGAGAATTCTAGGAGAGGGTCTACAAGCCATATGCAGTTTTGTTGTTTGTTTTCAGCTGAGAATACCAGTAATAACTTACAAGGGTATGTGTGGTTTTTTTGTGTGTGTGTATTCATTGTGTTGTGTTCCTAGTAATGTGTCATCTGGAAGGAAGCATTAGAATGTGATCATTAAACAATATATCAGATTTTCACTTAGTGGAAGGTGCAAAGATTCTATCTTTTTGGTTTCTCACTCACATTCTGGGTCAGTGGACCTAAAAGAGACATCAGTATTCCCAACAGGCAATTTCTGCTTCCATCTCACAAGACCCTGGAGATAGTCTCTTATCACAGATTTCTTCTATTGTAGAAGGCTGAGTCAGAGTGGTATTGGTTGGGTAGCCAGTGCTTGCCATCATGGTGCTCACAGTATTCTTAGAGAATCCAGACACAGGCTCAAATTATTTAGAGACTGACACTAGACATTATGGAATTAAGGTGAAAAATGATGGTTCTACTTCTAGCATATAAGTCTGTTCCTGAAATGTGAAGCTTACTAGGGTGTGCAGTGTCCTTCCCAGAGCCCTGCTTTGGTGTAGCCCCACAGCCACACGGGACAGATGGCTCCTTTGAGCTGAATACATAAGTATTCCCTCTACTGATTGTAAGACAGCTACTTTTGGCTTACTGTATCAACACAAAATATATGCTATATGTCTGGTGGCAGAACAAGATGGTGTCTCTCACAACATCATCCCAGAACATTAGTTGATACACTGATATTAAATTTGTGGGGAAGTAGAAAATTAAGTTTTATGGTTTATGTTGTAGATTCATTTGTATAAGTGATTAAGCAAATGTATAAAAAAAGTGTGAATCACTATGTCTAGGAAAATTTAGATCAGAGCTCCTAACTCTATGTCTTATCAATCAATGCCATGTCTGAAAACACTGGAGGCAGACTAATTACATTTTCATTTGGCCCAAAGTTAGGAGGGTCAATTTAATAAGCTGTTTGGCAGAAAAGGTTCAATAATCTTTCTCAACTAGAATAATAGGCCCAAACATATAAAATCATAAACATTTATTTAACATCTATTTGCTAGGCACAGAAGAAAGTGTTGTACATGCATTATCTCAAAAAACCACTATGTACTATGTACCAATAAAGCTATGAAGGAACTTCTAATTTCCTGCCCAGCATGTAAGAAACTTGAAAGTCACCATTTCATCCTAATAACAAGTAAGAAGCAGAACAAACTGAAAATTCAACAACTCTTTCTAGATACCTAAGAGAAATGAGGTCTTAGGGCAAGCTGCTATCCCCCAAATTGGAGACACTGGCAGACAAATACAAAGAATCACAACTTAGAGCAGAAAGAAGGCCATGAGTTGAAACATCTACGGGAACTAGTACTAGGATATGGAAACTGGAACTGTAATTCCTCGTTTTGAAATACAACAGAGCATTCTCTTAACAAGATCTGCCCTCCAGAGAAACTATTTAACCAGGGCCTAAACTACTAGGGTTTTATCAGAACCTAATTGATTTGGGGGAAGGCAGTAGCCAACTCCATCCCACTCTAGCCATCCTGTTCCACCTAAGGGAGGGTGAAAAAGATCTGAGAAACACTCCCAAAGCTCACAGTCCAGAAGCATAGCCTCACTAAAAGACTGAGACCTAATAGGACCATAACACGCTTCCCCTCCCACCACATGTCACCACAATATTGTAAAGGCTTATTTATATGAATTCCTTTTACCTAGTTCATGATGTCCACTATCAATAGTCTATAAAAATATTTTTCTCATTTTATTGGGTTGATTTTTATTATTGAGTTATAAGAATTTTTTTTATATTCTTTTCAAAAGTCCTTACATATTTTGCAAATAAAGAAAAGCTATGGGGTAGGTACTATAATTATGCCTAATTAACAGATAAGGAAACTGTGAGATCCTGAACAGTGATGTAACTTGTCCAAGATCACATAGCTAGCAAGTGGCAGAGCCAGGACTTGAACCTGAGTAGTTAACCACTCTTAAAACATACTTTAGATGTTAGGTAAAATGAGTAAATATTGTTCAATATTGCAAAAATATAAATGCTAATATTCATGGGAAAGGAATTTAAGATTTCAATAACTTTAAGGTCAATCTGAACCAAAGGCATAAGATGGCTATTTGAAAAATCAAATGTAAATCTGAACTAAATAATGTCTAGCTTAAGGGAAGCAGTAATTCCACTGTGCATCAAAGACCCCATTTGGGGTGGTATTGAGTTTTAAAAAGAACCTTTAAAATGCATTGTGTTCAGAAGAAGACATTACTAAGATTTATGAGGGCCCTGGAACACATTGCCAAATTAATTCAGCAGTATTAATTGAGTATCCTGTGTTAGGTATTACGGTATGATGCTGAACAAAATAGTACTTAACTTAAGAAGCCTTGAGTTTCAAGAAGTTTTGGGTATTTATCCCAAAGAAGAGGTAGCTTGAGAGTAGGATAAGGTGTGATTCAGTTAAGAAAAACATTTAAGTACATGATCTGTGTGACACATTATATTTGAGAACAGGGATACAGGGATGAATAAATACATCATGATGTCCATTCTCAAGGAGATCACAGTTTAGTGGATGAGAGAGTTACCATATATTCTACTGGGATAAGATAAATAATATACTAGTAAAATAAGCCGCAGGTTAACACACTATAGGATACAACAGAAGTCATCAGAAGTGCTTCTCTTTGAGGAGGAACATAGAAGGGGGTCACTTGATAGCTTTCTGCAACTATTTTAGGACCTGCTATTTAACACAAGAAACAGATTTGTTAAACGAACAAACAAAGCCCTCCAGGAGGAGCATAAACATTTGGAAATCAGAGAAAAAGAAAAACGTATTAATAGGTAAACTTTTTCCCTAGCGTTAAAAGATGAGACACCAGGTTACCTTAAAAAAAGAGCAAATTCCACATCACTGAACATGTCCTAGCAGAGTCCAACCTACCACCTGGCATGGGCATTGTGGACTAGATTCCCATGTTGGTGAAAAGGTGAGCTAAGTGAATTTTAAGGTCACTCCAAATTCTGAGAATCTGTTACTGGCATGAGCAGCTTCCTAAATTGGAAAGCTGCTTACAGTAAATGTTGATTTGATCTGTTCTTAAGATATTTTAAAGCATTAGCTTTTTCCTGACGTAAGCCTAGCATAAATAAGCCTTGTGGGTAAGACCTTGTACCTGTATGTTCACATTATCTGGCTTGAGGTTATTTTAGGACTGTAGCCTATTAATTATATTGTCCACTAATTAAAGAAATGGTTATTGTCCAGTGAGTGTACACTCCAAAAGACCAGATCCAGAGACACAATTATAAATTCTAACTAAAACAGGGCTGATTTCCCACCTTTTAGTCTTGAGAAGGGCCAAGCACGTTTTACTTTCTCCTGTCAATCTGTGATCTGGGAATCCCATCAGCTTGGGACACCCACACTTTCCTGAGGAGATTTCCTTTAATCCTGATTATTTAAGAATTGTTTATGTTCTTTCATTCCTCTCTTTTTGGAGTAGTGAAAGGTACAATGAATCTGTATTCAGGAATTCTGGGTTCAGTTCTTTGCTTTGTCACGTAATACCCATATAAATGTTCTGACATTTAGATTCCTCTCCTGTAAATCATGAGAGATGTACTGAGTCAGTAGTTTCTAGATATCAGTCTGACTTTTTAAGGTTTTTTTGTTTGTTTTGTTTTGTTTGAGAGATTTTAAACTATCCATTGTGGAGCCTCAGCTTCAGAGAGTCTGGTTCAATATATCTTGAGTAGGTTCAGGAAATAATATTGTTTAAGTTCTTCCAAGGATCCTGAGGGTACAGCCCAATTTGGGACCTGGGCAAGATAATTTCTCAGGTCCCTTTCACTTCTAAAAGTCTATGAGTTTGTGATTCTGTTTCTCTCTCTTCAAAACTTCAGTGATTTTATACAGACATATATATATATATATCTTAAAAAGAAAAGGCTTTTACGCACCACAGCCCGTGTGGAAAAATTCAATTCACTTGTGATTATAGGCAACATCATTTTATTTTAACAATTTCCCTTTCTAATGCTGTTCAGGTAGTTTGAAGAAGTGTCCAGAAAATGAAAAAGCTGAGAGGAATTAAATAAACATTTAGCCAAGTCAGTGTATAACCTTCCTCCTCCCATCCGCCTACCCTTCTAATTCCTTCCTCTTTTTCTGGTCTTCAACATTTAAGCAACACATAAGAGAAAAATGCTCTCTCTCCCTTAAGCCCATTTCTGAAATGATTCTATTTTTAAACACTGCAGTTCATCTCAATTGTGCTCAAATTCAATTCACTTGTGATTGTCTGCTATATTATTTTCTTTATCAATTTCTCCCCAGACTCAGTGGGGCAGTGATTGAAATTTGAAAGCTTGTGGGGGGAATAAAGTCCAAAACAGTATTGAGGAAAATGTGTCTTGAGTCTTTTGGCTGCAAAGAACCCTTGCTTTCCCTCAACACCCAATCTGCTTTCATCCACAGTCTCTGGATAAACACCATCCAGCCAAAATGACTTAAAAAATAAATTTAAATTGATTCTTCCATCATCAAAAGAGTTCTTTTCTCCCTAGCCTTAAAACATTTTATTTTTTATTATTACATCATGTGCTTAATGCTTCAGCTAAGACTACCTTGGTTTTGGTTGCTAAATCTTTGTTGTGCTTTAGGTGAAGTCGGTGCATATCCATCTAAGGCATTAAGAATGTTGGCCATTGGAATCTCCTTGGAATAGAAAGATAACACTCATTCTGTTCCCAAACTAACTTGGCTTTTGAAAACAATGAACTTATTTCAAATATATCAACCCTTTGTTTTTTTTTTAGTATCATATTTGCTAAACTTGTGATATCATTTAATTGTTAATTATATGCTAATTTCTCCCACCCAGAATTCAGTGTAAAAGCAGTCACCAAGTATTAGGGTCAATGAAGAAATCAGGAATTAACAAGACCAGGGGCCAAACACCAGTGTAAGTATGTACAGATCTCATGTTCGTTCATGCTGTCCACAAGAGAATTCTTCTCATTCATCTGATGGCAGAAATGGTGACACCCAGGTCATTACCTCCTCTGCTATGCAGCTTCATATTTGCCTGTGACTTCCTCATTATATGCTTTCTAGGCTATTCTTTTGCATCCCATTACTTTTAAAATATGGATTTCTTTGTGTCATTGGCCCCTTGGGTTTACTTACACCCATTTGGGTATTGAGGTTGGAAGAGAGTACAATGATCAGTTGAAGCACAAGAGATTTATTTTATAGGTGGGTAGAATATAAGAGGCTGGAAAGTACAGTTTCTCCCAAACATGTTGAACACATCTAGATCTTTATTCAAAGGGTGATCTTTCATCTAGGTCCCTGCTCACACAACTCTGTTTTCATGAATTTCTTTTCTCTTTCCTCTACTACTTAATAAAAATCTGCCCTTTCTTCAAAGTCTGCCACCTCCAAGAAGTCTTCTCTGACCACATACATTGACACTCATTGTATATTTCCCTTGTGTTCTTATTTACTTTTTGTGCTACTTAATGTTTCTAGTATGTGTGTCATACTTCCCTAAATAGACTCTATGCCCCTGCGTGGCCAAACTGTGTCCTAACCTCCTTATCACCTCCTGGCACAGAGCTGGCACATGCCAGTTGCTGAAGCAGTACTTGTGGAATATATGGTGGATAATGACAATTTGTTGAATACTTACATACTAAGCACATTGCACTTGTTATAACAACTTCATACATTAAATACCATTACTATTCCAATTTAAAAATGCAGAAATTGAGACATTTGATGGTTTAAACTGTACCAAGTGTCAGAGCTGGGGTACAAAGTTGGGGTCTATCTCAGAGTAAATACCCTATGATGTGATGAGGTCTCTCTCCAGGGCTTTGCTCTGTGATTTATTTTTTCATTTCTTCTCTGGTTCTAATCACCATAATCACCCTCTTCAGGATGGGGATGGGAAGTGGTAGTTTATGTTAAAAAATGTGTAAATGGCCAGAAATTCTCCATGCAAGCACTCATAGGGGAGTGATGTTGGGGACAGGGAGTGAGTAAAGTCACATTATACAGTTAGCTGAGGTACCTGGTTACCAAGTGATTTAATTCCATAATGATGGCAGTATTTCTCGAACATGGAAGAAGCATCAAAGGTGGAGTCTTCACTTCCAGTATCGCAAATGGAATAAGAGACTATGGAGTTGTTAATCAGGTAGCTCACCTGGGCCCACTTGACACCCAAATATATTCCAACCCCTTCTGCTTTCACAGAAGAGGAAAGGATGGCAGTATTTCCTCCTTCGTTGATTTACATAATTGTAAAGCATCAATGATGCCATTGCTTTTTCAAAATGATTGTTGGAAAAGTGATTAGCTACTACAAGTCCCAGAATAAAATACATCTGTATATTTCCTGCCTTTACAAATGCCTGAGAGCAGACAATGGACTAGAGAAACATCTGAGAGAAGCCGGCAAACATCTGCTAGATCAATAGCCCTTTCACAATTACCCTCCTTAGAAGGCAAACCCTAAATGACCCAGAGCAAGCATTTTATTCATAAAGAGACGGAAACAAAGGAGACAGTGTTTAAAAAGTACTTTCAAAATTATAAGAAACTGTCCAATTGTGAGCTATATTGTTTAAACAGTTCATTAAAAGACCCCCTACTTAGGGTCTTCAGTATTTCTTGTGTAGTGAAAACATAAAGGAAGATGCTTGTGCTTTTAACATGTATAGAAAAGACCTGAAACCTATTAAAATAGAAAAGAAAAAAAATCGCATGAATGAAAGGTCCTAATCTGTGATTATCGTTGGAATGATCTATGCATTTAACAAGCCTCTGAAATGTTCTCTACAGTCCTTTGACAATTCAGCCTCCTTATCAGAGTCTTTCCTATTTGAATTCTGGAGTTTAGGTCATTGAGACAACCTAGTTTCAGGAAAGTAAACATTCTATCCTACTCTTGAAAATGGGAACCCCACAGGAAACTCAGCTGCATATATTGATGTGGAGCCTAGAGAGAGCTGATGGGACACAGGTGAGAGATGTAAATAGCAGGAACATATAAAAATGTATGCAGCAATGTTGCCTTTCTACAGTTCTTGTAAGTTGTTTTTGTGGTCACCAGGAAAGAATTATGATACCCCTGAGTGATCTAAAAACACTAAGGACATGTGGTTACTAGTTACTTTTCTAAAGCAACTTTCTTGTGGTGTAACAGAAGTGGATTATATACACACACAGTCAGCTAGTATTTATACAGCCTTTAATATGTGTCAGACCCTTGGGAATGTATTTCCAAAATACTGAGTCGAGTATGGGTCCCAACTGAGGCTAAAAGCTTAGTAGAGATGGGGATTGCTTTGGTGATTCATTGAGACATAAACCACTTCCCAAACTTAATGGCTCCAAATAGTGATCATTTATAATCTCTCACAATTCTGTGTCTGACTGGTATCAGCTAGGCAGTTCTTCTACTGTATGTGGTTTTGGTTGGGGCTTCTTTTGAAGGTACAGTGAGACTGTAATGTCCAGATCGGTCAGGTAGAGCTCAGCTGGGCTGTCACCCAGAGCTCCTTGATTCTCCTCCTTGATCCTCCTTCTTGTGGCCTCTCTACTTGGATTAAGCTCCACACAGAATGATGATGGATCTCAGTAGAATTCTAAGGGAAAGTAGGAGTTGAAGATAGCTTTACGGCCTGGCCTGAGAAATTTACAGTGGCACTTCTGCTATTTCTTATTGGTTAAAGGGAATCACAGGACCAGGCAAGATTCAAAGTAAAGGGAAATAGACCACATTTTTTTTGTGTGTGCGTGTGTGATTAGAGGCAAAAAAAAATTAACTAAACTGAGGTAAATTATGACTTTCTTAATCTACACCACACAGGAAGGAATATGCCTGGGCTGAACTTTAGAAATGAAAGTACTTTATCAGCAAATCACTGATCAGGGTTTAATTCTTGGTGTGTAGGATTTTGGGGTGGGTGGGTGTGGGATTTTATTTTAACTCCTAACATATTCCATGCAAAATTTTAAAGACAGTGAAAGGTCAGTGATCCTTGTGTACAAATACAAACTGTGTGGGATCCATTTACAGACAAGGCCGAGGTATCCTGTCCCTCACGCCTGGGAGCTTATGGTTGGGGGACTGTCAGGGCTGTGGCTCTCCTTTAGCTTTGCTTCCATGCCAAGGCTCTGGGTAGTACCTCTAGCATCAAGGGCAAGAGGATCCTGTTCATAAGGGCTGAGATTGATCCTCTCATGGGTATTGCAGAAAACTTGAAATAAATATCTCAATTTTCATTTTCCTAGTTTTAGTTCTTTCTATTCTTAACTCCTTATTACATATGAAGATCATATTCCAAATTCCTCACAACACTAGTCCTTTTATAAGGCCTTGTATACTGTAAGAGCTTAATCAATACTTTTTGATTGATGAAATGTATACATACTTTTAAATCCAAAGAACAGTTTTCTACTTTCATTTTTGTGATATCTGATTATTTATGACAATATATACTGAATATGTGGTAGAAATAAATCAAAAATCACAATTTTGTTTATGTAACAAGTTCAGTTTGTTTTCCTTGGATACAGCATCTAATTTTCCATAGCTATTATGAGCTATAGCCCTCAACACTGGCCCAAAGCTGTACTATCGGTTATAAGGGGCATATGGTAAGAATATGAATGATTGGCAGACTCAAAATGCCATGGTAGAATGTTTGTGTCATCTTTGTATTCAAAGGGATAGATACATATTCAAAGGAATACACAATCGTATATGTATGCATGGTGATAGATATTTACATAATGTCTGAGGATAATGTAATCCCAGAAATATTTGTTAAATTATTTGAACTGAGCTACTTATTTGCCTTCAGTGAACTCACATCACAAGAAAGGTGATTAACCTCTGACTCAAGAATTACTGTTCTGAGCTTTGGTCCCATTCCTTACTGTGAATAAGTCATAAAGAAATGCCTCACTTGTCCATAGGTCATGTTTCCAGTCACCTCATCCACACAAAGCAGTTGAAATTAGTTAAGCAAATTTCTAAGAAGCAAAAGAACTTTCGCAAATCCTGTGTCCTTTTGCCTTCTGGTGAGATATGACACCACCTTCAGAACAGAGGACTCTTAGTATGGCTAGTGACGTTAAGCTTCTTAGGAGAGATCATTAGAAATAATGGAACAGTGAGGGTTTTAGTATATGGACAATGCAGTATAATGGCCAAAATCTGTGGTAACACAGCACATAAATAACAGTTCCAAGCCCAAATTTGTTTCACCTCTGTAGCCTCAGTTTCCTTATGTGTGAAATGGGGGTGCTTCCCAAGGTTTGTGTAGTCTTTACTTCACGTGGTATAGTACCATGAAACAGAACAAGCCAAAGTAAACTTAATTATATGGACAAGCCTGATATATAAAATGCATAACTTTCTAATAATACTTGAACAATGAGCCATCACTCTATATATCTACATTTCTGTATTTGACCTAGCAGAAAAAAGGTACTAATTCTGAAATCCCAATGATATGCATACAAGATGTATAAATTCAGCTCATCTCTGAGCTCCACGGAGAAGGTTATATCATAAAATGCAAACATGCATTCAGATAAACATATTCAGGTGCACATGCACACACATGAAACTGTTGCTATCATGAAGTCTGAAGAGAAGGAGCCTAGAAACTTTTGTTTACTCATGAGTTTTGTTCATTTTCTGCAAACAGAATAATGATTGAAGAGAGGTGCTTTCACTGTTCTCCTTGTCTGAAATTCTAAAGCCTGGAGGCCATCTGAGTTCTCCTTTTAGGTTTTGACAGTCATTTGAGAAGTGGTATAGGAGAGTAAGTAGTCACAGCAGGTTCTAAGGAAGGAAGCACCACTTGAATTGCTATTCTAAGGTAGTAAACACGATTCAGGCAACTTCTGACAGATAACTTCTAAGAAAGTAAAGCCAAGACTGAAGTGGCATGTGTAGCCCTGTTCTGTGTGCTTCACTCTGCTATATTGTTGACTGATTTATTATTTTCTCTTTGGAGAGTGTGTATAATTTCTCCCTCTTGAACTAGGTTATTTTAGGATGCAGTTTGTAGGCGTGGGTTAGTGAAATTTGATAAGGTTGGAAAATCAAGGTTGGGTTGGGACAAAGATGAACTTTAACTTGAATAGTGAGACTGAGAGGTCAGGACTAGTGTAGTTGCTGGAAATTTTCATTATTGTGTGTTCAGCACAGGTCGCAATCCTCATGTAAATGGCAGATCTCTATAAAGAAAAGGCTCAAGTCATGGTCTTAGTCTTGACTCTATACCTGTACTTTCCAGTGGAGTAGCCACTAGCCGTATGTGCCATTCAGTAGTTGACATGTGGCTAGTCCAAGTGTAAATTACTTACCAGATTTCAAAGATTTAGTATGAAAAAAATCATATAACACATATATTGCTAGTTTTTATATAGGTTGCATGTTGAAATGATAGTATTTTGGATATCTAGGGCTGTGAAATTATTAATTTTTAACCTTTTTTTTACATTTTAATGTGGCTACTAGAAAATCTAAAATTACACATGTGGCTCACATTATATTTATGTAGAATATTGGTGTTTTACACATTGACAGACTCAAAATATAGGTAAGACTTATCCAGCCAGCTAATGAGTCTCCTAACTTGTCATACACATCCCATCCAGGAACCTGTTTGCCCAACTGTATATATTTAGAAACAGGAAAAGTTTTGGAAATAGGAAAAAAAAAAGCAGAGACCAAGTACACTTAAGTTGTCTGTTAGGGAGGGAGGGCTAGATGTAGATGAAAGTCTTGGATTTGTGTCAAAATGCTGTACTGTGTTTTAAAATGATCATTGGTATAACTGAGTTGTAGAGTACTGAGTGGTTTTGAGTATCATCTATGAATGCAGATAGGACATCCTACATCCACTCCACCCAAACCCTGAGTTATGCTAAGCTAAACAAATTTATAAAAGTTAAATTTCTCCATATCAAACATCTGAGATAGTCTGTATCTCTTGAGTCACTGGAAGGCCAAAATCACTTTGGACATGGAAACTGATCATCTCTAAATTTGCTTTTAATTCTAATGGTCTATGCATGATTTTCTTTGGGCAGGACTGCATCTAGTACCATGGAGAACTTACTAGGAATGTGAGTGGGGATTAAAAGCCTAGAATCTTTCAGAAAGACCTAGTTTCAAAGAACAGCACCATACATAATTCAAATGAGAAAAAAGGAACTATAGAAATTAAAAGAGAGGAAATATTTCCCCCCCACTTCTATTTTGTCACATTCTCCTCTAATTAATTCACAGAACAACCCAGCTATCCCAGGCTAATGGAGGAAACACAATCTCAAAAAATTAATGTTCCTTAGTTTATGTAAAGAAGTCAGTGATGGACTTGGGACTCTGATTCTAAGGTCCAAACTGTGTACTTGCTAAGGCAAGATATACAGGGCAGAGAAAGTTTAGCTGAGGAGAGCTCCTCTTTGGCAAACGTCTCACAGTCTTAAAGGGCCAGATATTTAGAAATTGGCATTTGCTTTAAGAGAGAGTTCTAGTGAGGAGGTTAAGAGGATAGTTGTAGACAGGATAACTTGATTAATATATCAGATCAGGTATTTGTGAGTTACTTAACCTCTCAAAAATGTACTGTCCTCAGCCTGGATATGATCATAATACCTATTTATTGTATTGTTATCACATGCACACATAAAAACGGTTGATACATGTAAAATGCCTAACAGAATAACTAATGCATAGTAAACAGTGTTAACTGTTATAATCCTCAATGGCCTAGGAGGATTTAGCTATCCAATAACATATTACTCACTCTTGAAAGTTGAATTTCTTTGGGATCCAATTCTGAAAGGGAAAGAACTTTTCAGGAAACTTATTATGGAATGCTGTTGCAATCAGCTTTTAAAGGAAGCAGAATTGGGCAGCATGGGGAAGGAAGCAGGCTTTGTCAGAGGGAGAAGTTAGGCTGTGATATATTTCAATCCAAATTTCTGCTGACCTCATAGAGAGCTCTGATACTATGATGGTCCTTTAGAGTTTTCCAGAGTTTGGTTAAATGGCTGGTTACCCCTGAATTAACCAGTCAGGGGATATAGTTTGTGTTGCAAGGGTATGTATCTTTGAATAAAGCAGCTCTCTTTAGGGAGGAGGCAATTCTTGAAGAAGGCTGTTTAGAAGCAACACTCCCTTAGCTAAGAACTAAGTTCTTCACTTCTGACAGGAGCACATGGCAGCATCTGCTATACTCATCATGACCAGCATTATCACTTGGCAAAGAATATTCAGTGTCCCTGAAGGCAATATTGTCTGCTGGGTATTAAGTGGGTATTCAGTAAAAATAGCCTCTTTAGGGGCTCCTGGGTAGCTTAGTCAGTTAAGCCTCCTACTCTTGGTTTCGGCTCTGGTCATCATCTTATGATTCATGGGTTCAAGCCCTGCATTGAGCCCAGTGTCAAGCCCTGCTTCGAGCTCTGTGCTGACAGCATGGAGCCTGCTTGGGATACTGTCTCTCTCCCTCTTATCTCTGCCCCTCCCCCATTCTCTCTCAGTTACTCTCTCTCAAAATAAATAAACTTTAAACACACAAACAAACAAGAAATCAGCCTCTTTATTTTTCTCCTGAGTTTGAAGTAATTTGAGATAAGATATAGGAATCATACACTTGAAGTTAACATGCTAGTTTTATTACTGATAAAGGTGAATTGGAGAATTTATAGTTATTTTATTCAATAATCACCCTATATGATATGTCTTCTCTCTGGAACTTAACATATTCCTGAAACTGTAGGTCTCCCTCTACAGTGTCAGGGGTAGACACTGCCTGGAATGCATACCCCTGGACATGCAGAGGACACCCCTGTCCTGAGGGCAATCCATGCAGAAAGAGGAAATATCCCCAGAAGTGGTGCCTTCTCCTCATTTCATCAGAGGCCATGGAAAAAAGCAGAAAGTGTTTCCATACCCTTATCTCATGGGGAGTAATAAATGAGAACATTTCTCATTCTGCAAAAATGAGGAGTGGGATTTAAGCCTTCCTTCTTAATTCTGCTGTTTCCTCTGTCTACTTTTGGTCTCCCTTGGCGGCTTTGTGTCCCCAAAATAGCTCCATGAAGATGTTATCTTCACTGGTATCTTCTAACAAGGTCCTTCTGTCCCTGAGGCTAGCTTCAGGCTTGTCAAAAGAGAATGTGCAGTTATGAGTCTGAACTTTGTAGACATGCAGTACTTTTTTTTTTTTATTATTTCCCATATAGCACGTAAAGACATACATTCTACAAGATGGATTATGAAGATATGATAGTCTTCTCACTCCCATTCAATTACTGCTCCGAAAATGGCATCTTTCAAATATTTTTGCTTTCCTTTGGTACCTACCTTCATGTTAACACCACACTGATATTGATACCCCTTGATTTTGCCATTGAAAACATTATCTGTTGACTTCCCACTGTGGAAGAGAAAGTGCTAGGGTGCGTGTTTGTTTTGTTTGTTTGCTGCTCATCTTCCACGTGTTCACTTCCTACCCCCCATCCTGCCACTATAATTATGGCTTGATTTTGGTTATATCCAAATTATGACCCTGTCAGTATTATTCACAATTAAGCCATGTATTGTATCATGACTACTTTTTCTTTCTTAAAAAACTCCTATGGTTTCTCAGGGATTAAGAACAGTCTTATTTTTTTTTCTGTTTAATATTCTGTGGTTTTACCACTAATTCTTCCTTAAACTTTTACCTATAATGAATAAATCTCTTCTGTGTTAAAACACAAACATAGTGATCATGTTTCATTTTCTTGAAATATATATATTTGTGTGTGTGTGTATATATACATATATGTGTGTGTGTGTGTGTGTGTGTGTGTGTGTGTATATATATATATATATATATATATATATATATATATATATATATATTTGTAACTGCTTCATTCATTCTGAACACATTTGACTCTAGTACTGCTATACAGCTTTTATTACCACATCTCTTCCCACTATCAGATTGGGGATTTCCTTTATCTGCCTTGATTCCTACATCCCATGTCTTTGCATTTCCTGGTTTACTTATTTTGGTGTAACACCTCCTGTAGCACTTTTCCTAAGAAAGGGTATATGGAAGGCAAATCTGTGACATTACATGTCTCAGAATGCTTTTATTTATACTCGTGTCTAAGTGAGAGTTTAGCTGAGTAAAGAATTCAAAGTTGGAAATAATTTTTCTTCAAAGTTTTAAAGGCTTTGCTCCTTTATCTTACAAATTCAAGTGCTACTTTTGAGAATTGTGAAGCTTTTCTTATTCTCCATTCTTTGAAGTAGCCTGCTATTTTTTCTTTTATCTCTTCAATTTTCAGATTTTTCTTTTTTATTCTGGTGTTCTAAAATTTCATGAAGTTGTGCCTTATAGTATATTTTACTCATTTTTCATGGAATTTGATGATCCTGTTCATTCTGAGAATTCAGAAAATCATATCTAGGAGGCTCCTTTTGAATTATTTCATTCTCTATTTATATATGAAGTCTCTTATAGTAATCTTAACCTAATAGCAATCTTAATTTTTTGTTTTTATCTTCATTTCTATTCTCTGGTCCCCATCTTCCCATCTGCTTTCTGGAAGACACCTACAACTGTTCATAGCTGAAAGGTTCAATCAATCCATTTATTCAGCTTTTAATTTTTGCCTTCTTGCATTCGTTTTCAGCCATTCTCTGTGTGACAGTCTGTTACTATTTGGGGATGCATTGTCTTCTTATATTTCACTAAGGATAAAATGAAAATAGTATTGTTGTTGTTTTTAATTTTTGCTCTCAGATGGTTTTCTGTTTTTTTCCCAATATATTTTTACTGTTTATTTTATTCTTTGTCTTTTGCATATTTTCCTTGGATTTTATTATTATTTTTTTTAACTGCATGTTCTTTTAAGAGAATGACACAAAAACCTGATAAGATGCTATTCAGGTGTGCATGTTGGTAGGTTTTTATCATAGGTGGAACTGATAAGGCTTTTCATTGGAGCTTGAAGTTTTTTCTCCTGGACTGCAAACTTTTCTGCCTGGATTGTATAATTCTAGCTGCCGACAGTCTTAGAGCCTGTGGGAGAAGAGTAGCATATCATATCATTCCTCTCAACTTTGTCTGGTCTTTTACTGTCTCCAGGGATAACGCCTCCACCTCCATCTGCTAGCAGGGTATGGGAGGAAAGTTGCCCAGCTGATCTAAGAGGAGAAGGGAATCTCTGATCTGGCTTTATAAAAATCTTTTACCTAATCTTTTTCTTCTTCATCCCTTCTCTAGATAGCTGGTATTGGCAATTCTTCAGCCTACAGGAGACTTCTTGTGGGAGATAAATGGAGTTACTCCTCTGTTTTCTCTACTACCAATTCAGTGTTCAATATGCTCACATCTGATAAATTTGATTCACTCATTCTTCTGCTTTGTTGCTTGCAGCATGTGGTTATTATCATCCTTTCTGCCAGCCCTTTTGTATTTGGGGTGCAAATAGTCCTCTTACTGTTGTTTTAGTTGAGTTTCTAGAGAGGTAGCAGAGATAAATGTGTTTGCTCAATATGCCATCTTTCACAAAAATGTCTTCTTTAATATGTCAGTGCTGTATTTTCCCCACCTGCATGCATTTATTCTCTTTTCTTTATCTCCCATACACGTACATCTTTATGTTTAGTAAATATGCATTTACAAATCTGAACATTATGTGAATCTTTTAAAATTAATAAAGAAAATAGAGATTTGATTTCCAACTGCTATCTCCCTACAAACTATCCAGAACAGGTCTTACACATTTCATCTTAATGACTACTTTAGACCCAAAATAATTTTTATTGATAACAGTAATATGGTAATTCATTATGGTATGCTGTTACCCAAGTGCTAATTAAAAGGAAAGATAGTTGAAGGATAAAGGAGGGCTTGAAAGCACATCACACAAAAGTTCCTTCCTAATATATTTCCTGTCTATCACACTTATTACTGCAGGGTGGGTTGACAGGTTAATTATGTACTAGGCAGGAGAGCTGGTACAGAGGATGTTACAATCTCAAAAGCAAACACTTATAATCATTTTATCTAAATATAAGACAAACTCACCTTGATGAAGGACTGCATTTAGTGATTATATGTAAGGCGACCTCCCTACCTATAGATTACAGATGGCACCTAGTTAAATGTTATACCATAGAGCTAGTACATAAATGCTGACCCTGCAGCAGCAAGCTAGAGTCATATCTAGGGATTCTGTCAAAATTTGCAAATTTGCTTTATTTTTTCACTGCTGAGGATTCTGCTTTCCTATTTCTTTTTTAAGCCATGTGTTTAATAACACATCTTCCATATTATATTCATAAATATATCATTGGAAAATACTATATTCATAGTGCGTATTTATTTTACAATGTGAGAGCTTATTATTTCACTTAGGGAGGACCTTTGCTCCATTAAGGAATCCTCTATTTATATCTTGCTGGTGGTCCCCAGCCTCCTCTGTCCTGTCCTAAAATACATCTGGGGCAAGAAGCTCATCTCTGCCTTGGACATCTGAGAACCCCATTAGAAAGTTTTGGTTGCTGTTGTTTTATTTTATTTTATTGTAGATTGAGAAGATACTTCCTTGTCTTTTCTTTCCAGTGACATTACTTCTTACTTTCTGGACTTATGTATCAACTCTCAACATTTTTTACAGGAAAGTTTTCTAATATCTGAATAAAGTTTACATATCTCTTGAAAATATGTTTTCTCTTTTGTATCTTTCTTTGTTCATACTTCTCATTTTTCCCCAGAATCTTTTTTATGTTAGTTGCCATTCTACTTAATGTTTGCCATGATCCTCTAAATGAATAGTTCACAACTTAATATAATATGCCAGATGTATAAATATGCAGCTTAGAGTGAGCCTATTAAATTTGTTATTATGAGAAGTATACTCTTTCTGGTACAATTCAGGATCCCATTGTCTGTGCTAGCAGTAGCTTTCCATTGTATTGCCTCATAATGAAGCATGCACTCTTTCCTGTCCCCCCAAATCACCTACTACTCCCAAATAAACATGCCTTTTCTATTTCCCATCAGAATATTTTCAGACTTTGGAAGAATACAGACAAGACACTGGTTTGTGACAGTCTCAGTTTATTTTCTGTTCTAAAAATTCTACTTTTTCCCAAAATGGGTACTTTTCCCCCCTAATATTCAGATTGAACTTAGAATTTAACTCACTCCTCTTCACTGTTCAGCATCCAAAATATGGAGAATAGTTAATAATAATTAAATAGTTTCAACATAACAATCAAATATTTATGAAACAAATACCACCAAAGGTATAGTGTTAAGCTCTGCTGAGGCACATATTAGTAACCAAGGAGGAACTAGTCTGTGGAATAAGAATAAGACAGAAAGTAGCTCTAATAAAGTGATCACTGTTATGGAAGGTATATTATACATATAATATAATGACAATAAGGCAGGATGTTTCCTCCAACCTTCCAGGCTATCTTGAATATGCTATGTGTTTGGGAGGCCAAAATTGTACTGTAGGGCCATGAGTTGATATGATGCTTTGACAAATTTGAATGCCTTGACAGCTTATAAATGATAATGCCACCTCTTGTAAACCTACCAGCTTATTGATATTGTCTTATTGGTATTGTCAGATGTTCAACTCTGAGAAAAATAGTAATCAACTGTGAACAAAGCCGAATACAAGTTATTTAGATTTATTAATCTCTGAAGAACAAGAAGAATGCCATTCCTTCTCCTATCATCCTTGACCTCAGTACAGTGCTTTGCTCCTTGCAGAACATTTTCACATCTGCAATTCTATTTGATCCTTCTAGTAACATGGTGAGGTAGGAAGAATAGAGATTGCTTGTCTTCCCTTTGCAAAAGAGAATACTAAGGAGGTGTGACTTGCTTGGCTAAAGTTGTAGGACCAGTATGTGTCAGAGCTACGGATTTCTGAATCCTGGCTTTTTTTATTTTACCAAAAGCCAGTCTGAGAGACCAGCCATTGTCTTGTCTATCTGTATGTATTTGGAAGAGAGAACATTTGGGTGATGCCAAGAACTCAAAGGGGTCATGCATAGCTTGTGAACTTTACTAAGCGGGTAATCATCACAGATCCAAAAGCAGATTTGTGAGAGGAAATGCTAGGGCAACCTAATTTAGACCTTCCTTCATGAAAGAAAGACATTCAAACCATGTGATGGATTCTTTTTAATATGGTATTATTGTCAGGGAATAGCTTCAATATGCACTGTAAGCATTAAATGCTAAAAATAATAACAGCAATTATAGATTGTTCTGACACCAGAAGAGTAGAATTATACTTCTTAACTGCATTGCCTTCAGCCAATAAAAATGCAAAATCGCTTCTCTGGAAACGATTTCCCTGTGTGCTAGATTACCAAGAGATGGCAGCATTCCATCCATCATTCAGCAACTATATATTCCTTGTTGAGAACTAAGATTTCCTCTTTTCCCAATAAAGTGTTGAGAACAAAGAATAAAATTTAAAATATGAGTCTGTTTCATAATCACCCATTGTCACACAATCATGCAGCTCTCCATTGTCTACATCTAAGTTTAGGTGCAGATGATACATAACTGTAAAGATTCAAATGACCTATTTTAAAGTAATACATGGTATATAGTTGATGATAATGTACAAAACCCACTGACAAATGATTCGAGAAAGTGAATGGTGATATATGATTCCTCCTTGGATGCACTTGAAAGTTTCCATTTGAAGACTCTGCAGAACTTGGTAGTGCAAAGTCAAATGTACTGTGCTAATAAAGCTGGGACTGCTTTGTGTTATCCTGTTTGAAGTTTGATATTGTGTTTGGAGTTAAGCACTTGTCTGGAGATGGAAAATTTTAGGAAATGTACCATTACAATCCTCCAGTCATGATAGTTGATGCAGGAAGCCCCAGATATGTGATCATTTCTAAGGAGGGTTGGAAAGACTTCTTTATGAGTGAAGTTTGAGAAATAGCCATAGAGTTAAGTATTTCAGAAGTTCATATTTCCAATGCTCAGCTTGTCATGAAATCTTTCTTAAGGTTTTTTTCATAATTGAGTTATTATTTCATGACAGAGACCATTGGAAAAATAATTTTGATACAGTTCTCGTAACAAAAGTGGATAATTTTACAGTATATGGGTATATTGCTAGTCTCCTTTTTTCTTGTTTGGAGGGGAAGGGGTGACAATTATATGACAATTTTATTGTTTGTTTGTTACCATGAATTGTCTTCAGTTGTTAAATATCACAGATTTGTCATAGAGTTAACTTGTCAGTCAGTGACCTCTGACAGTGAACTGTCTTAGACTTACTTTTGGAAACTGCAGAATCTCTACTAGATGTCTCCTTGCTTTCTGTTTTCATGGAAGTCATTACCGCCTCACTTGATTAGAGAGCCATGGAGCTGGGAGGAACCTGCATTATTTGTCTTTATCTTACTCTTAAGAGATGACTCCTTTATCCCAGAATTTTAAAAAAAATGTGCCAAAAGTCACATAAATTAGTGGTAGAGGAAGCCATGCCTGTCTCTAGTCTCCTGACTTCTGCTACCTGAAAAATAAGTTCAGAAAAATGACACCTTTGGATTTAAAGGTGACCTAGTGCCACTCTCCCCTTCAGCTATCTGAATTAACTGGATTGAAGGTATTTGAACCATCATTCAAAGCAAGGTTCTGGCTAAGGAGGCAGATGCAACAGAAGGAAGCAGTGGATCTCTGCATAGCAATGGAAGGTGCTGGTGATTCCTGAGCACTCACTTGGAAGACATAGGTTCCCTATCACAGACCAGAGATCTGAGTGGCTTCAGCTTTTCTCCATGTCTGGGACAGAAATCTTTATCTCTGGTCAGAAACCCTGTGCTCTTGTTTCTGTACACTCCTAAGAGAGAGAGTCTACCAAGCAGGGCCTCAGGGAATTTGCCAGTTGTTTTCTGAGGATAGGACGTTTTTCCTAAGCAAACTGGTACCTTTGCTAGGAGGAACATATCCTTCCCTCTTGGTGGATCCCAGGATAAGTTGCACACAGATCAGGTCCTGGGCACAGAATTGTTGACAATTTGCAATCATCTCCTTGTTTTCCATGAATATTCCTGTGTAATGGATCCAGGGCCCTGGAATAAGCAGGACAACATTGGAAAAGTAGGTGCTTCCTACAAAGATGTTTTTTCTTTTTTTTCTTTTCTTTTTTTTTTTTTAACTTCTATAAGGAAGCCATGATGAGGATATTATCTAAAGGCCTGCATAGGAGGACATAACTGTCATTCTCAAAGGCCCAAATTAGGAAAAAAAGGAGCAATTCTTCATAATAATGGTAACCTTTTTTTTAATGTGTCAGGTATTATTCTGAGCGCTTTTCGTATATCTATATTTATTCCCCATAATAACCCTATGGAATTGCTACTATCATTACCTCCATTTTTTTAGGTGAAGCTGAGATTAAATAACCTCTTGAGGTCACATAGGTAGTAAATGCTAAACTAAACTCTTTGTTCTTAACTGAACCATACTGTCCCTATGTCCGCTTCTGCCTGCACGAGGGGTAGCATTTTCTTTTTCTCTTTAGGACATCAAAATGCAGCTAGTCGTGGGGCACCTGGATGGCTCAGTCAGTTAAGTGTCTGACTTTTGATTTTGGCTCGGGTTATGATATCAGGGTTCATGAGATCTAGCCCCATGCTGGGCTCTGCTCTGACAAAGTGGGTCCTGCCCAGAATTCTCTCTCTCCCCTTCTCTGTCCCTCCCCCACTTGCACACACACACTCTCAAAATAAATAAACAAACATTTAAAAAGTGCAGCTACTTGTGGTGTGACTTGCCTTTTCCTTATCTGTATTGTGAGAGAACACAAAGAGTGTGAGCCTGGACAATTGGAGAGTTTGCTCTGGTTTGGGAGTTTCATATAGGCTTCTTGTTATGGGCATAGATGGTCCTCAACCCTAGAGACAGCAGCCTCCTTGCTTAAGTTGTCCTTCTACAGATGGCTGCAACTAATCCACTGAAAGCGAAGCCCCTGCAGATCATGTCTTGGCACTGATGTGGAAAGGTGATCCTCCTTGTCTTGCCCTCTAATGAAACAGATCTTATGGGTATTGATTTTCCAGCAAGCCCCAGAGTCAATTTGTGGACAGACTTTACCTGTTTGAGTCCATCAAATGTATCTCGTTTTCATTTATTGCTGGAAATAGAAATGTAACTCTAATTTACATTTCTCACAGAAAGTAAACTTTTCAGCTATTGGTTTCCAAAGAGTTTCCTTCAGGAAATATCCTCATGGATACATTCCTCGAAGGACTTTGTTCCACCTCTCCACCTAATTCAGTCTGGACTAAAGAGACCCCATACATGTCCTGCTCCTGCTTTAACCTCTAGAGCTGCTCACCACTTTCTCCACCTCATTAGTTTTGATCTGGCCTCTGCTTCAGGGTCTCTACCTGCCTATCTTTGTTCCATAATGTTAAGTTGAGTCTACCTGTTCATGAATCCCTTAGTTTAAGAAGCTTGCCAAGGTGAATTCTGCCATCTTTATATTTTATCTGTAACACTGTTTGGAGATATTCAGAAACAACTAATGCCTCTGTCCCCTAATATTAACAGAATGGCTTATCTCCAAATATGTAAAATAGTTTGCAAGAGGGACTTTACTACTGTGCAAAGCTTCCAGAGACCTAGGAAATACTTTATGGCAAAAAATTGATGAAAATCGTAGGAACCCCTTAATTACTGAGTGTCAACGAAGCAGTAGAAAATGATGCCATTTGTAGGAGTAAGGAGTAGAGGCCTCAGCCTTGGACAAGAGTCAGAATGACTAAAAGCATTAGGGCAAATGGCTAGGTCATAAACACACTATCTACCTTCCTTATTTCTGTGTCTTTGGGATCAAGGCAGCCTCAATTCATGCTGTGTTCTGTATGTTGACATAGAAGAGAGAATTAACCATTTAAGTCAAGTAAATGTATTTCTCAAATACATTTACTTCCTTAGTCACTATAGGGTTCAGTTATAAGGCTCAATGTATCTTAGTAACAATAGCCACTGGCTAGAAGAATTTATTTGTTCTGTTAGATTTCATTATTTTGCAGGTGACTATGGTTATCCTTCCCTGGAAGAAGATGAGAGGACCTCCATTAGACTATGTGCTTCATTTTACTACAAAAGTAATATCATTTATTGATATTCAATATAAGTCAATAACTATAGTAAGAGTTTTAATCATATTGTCTCATTTAAATAAAAAACAACTTTATGAGGTAAATAGTATTAATTATTCCCATTTTACAGATGAGAAACTTGCCCAAAGTCATATTGATAGTAAGGAGAAGAGCAAAGATTTGAATCTGGCAAATCTGACTAAGAGGGCTGCATTATAAACAGTTATGTCTCTCTCTGTGTCTCTTTGGGGCTTTGTCTCATCCTTTACATGTCTTGTCCTTTACATCCGCGAAGCCTGAAACATGAAAGGTGCGCAGGAAATACTTAACGATGTTGTTGATAGATTGGATTTAATCGCCCTTCTCAATGAAGTCTTACCTGACGTGTGTATAGTTATAGATAAAAGAGTTTTTAGAATGCATTCTACTCTTTTGACTCTGTTTACCTAGACTTCATACCATGTGTGTGTTTTTTGTATGATGGTATCATACCTAGACTATAAATTCTTTAGGAGTAGGGATTTTGTCTTTTGCTTCATTTACCAACTAAGTCCGTTGAACAGCCATGACCTCATAGTGTGTGTGTGTAGGTGGAAAATACATCATTATATTCAAAGATGGCATTGACTTAATAGAAACATTAAAAAGAAGACATCAACATGAAGATAAAGTATGGCTTGGAATGTGTCGCAGAAAGTCTTCCTGAGGCCGACTTCTTCAGAATGAGTGATTTGCCATATGATTTCAGTTCACTCTGTACTGTGCCTTTTGTAGTACCTGGTGTGTTTTACAGTAATTGTGTCTATTCAATTTTCTGTCTTTCTTGCTGGACTATGATATCTAGAAAGGCAAATACCATTTATCCACAGAACTCAGCACATGATTGCTCATTAAATATTTGAGGAATGATTGAAAGTACTTATCTGTGGTTATCCCACATCTTCAGCTGCTAAATACTCGGTGTGAGTCATTTGGATTGGATGAGCTAAAGCACAATCCTGAGACCTGGGGTTGGCAAGCACACACAAATGTCAGAAATAGGTGGAACACATGGCATTCTCAACAGCAACAGTAACAACAGAACAGAATGAAATTAATTCTGTGTAGAAGAATTTTGAGTGCTCATACTTCTGATCAATTCTTATAAGCAGCAATTAGAGAATAGGGGCCCAAAATTATACATATGACCCTGACATTGAAGTCCTCCAAATGCAGTGGACTGGACCTTCTTGAAGAACATGTCCTGACTTATTCAATACATAGACATGATTAAGACAGAGTCTGTGGAGTTTGTGGGCACAGGTGAAGGTCACCACCACAGAGGTGCAAGATATAAATTGAATTTCACAGATATTAATGGCAGAGCCATGTGCTTGATTCCTGGAATTCCATAATTCAGAGCAAAGCTGGAGAATCTCCTTTTTTTGAGGTAATAGCAGATAAAGGGTTTACTAGGCCTCCCTCCATCTCTACAGAACTCCAGCCAGGCTGTGAGTGCTTTTTCTCCTGTAACACAGACCCCTGCAGGAACTAGCTGCTTGCTTAGAAATGGTAGCACCAGAAAAAAGCTGCTGTAGGCTGAATAATTATTTCATGTCTGATCCCTAAGTCTAATACCAAGTGAGTGAAACAAACCCGTTAGTAAAACAAATACCCGCATTAGGCCACTAGAAGCAAAGAGACAAATAGGAAGAGGCAGCCAATTCTGTTGAAGCAGGCACTGGGGAGGATTGCCAGAGGCCATCTGCCCTGGTTAACAGCAAAGCCCATTGCTGTGTGGGATTTGGGGGTGCTACTTGCTGCTAGCCAGCACCAACCCCAACAAGAGAGACAACACTGAAGGGGATATCAGGGCAGTCCCGCTTCTAGCATGGCTGTGGGGTTTGGTAAATTGATTTCCATTTTTACTAACCGAAAGCCAGTAGCTAATGAGAGACTAATTTCTGGGTGCCATATGGGCACATGGATATTTTATAATTTATTTGCTTGAATATTATCTGTCCCTCTTTATATTAAGACATTATATTGTAATTATTTATACTGCCCCCGGCTGAAACAAACAGAGCTATTTGTTGAAAGGTTAAATGAGAAGAGGTGATGACTCCAGCTCATGTTTGGGGAATCAAAGAGATAGAACACCCACATTATTTCAATTATGTTCCAGGAAGCAGAGCGTGTCAGGGAAGAGTATGGTCTACAGTGCTGATCAAAGGGTGGCAGTAAAGCTCAGATCTCATTCCCAACCCTAGAGCTGTGGACTGACAGAGCTGGAGGCACCTTAGGGATCATTTATTCAAAAATCTTTCATTTTAGAAGCCCAAGGCCTGGAGAAGGGAGGTGACTCTCCCAAGATCACACAGACATTACAGAGATTTAAACATGTTCCAGGTCTTCTGAAGCTGTTCTGTGAGCTCTCCACTTACCTCAGTGGTCTACCTCTTCCTCTCAGGTGGCCTTGGTTCATTTTCTAGATGTGATGTCATGATTACACTGGTTTCAAAAGTAGAAAGTAGTTTCAAAACCATGATTACACTGGTTTCAAAAGTAGAAAGTAGTGTGTATACATATATATATACACACACACACATACATACATGCACACACATTGTGATTAAAAACTTTTAAGATGTACTCTCTTAGCAACTTTCAGATATACAATACAGTATTATTAACTACAGTCACCATACTGTACATTACATCCCCATGACTTATTTATTTTATAACTGGAAGTGTATACCTTTTATATATTTTTGAAGAAAAAGAACAAAGTCAATAACCTACTACCAGGGGGATGTGGTTGATGTTGCACTTATGTGGTACAGACAACTAAAAATGTTCCATCCGCACTTAGAGCTGAGTTTCTCAAGACATTCAGAGCTTGACCTTGCTCTCTGGGCTACTGAGGGTGGAAGAGCAGAAGAGATGCTATAGTGAAATTTTTGTCTGATGGACACCTTTCATCTGCTGTCAGGTCACATTCTCACAGACAGAATTCTCTCTCTCTTGCTTGCTTGCTCACTCGCTTGCACACAAGCATGTCTGTGCAAAATTAAATTAATCAGGTGTTATTTGACAATTGCTAAATAATTGATTCCCTAAATACTATAGAATTAAAGTAAATTGATTTCTTTTCTTTGGAGAACCATTCTTAGACTTGGTGAGCCTTAAATTGGATATTGACAGATGAAGAGAATTTGGATAATAAACAGAGAAGACAGTATATGATGTAGGACAGAATATGATATACTGGTGATGGGTGAGGCTGGGATTTGGAGGAAAAAGATCAACATTGGCCTCACTGGCATCAGGGGCACATGTAATGGTAGAAGTGAAATGTGCTTTCAGGGAGGTCCAGGAGATTAAGATTATGGAGAAGGCACAGTAAGACAGCCTACTATAAAGTTGACACTGTATACTATATGTATATAGGAACAACTACACATTTATTTTGTCAATAATTAAACTTGATCCTATGTAAAAGAGCTATCTTTCTCTTGATTGGTGACTTACAGAGGGACCTATCTCTTCCCCAACTCCCATATCCATCTGGCGCCAACCTTTTTCTTTGTCACTCCAAGTCAAATTTAAAGTAAAAAAATCTATAAGTTGTCTATTTTTTCCTAATTATATCTGTCTTTGCAGTACTACCTATGATTTAATCAAGTGTTCACGTGGCTGCTAAAGTGATAGTTTAGGTTAAAGCATTTTAGTCTCATTCAACACATATTCAACAAATATTTATTAAGTTTTACTGTTTACCTGAAATTGGGCTAGGACTTGGGATTTAAGAAAAGAACAAAATAGAGTCTTAGTCATTAAGCAGCTTGAATCTAATAGGACAAATAATGCAGGAAAATATTCCAGATGTGATATCAGAAATTCGTGCAAAGAAACATAGCACATAGGGAGCATTTAATAAATATTTGTGGAATTGAAACCCCTCCTCTTGTGCTCTAGACCTTCTTCTTTCTTGCCTTTTCAAGGACTTTGCTCCAGTATTTCTCCCCTTTCCCTATTCACTGAAGTTTCCCTTTCTATAAGATCAGTTCATTAGTATATAAACACATACTGATCATTCCTACCTAAAAAGTAACATTAGCAAAGAGCTGTTTTTAAAAAATGTATTTATTTATCTTGAGAGAGAGAGTGAGTGAGAGAGCAAGCAAGCATGCTCAGGGGAGGGGCAGGGAGAGAGAGGGAGAGCCCCCCATGTGGGGCTCGAACTCATGAACCATGAGATCATGACCTGAGCCAATGTTGGATGTTCAACTGGCTGAGCCACCCATGTGACCCACAAACACCTCTTTTGCCCTCATATCTTTCTCCAGCTATTGTCATTCCCTCCTGCCCTTTATAGCCCTTTCTGCTTCTTTACTAAACATCCTTTCCTGAATTTATTCCAAAAAGGCTTCATATAGTCTTCACTCCTTCATTAACACTGCTACTGAAAGGAGCATGAGTTATCTTATGGTCCTAGTCCAAGTGACTTCTCTCTTCTTACCTTACCTGACCTCCAGCAGCATTCAACAAAATGGACTCTAATTTCTTGGAGTTATTTTCTCTTGGCATCATGGCACCAGACCCTCTTGGTTTTCCTCCAAGCTGATGTTTGCTGTCTCCTCCCCTTCTGCTGTACCTCTGTTTTTTACCTCCCATTTTCTCTCTTTGCACTCTCCCTGGGTAATCTAACCCATACTCTTGTTTTAAATACTACCTATACGTGAGCAACTCTCAAACTTTATCTCTGGTTTTTACCTCTTCCCAACAATCCAAGTACGAATATCCTACCTCTATTTGACATTTCCAGATGGATGCCATATGCATATATCAAACTTAACATAGTATAATTTTCTTAATTTCCCACTCCACCACTACTCTGAAATAAATTCTCTACCTTTCAGTTTATGGCACTGTCATATACCTAGTTTCTCATATACCAATTATCCCTTGGTTCCTCTCATTCCCTAAGTTCCTACATCAAATCCATGAATAAGAACTATAGACTCTACTACCTCTATATCAGGTCTCAAATTTTTATTTTTCTTCATTTTCATTACTACATCCCAATCAAAGCACTGTTGCTTCTCATCCAGACATACAATAGTTGCTCAACTGATTTTCCTATTACCTCCTTTTACCTACTTTCAGTTTTCTGCAACATAGCCTGAACTGTTTTTTGCAAATGCAAATCAGATCATGTCCTTGTCCTACTTAAGACCCTCTAATGGCTTCTCATCACTCTTAAAATAAAAAAACTCCTTTACCCTGCCTTATAAAGCCTTCATTGTTAGGTCCCTGGTTACTTCTCTAGTTTCCTCTCATATCCACCCTATGGCATGCTGGTAAATGTTTAAGAACAGGCTCTCTAAATGGGAAGGTTGAGGGTAGGAGGAGGAGGCTAGGAACTGGAGGGAAACTTGGTTTACAGTGTTTTCCAATTTCTCTTTTGTAAATTCTCCCACCATGGCCAGTTACAAGCTACCAGAATGATGTCAGCTGGCTTAAAAATTTCCTGAAAGTGTGATAGTTGTCTCTCACTAGCCTATACAAGCCAGCTGGTATAAACGTTCATTACAGTGCTTTAGCCACCCCAGCCATTTATTTCCTATAAAACATTATTCAAGTACCTGCCTTAGGCCTTAGGTACCATTTCTCTCTTTGCCTGAAATGCTCTTCTACTTGATCATGATGTAGAACAAGAATAATATCGTTATTTAGGTCTTACTTGAGCTCAAAGAACTCGCTGAGCTTTTCACTGAAAACCCATATAGTTACCATTTAGTCAGTCTCTAGTACATACCATAGTTAGTTCTCTCCATAAGACTTAAATCTGTCTGATCTTTACCTAATGTGTATATTTATTTATATTCTATTTGCCTCACTGGAATATAATCTCTATAATTGCAGAGTTTTTGTCTTATCATATTCACTGCTATATCCCCAGCATTAAGAACAATGCCTAACACACACTAGATGTTCAGTTTGAAAAACAAATCAATGAATAAAATAACATTTCCAGCATAATTGATCTCTGCTTGTTTATATAGTCTTTATGATAACTAAATAGTCGAATTTCTCAAACATAACTTGCTTTTCTTCTGTTCGCCATTTTGCAGTCACTCATTTCCTAGCCTACAATATTGTGTCTGTTCCTTTGCTTTTTATCTATCAGCATATTTTTACCCAGCAAGGGTCTAATCATGGCCCTTCTATTAAGAAGTGTTGTATGGTCATTTTAGGCTATAGAGTTCCTCACCTCTGATGGCCACCAGTGCATTTTAACTGTATACATCCCTAGTAATTGCTCACATACTACCAAGTGACACCCTGTGTTGTTCTCTTGCCCTGTGACTTATCAGTTCTATTTTTATTCAGTGTTTCTAATACCCATATAGTCTCTCCCTTCTTCCCTTTTTGACTCTGAGGTCCTATAGTTCCCAAACAGGCTGGTACCTCCTTCAGTATTCACTTAGATTCCCAGTGCCATTCCCTGAACACAGTGACTATTTAGTAAATACCTATTTATTAGATTTATTTTATGGACTTTGAGCATCTATAAGCTGGATCTTCTTTTGTTTTTCTCTGTCGATAGACTCTCCATCCTTCTTTGACTTGCTTTGTGCCCTGTGATCCTGACATGTATGCACTTTACCAAACAGCCCTCATTCCTTCTGACTTTGACTGAGTTGAACCAAGTAGGAGCATAGGTCAGAGATCTGGAGGAAGAAGGAAGAGCAAGGGAAGAAGTTGCATTTCCTGGCTCTTCCTCACCCTGCAAGGTCATCACAGAATCTTTATCTTTTGTTGAAATGCCTCCATCAGCTCTCATCACTTTTCTCTACACAGCACTCTCTTTCTGAACCCAGGGGCCACTTCCTCACTTCATTCCATCAATCCTAAGGATGGTTACTAGATCTGTGGTACTTCACCATTCCTTATAATCTCCATACCCAATGCCTATATCTTTATAAATACCCCCTTACTCAAACCCTCCTTAAATTACTTAGTTTGAGGGTACTTCCTATCTCCTGTTAAATTCCATAGAAATTTTCTTTTTCATAGAACCTCACCTATTCTTTAGTACATAGCTTGGGTCCTACCTCTGCTGTTAAACTTGCTCTAATTACTTCTAATAGAAATGTGGCTCAACAAAATTTAGCTCAATTATATTTGCCCATGTCTCATTTTTATATATTTAAGTTCTTTGCCTGTGACAAAAGAATTCCTGCCTCTGACAGAAATTAAATTTCCTAAAAACAGATCTTTGGCTATACACCTAAATATAAGAAGTCTCTCTCAGACTTTCTTCTGTATCCATCAACACCAACCTAGGATAAGCTACTATCATCCTCTCCCCACCCCCCCTCCACTTGGCTCATGCCTATTCTGGAGACATTTGTAATTAATTTACATGTGTCCTCTTTGGATCTTCTCAAATCTGCCCCCCCTCCCCCCACACACACACCATGGTCAGGATTATGTCCCAAAATTCAATTCTAGGGTGCCTGGATGGCTCAGTTGGTTGGGTGTCTGACATTTGATTTCAACTCAGGTCATGCTCATGGTTCATGAGATCAAGCCCCACCCACATAGGGCTCTACACTGACAGTGTGGAGCCTGCTTGGTTCTCTCCCTCCATCTCTCTCTGTTCCTCCTCCATGTGTTCTCTCTCTCTCTCTTTCTCTTTCTCACAGAATAAATAAGTAAACTTAAAATTCAATTCTGATCATGCTTCATCACTCACATCCCAAACACACATACACACAGACAGTACATCCATGTATACTCTATAGCTTTTCTGTGTTGGGAGAAAAAAGACAAAACATCTTCCTTTGAACCACAAGGCATCTCATAATCTGGTCACAACCCTCTTCTCCAGTCTCCTCTCTTACTGTGGTTCCCTTGCTCCTTCCACTTTAGGGGCTTTCCTTCAGTTTCTGGGATATCCCATACTTTGTTCTGGACAGAACCTTTGATATGCAGTCTCCTTTCTTTTTCTCTCTTCCTCATTTAATTCCTGCTTATCACTCAGGTCTCAGCCAAAGTGTCATTTTTCACCAGGAAGTGTTTTTTATTTTTTTTAAATTTGGTCATATCTTTTTACGTTCAATCTGCTCTCTTCATAGCACTCATTATAATTGAAAGTTTGCATGTATTTGCATGATTACTGATGTATCCATATTTCCCACCAGCTCATACACAACATAGTCAGTGTCCAGATTTTCTTACTCTGTACCTCCAGTTTCTGATAGTGCTGGACACTCAGTAAATATTTGAAGGACAAACATATGATCCTGATCCAATTGTGGGCATCACTCATATATAGATGACTTCCTCCACAATTATGTTTATTATTCTTTGGACAAGTGCTTCTCTCTTAATCAGGTAGATCATCTGACAATATCATTATGACTAAATACCATGTGAAAATTTTAAGTGCATTATAATTCAGTGAAAAATGCAGGAAAAAAACTGAGATAAATAGAGTTAATATATTGGAGTATATAATTTAAGAATGTATTCTGTGTTATTCAGGAGCCCTTTGGGTACAAACAACAGTAAATGGACTAAAGTGAGCTTTGGATAAGCAGTGAATTTACCGGAAGGATGTCTGGTAAGGTCACATAGTCAAGAAGAGGCTAATATTCCAATTTAGGAAAGCCAGGAGAATAATTGGAACCCAGGTCTTAAATTCCACTCACACTTTTGCTCTTTGTCGCCATAACTCAATGTCCCATTTCTGGAGCTTCTAGCATCATTATGTCTTTCTCTAATACAGCTTCTTGCAGATGGAGGAAATTCTGACCCTGGAGTAGAAAAGACTTACCTATTTCTAGTTTGAAAAGAATCCTTATTCTGGGGAAAGTTCTCATTGATCATGTTGGATAGAGTCTGATCCTGAACAAGGGAATTGGCATCTGTAAGAATATGGTTGGACTGGGAAGAGGGATAGTTTCAAAAAAAAAGAAAAGACATTTAGGGGTGCCTGGGTGGCTCAGTTGGTTGGGCGACCGACTTCAGCTCAGATCATGATCTCACAGTTTGTGAGTTCAAGCCCCGCATTGGGCTCTGTGCTGACAGCTCAGAGCCTGGAGTCTGCTCCAGATTCTGTGTCTCCCCCTCTCTCTACCCCTCCCCTGCTCATGCTCTGTGTCTCTCTGTCTCTCAATAATAAATAAATGTTTAAAAAAATTTTAAAAAAAAGAAAAGAAGTTTTGGGGAAGGTTGATGGGAAGTGTTCACCACAGTGTGTGTGTGTGTGTGTGTGTGTGTGTGTGTGTGTGTGTGAGAGAGAGAGAGAGAGAGAGAGAGAGAGAGAGAGAGGCGGGGGGCATGTTGTTTCATATCATCATACCTCATGTAATGATACATTATGACCATCTTTAAAAAATATGGCTCTGTAATCATCATATATCTGTCATCCTGACAGGCCAAAGCAGAGTGTGGCCTGGGCTGGATAACGGGAGAGCATTTTTGCTCCTCATTTTCATTCTTTCAGTGAAGGCACCACTGATGAACACAAAATGGAGGTGAGAAAACAAGAGGGCAGAGTAGGAGGCTTAGAGGCAGCTTGAGCAAAAGGATCTGGGATTTAGGCCACAAGGAGGAAAAGTCATTCAAAGGAAAGGCGAGCAGCCCAAATGAGCTCATTTCTGAGAGAGGAAATGGGAGTTAATGAATAAAGATAGAACTAAGAATCCAAGGAGATAATTGGCCTTACTAGATATAGGGTCTCTTGCCAGAACAGTACATCCTAAAAATGCTAATTCAGAGCCCCAGAAGATTGGAGCAGCATTAGATAAGAACAGGCTCATCAGACCTATTTGCAGAAAAGTCCGGAAGGGCTTGGAGAGCAGGGGCATATATCAGCATCTCAAGTGTGAGAAGGAAGATGTATGTCACTCATTTTTCTCTGGCTGAGCCTCTTCATAAAATCTCCTGGTCTCAACTCTTCCTGTCTGCTGCTCTCACATGTTGGTGGAGGTGACAAGATCAGGTCTCAGGTCCCTACTCAGGGTATCCACTGCAGAGGTGTCCTTCCATCCTGACTTAGCTGTGCTCCAAGAACTTGTTCCCTGAAGTTCTGAGAGTATCTATTCAGCTACCTGACCCAGCCCCTTGGGGATGCTTTCAATCCCAGGGGTCTGCAACCATGACTCTTTGGACCTAGCCAATGTCAGCTACCTCCTGAGCAATATTACCATTGTTTAAATATCACTTCACATTTTATATTCTCATGGCAGGTAACACGATCTCAAATTCATGAAGCATCTGCTCTCCCTTCATCCATCCACTCTGGAGATAATTTTTAAAAGATATTTTTTCTAATGACTTTAAATTTAAAGCTTTTTTTTTTTTTTAAGTGGAAGTTTGGGAGACTTTGAAAAGTCATGCTCAGCAAAAAAAAAAAAAAGTAATTTATACTCTCTCTAGTTAATAACCTCTTATGTGCTTTAATAATTTAAACCAATTATCAATGGGAAGGTCTATAGTGTATACTTCAATGATTGCTTTTCGTATATTTCCTCCTTTCTTTCATGCCGTATGCCACATGTCCTCAATGTGTCTCCAGTGCCTATTATCTCTGCTACACACATAAAATAACTGCTTTAGCTAGGAGAACATGACCTTGACACTGAGAAAAGCAGTCCTTTAAAGGATAGCTCAATTAAAATCTAAGGCCTCTGTTCCTGATTGGATTTCATTATTATTCATAAGACTATATAGCACTGAACCACGTGTTTGCAGAGTCCTCAAGGCTGGTTTCAGAAAAGATGCATTAAAGTCATCAGTGGGATGTCTGCCTGGAGCCTGTTGATGCTTAGTCACCAACAAGCTCATTAGTTTGACTTGGCGTGTGGAGGCTTTACCCCTCCACGTGAATATACTTGTCCCTCCATTAGATTGTGAACACCTTGAGGGAGGCTGTGCAATGGACTAGTTAGGAGCATAGGTTATTAGATTCACAGAGATCTGAGCAAGTTATTTAAATTCTCTGAGCTCAGCTTACCTATATGAAAAATGGGAATGATATGGTTCTTCTAAGGTTGAGGTGGTACATCTAAAATGCTCAGTATAGTTCCTGGCTGTGATAAGCACTAAAGCTATTTAATAATAATAATTAATAATAATAATAATAATAATAATACAGACAATGCCTTTTTCTTTTTATACTCCTAGTGCCCTTAATTCCCATGCATTGCTGAGATAAGATTTATGTAATCAATAACCACTTAATAAAAGGTAGGGGTGTGAGGGCATGCCACACTCAGTTCTCTGTTGCTCAGAAAAAGGAGAGAAATGTGAACTAGAGCAGGTAGGGAAGGTTTCCCTGAGGAGATAGGATGTGAAATAGGTCACAAAGGCAGGCTATGACATGGAACTTCTTAGAACATAAAGGACTAATGATTTGTGCCAACTTGACAGAAAGTACCTCATGGATGAAGCACACTTAATCCTAAGGATAAGACATCTGAACTAATCAGAAGGAGGCCAGAGAGGGTATTACTAACAGAATCTGTTCATAAATTATCTGAAGGCTTCAGAGAGAAGGGCCAATGCTGAATTATGTGCCAAGTTCAAAGCAGCAACTTTAATATTTTAAAGGCAGGCCCTGACTTCTGTTCTTCCATATAACAGGCCCTTCTGCCCCATTGAGAATATTATGGGAAATGGAACATGCATGGAATGAATATGTAGTGTAAGCACATGTTACAGGATGTAATAAGGAACAGTGTCTTGAGGGCGAGAACTGAGAAGAGTATAGAAACCTTAGTTAGATCATGTGAAGTGCGGTGTCATGTGTCCCAAGAAAAGCTAGAAAATCTTCTTAGCTCTGCAATACTCTACTAACTGTGACACTAGTGATATTTGGGTTGGATAATTCCTGGTGGCAGGGGACTGTCTTGTGCCTTGTGAGATGTTGAACAATGTCCCTGTCCTCTCCCAACTTGGTATCAACCATAATCCCTCAATTGTAGCAGCAAAACATGTCTCCAAACATTACCTGGGGGTGGCGTTATCACCCCAGTTGAGAACCACTACTCTATTTAGTGATAATAATCCGGGGAGATTGGCATTCCTAGACACCTGCATACCTGCTGCCCTAAATTTTTCATCTGGACCCCCTTTGTTTTTTGAGAAAAAAAGAGAGATAGAGTGTGTGTATTTACAAGTGGAAGAGAGGCAGAAGGAGAGGGAGAGAGAGAATCTTAAGCAGTCTCCACAACCAGCACAGAGCCTGACATGGGGGGCTCAGTCTCACAATCATGAGATCATGACCTGAGCTGAAATCAAGAATCAGACACTTAACTGACTGAGCCACCCAGGTGCCCCTGGACACCTACACCCCCTCCCCCCCCGCCACCGCCATTGTTTTTTTTTTTTTTTTTATTTGAAATTTATT
>NW_024412419.1:17207335-17306912 GCF_014898765.1 Herpailurus yagouaroundi
CGTCTTAGCTGGGGTGGGTAGGCAAGGTGCACAGGGGCAGGAGGGGCAGGCTTAGCTTGCTTCTCCTTAGGTGATCCACTTCAGGAGGGGCCCTGTGGCAGCAGCAGGGAGTCAGATCAGCTGCTGGAGGTTTGGCTCCGCAGAAGCACAGAGTTGGGTGTTTGCGCGGAGCGAGCAAGTTCCCTGGCAGGAACTGCTTCTCTTTGGGATTTTGGCTGGGGGATGGGCGGGGAAGATGGCGCTGGCGAGCGCCTTTGTTCCCCACCAAACTGAGCTCTGTTGTCCGGGGCTCAGCAGCTTTCCTTCCCTTTGTCCTCCAGCCTTCCCGCTTTCTGAGCAGAGCTGTTAACTTATGACCTCCCAGCCGCTAAGTCGCGCTTGCTGTCGGAACACAGTCCGTCAGGCCCCTCCGCTTTTTGCAAGCCAGACTTGGGGGCTCTGCTTGGCCGGTGAGCCGCCCCTCCGCCCCGGCTCCCTCCCGCCAGTCCGTGGAGCGTGCACCGCCTCGCCGCCCTTCCTACCCTCTTCCGTGGGCCTCTCGTCTGCGCTTGGCTCCGGCGACTCCGTTCTGCTAATCCTCTGGTGGTTTTCTGGGTTATTTAGGCAGGTGTAGGTGGAATCTAAGTGATCAGCAGGACGCGCGGTGAGCCCAGCGTCCTCCTACGCCGCCATCTTCCCTCCTCTCCCTCCCGCCATTGTTTTTTTAATGTCGAGCTCGCTGAGCTCAGCTCTGGCATTTCTTTCTGTTTTTTTTTTTTTTTTTTTTTAATTTAAAACCTTTTTAATGTTTATTTTTGAGAGAGAGAGAAAGAGAGACAGAGTGGGAGTGGGGAGGGGTAGAGAGCAAGGGAGACACAGAATCTGAAGCAGGCTCCAGCCTCCGAGCTGTCAGCACAGAGCCTGACACGGGGCTCGAACACACAAACTGTGAGATCATGGCTCAGAGATCAAGAATCCGATGCTTAACCAACTGAGCCACCCAGGGCGCCAGGCATTTCTGAACCTAATTAACTTTAGTCTTTTGACATGTGGGCAGCTACCATGATGTGAAGTCATATGCATTGGTCTAACAGAGTCAAGAAAAAGCTAGTTACACACTAAAGAACTTTTCAGATGAAGAAAATCTTTTCCCCACATTTAATTCCCCCCCCCCCCCAGTGTCCATTCCAGCATTTGGGAAAATAGCAATTGCTTTATCTTTACTTCTTGAACAGTAGAACATATGCCAGGGTCCAGCCTGGATACAGCAGAGTTGTGACATTTTGTGACATCACGGATTTGATCTGCATTTCTGAATCTTGTGACCTTCTGCTCCATTCTGACTATGGAAAACTCAAGCACAGAGGTAATCAGGTGTAAAGTAGGAGAAACACATTTCAAACAGTGCTGGCTTTGGGCACTGTTGGGGGGTGGTTAAATACAAGCTTTCTGTCATTGTTCTAATGATCCCCACCCAGTGTGGCCATTTGAAACCAAGCTTTTGGCATTTTTTTCCTTCATCCAGATCCACAATATACATATGTATCCTAAGTGCTCTTTCCAAGGCAGTAAGGCAGTGTGGAACTAACTTTTTTTTTTTTTTGAGGTTTTTTTTTGAGTTTTTTTTTTTTTTTTTAATGTTTATTTTTGAGAGACAGAGAGACAGTGCATAAGCTGGGAGGGGCAGAGAGAGAGAGGGAGACACAGAATCCAAAGCAGGCTCCAGTCTCCGAGTTGTCAACACAGAGCCCGACATGGGGCTCAAATCCACAAACCGTGAGATCATGACTTGAGCTGAAGTCGGACACTTAACCGACTGAGCCACCCAGGCATCCCATAAGTTCTAAAGTCTTAGCCATTTGCTAAATACAAAGCACATCACCTCTCCTCTTCATGTCAAACTCTTCTGCAATTGTTATTCTTGGCCAAACACATTTGGAGGTTGTTCCATTTGCTTCTCCTCAAGGGTGTCAGGGCCAGCTCCATGACTGATGAAGTGTGACTGTGCCTCAGAGCCACTCACAGCAGCACCAGCTACCAGCTCTCAAGATGCCTATTAGCCTGGACCGTACCTAGAAGACCAGGCACAAAATCAGAGAGGCTAACAAGTCTTCATTTTATGGGGCTGAGATGATCCTTTGTGAATTGCTCTCTTAATTCGCGTTTTTATTTCTCTTTTTCAGTAAAGCTTGTTTTTCCCGATGTTTATAGTATTCCAGTCTGCACTTTGCTTTCCTCTTAAGCTCATTGTCTTAGGTAATGACCAAAATTTCTCTTCCAGAATAAATGTCAAACCCAACAGAGACCACAGATGAAATCAAAGCTCTGTATTTCAGTCTTTATCTGCTTCAACCTTTCCATTTCATGATATTCTAAGTTCTTTGAATTTATTTCCCTCTCTTTGCCCCCCCCCCCCAGGTGGGATTCTAGAGATGAGCTTCAGTCCTAAGAGACACATTTTCATGTGGTATTTAGACCTCCAAAGGACAAACTTTAGAAGGACAAATGAAATATTACAATGAAATCTTCTAAAGAGTTCCAGTGAGCAAACCAAGAATGAAATTTGCACTACTGGATATGTTGCTTTTGAACGTTGAACTCCCAAAGATTGAAGGATTACTGACACTATATTGACCTCATTTTTATCTTTAAATATTGATTTAAAAAAATTTCTTACTACAGAGATAGACCATTCATCTATATGGAAATTAATTGTTTTAATACCGTGAGTTTTAATGTAAAAACTTCTTTTGTCATTGCTGCTCTTTTAGCATAAATAGAATTAAAAGTGCACATCTTCTGATTGATCAATAAGGCCTGCTACTGTCTTTTACAGTTTAATGTGGATAACTGCAAGGTCTGGATTACAATTGTCAACACAGAAAAAGAGGTTTAGTCATAAAAACTGTGAAGTTGATCAAGAACAGAAACCCACTGAAAGTGATAGAAATTACCTGAAAGGGAGTGTGAGCACTCCTTGCATAACATGTATGATTAGATCTCTCCTCCCACCTGAGCAACACAGTTTTCACTTTCTCCAGTCAGTGCTTCCTTACACCTTGACAGTGATTTATGGACACATTGAGGACATAGAAGCACCATGATGGTGTGGAGCGGGGTGTGAGAATAAGCACATTACCAGCTTCGCAGAAGATGCTTATTACTGACCACTGCATTGTTGGTCATCTGATCCAGGGGAGAGGGTAACTAGAGGGGTGGTGTTATACCATTTGGCTCAAGAGTTCAAAGGATGAAAAATCACAGCTGCTTCCCTTGTAAACCATAAGGGTGAGATCACTGCAAAAGGCAACTTACGAGAGTTAAGGGACGACTAAAACGAACATGGAAAATTGGAGCTGCCTTAATGTGCTGAGCTAGCATATGCTGCAGAATAAATAAGCTGTGCAGGCAAAGCCCAGGCCACACAGAGAGGCTTCCACCCCTTGCCAGGCCAGGGTCTTGAAGAAAGACCTGCACATCTGTCTGCCTGTCAGCTGACTGAAGAAGTTCCTAGGGGTGGATTTTTGGAATCTGGCTCTCTCTGGGTGTGAGAATCTCCCTGGAAGTGGGGAAAGACAGACAGGAGGTCTCCCGTGGACAGGACAGGGCACTGCACATCCAGAAATGTAATGGGCTTATCTGATGCTCAACATGCCTGAGAGCTTTTTGCTTCTGCCAGTGTTTCTTCCTTTTGTTATCATTAATACACAGATTATCACTTGCCAGCTCCCATGAGCTTTCTGACTGTAAGAAAAAACATTCCTTTCATCATCAGCTAATGAGGACATTTTGTCCCTGTAATCCCTAAAGAAGTACACTCCTCCCCTAATTAATCAACAAATATTTATTGAGCAGCTTTGGCACACAAGTCTACTGCCATTCCTTCTGAATCTGCCCTTCTTTCTTCTGTGCTTTCATAGAGCTCACTTTGCTTGTACTTTTATAGCACATTTACTGCACTGTATGATCATTACATGCCCACATGGCTGATTCTCTGACTGGACTGAGAGCTCTCAAAGTCAGGGACCATACTTTATTCATCTCTGTAAGTCTAGTGCCTAGATTAAGTCCTAGCATAGAGTGGGTGCTCAAGAAATGCTTGAGAAATAAATGAATGAATGCATGCATGCATAGTTTCCGTCTCCTTGGACATGAGGAAAATGGAAGCTGCACTACCCCTTGAGGAGCTCACGTTCTAGATGTGGGTCAAAAGAATAAACACGGAAGACTGTGAATTACCAAACAGATTCATGTAATATGTATTGTAAGTGTTCAGAGGGGATAGTTAAGATAGGCCATAGAGAAACCAGGCAAGGTGCACAGAGTGATGGGATTTGAGTTAGGTTTGGAAATTCGAAATGATGGCTCTGAATTCCAAGAAGGCAATTGGGATATGCATTCCCCCAACCTACCAGTCATTCCTCCAGAGGGTGCTGTTTACTCTACTGTGTAAAATAGGGCCTCACATTTGGTTTGGCAAATGTGAAATGAGAGTTTGTGATTTTCTTTTTAATGGTATATAGCCCCTCAGGGGAAGGTTAACGAAAGAATGAAAATAAGTGTAAGTTCTATTAAGGAAAGCTATCCCTCATCTGCTAAATGCAGAGACCCTCTGAGCCCCTATAAATGTTCTCAGAACAGTACCTGACTCTGGTCCCTTCCTCAAACTTCCTGTTCTTTTCCCTTTTCACCTCATTGGGTTGAGATGTTCAGGGTGCTTCTAGCTAAACGCTCACAAGACATGACCATGTGCATGTGGAAACCTTGAAGGTGGCAGCAGACAAGAACAAGAAATGTAGTCAGGTACTACATAATTTTAATGGAAGCCAGCATTAGTTTTTCCCTCCACAGCTATCTCTGCTACTGTCTCTTCCTTCATGAGGTGCTGCTCAACTAATATTTTAAATATGCTCTTTGAATGTTTACTCAGATCCAGGACCACTGTATTCCTATCTTGTGTTTTGGTCAATGACCTATGACTGGCCTGTCCCATCTGACCAACCCAACAAAAGTGCTTTCTCTACTTCCTTCTCTGTTCATACTTATCTGTGTCCACCTGGACAGACACTTATTGAAACAAGGACTGGATTAAAGGAAGTCAGAGCACGTTTAGAAAACAAGGCTGTAAACCTAAACTAAGACATATGGCTTTGGCTTCAGTGAAGGTTGGAATGAGGGTGAGGGCCATGGGAAGGAAAAGAAGAAGACAGAGGAGTGGCCTTGATAAATTAAGTGGACTGATGGCTCTGATAGTCTTATGAACCAAGTAACACCTGTGAAATGTTTGTATACACATGGAATAGCCCAGAAAAGGAAGCAGCTATAGAGATGTGCTTCCTTCCTCATCCCCCAGGGAGTTGTGGGTACAGTGGCTTCTGCTCTCTTTAGAAGAAGGAGATGACCTGGCAGTTCACAGTAAAGAGCTTCTGTCTAGAGGTCAGGAACCCTGGGTCTCATATCCCCTAACTTGGTGTGATGTTGAGTGGGCTCTGCCCTTATCTTAGTCTTTATTTTTCTCATATGTAAAACTAGAAACTTAAAGAAAATGGTGCTTCAGAGCCCCTGCAGCTATGATTATCTGTGAATCTGTGGCTTCACATTAAATCATTTGAAGAGAGAATGCTGGTAAGGCATATTTTAAGTTAAAGTATGAATTCTCAAAAACAGGATAGTTCACACATTGTAGAGAGAGAATTCTAGGTATCAGCTACCCCAGTTACTTATTATGAAAGCTGGATGGATACCAGATTCCTGGCACACCTGTGTTCACTAATAAAGTCCAGTCCATGGGTTTTAGGCAATATATATTAATGGGAAGATGGGTTTTATTATTCATTTGTTCTGTTATTAATTGACCCATCTATTTGCTAAATGTTCTTGAATGCCTCCTACAACTTGCTCTGTGTTGGGGACATAAAAAAAAAAAGCAAAAATAAGATATTATCCTAGCCTAAGTGCCCAATGTATAGGAAAGGAGCAATAACTCAGGAGGGGGGCCCAGAGTGGCAGGCCAGAGGAGGCTCCCTGGCAAAAGACTCTTAGAGCTGACTTTTGAGGACTGATTACACTTTTACAAGACTGGGAGTGTTGGAGAGGAGGTAAGTAAAGGCAAGAGAGTATTGGAGACAAAGGGGCCTACTTACTGGATTGTCCAGTGGGGAGGGGGCCTTAGTAGACATAGAAGGAGACAAAAAGTGAAACTCTTGCCTCACACAAGGGACAAGATAGATGATGAGGCTTGAACCACATAGAATAAGGAAGCCTGAATCTGGCATCCATCCCTGCTCCTGCCATGTTTTGTGGCTTTGTGCATCTTGCCTGGGATACATTCTGCAGCTTGTGGATGCTTATTATCCATAATAATCATAATAATTAATAAAACCTTTTAAAGGGGGCTTTAATCATGCTTGTGCTTTGCTTCCAAACACATAATAAAAAGGAATTACTTATAAAAATGACAAATTTATTCCTAATTATACCATTATTTTGTTATGCAATACAAGTAAAGCAATCTTTGAAGCTGGAAAAATGTCTCATGCAGAATTAATTAGAACAGTACACGATTTGGAATTAGGCAATTATTTTATTGATATTTCACAACTAGAACTTTGTAAGAGTACCTCAAATATTTTCATTATTGCCAGTAAATAGTTACTTTAAACACTTACTGGTATGAGTTCAAAGATAAACTTTGGGACTGTTTTTGGACCTCATGGAAATGTTTTTAGTCTGTGAGAAAATGTGTAAGACTTACCAGTCACTGTGGCCCCAGGGAAATTTTGAGGAAGAAGATGGCAACATTCAGAGAATTTGTTGTTCATATGACACCACAAGGGAGGAGCTACAGAGACACAGTAGTGTTTCCTCAGCCAGAAAAGACCCAGGTGTCATCACTGGGCAGGTGAGGAAATCTAGAGAAGGAGAGCGATTCCTAAGTCACATGGTAAATTATGAGCCGAGGTCATAATTCCCATCCCTGGACCCTCATCTCTGTGTCCTTACTTTTCTTTGAAATTATAGACTTTTTTTTAGGTTATGAAAGTAAAACCTATTCATATATCCAGTGCTTTTTCTTGCTGCCTTCAGACCCAAGTCCACATTGACTTCTTTATTTCATTTTTGCAGTAAATTAAAAGCCCATAGACATGTCATCTTACTTTGCCTCATGCATGTAAAACTTGCCCCCTTCCCCATCTACTACTACTAGGCTGTAGATAAATCAAAGGCTAAGTTCCTTTTCATTCTTCTGTCTTAACCAGCCAATGTTCAGAACTGGGCACATAGCACAGGCACAATGAAAATTTATCAAGCAGATTCATCAAGCTCAAAGGATCTGATCAGAGTACAAGAGACTCTACCCCTCATGGTATTCTTGTAGGCTAATAAAGGGATTCTCATCAGCCAATTCCACTTTTGGGGGGCAAGGGTCCCCATACAAATAAGCAATGCTGTCAACACAAGGTGGGTGTCCTATAATTCAACTCAGTTCTGACACTATCTACTCAGAAGTAGCATCAGATTCCACAGGTTAAAATTTCAGTCCTACAAGATTCCCCCACCCATTCCTTCCATTTCAGACACTAGTCACAAGCCCAGGTTGTCACCTGTGCTTCTAACAAACTGGCTATAGCTTAGAGGTTCCAAAGACGCCCTCCTCAGACTTCCAAAATCTGTTGCATGTGTCCAGGTTGCTGCCTGTACTTGTGGCCAACTGTCTATAAATCAGAGATTCCCACAACCTCATCCTTTAGTTATATTAATTTGCTAGAGTGGTTCACAGAACTCAGAAACATTTTACCTACTAGATTGTTGGTTTATTATAAAATGATAAATTTTATAATTTAGGACCAGCCAGGTGGAAGAGAAGCATAGGGCAAGGTATGGAGCACCATGCCCTCTCTCCTTGTGTTCACCATGGAAGCACAGAGCTTCCATGCCCTCTCTCCTTGTGTTCACCAACTCAGAAGCTCTCCAAACCCATCCTTTTTCATGGAGGCTTCATTACATAGGCATTACTGATTAAATCACAGGCTATTGGCAATTGGTTCAACCTCTAGGCCCTCTCTCCTACACAGAGGTTGGGGGTGGGACCAAAAGTTCCAAGGCTCTAATCACCTGCTTGGTTCCTCTTGGCAATCAGCCTTCATCATTAGATGCATCCAAAGTCACCTCATTAACATAAAAAAAAGGCACCATGGCTATCAGGAAATTCCAAAGGATTTAGGAGCTCTGTACTAAAAACAGGGACAAAGACACTATATATATATATATACACACGTATATATATATATATACACACACACATATATATATACACACACACATATACACATACATATATACATATAAATACATATACACATACATATATACATATACACACATATACATATATACCTACATATATACATATACATACATACATGTATACATATACACGTATACATATATGATTTTGTGACTTATACAGACTATGTATAGAGTATATATAGAGACTTGTATAGACTATATATAGAGACTTATATAGACTATATATATACAAATATACATATATACACATATACACACATACATATGTATACACATATGTACACACATACACATATGCACATACATGTATACATACATATACATATGTATACACATGTATATGTATGTGTATGTATACAGGTATATGTGTATATGTATGTATACGCATGTATATGTGTATATGTGTATATGTGTATATGTATATATATGTATACATACATCTGTATGTATGTTTATATATATGTATATGTGTTTGTGTATATGTATATATGTATGTGTGTATGTATATGTATATAGTCTATATAAGTCTATATATATATAGTCTATACATAGTCTGTATAAGTCACAAAATCACAGCTAACATCTTGGATTCAAAGAGAGGTTGTAGGTAGGGAAGCATCCATGCTTGTGAGACTACCAATTCAGAGGTGACCATCAGCCTATTTTGGGAATGGATGTGCTTGTGTGGTGGCCATAACCTCACTCCTGGCCCATGACATTGGAGCCTTCTGAGAGAGTAGAGGGCCTCTCAGTTCCTTAGGTTATTAAGAACAAAGTAACTTTTTTTTTTTTTATTGGATGCTTATAATGCTGGTAATATGCAGGTACAGAAATACCTTGAGAGAGTACTGGCTGTCAGATCAGTTGGTTCCACACTCTAAGGAGGGAGAAAAAAAGCGAGAAGGCTGGGGAGGCAATGGACAAGCAAAAGAACTATGAGAATTTCGTAGAGCTGCATGGTTGCCGACCAGCTGAGTTACATTACTTACTCCTCTGTATCCAGAAGTAGGGCACTGTTTGCTTTGGGCCTCAGTTTCCCAAATTGTGAAATTCCCACTGGACTAACAGCTTGTCTGAGGTGCACTGTAGTTATCAGCCACACCCCACAGGTGGCTTCTTTTACCAGCACAGACATAGTGAGCTTTGAGTAGCTAAAATAATAAAAAATGTTCTTCAGTCTTCTGTAGCAACTTGCTCAATCATCACAGCTCTCTTGCAGCTCAACTTTGCTACCTAATATTTAACCTAAACCTTTTCCCTTCTTTTGTTTTAGTTCATCACCACTTGCTCAGTTCTATCAATCTACCTATGCATTTCTATGCCACCTCTCACCAGAGTGCTTAGCACCTGTCCTCTCTGAGCAATGAGGTTAATATTGAAGGTAAAATCCATTTCGTAGAGGTAATGTACTATAGACCTTTCAGAAGAGCTCTCTATGATAATGAGGAATGAGTTACCATGCTGAGGTTGTTTAAATGTCATTTATTTTAACAAGTGACACTCTGAATTTATTTAAAGTTGACTACAATGAAGGAAGGGTGGAAAGTTTTAAAGTTTTATGAAACAATAATAGAACTGCAAAGCAAGGAGCCCTGAAAGATGGATCTGAATGGTAATTCTGATTACAAGCTCCATGGGAGGTCTGGTTGGTCGAATGTTTCCAGTGGATTGTAAGAGGCTCTGAGGATGTAGAGAATGAGGATGTCACAGAGAGCATGAGTTTGGACTCTGAACTTCCCTCTCTTTGCCATTGTGTTCACATGTGTATATATGTGCTCATGTGTACACAGATGTCTGGGCAGGTCCGTGTGTGAGTAAGCCAGAGCAGGACCCTTCTCTCTGCCCCTTGATTGCTCTCTTCCTACCATTGAGTCAGTGCTGGTGTCTTGAGGCAGCTGCTACTCAGTTGCCCCTGCTTTCTTGGCTAGAACAGTGCTGGTCTCTGAGGTAAAGACCATGCTTACTTCTCATTACTACCAATGGAGATTAACAAAGTTAGACAAAATGTTTTATTCTTACTCATCAGAAAATGGAATTTAGGGGGTAGACAGTGGGCAAAGACTGCAGTGTCTTAGTGGGGAAAACATGGTGAGGGGAAGAGGAATTACTACCTCTTAGGTGAATAAGCTAAGTATTCTTAAAGGTCTAAGAAGGGATTCTTTTGATTTCAAGTGATAGAAACCAGTTAGAACTAATTTAAGGGAAAAAAAAGTAAGTGGTTAGGATGAAGATAGATTTATTGTCAGGTTGGTGGTGTATCTTGGACACAGAGCAGCAGGGCCCTTCAAGGGCATGGAAAGAGGGGATAGAAAGCCATTAGAAAACCATTTAGTAGGGACTCCTCTGTTCTTTGTCTCTACCTTTCTGCTTCTCTTGTCCATTTTTCTTCTTTCTGAGACTGTTCTGTTTCTCTCCACATATACTGGGCAGAAGGTGGATGCCCAAAAATCTCCCTGTTATATGCTCTCAATTCCAACCATGCTGGCTGAATTGAATCTCAGTTCCATATTCCTAGGAATGATCATTTGATGGATTTGGCTTAAGAATCTTCTCTAAATAGCCAGCTAACTCTGTGTATTCACCTTGCTCCTTTGGCAGCTGGTGTAAATAAAGTACATCTTCCCATTGGTAAACAGTAATAATAATTTTTCAAATAAAAAAGGCTCTGCCCCTGGTCCAGCCATTTATGGATTAACAAATATGTACTAATAGGGGCTTGTTCCTGTGTGTGGAGGATGCAGTTCTCATGGAAAGTGGCCATATTGAGCTGGACAAATAGTACAGAATATTTCTAATACACCAGAGAACTCCAGAGCATACACAAAGCTGAGCTCGGTATCTACTGCAATCTTGTCTTCCTTGAGAGAGAACGTGGCAAATGGCAGTTTGCCTATGTAAGTGAAATGATGTCTGAAGGTGGGTGATTTTATTAAGAGTTAGATCATAACAACATTTTTAAACTTAAATAAGTTATTTTCTTTTCAGTCCAATCAATTCCCTTATTTGAACATTTAAGATAATTATAGGTTACAGGTAAATTATATATTATACACATGCTAAATTATAACCCATCTCCACCAATTAATATTTATTGAGCAATGAATGGGCAAAATATGCTAACTTGGAGATTCAAGACCTGAGTGTAATTAGGTATTTCTGCCAGGAAAGATTATAACTGCATCTTCCCAAACATCCCTCCCTTCTCTCCCGTGTATGTGAAGGGAAATGTAAGGATAATATGCTAACCCTTAGCTTATCTCTGAAGTTGTTTACACAGGGAAAAAATCAATTACTTTAAATATTTGAGATTCTGTTTTCCAGAACTAACCAATGACAACTTATGATAGTCTTAAGAGCCAAGCAGAGGACTCAAATTTAATGTTTTATATTTTTTTATTCCATTAGGGCTTCTTGTTGGTCTCTCACATGCAGGCCTAAATAATACTACAGTGAATTTGATAGATCCTATTGCTCGTGAGCTAAGGGATTAGTGTGGTAGACAGACTGGTAACTTGGTACTTGGTACTGCGGGTGGTACAGTCTGGCTCAGAAAAACGGTATGGTTGTGCAGAAAGTAGAAATCACAGTTTTGCCAGCCAACTGTGAATAAAGCTCAAAAAATATTTAGCCCTTTATAAAGCATTTTGAAATGCAGAACTTAATATTTAAACCATAAAACACAATGATTTTATTTATTATTTATTTATTTTTAAGTAGGCTTTGTGCCTAGCGCATCAGAGCCTAATGTAGGGCTTGAACTCACGACTGTGAGATCAAGGCCTGAGACACAAACAAAAGTCAGATGCTTAACCAGCTGAGCTACCCAGGCACCCCTGTTTTACTTTTTTAAGTAAATTCTACCCCCAGTGTGGGCCTCAAACTCACTACTCTGAGATCAAGAGTTGTATATTCTACCAATTCAGGCAACCAGCCACCCCAAATACAATTATTTTAAAGGAATTAATACAATCATGCAGGAAGATAGAGTGGTGCCCATCAGTTCAGCATTTGCCAAACCCCCATGATTATTCTTCACCAAGAGGATTGACACACAGACCTTAAGGATGATCCGAGTCTCTCTGAATTCCTCATGCAGGAAGGGAGAGGGGGCAGAGGTTATCAGAGAGGGGTGGAGGTGGTCCATGGAAGATGTGACAGAGGCAGTGTCTTAGGCAGAAAGGAATTTAATCATCAGAGTAACCTGACAGAACTGATTTCCTGGCCCAAATCTGATAAATCTAGAACCTTACTGATAGTATGAGTCCATTCCCAGTTTACCCAGGGCATTTCCAGTGTATGCCTGTCTGCATTTGGATGATGAACTGTTTTGTTCCCTGTTGATCCCCGGCATCAGCTCACACAAAGGTTTTAGGATCCACCATCTGTGATAGACTAATTCACCTTTCAAGTTGTATGTATTAGTGGAGTCCTTTCTAAGCCTATATATTTTGTGTTCCACCCACATTTGTATTTCAGACAGCTCTAAATATCCCTACTATCACTATAGATATATACTTTTAGAATGATTTCTACTTTCCAAACTCCATTCTCTGAGTTTTCTCCTTTGAATCTCACAATTACCAAGGGATAGGCAGAGCCTAGGGTATTATTGCTCAGAGATATTAAAGTACTTGCTCACGCTGATCATGGTTGTCAGGGGCAAAATCCAGAGTAAAACTCTGACTCCCAATTCTCAGGTCAGTGCTCTTCCTGACATATAAAGGGCAATGCCATTTACAGACTGAAGTCTCAAGAGCAGAGCTCATGTCTCACTATCTGGGTATTCTCTTCACCTAGCACAATGCCTGGTAGGTGGTCAGTGTCCCCAGTCCTTATAAAACTAGAGGAGTGAGCCCAGACCTACCATTGAGCAACCTGGACTGTAGTTCCAGCAGTAAGCAGTTGTATTATATGGCCCCTCTCCCCACTTTTAAAACATGTCTGGATCTTTATTTCTCTTCTGTAAAGTGAGGGCAGTAAGATTAGCCTTATCTACTCAGGCATTATAATGATAAATGTGAAGAGTGGGGTAATGTTTAGAAAAAAGGAAAATGTTCAGTATTTAAAAACAAATAGAAATGAAAATATCATGAGTTCTATTCCCAGAAAAAAGCTTCAAATAATCCTGCAGAGAGTGGTTCCGTATAGTCTTTGTTTGACCACAATGCAGGTACCCCTGAAGCTCTGAGAGCTCATGGTCACCCTTGTCACTCTGCATGTGAAGTGGTGGAGAAGGTGTGCCTGGCTCCTTCAGAGAAGAGTGAATATGAGTGGGTATAAACCAACTAGTCTCTGTCCCTTTAAAAAAAGATTGAAGACAAGCCCAAGGCATAATGCTCATAATTCATATTTTGGAATTGGGAAAAGTATATTTGTGCTTATTAGACCATATGCAAACTTGCTTGTGTGGGCACGGCTTTCCCCTTCACTTCCTAACTGCAACTGTTGGGTGTGCTGCTGTTTTGTACTAGAGAAGGTGTATCAGAGTCCAAAGGAAATGCTAGCAATTTAATAGGAGATAAAGTGATGCAACTCAGCTCACACACACAATAAATGAAATGAGAGGCGACAGACTTGTAATGTGTCTTTAATGTAATTACAACTATAGTCCAAGAATGAAGGTGTGATCTCAATTTGTACAGATGCACACAGCTTTCTTTTTTGAGATCCTCATTAGCAAGTTGTGTGCACCTTGTGGAAATAGGAATCATCCCATGGAAATGTAATGTCCCTAATGAAACTGGAAAGCATCAATTGTGACAAAAGGGACTGGGCAGAGTCAGATCACCCACACAGCCAAATGGCCTGATTTTCAGAGGGTTGTACCAAAGATCCTAAATTCTGCCCCTGACTGAGAACAATACAATGTAATCCCTTCTGAACTCTGGTAGGACCTAGTAGGAACAAGTCACCAACTCTACTGACAATGGAAACCCATATGTCTGGGTGGGGCATTTGGGGTTATTTTGTATCTCTTCCACATTTGATTTATAAACTGGATTTAATCCTTGTTCCTATGCCTCATCAAAAGAAAGCTATTTCTATATTAAAGTATGTTTTTGTTGCTCATATTTCTTACTTTCCTGGATTACCGTGGCTTTTTATTTGTTATTACATTAAGCCTGTCTCTCAGTTACTTATGTCTGAGGTTGATCTTTCCCAGAAGACCATGGGCTCTTTGATATTGTCCAGCTTGGAATCATTCTGGCAATCCCTCCTTGTACCCTAGCACAGGGCCTGGCAAAGAGGCAGCTTGAGTCCACTTGTGAACAGAATTAAAGCGTTTCCTTTATACGTGGCAAGTAGGGCCATCCTTCTAGATAAAACTCTATACAAGAATTAAACTAATCAATTTATTACCCACTCCCCCCCATGTTAATTCAGTCATGCCATGTTTATTAGCTATGAGAGAACTCTATTTAGGAAATCACTCTCTTCCCAAACTTCAACTTAGTTTACAAATAAGTTTTGTATTTTCCAGACTTTGCTAACATTTCAAACTCCTTGGGGAATTATATGTATGATTAAAAATAGAGTATTTTGGGGGCACCTGGGTGGCTCAGTCATTTGAGCGTCCGACTTCAGCCCAGGTCATGATCTCACAGTCCATGAGTGTGAGCCCTGCGTCGGGCTCTGTGCAGACAGCTCAGAGCCTGGAGCCTGCTTCGGATTCTGTGTCTCCTACTCTCTCTGCCTCTCCCCCACTCATGCTCTGTCTCTCTCAAAAATGAATAAATGTTAAAAATTTAATTAAAAAATACAGTATTCTTAGCCAAACTTTATCACTAACCATAACCCAGGGCTTTTAAGGATGGGTGTTATGTAGTGAAGTCATGAGAACTAACAGAGAGATGAGCTCAGCTCAGATTGTGCAACTCATTCATCATGTGGCCTTGGGCAAGGGGCAACTTCGTGGTCTCAGTTGGTTCATGATTAACACAGTTATAGTAACACTTGTGCTGTATACCTCGCAGGGTTATAATAACACTAATGAAGTGATAGGTGTGAAAATGCCTATAACCTGCAGAGCTGTGTGTAAATAAAATGAATTATGGGAAATAAAGATGGAAAGGATTAGAAGTGCTAATGTCCCTTCATACCAATAAAACAGAGGAGAGGAAAGTCTCTTAGTGAACTTACTCAATGTTCACTCTAGGATTCAAACACTGGCAAGCCTATGAGGCAGGGCCAAAGAGGTCTAGGTATACAAATCACCCAGGAGTTCTCTGGTAAGAGAACACAATTTAGGGGAAGAGAATATACACACAGGGTGTTGTAAGGACACTGATTAAAGTTGAAGGGGGAGGGGCAATTGTGAGTGTGTAACTTATCCAGCTCTTGGCTTCCACCTGTTCCTTAACCTCTGAACCTCAGAACTATTTAGTAGAACCCTACAAAATAGAAGTTAGAACACAAACAAGGAATAAAAAAAATGAAACAAAGGAAAATAGTTCCACTAAATTCTCCGTGAGACTCTGTATGGTGAGGAAGCCCCATTCTGGTTCCCGTGTAGCAAAGCATAATCTCAAAGGGAATGGAAGCCCTTTTTCTGCCTCAGCATGGGATACAAAGTGAGTTGGAATACAGTGAGAGTTTCAGAAGACAAAGTCTGGTTTGGACACACAGAGGGCTTCAGTGCACACAGCAGAAGTCTTGGTGGTGGTGGCACCCAGGGTGGGTTGGAACAGTGGTGTCCAGCACCAGCTGCAACTGGAATGCCACACAAATATGGAGACAGAAGTGTGGACTGGCTCTGGGAAAAATGAGAGCTAACGGCCTTGCTCTGGACACCATTGCATCCTACTTGAAGGTGGCAGGCCCTCATGGCAGTATCTCTGTACGAGGGAACTACTGCATTGTGGGCTTGCTGTTGTGTGCAGTGATAGAATAATTGACAGGGACAGAGGAGTAGAAGAATTTAGGAGGATTGGTGTAGTTTTCATTAACTCAAAGGAAAACACCAGGAACATCAATTACAGCAAACTGAGAGAGGGTGCTTGTTACGGTACATGTGGTAGTGAGAACCAAACACAGATAACGCAGAATCTAGAACTGAGTGTCTACATTGCTTCCAGTAGGAAAGGATTGTAAGCCACTGGCTAGTGTAGCGCCAGCAGCAGTCCATGATTTCAAATAGAGGGACCTGTTTGCTGCTAACCTGAGTGCAGGAGATACTATTAAACAACATTGGAACCCTTAGAGGCTTGGGGAAAATTATCTTCCGTGGTAAAGAGAGTGAGAGAGTGCTTTACTTGTTTATTCCATTTACCATCCCCCAGAACCACAGCCTTACCGGACCCAGGAAGCACATCCTCATTCTTTAGGATTTACATTTTACAATGATGGAACAAGATCTGTTATAGATAATTTAGCCCCAGGAAGCTGAAGCCAGGGACAGTCAAGCAGGGCTTCAGTAACAAGGAACCCCAGGCCTCTTTATTTTTTTACCCTGGGACTTTTATTTCTGAGCCAAGAAGATAACACATCTTAATAGCAAGCAGCTGAGTTAACTAGATAAAAGGTTTCATAAACAGTTAGTGAAATCTTGAAATCAGAGAAACCAGAGATTCACAGCCTTACCTTGCTTGACTGGATCTAAATGTACATCACAGAAAGCAACACAGAATGAGATAGTGAGGTATTCGGCACCTGCTCCCGTGAGCCTGTACACATGGTTTCCATTCATTCATTCATCCTACAGATAAATATTGAACTCTACTGCACAGTTTCCTCATGGCTTAAGTCTGAGGATAAGACATGCCCAAAGAATCAATCAGCTAAAATGGATTTAATGAACTTACACAATAAAGATTACATCAAACCAATGAGTGCATGGAGCTAATAAAAAGCCATTTTTACATACTAGTTAATAGAAAATAAATAGAAAACCTAAATAGTTTAGATCCATAGGTAAATGATGGTACTAGTAGTTAATATAAAACTGAAAAATGAGTTAAAATAAGTAAGTTGACATATAGTGAGAAGACCAGGATTATAAATTATGGTGATTCTGTGGTTAAAAGGAAATGATAGAAAAACAAAAGCAGAAAAATTCCTAAAGAAAAAAAAAAGTTGGGGTGGGGGGAGAAAAACCTACTTGGTGGAAAGAAGGAGCTCAAAGAGCCTTGGTAAAGGATGAGGCTAAATATGAGCCTGGAGGACCAAGAGCCTGACGTACACCATTAGGAGCTACCACTGTCCTCCAAATTGACCACCCACAACTGAAAGGTTTTAAATAAAGTACAAATTCAAGAAAATTCCAATTACTGTGGCAGCAGCTAGAAAAAGGGAATATCAAAGGAAGTATCGAGGGGAAAAATGATTGATTCTGAACAAAGAAAAATTAAAGATCAAAAGCAAGAAGATAAAGGAAATCATACTGGTTTTGGACAAAGACTACACGCATTCAAAACCTATAAATAGATAAATAGGGAGCAATTTTCTGAAAAAGTTAATGAAATGGAGCAACAACTGAGATATGGAAAATAATGATTATGTGACGATGGGAATAAAGCCAGTCAAATGCTACCACATCAATTAAGGAAACAGCAGGCCTCCATAGCAGAGACAAAAATAATACAACTTCTGAAGACCCAGCATTTATAAGACAACATAAAAGAAGCAAGAGAAACATGTGCCTTTCACTACTAATCTGCCTTTATGTGAAATATTACAAAAAAAACCCCTATAAAAAACATGAAAATATTTGATTCAAATTGCAAAGCAAATTCTTCAAAGCCATGTATGCTTCATCAGACCACGTTTCACTCTGTGCCCTTCAATGATCTCTAGGCCATGTGCCCTCATTTTTGTAGGTGACTGTTCTATGCTGTGGCACCAACTCTGTAGAAGTTAAAACCTTCCAGTAGGGGGGTGAATGGGTGGCTCAGTGGGTTAAGCTCCCAGCTCTTGAACAGTTGTGGAGATGGAGACCCATATCAGGCTCTGTGCTGACAGCATGGAGCCTGCTTGGGTTCTCTCCCTCTCTATGTGCCCCTCCCTTGCTCACTCAATCTCTCTGTCTCTGTCAAAACAAACAAACTTTAAAACAAAAACAAAACAAAAACCTTCTGGTAGGGGCAGAAGAGCTCTGAGCTTCTGTGTTGATCCTTAGCTTCCTTTCTGGCCAGGGGAATATGCTGAGCCATTCCTTTATGGCTTCCATCTCCCAGTTTCGGATACTCCTGAGTAATCTGTCCATGGAGTCTGTCTCTAGACACACCTGCTGAGCACACAGTTGCATGAACAGTTGGACTGAAGCATTTATTGTCCCTGACAACCTCTTTCTTCCCAGGTACGAGACCAAGGAAGGTAGTAATACTTTTTCTGATGTCATTAATTGGCTGTGCTTCATGTTTGTGAGTGGTACAAATGAAATTTTATTCTTAGATGTTTCTTCTCTTCCACTTTCCTTTCATGTTTGTTTTGACAACTCTTTATTTCCTCTGCATCTTCAGTGCCTACCAAAGTGCTTAGCTCATGGCCAACCTACTAAAGGTTTTCCAAGTAATGAATCTTCACAGGCTCACCTTCATCTGTGTTGAATCCACTATGCCAACCACTTACTCCAACTGATGCTCTTCTGTTGATTTTTTCTGGATCATTCTTATACACTCTGGCTCCAAAACACAGGGGTCTTCCAGGGTTTTCTTTTAAGTCTTTCTCTCATCCTTCTTTATGTTTTTTTCCTTTTTCACTCATTTCACTTTCCTTTATCTTTTATTGTTGTTTATATTTATTTTTTTTAGAAAGTGAAATAGTTCATCTCAAGGCAGTGGATAGATCACCAAAAGTCAGAAAAACAGTGGATGCCATTGGAAAGCCAGAACTCAGGATCTTTGTTTCCTCATACATACATCTTCCTTGAATATCATTTCCTAGGAACAGGGCTTCCCACAAAACTTTTTAAAAAATAGCTAGACATGGGGTGCCTGGGTGGCTCAGTCGGTTAAGTGTTTGACTTTGGCTCAGGTTATGATCTCACAGTTCATGGGTTCGAGCCCTGCATCAGGCTCTGTGCTGACAGCTCAGAGCCTGGAACCTGCTTCGGATTCTGTGTCTCCCTCTCTCTCTGCCCCTCCCCCACTCACATTCTGTCTCTCTCACTCTCAAAAATGAATAAACATTAAAAAATAAAATAGCTAGACACATACTTAAAATAACATATATACTAATAAAACATAATATGTAAAATAAATATAAATACCACAATTTTAACAAAATTGAAATACAAATCTGTAATTAAAACTTAGTATAATTTCTACCCATTTATATATATTTTCAATAGTATAATCCTAGACTTCCCTTCACACTTGTCATTTCTTTTGCAATTCATCCTAAATTTTATAAATTTGAGTTACAAATTTCTGGTAGTCGTAGGTTTAATAGGTCCTAATATCTTATATTACTTTGTAATATTTTTTCAATTTTTATTAAAGTTACTCATGAATAGGATTTAAAGAGCCAAGTATTTCTTCAGAGTGTCCTATGAAGTTTACCTGCTTCATTGCCAATAATTCCCACTTCTCATGTATATGAGTTTTCTATCATTATAACAGATTACCATAAACCTAGTGGCTTAAAACAATACAAGGTTATTATTTTGTTAGTTCTGGAGGTCAGAAGTCTGACATCAATTTCCCTGGGATAAAAAGAAAATGTCATTATGGTTGTGATCCTTTCTAGAGGCTCTAGGGGAGAAAGGTTCCTTGTTGACTCCTTTATCAGCAGATTTAAATTCCCTGCAGTTGTATGATGGTTTCCGGTTGGCGGCCCCTAGTTCCCTGGATCCTTGGTCCCCGCTCATAACCCCCTCCATCTAGAACCAGCAGCAGGACCTCAGGTCATTCCTACTCGGCTGTTTCTCTCACCCCATCTGCCTTTCTCTTCCACTTTTAAGGATTTGTGATTATATTGGGCCCACCCTGATGATCTTCCCCGTTTCAAGGTCCTCAAACATCATATCCTCAAAGTCCCTTTTGCCATATAAAGTAACATTCATAGATACTGGAATTAGGGCTCAGATATCTTTCAGGGTAGGGACATTATTCTGCCTACTATACCATGGATATTCGCATTCAGCTCTTTTAGATAATTATTTGGTAATTACTCCAGCTTCCTGAATAGAATTCCTAAATTAGAATTTCTTGCTTTTCTTCAGTTTTTGTAATTATGTATTGACTTCCAATTATAGAAGATGAGGATTTAGATACCTTTCATTCTCAACATCCTGTAAAGTATATCCATTTCTTATCCTTTTATCTTCCTTATTATATGGTTAAATTAAAATAAGATCAAATACTGTTTTACATTACTGCTATTATGTCAATAATATTCATAGCTGGATTGTGTATTATAGAATCAGTATTTCTTATTTATGGAAAGGCTTTTTTGTTTGTTAAATTTCCTATGTATTTATCTCTTAATTTTCCTATACTCTTGCTCAGTTGTGTAAATTCCCTCTAGTCTTTCTAATCAAATTAGGCATTGTCAGTTCTATCTTCTTGAAGAACTCCCAGAATTTTCTGACCTGTTCAGTCTGGATTTGTTGATTTCTAACATGTTGCCCAACTTCATTGTGGGAATCTCCCTGTAGCTGCATCTTGAAGACTCCTTTCACTTCAAATCATGTGGGGTCTTTCCCTTGTTTCAGTTGAATACATTCTTCAGAAGCTTCTTGATAAAGAATATAAGGGAGGTAAGATTTTTTAGACATATATATTCATTAATAAAAACATCTTTCCCTACCCTCCAACTTAACTGAGAGGTTAGTTTTGAATTTTAGTTGGATATTACTTTCCCTCCGAATTTTTGTCTAAACATTGAGTTTGCGATATTGAGTTTCATCAGTCTGCCTGTTTACAGTGCATTCATTATCTTGGTTCTCCTTGGTGCCCAGTATCCTTCAGTCCAGAGACATTCCATTTTATTCTCTCCAGGAAAAAAAAAAACACAGAAAAACAAAAAACATTGGGCTTCTTCAGTAGGGAAGAAGTTGTATGGGATAGGAGGAGGATCTGGGAATCTAACTGCTTCTTCAAAAGACTTTCTATGAGTCATGCTGTTTTTAACCATATATCCCCACCTTCCAATACAAACATACACATTTTCCAATACACATTTCCTGGATACCTGGTTCTTCCACTTCTAGAAACTTTGGGGATTTTGCAGTATGAATGAATATGTTTCTTAGCTTTCCCCAGATTAGGAATTGAAATTAGATTTAATATTCTTCAGCCAAGCAAAGGTAGTTAACACTCACTGCTTCCCAGCCTTCAAAATTTCATTTTTCTTGTCTCCACTGCTGATCTTTTTGCTATTTTGTTTATGTCTCTTTACAACTGCTTTACATGGTTTTCTATCTTTACTTGTTTTGTTTTTTTTTTTGTTTTTTTGGCTGTGGCCAAATTAAATTTGTGTGATGAACTTGCTGTCTTTAACTGCAAGTCCTCATCAACTTTTAGAGTTTAATTTCTTTATTTTCTTATTGTTGTTGATGAGAAGATCAAAGTTTCTAAATATACTAGCTCATTGAAGGGCTACTTTCAAATAATCACTTTCCTACAGGACAGCTTTACCTAGATATTCTGTTCAGTTATAGCTAAAATTGACTGGAAAACACCAGAACACTGCTTATAGCTCAGTGCTTCTTTCAGGCCTACCCGTTGTAGCCATGGATACCACCATTTTCCTGATTTCCAGACTGTTCTATTACATTGCCAATTTGTCCCTCAGTTCAGTCTATTAGTAATGCATATTGATTTTTTTTTTTTCTTCATGACATCTCTCAAATGTGCCTTCCCTGTTTGCAACCATTTCTTTCTTACTAGTTCAGGCTCTCATTATCTCTCAATATGATTATTGCAAAACAACCTATTGACAAGTTCTCATCTCCCTCATTCTCCACTCCCATTTTATTCAACCTTCTTTAAGATCACTATCACCTTCTGGCTATAACCATACATATTTTCCCATTCTTTTTGGATCAAGTTTAGCCTGAACTGTCAGTGTCTGAAGATAGAAACCATTCGGTAAATTCAGTAAGTGATGGGAGGAACTAGATGACATTTACAAATCTCTATCAGGGCTTTCACTTTGTCTAACAACATTTTTCTCTAACTGAATAGCATGAATCCTCTCTGCCTGTCATGACCTCCCTCCTGCCCTCACTTGTTTCTAGGCTGAATCCCCATCCTACTTCTATCCCTGTGTTGAAGCTTGACCCTCCCTTGGGCTTCCCCAACTGCCCCCAACTGTCCACATAAATCTAAATTTCCTCAAGCATTTACTTTAACTCTAAATGCTCATGGAAACCTTCCCTGACTATGGAGGCTACACAACCTCTGTCTTTGTGCAAATATTATCAAGACATAAAGTTAACTGTCTTAAAATCACATGTGTGCCATTTGCCTGTATGTGTATTTTCTTCCTCAAGCCTTTGGGGACAGGGATTCTAACATTTCTCTCAAACTCATCAATGTGTTGAGCATGTGACTCGGCACACATAAACTGATTATGTTTTAAAGTTTTTATAAAAATATCCTTAAGCAAAGAAGAGTAAGGACCTCAATTTAAAAGACACGCTTAAGAAGTTTGCATTTCCTTGAAGTTGCATATATAATTTTATTTATTAATTTTTAAATTTTATTTAGTTTTTAATTTTGCATTGTAAACTACAACATATCTGTGTCAGGAGACTGAGCCCAAAATTCGATTCCACCACTTAATACCTTACAGCCTTGGGCCAATTACTCAGCTTCTCTGTACTTTGCCTTTGGTTCTCTCACTTTTAAGACAAAGATTACAGCTGTTTAAATCTTATTGTTGAGGTGAAAAAATACATTAGTTAATTTATATAGAACACTTCAGATAGTGCTAAGCAGTTACTAAGTACTCAATAAATATTAGTTACAATTTTAATAAAGATTATTTAGATTATTTTTCCTGTAGATATTCAAGTTAAGTTAATGTTCCAGAAACATGTGCCGTATTTGTCTTGTGGTTTTGAAGAGTCAGGACAGAGTCACGCAGTGGACCCTCATCACCCAACAGACTTGGGAGCCTGCTGGGCAGCCACAGTGTGGTCCTACTTAGAGGGCCTGAGTCCAACAACCTGAACCCTGACCTGTCTTGCAGAGGAACTTACACCCACACTTCCATACTGTGAGAACTGACACCCACACTCCCACACTGTGAAAGTCTTAGTATAGCCATCACACACACAAGCCTTCTCCATTCTTTATCCAAATCATGTGGATTTGGATGATTTGTGACCCTCAAAAGATTTCATGTAATAAAACCCTTACATCCCACATTCCAGGATCTGAGTTTTGTTTTAGGATTTCTGGAGGGCCCATGAAGAAAGAAAAAAAAAAAAAAAAGAAATATTTCTGTCCCAAGATAAACCTGGCTTTTTTTTCTTTGTAATTCCTTATGGGCTGAATGGACTGTTCATTCTGTATCCAAATTATTCTCCAGTTTTACCCTTCTGTGATTTTCAGGGGAGACTGAAGCCTGTTAAGTTGTAGACAGAATGTTGGTACCTTGATGTTGCAGTGAGAAGTGAGGAAAAGAAGAAACAGAGGAGCTAATGAATGGATTAAGAAGTGCTGAGATTTGACCTAGAGTGTTATAGTTTAGCACTTGGCACATGCATTTCTCAATCCATGTCTGCTCTAAATATAAGTTCTCTGGGTTCCCAAAATACTTCTCCCCTCTCATGCCCTTCAACAATCTTATTCTCTGGCAGATCTTAGACTGGCATGTCCATTTATTCTCTAAGGCTAGATTCAGTGACGTCCTTTTAGCAGATGGACAGACATTTTAGGGAGGTTGTGGTGTCACCCACTTAGTTATGACACAAGAGGAGGCCACTTGGTTACTGAAGACAGAGAATGACACCTTCCTTGAAGGTAGAAGCATGTGCCATTTACACCCCTCACTGCAATGTCCACTTGAAGGGAACACAGCACTATCTCTGCTGTGAAATTCATGTACATCCTCAAGTTCCTATGCAAATGGCATCTCATCTGGGAAGCCTGGGCTGATGTATCATCCTTGTTCCTTCAGCATATTATTTGTACTGATTTTGTGACACTGAGACCTGCCCATCTTGTACTGTAGTGGGCTAGAGTTAAGACAGGACTCACCGCCATGGCAGGGGTAGCTAAATTTGACTTGTTTAGAGAGATGAGCTGCTTGTGTTGGTTCTCTCTCTCTGAGTTCTTAGTCACAGGACCCTTCTGTGAGGTCAAACATTGAGTTTAAAAGAGAGGTGACTCTTCTGTGTTGGTCCTTCTCGACTTAGTTGCCCTAGTGATGTTACCTCCTGCCCTAACCAAATGTGCTCCCAGATCACTGCCCTAACATCTTTGGGCTCTTCTTTTTATAAATAATCTTTCATGGGAAAGGGGATAATCTATTTTTTCCCCACTGAGACTTGAAGGAGAAGCTTGAGAATTCCAGAAAGACTGTTAAAAAAGAGGGGCCTTTGTCTACATCTGTCCTCATAGGATTGTTGAAAAAGTGGCAAAACATAGGTCTTTGGTGGTTGCTGTTTTTCTTAGTCTGAAATTCATCTCAGTTTTTTTTCCAGTAAATGCTTTCCCCCTTAAAACTGGTTAACAATAGGCACCATTTAGAGCACACCTGAAGCCTCTGTGCATAAGAAATCAATGGAAAACTCACAGCAGTCTCCAAGGACTCTTTTTAAAATCACCTTGGACCCCATATCTTAGAAAGAAACTAAAAGAAGAAGCTAAATATCATTGCCATGCATGAGGCATTTCACTACTTGCTACTTTAATTTCTAAAAAAAAAAAAAAAAACTACAGCTCTATTATAAGGAGCACAGGGTCTATTATCTCTTGATAATAACCTTAAATAAATGCCAAACATAGAGGTCTAAAATTATTTCTGGCCTCATGCATCACTTGCGTTCTATGTGATGGCCCTGCGATTGACTAAAAATAATGAAATGTATTCATTATGCAGAGGGTGTGTGTGTGTGTGTGTGTGTGTGTGTGCGCGCGCGCGTGTGTGTGTGTGAGAGAGAGAGAGAGACTGTTTCAGACGTTAGTGCCTAGATATCTTCTCTGATAATGTTAAGCCTTTGCAGAAATGAAGGGGCCCTGTGTGAGTGACACTGTTAATAAAATTAAAAAAAAATCCTTCCTTTTACTTGCCACTTTCCATTGGTTACCAAGTCTTATTATTTGATCCTTTCATAGTCCTATGTAAACTCCATACCCCCTCATCATCCTCATTATCACCACATCCATCCAGATCTTAATGACTTCTTGACTGAATTTTAGCCACAGCTTTACTGGTTTTGTCTCACTGCAGTCCCTCCATGCTGCTGCCAGGGTAATTTTTTTAATCTGTAAAACTGAGCTTTTTTACTCCAACCTACTTTTCCAAGGTTAAAGCTGAACTTAATATTTCAAATACAACCTTTTGTGACAATGCTCCTGCCTGGTTCTGTAAATCTGTTTTGCAACACAACCCTGTAATGCTCCCCACTTGAGCCATATCTATAATGTTGTAGTTACTTGAATGCTCTGTTCTGTCCCATGGACTTCTGTTCATTCTATCCCATTTGTCAAGAATTCCTTTCTCTTGACTGTCTGCCTGGCTAACTCCTGGAGCTCCATCCAGAGTCAATAAATTATCACCATCTCCAACAAGGCTACAAGATTGGTCCCTGAATCTAACTAAACTCCTTCCTTGATGTTCTCATAATACCTTATGCATAAAACAATCCTAAACCAACCTTCGTGATGCTGCTGTTCTTTCTTTTTTCCCTGACTGCTTTTTAAATGTCTTCTTGGAAGTGACTCTGTCTTTGTAGCCTCAGGGTTTAGCATAATGTCTTTAGCACATCTTGTACTAAATTCATGTCTTTAGGTGAATTAATGGGATTGACTTATACTTTCAAAAAATAAGTGGGAATGTATGTCTTTAAATAAACATTATCTTTCCTGAAAGAATTTTCTTGGAGGTGTAGGCTTAATCTGGTGAGAAAAATTCAAAACCTTATGGAAACTCCTCTTTGGGGACTGCTTTGGAGCCTGCTTACAAATCACATAAGGAAATTGGGCTCAGCTTCAACAGCACATTGCTGTGTGGCATAAAACTAACTCCCAGCTTTATCACCCAGCTTACTCATCAGACTTTAACTCTGAATGACTTCTAAATGAGGGTGAATTTTATTTTTTTGGCAATAAAAGACATAATTTGCTGCCATTGAGAATTTTAAAAAATCTACTGGCTCTGAAGTCCATTCTAAAGAGGAGTCTAGACATATTCTGATCAAAGGAAACATCTTTGAAATATATATATTATCTCCTGTGGAGGCTGTTTGGAAGAATGGATCTCAATTTTTGCCGGTGGCCTGGCTTGGTAATAAGTCCTATGACACATAGACAGCTTGGGCCTGGTAACAAAGCACAAAAGTTACAGCCAGATGCTTTAGACTTGAGTTTTTACCCTGACACTTGCTACATAAGTGGTGTTGGATAGGTCACTGACTGGGAGGAAAAATGGATTTCAGGTTATTTTGCTAAAATGAGGTTATGGGCATTCCAGAATTTCAATAATAAAACTTTTGTTGTATAATTTATTTTTATTGATTGGTTACTATGTGCTAAACTAATCTAAAATTTTCATAATTTCTCATTTAATCTTCTCAAAAAACAAATCATGGATAAGGAAGCTGAAGCTCAGAGAGATAAGAAATTTGTTCAGGGTGACACAGCTATTAAAGATAGAAAAAAGCAAAAGTTTTCATTCAGTCTGACTCCATAGGTCATATTCTTAAACAGTCTTTCCCCATTTCTCCAAAACTATCACCAAATCCAGACCTTCTAAGCATTACAGATTCTGAATATTTGAATTTTTGTCTATTTCCTTATCAGGGTGTATGCATATAAATGAAAGTTTTTGGTGGACCTTATTAGCAAACACCCTACCTCACATACATTGAAAATTCAACACGCACAAAGACACACACACACACACACACACACACACACACACACACACAAACTTATCCTATTAAATTTACTCTGTAATTCCCCTGGACTGAAGATCACTTGCCAGCCATCTTTTTGATAAGTGATGTATCTCCAAAAGGCAATCTTTCTGTAGGGCTATCATGTGGAAGAAAATACAGACTGCTCAGGTAGCTCCTAGAAAGCAGAAATAGAACCAATGGGTAGAAGTTACAGGGAGACTATTTCAATGTAATGTGAAAAGGAGGCAAGTGACAATATGGACAGTCCAACGAAGAACAGTCTGCCTTGTAAGGCACAGCACTTCCTGTCACTGATGGTGCTCAAACAGAAGGTGAAAGACCCCTGTCAAGGATGCCATACATACTAGCTTGAGGGGACATTGGGTCACATGTCCTGCAAGTTTTCTTATTGCCTTCAGGTTTTGAAATTTCATAAAGGAGCCAGGACTGAGGTGATCTTGCTCAGTGGACCAAATATTCCATAACTCTCAGTGAGAGGAGCTCTGGGCAGGTTCTTTAAGACACATACAATGGTTGAGATGACATGTCAACATCTTTCCTAGATCCTGTCAGATACAGGACTATCAATGCTTAAGGCTGTTCACAAATTAATCATCCAGTAGAACATCAGTAGCTTATGATCTTATTGATATTTTTCAACTTAATATTTGCATATTAAATAGACAGTGACTGCTGGAGCAGGTGTTAATGATTCAAATGGCTTTTCTTGGGCTTCCTGGGTGGTTCAGTCAGCTGAGCATTGGACTCTTGTTTTAGGCTCAGGTCATGATCTTGCGGTTCGTGAGTTTAAGCCATGCATCAGGCACTGCGCTGGTGGCATGGGGCCTGCTTGGGATTCTCTCCCTCCCTCTCTCTATCTTTCCCTCTGTGTGCTTGCTCACTCTCTAAGAATAAATAAAAATAAACATTAAAAATTTAAAAAATAAACAAAAAAACCAAATGGCTTTTCTTTAATGGATAGTGATAACATAAGTCATTGTGTACATGTTGACTTACTTAATCCTCTTAACAGTATTTTGCAAATAATATTATATTCATTTTAAAGGTGAGGAAACTAAGGCTTAGAGAGCTGCATAGTCTTTATTACCAGAATGTGAAATGACAGATGTAAATATCTTAAGAGACAAAGTGGAAGGATGAAAAATTTCTTTGGTTGAAAGATGTGGAAATGTATTGCATAAAGCAATAGGTGATATGTCTCCATTTGTAAGAATGGCTTGTCAGCTCTCCCTATTCTAGATGTTGGGGTCCACAGTCTTGGTCTCCATTTTCTTTACAAATCACTCTCTGGATCCAGTGATTCCTTGTTTGAATTCCTACTAGTAAACCTTGGTATCTCAGATGCTTTGTGAGGGCCAATAGGAACAGCCAGAGAATTATAAATTTGACCAGTTTGAACAGAAATTCATTTTCAGTCTGGCGTATTAAATGGTCTATATTCAGCAGACAGTGGAAATCTCTGTTGAAAAGATTCCTTCCTCTCGTCAGTGAAAATTCATTGTGGTTTTGTGTCAGGATGATCCAGGGTAGATTTTTAATACTATCTCCTTTTCCCACATTTCTTCGTATCTCCCCCAGTAAAGTGAGTCATTAGAGTCTGAGCTCTTTGCATTTAAACCAATTTCAGGCACCAGTCTGTCAAACAGCAGATTGGTTTAAGAATTGGTAAAAAATTCATGCAATGGAATATTAAATGGCAGTGAGAACGAATGAACCATGGCTACATGCAACAACGTGGATGAGTCTCAAGAAATAATTTTGAACAAAAGAAGCCAGCCACAAAAGAGTGCACAATGCATAGTTCTATTTGTATAAACTAAAATATGGTACAGTATTGAAACAATGATAATCGTTACACTTCTGGAATAGATATAGGAAGGACCCCGATAGGAGCTTTGGGGTGCTAGTGATGTGTTTTTTTCTTGAACCAGTATTTAATATTTGATAAAACTGAACACCTATAATTTGTGTACATGTTGACTTACTTATATGTAGTTTTCTTTATAAAAGCTGTATTTCAATAAAGAGTTGAAAAAAGGTTAGAAGGATGTGTCCACATCCAGACCTCTGGTATAAGTTCTAGGGAAGTAAATGATTTCACTGAGTACCTGCTAAGGATTTGCATACTGAGATCGACCTAAGGCTCCTTAACAACATTCTTCTCTGCCATAGACACTTCAAGTACTATATCCACCAGTCTCATGACAGCTTCCATCGCTCTCTTGACTTGTTGCAGAAAGTTTTCTTGCTCTGGGCTTTTTATTTATCTTCATCATGTTTTGTACTACTTTTTCATTTAACATATTGTGAACATCTTTTATGTCATTATCTAATATAATTAACATTTACTTAGCAATTACTATGTAATAAACACTGTATTTATATCTGCTATCTAATTTTCTCGACTACTCTGGGGGAAAGACTGTCGAAATCTTTATATTTCTATATAAGGAAACTTCTAACTTGGCCCAAAGGGTTGAAGCTACTAATTCTTTGTAAGGTGGAAACATATATAACCCTACTGTCAGAAACTAAAAGAGCTGCCTCATTTGAGGTCAGAAACAGCTGCCACTCATTGCTGCCTACTGTCTGCTCCATGCAATAATATAACAGATTTGCATGATGTACTGTGGAAAGGAAAGGCAATTGAAGACACTAGGGTCTATATTATGGCATAGTGCTAGAAAGCCAATCCTGGGTGGAATGGTGAAGATCTATTGCTGGCCTTGCCAGCTGAAAGTAGACTCTTCGATAGTCTATACCAACAAGCATAAAGAAAAAGCATTCTAAAACCAATATTGCACTGTATGTTAACTAAAAATTAAATTAAAAATAAATAATATATATGAAGTCCAATTTGGGAACTTAAAAATTAAATAAATAAAGGATGGACTTTATAGCATGTGAATTATATCTCAAAAAAAGAAAAAGAAAGAGCATTCATCACATCATTTGATGCCTACCATTTAGCAGGGAATGTGTTGATTTGCTCCAACAATGAATTTACATATATAATTAAAATCATCACATGATTAAGTTTTTAATGATCTGCTGTCATTCTCTAAGATCAAGTAGTCTTTTGCAAAGCAAATTGAATAGGGCTGTGGAAGGAATCAGCACCCCAGCATCTTTCAATCCTTGATGGCATTACTAATCTCTACAATCTAAGAATGTGGTATTACTTTTAGTTTACTATTTTGATAGAGAGAAGCAGTTAATTACAGTATTTTACCTTTGACTTTTTCTATAATAATAGTCTACATCCTATAGGTCAGGGAACCAATGTGGATATTCTACCAGATGTATAATTAATCTACATTAATTGTGTATATTGAAATATGGAAAATAAATAGAGTGTGACTGGTGACTCATCAGGTGCACTGTGACTGACAACTCAATAAAATTCCATTAATCTTCCTACCTTCACAAGCCCCTTTTCTGATTAGTAGACTAAAGTGATATTCTGGACCTCTGGGATTTAAAGTCAGTTTATAATCAATGTCAGTTATTCCTAAAATGTGAGATTAGTTTCCCTTCCCCAGTGTATTATCATTCTGGTAAATAGTTAAGCCACAGATTTTTTTGAGGAAGGGTAGGAGAAAGATGTATAAATGTTGGCAGTATGGAAGCATTATTCCTTAAGAGGTATCAGCCTCCTCTTCATTTAAGAGGTTCTGTGTCTGTGAATTGGCTCAAAGTTGAGAATTGATTGATAGATTGGTACTGCCTTTTGTTGTGATTCAAGTCAGAGAGAGATTCTTGCTAACACAAATCAACTAAGACTTTATTTTATTTGTTTAAATAATTTTTTAATGTTTATTCATTTTTGAGAGAGAGACAGAAAGTGAGTGGGGGAGGGGCAGAGAGAGAGAGAGCAAGACACAGAACCTGAAACAGGCTCCAGGCCCTGAGCTATCAGCACAGAGCCTGATGCAGGGCTTGAACCCACAGACCAGGAGACCATGACCTGAGCCAAAGTCAGATGCTTAACCAACTGAGCCACCCAGGCACCTCAAGACTTTATTTTTTTAATGGAGTTTACTTTTTTAATGTTTATTTATTTATTTTTGAGAGAGAGAAAGAGGGAGAGAGAGGAAGAAGGGCAGAAAAAGGAGAAAGAATCCCAAGCAGGCTCCATGCTGTCACTACAGAGACTGTCAAGGGGCTCAAACTCATGAACATGAAATTAGGACCTGAGCCAAAATCAAGAGTTGGTCACTTAACTGACTGAGTCACCCAGGCACCCCTCAAGTAAGACTTTAATGGTCTGCCCATAGATTTCAGTTCTGGGGATTCCATTATCAACCAAGCAACTCTAAAACCTGGTCACTGCTTTGGCTCTGCAACTTAATATGGTAACCTCTCTTACTTTGATTTTGGTGATGAAGTGCTATCTCTTGGCTCTTAGAATTTTCGAATCCCATTGCTCCCAATGAATGCAAGGAGCCCAGTTCACTGGCAGTAGTTCCTGCTATCAGTCCTGGTATGCAGAGAGTAAAGATGTACCAGAGAGTTCTGAAAGGATGCTGGGGCTCTCCTTGCCAGTGTATTTCGCATAGCCTAGGTGAAGAATGTATCCTGTGGGATAGTAACAGGGTAGTATGTTACATGAAAAATATACTCTAGAATTCTAATTTCACCAAACGAATTAATATTTTCCTCTATAATATGCTAGGGAATTTTGGGTACTTCAACTTCACTTGATATAGGTCACTTTTGAGTCTGAATTTCAGTCAACCAACCAACCAACCAACCAACCAAACAAACTAGTAGAATCACTCCAGACACCTGAGCTAACATAGTGAATCCAAAATCTCGCTAGTAAGCTTGTATCAATAATAAATTTGGCTCAATCCAATATTATATTCCTCCCATCCTTATCCCACATTCTTAGGACCCATTCCAACCCCCATGGATTTGGTTGATACATTGTAAAAATCATGCAGTTATTTGGGTGTATTTTGCCCTCTTCACAGGTCATACCTTGTACTTCACAGTCTGTGAGTCACCTGCTAGAATTTGAAGCTGATTATAGCTGAAAAAGTAGTGGTAAGGATATGTCCATTAGGACAATCATCAGCTGAAAAAGTAGTGGTGAGGATATGTCCATTAGGACAATCATCAGCCCTTTGTAAGGCAACTATATTACAGGAGAAGCCATTAGAAGTTCACTAATCAAGGGGAAACTAATTTCCACAGGCTCTTTGGCAAAAAGTAGGGATTAGTGCTCACCAGCTTCACTGAAATAAACTCATATGTCCCCATCCCAATTTTCAGAGTCTGTTTTATTTCTAGTCAATGTACTAACTTTATTGTGAGAGCTTATAAAATTGAGAATTCAGTTTTAATTATAATTAAACCATCTGCAGGATTAGATTTTGGGTTTGGTTTTCAAAAATCTCGAGCCTGTGGCTCTAAGATACAAAGGTTTTCTTTAAAGCCGTCATAGAAACTTCCAAGTCCCTTGCTTATTAGTTTTCTATTGCTGTATAACAAATTACCACAATTTAGCAACTTAAAACAACCTCCATTTTATTATATTTCAAGATACAAAGGTTTTCTTTAAAGCCGTCATAGAAACTTCCAAGTCCCTTGCTTATTAGTTTTCTATTGCTGTATAACAAATTACCACAACTTAGCAACTTAAAACAACCTCCATTTTATTATATTCCACAAATTCCATGTGTCAGGATTTCAAGTAAACCCTTTGTTTAGGATTGCACAAAGCTGTAGTCCATGCATTGGTTGGAACATTAGTCTCAGCTAAGGCCCAAGTCCTTTTCCAAGCTCATGTGTTTGTTGGCAAACTCCATTTCCAAGCAACTATAGAACTCATGGTGGCTTATTTTTTTCAAATTCAGAAGAAGGATTTCTCTATAGTCTGTTTTTATGGAGCCTTATATGACATAATATAATTGCATTATGGTGGGATCTAAACATTTGCCATATTCTATTGGCTAAAAGTAAGTCACAGGTTCCACCTGCAGTCAAAGAAAGATCATACAAGGGTACATCTCACTTGGGGTTACCTTAAGGTAAGTCCGTAAGACACATATCCTGAGTTGGAAATTCAACCCCCCCCCCAAATAATTTTATTTCTCCAATTTCTCTGGTGCATTTACACATAACCAACCAAACATTGTACAATTTATTTTTCCTACAGTGTTCTGTGACAGCAAATACTTGCCAACTTTCCATTGGCCTTTAATTAAATGTGTATGCAGATGACTAATTAAATGATTGTTATATTAATGCATGACATGAACTATTAGAGTCTCTTTTACCATTGTAGGTATGGTCAAAAACACCCTTCACTTTCAATATAGGTCAAATAATCAATTCCAGACAACCCAGAACCAATTCAGAGAAGTCATCACTGTAAAAAATATGTCTGCTGTTTCATGCTAACCCTCTGAATCTTATGAAAAATGTATTTTGTGGCCCACACTAACCCACAACTCTGCAGGGAAGCATAGTTTGCACTTAGCTAAGTTGACACACTAACATTCCACCACAACGGGGCACTAATGGCTGACTACAAGTTGATCTCATGATGTTGTGCATGCAATATGACAACAGAAGTTAAGTCCTGTGCTCTAGTCACTTTGGTAGTACTTGGGCCATGAGTCTCTTCAGATGTAGTCATTTCTCAAAAGTGATAAGATCTACTCCCTTGTGTTATGTTCATGAAGAGGGCTCTTTACCAACTTCCGAAGCTCCTGAAGGTCAGATCTGATTTGATTTACTCAGTCAGTCTCTTTTATAGGATGCTGAGCCACCCAGGGTGAAATCACTGAGTCAGACACTTGGACTGAATGCCCCCGGTACAGAGATGTGGTCTGTGGAGGGGAAGTGCTACCTTAGGAGTGAGGCTGGTTGGTCACGGAGGAAAGGCTGAGTGAACTCTTGTCATTTCAAGGCTATGTAAGTTATTTCCAATTTTGTCTTAATTTCTAGAGTGTACCCCTTTTAATCAGGTATGAAAATGTGAAATTCAAAGTAAGCATAGTATACTTTGAAATTTCTATATATTTAATAATATGTGTATATTGGGATGAAAATGGTGAGTAGTAATACCAGTTATTATGTAGTTATCACATGTCTACTATAGGAATAAGAGCCTTTTTATACATTATCTCCTATATTTCTTTTTTTTTAATTTTTAAAATGTTTATTCATTTTTGAGAGAGAGAGAGAGAGAGAGAATGGGGGGTGGGGGAGAAAGAAAGGGAGACACAGAAGCAAGCTCCAGGCTCTGAGCTGTCAGCACAGAGCCCAACACAGGGTTCAAACCCACAGACACAAGATCATGACCTGTGCCGAAGTTGGATGCTTAACCGACTGAGCCACACAGGTGCCACATCTTTTTTTAAATAGCCTTATTGAGATATAATTCATATCCCATATGTTTCACCTATTTAGAGTGTACAATTCAACGGTTTAAGGTTTAAGTTTATTAACAGTAAGTGCAACCACCACAGTCAATTGTAGAACATTTTTATCTCCTCAAAAAGGAATTCTGTACTCTTTAGGATTCACCTCTCTTTTGCCCTTTTCATGCCCTAAGCAGTCACTAATAGAACTTCTGTCTCTTTGTAACCCTTTTCTTGACATTTCATATGAAAGGACTTATATGTTATCTTTTGAGACTGGCTTCTTTGACTTAACATAATGTTTTTAAGGTTTCATGCATGTTGCAACACTTTTCAGTGTTTCATTCTTTTTATGGTAGGTTAATATTCCATTGTATGGATGTACCACATTTTGTTTATCCATCTATCAGTTGATGGACATCTGGGTTGTTTCCAAGTTTTGGCTATTATGTAAAATGCTACTGTGAATATTCATGCATGGGTTTTTATTCATGTTTTAAATGAATTTTGTTTTCATTTCTCTTGATGAAATACATAGGAGTAGAATTATTTGGTCTTTCTAACAATCTTGTGAGATAAGTAGCACAATCTATGTACTGATAAGGCAACTGATATTCAGGAAAGTTAAACTGCCCAATATCATAGAGCAGATAAAAGGTGAGATTAAAACTCTGTGCCCTTCAAATCCATAGTTCATATTTACTGTACTTCTGCCAAGCATGAGCACTAAATATGCATCTATATCCATGCATTTGATGAATACCACACCCCAAGTACAGATGTGCATAATTATCAGAATGACATCAGTTGTGGTTTAGGACAAACCTGACATTGTCATGACCACTCTTTCCCTCACCCCATCTCCCTTGCTAGAAACATGCACTCCAGCTACATCTACCTTCCTTTCATGGATTTTTTAAAAATTTTATATGTTTTTATTTTTGAGAGAAAGGTAGGGGAGGGGCAGAGAGAGGGAAACACAGAATCTGAAGCAGACTCCAGGCTCTGAGCTGTCAGCACAGAGCCCAATGTGGGGCTTGAACTGAAGTCAGACCACGAGATTATGGCCTGAGCTGAAGTCAGAGCCTTAACTGACTGAGCCACCCAGATGACCCCCTTTTATGGATTGTTTACAAAATGAGCCCTGGCTTGTCTTTAGGGAGCAGAGTCAGAATTACCTTTCGTATGAAATAGACTTAGGGATTATGCAGGGGGGAGGCATGACAGCATCCCTAACCCTGGATTCTCTCTGAGGCCCACACAGAATGAACTTATCTGGATGCCATCTGCATGTTGATCTCCTAACAAAACATGCTTCCAGATCATCAGGCAGCTTGGTCCCCAGAGCCTCCTTTCTCTTTCCCCTGGGGTCCTTTCTCAGCTTGGGCCTTCTAGTGCTGTGCATACACTCAAGGCACTGAGGCCTCATTACCATGAAATACTACTCATTAGGATTGACTGCTTTCTTCCCAACTAAGATAGAGAAATCTTACAAACTTTTATATTTTTTAGGAGCAAGCAGTTCAAAATTGGATTACCTTTCCACATTTTCATACAAAGTGGATTAATGTGCCCCTGTCTTTATTACATTTTCCACCCTTGTCATTTGTGATTAAGCCAACACTATGAAGATGTATTACAGATCGGTATAAATGGAACATTAAAACACTGGCTATATATCAGAGAAGCTCAAGGCAAGTTGATTTGTGCTACACACACTCTCAGTGCAATACATCTGGAATATTTCACGTCTCTTTGGACAAAACAATCTTTCTATGTTACCAAAAGTAACAAAAGTTAAGAAAAAGGGGAAAAGTCGAGGAAAGAAGGAAAGGTGACAATTTTTGTTCTGGGACAATGGAAGGAAGCCACATTTCTGCAACAGTCTCAATATATAATTTTTCAGATTAGGTTCTCAGCTCAGACCCAAACCATCACCTGGGATCAATGAAGCAGGAAAAACATGGTTCGTAACCAAGATTCCTAATTCATATGAGCAAGAAGGGTATTTGAATAGGCCCCCACTCAATGTTTCTGAGTTTATGTTCCATCTCTGCCAGGTCATTCCTACTCTGTGAGTACCTTCATGGCTCAGGCTTTCTGGGGAAGCAGCAGGCCCTAGAACAGTTCAAATCTGAAAGGCAAGCCCGGTGCCTGTAGAGGGGCTACTCATTCTTAGTCACATGAGACAGGAACGCAAGGCCCCAAGGCTCAGAACATGGGATAGGCAGTTCTGGTAGGAATGTCCAATGAAGTGCTGCTTTCTGAACAGAGGCTGATCTGATTGCTCCCTTAAAGAATCCTACCTGCAATACATTCTTTCCTTCACTCTATAACTTCTTTCCTAGAGATGTTTATGAGAGGACCTTATAGTTCCTTCCCATGACGTGCTGTCCAGAATGCAGCCACAGGCTCTCTCTGGCCTGCCATCACCTCCCCTTCTGTTGTGTTAGCTCCCTCAGGGCCCTGCCATGAAGACTATGAACAGATAAGAATAATTTACTTTCTGACTACTTCACTAACGTTGAGGACACAATCTCATGAGTGTTTGAAGTTGTGTCTGTGGTCTGTGGAGGGTAGTTATGACTACATTGGAAAAGGACTTCTCTTTGGTGATACTAGTGCCCCCAGATAAAAGATCATGCTAAGAAGCTCTCAATTAAGCCAGTTTTTGTTGATAATGTTGAGTTGGCTCTTTACCTCTCATTTAAATCTAATCCTATCCAATTTTCTTTTGTGATTGCATAGAGTGGAAACAGGACACGGTAGAGTTTTTGTGCTCAAGAATTTTGTGGAGAGTCAAACAAATAATAAGGAATTCAGTAAATTGTGTTAATCATGAAGAAGAAAGTAAAACAGGGAGATGATGATGTAGAGAGTTGAAGAAACTAGTTTGTCAATTTCAAGGAGGTGACTTTTGATGTAGTCTAGAATAACCAGAACCTAACTGGATCCTAACTTAATTTGGGGGGGGGGGGGGTTGGGGAAGTAAACTGACAGAGTCCTTCAAAATAAACTGCTATGGGCAAGGCCAAAACTCCTGTTTCTGGTGCATTCTTGGAATTGTAGTTTTTCATATACCAGATGCCTTTTCAGTAGGGCATGAGGTAGTTAGCTGAAAGTCTACTTGAAATGTTGGATTGGATCAGAGTTTTTATGCACTTCAACCTGCTTTCCAACCTGCTTTCTAACTTTTAAGTTATATGGAAAAAAATCTATACTCAAAAAATGGTAGAAATATAGTTTATACATTGTGAAATGTACCATAAAGGAAAATTAGAGTATAAACTTGGGATATGTAACAGAGAACTAATTTTTATCTGAAATGTCAAGGAATATTTTCCCAAATGATGTAATTTGAGCTAAAGACTAAAATTTATGTAGATATTAACCAGATCTTTTGTGTGGGGTGGAAACAGGAAGCCTTCCTGGTAGAAGAAACAACATTATCTAAAGATCCTAGAACAAAAGAAAAAAGTTCTGTTTCGGAATCTGAAAGGAAATATCAGACAGGGAGAGTGCCAGATGAGTCTGGCAAGTTGAGCAGGTGCCAGGATATGTGGAATCTTATAGGTAATGTGAAATTAATTGATTTTTCATCCTAAGAGCAATGTGAAGTCCCTGAATTTTCACCTGAGAAGTCACAAGTTCATTTGCATGTAAAAGGTCATTCTGGGCAAGAGAAAAGTAGATGTGGGAAAACCAGTAAGGAGACCATCTATACTGTCCAAGCCAGAGATCATGGTGCCTTGGGCTAGGAATATGGCAGCTAATATGGCAGCACAGAAGTGGAAAATTGAACATATTAATGATCTGTTTACCAGGTTAAACCCACAGCACTTGTTAATGTGCTAGAATATAGCAACTGTGAGAGAAGGAAGTATCAAAGTTGATTCCTTACTTTTGTCTTTTTCTTTTTTAAAATACCACTGCAAAGATGGTAGTTCTTTGATAGAGAATAGGCAGATATAGAGAATAAACTTTGATGAAAGGAGACAAACTAGATACACTGTCTACTGACAAATAATGAATGAATTAGTCTTGACTTGTTCAAGGATGAGAAGAAGAGGAATGGTGTGGAGGGATATTATTCATGTGGTTATGTGGCCATTGAAGAAATTCTACAAACTAACAGAAGACTAGTGGAAAATTTCTGAGAACAATGTGTTCTACCTCCCAGGAGAAAATTTAAGGGCACTGGTTATCATTCTCCTTAGAGTGAAAGAAGATTTTACTTTATAAAACAGGAAGAAAAATGATAAACGGAGAAAGAGTAAGGTGATTTTGTTGGAGAAGCAACATGGTAAATGAAAAGAGAGAGGTGAGATGAGGAAGAATTGGGAGAAGGTTAAGAACACAAGAAGGTAACGAGGTCATGAAAAACAAGTATGATTTGCAACAGTTTAATCTGTGGTATAGATAACACATTTGAGAAGACCTCTCAAAATGTGGGACAATAGGGTAAATAAAAATAAGAATAATAAAAATATAAATATGGTGGACAGGGAATAAACAACACAAGAGAAGACTAATCAATATCCAAAAATAAAATGGGGAAAAATCCAACAGACATATATTCTTTTCACCTGAAGATGTATATTCTTTTCAGATATATATATTTTTTCAGAAGATATATTCTTTTCACCTGTATGTAGAATGAAGTATCTCACCACATTGCAGGCATGATCATTTAAGGAATATACCTATACAGGTAATAACAAAAATCTAAATTAAAATAAATATAAATAGATGTTATTCTCATAAGCATTCAATAAGGGGGAAAAAGCAAAACTGGAAATACAGCGTTTTAAAGAGAAACCGATTTCAAGGTAGGCTCAGTTTTTTGTTCAATAACACCAACTGTCAGAAGGTAACAGATGAAAATCTATAGACTTTTGAATTTTTTTTTTTGTGATTTAAGAATGTTTTACCCAGTTTACTTGTGTTTTTTATGTAACAAAAATAGAAAAAAAAAACATTTCAGTTATGCAAAGACTCAGCTCTGCCAGCAGCCAAGTATGATCAACACACACACACACACACACACACACACACACACACACACACGTGCATGCATACACATGCATGTGCTCCTGAATTTATAGTCTTCTGATGGGGAGATAAGGAAAAAGGGAAAAAAGAAGCAAAATGTTAAGAATGTAGATATTATAAAGAGGTAGAATAGAGCACATTTAAAAAGTAAAAATAAATATTTTATAACTCTAGTTTTTTTTTTTTTAAGTTTATTTACTTATTTTGAGAGAGAGAGCAAGAGGAGAAGGGGCATAGAAAGAAGAAGAGAGAGAGAGAATCTGAAACAGGCTCTGCACTGATGGTGTAGAGGCGCATGTGGGGCTCGAACTCATGAACCATGGTATCATGACCTGAGCCAAAGCCTGATGCTCAACTGACTGAGCCACCCAGGCACCCCTATAACTCTAGTTTTAAAATTTAATGTAAATTAAAAAAAAGTATTGCATATTAATGAAATTAAGAATAAAATGGTTATTAGTTCACAGATTGCTGACAAAGGGTAGTAGGAATTTAGGAAAGCACAAAACTGTGGTATAAAAGGGTGGAAATTTAGTCATTTCATTTTGTCTTAACTGTAATATGAAAAACATGATTAAAGTCATGAGACTTGATTTTTCTTTTCCCCTCCCTTTCTGGAGCATGATTAACCCTGCTCTGCACATCCATCACATTCCTCTATTTACATCCTAAATTAATTTAGAATTTTAGGGGGTGCCTGGGTGGCTGAGTTGGTTAAGTGTCCAACTTCAGCTCAGGTCATGATCTCATGGTTTGTGAGTTCAAACCCCATGACAGGCTGTATGCTGACAGCTCAGAGCCTGGAGCCTGCTTTGGACTCTGTGTCTCCCTCTGTCTCTCTCTGCCCATCCCCACTCACTCTCTCTCTCTCAAAAATAAATAAAACATGAAAAAAATTTTAAAAAATTTAGACTTTTAGGAATTTCTTGACTCATTTTCAGCTGTGCTTATCTAAAGCTGAAAGAGAAAAATGTATGTGAATGCAACTTATATACTAGGAGGCCAAACACAAGCACAAGACTTTTATATTATTAAGAAAACAAGTTATTTCCACACAAATGGCAGTGAAATGAGGTCCTACACCTCCTATGCTTGTGCTGATGTTTTGTACCTAAAATACAAAAAAATATACATTTGTGCTATTTTAATATATTTGTGTTAGTTTCGGCTCAGTATTCCCCCCCACCCCCCCATGAAGGTCTCATCAGACTTTGGCTACATCCCTCTTCACTTTGCACCATCTGGGGATTTGGCCAACAGCCACCTATGCCTTCATCTAAGCTAGTGTTTTGCAAACAGTTCATTTGAGGACCAATGTCACAGATTTGACATGTTTTGAATAATCACATGCATCTTATAAATTTAATATTTTTCTTTAACATTTTCACTTTTTTACTTATATAAATGTATATTTTAAAAAATTTTATAGCATGAGTTTGATGTACGAGATACCTACATACAGAAGCTAAATAAAACTGTGTCTTGAGTGAAACTCTCGTGGTATTGTAATACCATCCTTCAGAACTGATAGTATTTATTCTTGTCATCTATAGAGTGGTGGCTACATTCATGATCAAATGTTTGCCTCATCTGTGATGCCACTTTCTGTGCTAGAGCCAAAGACCAGAGCTCTGGATGATGCAGGAAGCCATAATCTGAGCAGGTTGACTGATATAGTGAAGGCTGTACAAAAGTCCTTTCGCTCAGAAGCATTTTTCAGTCTTGACATATTTGCTTGGCTTTAAAAAGTTCAGATTATTTTAGGTAGTTAATTTGGCTCTTTGATTAGTATCTGACACTAAAATTATCCCAACCCAACTTATATATGATTTCACATTCCGACAGTCTTTTCAGAGTCTATAAATATTCTGATTCAGGTGCAAATATATTTGGAGTATGTCATCAGAATCTATTTGGATTTTCAGCTAAAAAATTCTGGATTCAATAATTGGCCAAATTCATTAGTGGTTTTGACCAGTATGTACATCATTCTATGCAATTAATAAAGATAATATATATTTAATCTTTTATGCTGGCAAGCACTTAGAAGGAAGAGAATTTTTTTGTTTGTTTATTTTAAATTCTCTTTCCTCACAAACTCTCTTATCCTCATTTGTCTATAAGTAATTATCAAGGTAAATTTCTTTAATACAATTTCTTTAAGATGGATTTAATTCTTTCATAGGATAGCAATGGTAATTTCTAATGTGGAGATCAAAATTACAAGAGCTATTCATATTCATTTTCCAGGACGCCATCTGATCACCAGCTGGGGTCAGGATGAAATTTTTCTGGTCAGAGAAAGGTGTCATATAATTCACTAAAATTGGTGCCGAATGCAAACACTTTCTTCTCTCAGACCCAGCAGGTGTGGGCTACCAGTGATGATGCATCATCCTATTTGTCTACAGCCTTCTTTTCTCTTTACATATTGCCCCTTCCTCTACCTACTTCCTTTCTCAGTGCCTCTTTTATGTATTACTTTTCTTCTTCATATTCTCCTTTTCTCTGCCTCTTTACTAGTGAATTGTATATGCATCTGGGCTTAGGACCCTATGAGAAGCTATGTCTGTCCCTTCACCCCTCTTGGCGTGTTGGCCACCTACACCCTCTTGTCATCATTTCTTCTGCACAGCCATTAATTAGGACATTCATTGATGTTCTGCTTCAAATTGCAGGAGCCAGCTGCTGCTTTGACAATGCTGCCAATGAGGGTATAAAATGGAAAATGACAAGTTCTATCCTATCTAACAAGAGACATTAGCTTAAACAGAGTTTTTCGGATCTTGGATTAGAGGTCGATTTCAGGGAAAACATTTTCTGATAGGACTGATGTTTTCATAGCACATAAAGATAAATAGCCCAAGTTCTATATACATGCAACATAAATTAAATCCATTTTAACGTAGACTATCTTATGTTTCATCACATGCTTTATGTGGTACTGAGGTATTTGGCGTATTACATTTCACAGATTCCATTTCAGATATCACTGATGGAGAACAACAGCTAGGATAGGAATAGTAATAACAGCAGCAGTAGCAGTACCACTATAAGTAAAAACTATCGTTTTGTTTGCAGAGTTTCTTCAACATTTAATATATGTAAGTTAGCCAACACCTGATAAGCATTTGCTATGTGTCTGGGATCATGGTTGTTGAGCCATATGATACATATTTTTTGTACATCAAAATGGCCGACTATCAGGCAGTTCATGTAGTTCAGCAGTTTCCCTTTTAATTCTCACAACAAAGCTGTGAGGAAATATTGTTCTTTATTTTATGACACTGAGGACCAGATCAGAGAATATGTGGGGAGTCAAGACTTCAGACTGGAGTATGAATTCTCCATACTGCTACACAAAGTTCACCCCGATCTCATTTTGTGATTTTTGTGTTTCATTTTGGTTAGCAAAAAGTTTCAGGGGAGAACTCAGTGTCCTCTGTGTGCTGCTGATCCAAAAGCCTGTAGATCATGAACATGAGTTGTTTTCATTAGTTCCTGACCAGGACGTTTTTCTTCTCCCCTTGAAAATACAAGGTCTGGGCATGAATGTTATAACCACAGAGTCATTTACTAGAGCCATGTTCACTTACTTCAAGGATTCCCAGGAGTAGAGGCACCATTGTGAAAACAAAGGTACTTGCTCCCCTCATATCAGACAGCCAGCCAGCAGACAAGCTACAGGTATATTAACATCACCTTCAAGGGCCAGAGCAAGCAAAGCCTCCATCCTGGAACACCTTACATCAGTGGGTGAAGACAGCTCCCGGAGAGCAGTTCCTTCCAGACTCAAAAGTCTGTGACCATCCCTGTTGTCCTTTCTGGGTATTCTTTGCCCAGTGAAATAATTAGAATTTGCAAACCATCAACACAGAGAGTTAGAAAATATTTGACTTAAGTATTTACGTACATACCACTGAAGCTCAGATATGTTTAGATGGAACCAGGACTGGAACCTACCAGGGTCCAGAAACAATGGCTTTGGGGTTGGAGTTTTCCAAGTGCTTTAAAGGCAAGCCCACAATTCTAATTGTTCACTTGTAAAGGAAACACTTGTATTAAAATCTCCTATACTGTTATCATCGCTTCCCGGGCCATATCACTATCATTCCATACCACCCCAGCTCTTCATCCTGAGTGAGTCAGGAACTCTAAATTGACAGGATATCCTTCCATTACAATTTCAATCACTGCATCACTGTGGCTGAACACCTAGACTGTTCATGATTTTTGCAGCATCCTCAGTTTTCCAGATGAATAATAAATATAATTCGTCAACTATTTCAGAAAAACCCATGTATTCTTTTTATTTTTTTTTCCTTGGGAAACAAGAAATCTATTTGCTTTTGCATGGTATATGGCAGTCAGAAGTACCTCATTCATTCACTTTTTATTCATTTGATGCATGAAAAAAAGGCATTAAATGTATTTCAGCGTGTCACCTCAAATTCTGTTCAGCCAACAGTGATGAATATGCTCAGTTCCTCAGCTGGGGTACTGTTTCATTTTTTCGTGACAATATCATTTGACAAGCCAATTCTGCATTGGCAATATTGTATCATATTTTTGTCTGCATGTAAATTATGTTGACAGTCTCATAAACATAAATTGGCAGGGATACTGTCCCAAAGCAATGTTTGTTAAAATACACTAATGGAATAGAATAAATAAATTTTTCCAAAGCATTAATAACGCAGTGGTGTGTCACTACATTGTGCAAGAAGGTCTACAGAATATGTTACTGTCTATGCTAAATTAATACAGTATATATTTCTTAATATATATTTCATTCCATCTCATGCTTATGTTTATTGATTAGTCATCCCATTTCATGGAGCTTTGTGTAGTAATGATCACAACCTTGTGATACTTTGTAAAAGTCAGCATTGTCTGGGACAGATAGCTGTAATTGAGCATGTGTGTAAGGTGTAATTTAAATCCTGCATTGTTACATTACTTTGTTCTTGACTGTGCTTCCTTTTCGTCACCTGCCAACCTGAAGAGATGCTTTTAGCTGGCTTCTACTCTGGTGGAACAGACAGATGCTAGAGATTTAGAAGAGGTATCTAGAACACTAAGCAGACTAGGTGTAGGTTTTATTAATTTATTTTTGAGATCAACAATGAGAAATTTCACTTCCAGGTATTTGTGGACAGATAGCATGGATCATTTTGGAAAAGTAGGGACTATTCCATACTTTTAATTCTTTCACTTGCTAGCAGTATAACCTTTGGCAAGATACGAAAAAATCTCTACGTCTCAATTACTGCACAGTAGGGATAATTACAAATAACAACAGGTGTTATGAGGATTAGATGTTGAATGTAAAGTAATTGGTATGATCTCTGGCTTATAACAGGCATCACGAGATGGTATCTGACCATGTAGAATAGAGGGAAAGGAGCAGAAGAGATCCAATGAGAGAAAAACAAAGACAGAAGCAAAGAAAGAAAATGAATTTAACCATATTCTTTGATGAAACAGAGGATGCTGTGTCTTCAAAAGTGTAAGTATTTGGTATGGGGAGAAATGGGTACAATTTGGAATTTCTACACATGTATTCAAGTCAAGGTATGCATCAGATTTCAAGGGTACTCTGTGTGTCTCCCTGAATGGCAGTGCATACGACTCTCTTCTAAGTTTCCTCTTTCCTATTGATTAATTCCTATTTTCTTATTTCATCTTTTGACCTTTGGAGAGTAAAGATTAACTGAGAAGTAGAAGCTGAGATTCCATTGCTGAAGAAGAACTAGAATTCCACTGAGACAAGAACATTAGGAAAAGCATTAGGACGGGTCCCTAAAGGCCATACCACTTGATCATTGTTGGGCAGAATCCTTTTGTGGATTCCCCAATGCCTGCTTCTGGAACTTCATCCAGTCTCTCTCAGCTTTTACTTTGAAACTTCATGTGAAGCATCCTATAAACTATTCATCCAGAAGTCACACACTTGGACTTGGGTGCTAAGCAAAGAAGGTTAGGCAGACATAGCTTCTGCCGTCAGATGTATAAATCGAAGCCCAGTAAATACATAGGTTTTATTGTGTTTGAAGTTCACCACTCTTACTGATTAACCATAAGGACACAAGCCCCCATCTTCGTGTTAAACTTAAGAGATTTTATGGAAGAGGTAAAATCTAAGAATTGCTTTTAAAAATTTAAGCAATAAGCCATGCAACAAATTATGAGTGACCATTTACTAAGATGGTAGCTGTAAGAGAGAAAGCAAATACAGGGACAGGCAGTGTTTTGGGAAGTAAGAGGTAGGAGTTTTGTAAACTTAAACAGCAGGTATTATTGGTCATAATACTTATAAAGCATTATGCTAGATCTAGGGTAAATAGAAAAAAAAGTTTCATATACCCTTCTCTGATCCAGGAGTTTACAATTTATTTGGAGACAGAAGACTCATATATAAGCGAGTTCTTGATGTGAATATGAGAAGTGGAACCCCAGTCAATAATAAAAGCTAGAATGGTCTGTGTCGTGAATGGTGTAGCATGCCTCTGAGATTCTGCTTCTTTAGGACTTGTTCTTCAAGAGTATTGCCCTCTGATAGCTCACAAATTAGTATTCCCCAAGAATTTCCCTTGGCCTGAGGTAGTTACCTTACCCAGGGTTATTCCCTCTGCCAAGGGGTAATACTCATCCACTGAATGGTTGATGAAGGATTGATGTACAAAGCCCCAGCCCCCTTCTCTAGATTAATGATGTCTGTGAAGGGCCACTGTAACTGAAGAACATGACATGGGACTGGCTAGAGCTTAGGTTGCAATGCATCACCATTCTGCAATTTTCTATGCCTGATCCTGCTTTCCTCACTTGGCTACATTTTTGGTTCCTAAGAGCCCTTCCTAATAAGCCATTTGTACACAAATCTCCATCTTAGAGTCTGTTTCCTGAGAAACCTAATCTACCTACCACAGCCTGTGTGTTTTAAGGTTCAAAGAGTGGTGCAGATAATAAGTGCTATAGGAATATTTAGAAGAGAGAAATCTCTACTTTTTGTGTAATTGATTATCTTATTTCTCCAAACTTGCAAAGTGCTTGTAACATGGTCAGCCCTATAGAGTTTTGTGACATGAATGGCTTGTGTGCTGAAGAAAGTTGGCTAGATGTTGACAGACAGAAGGGAGAATAACTACAAAGTGATTGACTTGGGTAGCGGAAAGAATATTTTATCTTCCTCAAAAATAAATAATTGAACCAAGGAAGAGAATTTGAACTGCTTGTTCTTTTCTGTGTCCTGTTTCAGAGTGTTTAATAGACTAGAATTTATGGAACTGAATGAAGTGTAAGTTCAGGGTTCATCGTATCTGTGTGATATCTGCCCTTAACACTCACTGAAGAATTATATTTAAAAAAAAGTAACTTTTGGATCCCATCTCCTGCACTTGGTGGTGTTATAAAACCGTCTCTCCTAGGGAGTTCTAAGGAAGTTTTAAAGACTATTTATCAACTATATAGATATAGATAGTAAAATAGATAGTAAATAGGTATAGACATGGGTGCAAAGAAATAGACTTTCTAATTATTGTACAATGTGTGAGAACATGTTAGCAAAAACTTCCTAGAGTACAATTTGTAGCTAAAATGTACTAGCCCTTTGATACAATTCTATATTCGGAGACTTATTCTAAGAAAGTAATTAAGATATATGAAAAACTTAACCTCAAAGTTGATTATTACAACAGTATTTATGATAGCAAATAATTTCTAACAATATCAATGACACACAATTGAGAATAAGTTAAATAAATTATTTTATTTTTCAAAAAAGGAGTATTTATCCATTAAATCAATGTTAGATGGATATTTATTGACTCAGAAAGATAGTCATATACATTTAAAGAGGTATAAAGCCCTAACCATAGTGTAATACCATTGTTTAGCTTATATAATGATCATGTGTATGGTATACATATGTATGTTTCTAGGTATTTTTATGTGTGTATGTTTATATATATATATATGTATATACATATATACTATATATACACATGCTGTACACACTATATACATATACACATTTGTCTCTTTATATATATATTTATATATCTGTATAATTTTTAAAGGCTCAGAGGAAATATATAAGAATAAATATATTAAATATATAATAAATAGTGGTTATTCTTGAGTAGAAGGACTGTGAATTATTTTTTATATATTTATATTTTCCTGTTTTACCTTTCTGGAATCCCCCTTGTCTTATTATTTTTCCATCTGGACTAGAGTCTCTGCTCTTTTACTTAACCACTGTCATGACAATATGCTAAACTAATTTGTGATTATATTTATCATATACACGTGATAAACTCTCACTGTGGTTGACTCAAACTATAGAGCTTTGTGGTTCTATGTATAATAGATATATAGCTATAAATGATAGCTTATATAGATGTAAGCTAATAACAGCTTGACAGATTGCTATCCTAGGTCAGTTGGAACCACTAGTGATGGAGGGTAATCCCCATTAATACAACCATCTCACTATATATACCCATTGAGCCCTCATTCCCATATCCCACATAAAACCTTTAAGCTTGAGCTACACATTCTGTTACTCTTCTCAATCTCAGTAGTCAATCTACTCTCCAGGTTGTTAGAGAAAATAGAAACCATTGGATAGGAATATTGGCATCATAAGTAAGTCATATCTATATGTCTGCCTCAATCTGTTACCTTTTTCTCTTCAGTTCCACTCATTGCAGTGAAACTCAAATTCTTGGATCCAAATCCAATTCTTGGATCCATCCCTTCACATATAATCAAGGACAGTACACAATATTCTGCCTGTTTTCTACTTAATCTCCTAGATATCTTTCTCCACTGTCTCTATAACACCCTCCTTTCTGGACTTAATTTCATCATCCTATTCACACTGTATAAAAAGATGTTCATATTATGGGAATTATCTTGAATTTATACAAGGTCAAGAAAGCAATATCTTTTTGTACATAAAGAAGGTACAGAGAGTAATATATGACAATATGTATGTACGCACTTACCAGAATTAACTTATTTCAACATGTTGCCATATTTGCTTCAGATTATTAAAAAGAAAAAAGAAAAAATAGTGAAATTGGACCTCTATCTTGTATTATACACAAAAATTGACTCAAAATGGATTAAAGACTTAAACGTAACATCTAAACTATAAAACCTTTAGAAGAAAACATAGGGGGATATCTCACTGACTGTACTGTGTATGTGAGGGTTTATTTCTGATCTCTCTATTCTGTTCCAGTCATTTATGTGTCTGCTTTTTTGTCAGTACCATACGGTTCTGAGTATTATAGCTTTATAATATAGTGTGAAATCAGGAAGTGTCATACTTCACTTTTGTTCTTATTCAAGATTGTTTTAGATATTTGGGGTCTTTTGTGAGATTACACAATAATTTTAGACTAGACATCAACATGCAAAATAATGAAATTGGACCCTTATCTTACGCCACACACAAAATCAAGTCAAAACAGATTAAAAATTTAAACATAATCACTGAACCATAAACTCCTACAAGAAAACATAGGGAAAACCTGTTTGAAGTTGCTTTTGGGAGTGATTTCTTGGATTTGACATTGAAAGCAAAAGCAACAGAAGCAAAAATAAAGAAGTGGGACTACCTCAAACTAAAATGCTTCTGCAGAGCAAAGGAAATGATAAAATGAAAAGGCAACACGATAGACAATATTTACAAGCTATATATCTGAATATATACAGGACTCTTAAAAGTAATAACAAAAAAATCTATTAAAAAAATAGTACTGAAATAGACATGTTTCCAAAGAAGATCTACAAATGGCCAGCAGGTATATGAAAAGATGCTTAGCATTATTGGCCACCAAAGAAATGCAAATCAAAACCACAACAAGATATCACCTCACACCCATTAGGATGGCTATTATCAAAGAGTCAAAAGTTAACAGTTTTTGGCAAGGATGTGGAGAAAAGGAGCCCTTGTACACTGTTGGTTGGAATGCAAATTGGTACAGCTATTATGGAAAATAGTATGGAGGTTCCTCAAAAACTTGAAAGTAGAACTACCATATGACCCAGCAGTCCCATTTGTGGATATATACTCAAAAGAAAATCAGTATCTCAAAGAGATACCTGCACTCCCATGTTCATTGTAGTATTATTCACAATAGCCAAGATATAGAAACTGTGTCCATTAGCCTATGAATGGATAAATATATATAAATATATATATGTATAATATATGTATATATCTCACACATATATACAAATATATTTATAAATATAAATATATATATATATGATATATATTTAGGTAGCCTTTAAAATTAATATTTAGATTTTTAGCCTTTAAAAAGAAGGAAATCCTTCCATATGCAATAACATGGATGAACCTAGACAACATAATCCCAACTGAAATAAGCCAAACACAGAACAACAAATACTCCATGATCTCACTTATATGTGAAATCTGAAGGAAAAGTAAAAAAAGAAGAAATCTAATTCATAGTAACAAAGTAGAATGGTAATTACCAGAAAGAGGCTAGGGTGTGGAGGAAAAGAGGAAATTAATAAAAATAAGAAAAAGAAAAGAAAGTACATAAAAAGAAAAATGGTGGTTACCAGGAGCTGGAGACGCAGGGGGTATTAAAGTTATTGTTTAATGGGAACAGAGTTTCAGTTTTGTAAGACGGAAAGACTTCTAGAGATGGGTGGTGGTGGTGGTTGCACAACTATATATATATAATATATATATTATATATAAATCTTATATATAATATTTATATATTTTATATGTATTATATAGTATTTATATAATCTAATTAAAAATAACATGAGAACTCAGAAGGAAAAGATTACCATTGATATGGGTTACTATCAAAGGAAAAAATAACACTCTGTAAACCATTATTCTTGAAACTAATTTATGAGAATATGTGAGAAATATATGAGAACTCTTTGAAACCAAAGCATGACTTTATAAGAACTGAACAGGCTGAAATGAAAAGGAAGCACACTAAAATGAAAGGGTCCAGCTGAGATGAAGATGATGGCAGCTACAGCAGTGATAGCAACAGCAAAGTAATGCCAAGAATAATGCTCACTGTTTAAATTGATTACAATCAGGAGTTCAGGATGAACCAATACATGACACCCTTCTTCTCTACTCAGGTCTGAACCAATTGTTAAATTAAAAAAACACATATATTAATACAGGTAGGAGGCCAAAATATCACTTTTCTTACAGACAAAACTGATAACAGAGACTGTAGCTTTCATTTAGAGGCAAGGACATACTAACACTAATAGTGGAGCTCAGAATTAGACTCACCTAGACAATAGTTCAGGTTCCAGGAAGACCTGTAAACACTGAGATTACTGCCTGGCAGGGAGCAGTCAAGAATAGGTAGACTTTTCAAGCAGGCAGCTTGTCCATCAGTTGATGAATGGATAGACAAAATGTGCTAGATCTACACTTCAATATTATTCAGCCATAAAAAGAATGAAGTACTGATTCATGATACCACATGAATGAGCCTTAAAAACATGCTAACTGAAAGAAGCCAGACACAAAAGGCCACATATTGTATGATTCCACTTGTATTAAATGTCCAAAGAGGCCACTGCATAGGGATTGAAAGTGGTTGCCAAGGATAGGGGCAAAAGGAACTAGAGAGTGGATGCAAATGGGTTTGAGGTTTATTTTGGGGGTGATGGAGTATTCTAGAATTAGATAGTGGTAATGGCTGCACAACCTTGTGAATATGCTGGAAAGTATGGACTCATACACTTTGAAAAGTAAATTTTATGGTATCTGAGTTGCATCAACAAAAAAAGGAAGAAAGTCTTAAAACCACATCATACTGTTCAAAAACAAACTTTCTAGGGGCGCCTAGGTAGCTCAGTCAGTTAAGCATTAGACTCTTGATTTTGCCTCGGGTCATGATGTCAGGGCCTTGAGCTCGAGCCCCATGTAGGGTTCTGTGTTGACAGTGTGGAGCCTGCTTGGGATTCTCTCTCTCCCTTTCTCTCTGACCCTACCTGCTTCTCTCTCTCTCTCTCTCTCTCTCTCTCTCTCTCTCTCTCTCTCTCTGAATAAATAAACATTAAAAATACTTTCTAAATTGATGAGCTACCTAAAAACCAATTTTACATAGTTTTTCTCATCAAACATCTGAAATTCTCCATGGAAGTTCTCTGAGCAAGTTACAAGATATAAATGACCAGCTCAAGCCCTGAGAAATTCTCTCTGCTGTAAGTTAGGAAGACCTGAAGAATAAGAAAGCAATGTATGCTATAAGAGATGTAATCTTTAGTCATTGTTAATCAAATGTCAGCAAGAACTGTAAACAACCCAATAAAGACAACAAATATTTGAACATGAAATAGAAAGTAGGATTATGTCCATATGAAACAGTAAATGATTTCTTCCAGTCTTGGAATTCTTAGTTTACTCTTAAAACATTAAACTCTCTTAGAGTTTAGAAGTATTCATAGTTTCCTGTTAGAAGCATTAAATATGAAGTTTTCTTTTTTTTAAACTTTTATTGATTTTTGAGAGAGAGAGAGAGAGAGAGAGAGAGAGAGAGAGCAAGTGGGGGAGGGGAGGAGAAAGAGGGAGACACAGAATCTGAATCTGAAGCAGGCTCCAGGTTCTGAGCTTTCAGTAAAGCCGGATGTGGGTCTTGAACCCATGAACTGCGAGATCATGACCTGAGCTGAAGTCAGATGCTTAACTGACTAAGCCACCCAGGAGTCCCTAAATACGAAGTTTTCACAGCGAACAAAGGGGAAATCCCATGTGGGCATTGCCCAGCAAAGTACATTACAGGCTGGCAGCCACAGCCTTTGATGTCATACACCTCAAATTCCAGATGTTATTCTGATCTCCCAGAATTTATTTTTTCCCCTCAAGATTCCTAACCTAATGAACCAGATATTGGGAATTTAAGGTGGCCCAAGAAATAACACTCTTCCTTTCCACCTGAGTTTGAACCAATGAGTCAAAAGAAAAAAAAAAAGCTGTTCAAAAATAGTAAGGCAACTACAATAACACAATTATTAAAAACTTAAAGTTTAGCTGATAGCAGTCAAGAGCACATGCTGCTCTCTTCAAGTTGGCAGGGAGATTCCAAAAGGAAGAGAGAAAAAGAAGCTAGGATTTCTTTCATACCACACTTCATGTAACCTGAAGGGATGAAGCAAATGGGGGAAGAGAAGGATGGGGGCATCCCTGTTGGATGCCCTACTAGGGAGAAAACCTGAGCAATGGTGGATGTATGTTCCTTGCTGCACATTTAATGCGCCCAGCTCCATGTGCTTTCTAAATGCTGTTATGTTTAATCACTACAACTGTATGAGGTAGGTAGTGCTAGAAGTTTCATTTTACAGATAACTGATGCTGAGAGTAAATTATTTGCAAGAGGTCACACACACCTGATCTCTGTGTCACCAAACTAGACTATACCCAGAGCAAGTGTTCTTAAGTAGTGTGCTCTATAGAGATACAATTAAAAAAAAAACCAAATTAAAATCCTCACAGAAGACAATAAATGACAGTACTTCCACTGCACAAAATTAAATCAGTGTTGAATAATAAAAACCAGAATGTAAAGGTCACGGAATGAATATGGAGAGAGCAAAGAAAATAGATATGAAAGCACAGAGCAGACAGCTAACGGATGACTAGTAGGGGTTTCCAGAGAGGAAAGTGGAACAAATGACGGTGAGTTTTAAAAAAACAAAAATAACAGAACATTTTCCTAAGATGCAACAATAGCAACAATGACAAAATTTGAAGTCTTCAGATAAAAAGGTTTGGCAATGTTTTGAAGCAAACAGGAATTATATCCAATAACATGTATTGAGCACCTAGTGTTTTGTGGCTGTATTATTTAGTACTTTGATAAAAGGGATAGCAAAATATAGTCCCTGTTCCTCAAAGGGATAAATGTCTATTGGAAAAAACACCATAAGGATAGTTCTTTAAAATATGGCAGATTCAACAATAGACACACTAATGATGCAGATTAGTGTAGCATCAAAGCAAGGCAAGTGGTTAGTTGGTAGTGTCCATGGTTGGTCTATTGGAGCAGACTTCTAAGAGAATGTAAGACATAAAATTTTAATTATGTCCAAGCACTAGGTACTAGAGAATTGAGATGATATTTATTCAGGACAATATGGGCAAATAAAATAGAAAAAAAAAATGTAACATTTGTGTGGGAAAATGTACATAATTTCTTGTTTCTGCATCAAGGAAGTCCAGAGTATGGGTTGAAGAAGTACAGGGCCAGGAAAGTGGGCAAGCGAGAGTTAGGAGGATGTTACGCACCATGTTACAGGGTGGGATAAGGCGACAAGACATTGTTGAAAGGTTTTCTGCAGGGTCAAAACATGTCATGCTACATCAAACACTTGCTGCTCCTCAGAGCACACACTGGGGGTAAAGGCAAAGTGACTAGTTGAGATGCTGTTACAAAAGTCCAGGTGAGGAAAAATAAGGACCTGGAAGATTGAGAAGAAGGTAGTTACAAGGTAGTTATAAGAAAACAGGATGAATGCCAGGGGTATTTAGGAAGGAAAATTGGTAGAATTGGGTAATTTGTTCAAAATTCTGATGGATCCAGTGATGGCTTCCATATTTGTGGCTTGAGTGGCTGGTGGGGATGGCAAATACTGAGTGGAGAAATAAAATGTCATTCATTAAATTTCTAATCCTCCCTAGGGGTAGCTACAAGTTATTGTTTTACTTTTGATTTTAGGAATTATAAAAATAGAGGTTCATCTCAGGTTTTTTAAAAATCTGAAACTAGTCACTAGGAGAATCACAAGTGTGCCTGTACCCCAAATCCCCAAAGAAGGCTTTTAAAAAATAACTAAAAATTGTCCATCTGGTGAATGACAGAGCTAGAAGAGAAAAGTAGTAAAACCAAACTAGAACACACCCACCTGGAAAACATGAAATAGGGTGACAGAAATAAACATAGAGTTCTGAAAATAAATATAAAACTTTATACCCTTCTATTAAAGAAAAAAGGCTCTCAAATTGGGTCAACACAAACATGACTTCTGGGTAATGTAGCAGCAGCCAGGTCACGCCTGACTTACCTTGCGTCCAATTTCAGTTAAAGACTCCAAAGTGTTCAACTCGAGATAAAATCTGGCAGCAACACAGCTGATTGATGAAGTGAGAGGCCTACATTCAGATGCCAATACTATGCCTGCTAGTGGGACATTTGATGAGAGATCCCAGCAACACAAGCCTGAACTGGGCACGCCATTCATTCTGGACCAGAAATTGGCTGCCAGAGTCACCAACCAAACAACATGTGCCAAGTTGAACGTATCAGGAACCTTGACTCTCCATGTGTTTCCCACATCCCTATTCTGGGCACCGGTCAGTGTTCTCCATCTCAGTCAATGGCACAATATCCAGCTGTTTAATCAGTTCTTGACACCTTCCCTTCCCTCACACTTCCTTCCCGCCTTTGCAGTCTGTCACCAGACCTAATGATTTTACTCCTGAAACATCCCTCAAGTTTGACTGCTTCTTTCTGTCTCCAGTGCCATTACCTGAGTCTGGGCTCACCCTGTAACTTCCTAGGCAGTTCCCTAATATCCACTCTCCATGTCTTTCTCTTCCATCTACATGTTTTCACTGAATGCCAGGATTATGTTATATGTGCCTGTCAGTCTTTTTGACACAAGAGCTGCCGAAGGGAAGAAGAGGAAATCCCTGGTATGATGGAGCCTACCTTTTAGCCAGGGAGATTGACAAACAGCACATGATTACATAACTTACTATAGGTAGTGATATGCTCTGAGGAAAACTAAGCAGGATAAGGGCAGGCACTAATGTCAGTGCCATTTTAGATAGGACAACTGGGGTAAATCTCTGAGGAAGTGACATTTGAACAGAATGACCCGATGGCCCTATTTAGAAATAGAACTGATCTTCTCAGGTGGAAGACTCCCAGGTGTTAGTCTTTAGCAAGAACCAAGACCCTCAGGGGGAGCAAGCCTGCTGTGTGGAGGGGTGAGCAGCAAAATCACCGATTTAGACAGAACTGAGTGAACAAGGGTGAGCAAGGCAGGGACTCGCTCAATCATGCAGGTCATGTATGGAATATGGATTTGGATTTTTCTTTTTCTTTTTCTGAGTGATGTGAAGCATTGGGGTTCAGGAGCGAATGGTCAAGAAAGAATTCTTGAGATGTCTTCAGTGCCAGAAGGTGGTATATTAAAGCATGGGGACAGGACCCATGGGCAGAAAGAGCTGCACTGGGGTTGTAAGGAGTGACTCATTATATACTTCCAAGTTGGAGGGAGTTAAGGATAGCATGTTTCTAAGGAATTTGGAAGCAAGGTTTCCAGGGCCTTTGGGGGCTAGCTGTTGTTAGAATAAGGTAATTTACTACAAAACTACTGCTCAGTAAACCCTTAGTCCTGAGACCCTTCAGGTGTATATCAGTGGGCCATATGCTTGCAGGATGATTCTTAACATATATCTTAGGGGTAGAGATAAAGGAAGTTTCCAAAGGGATTTTTATTTTTTTTTAATGTTTATTTATTTTTGAGAGAGAGAGAGAGAGAGAGAGAGAGAGCAAGGGAGGGGCAGAGAGAGAGGGGGAGACAGAATCCCAAGCAGACAATCCCATTGTCAGCACAAGCTGGACATGAGGCTTGACCCTACACAGGTCTCAAGCCTATGAACTGTGAGATCATGACCCAAAGGGATTTTCATATATTAAGGAAGACTTACAGAATCCTAGACATTGGGCTAATGTCAAGCTAAGGTTGCCTTTAGCCTCTAGCAAAGTATTAACATGGAGATAGCTGAGTTCCTGGAGGAAGGTCACCCTCCTTGTCCCATTGTCCCAAGTACTTTTCAATAAGCTGTAAGTTGTAAGGAAGTGTGTTTGTTTGCTTGTTTGTTTTTCTTACATCTATTTTACCTTTGTTCTCCACATCACTGAGTGTATGTACTTTTGACCAGGGAGTAAATTATATGATTTATATTTTAAACATTTAAATTTTCAAAGATAACACTGGGGTCCTTTGTGAAGAAGACTGTGGTGGGAAAGGTGGGAGGGGAGAGATTATTATGGCTGAAATCTTCCAGAGACATTGGAGGGTGGGTGGGAAGGGGTGCAGTGGGAGTTTGAGAAAGAATCAACTCACGAGAGCCAAGGAATCTGAATTGGATGCAGAATGTGAAAGAAAGAGTATTCATGATTGAATGAATGAAAATCAATACTGAATTGGTTGAGCCCTTTATTAACTATAAAACTTAGGAAAGAAGAATTTTGCTGTAGAAGTGGAAAGAATTAATGCTGTTTTGAAGGTTTTTTTTTTTTTGAGACTAGAAGTGTACTAATATTATAATCTGTACATGTCAACTTTTGTAGAAAAAGCCTTTTAAAATGTCTTAATCCACTTCTGTGCTTTATTCAGTGGACTGTAATGAAAAAATTGGGTATTTCTTTTCTGCCTGGTGCTCCTGTGGGTTATAATAATCCTTATTCTGAGTATCAGTTGTCAGTATTCAGGACTCTGACATAACATAGGAAAGATGGAGGAGAATCTATATACATAGAGCAGACCACAGCACTTGGCCCAGATATTTCCAAATACAGTAATCTGTGTGATGAACACTATGGTTGATATGGGTGAGTTTTGTAGAATTTTGAGTGATTTTTTTTCTGCTTTGTTTTTTTTTTTTTTACTATTTTGTATTTTCTTAATTTTCTAAGTAGTACAATAACTTTGTTGTTTGTTTTTTTTTTAATTTTTTTTAACGTTTATTCATTTTTGAGACAGAGAGAGACAGAGCATGAATGGGGGAAGGTCAGAGAGAGAGGGAGACACAGAATCTGAAACAGGCTCCAGGCTCTGAGCTGTCAGCACAGAGCCCGATGCGGGGCTTGAACTCACGGACTGTGAGATCATGACCTGAGCCGAAGTCGGATGCCCAACCGACTGAGCCACCCAGGTGCCCCTAACTTTGTTGTTTTTATTCAAAAATAATATGTGAATTTATTTTCACTGTTTGAGATCTCGACACTCCTTAAATATTCAGAATCAAGAAATGAAAGTACTCCCTAAGACTTCCCAAAAGATACCCGTGTATATTTCACTGTACATTGTCCTGGGTTTTTGTCTATGCCTTTAAATGTGTCTATTAGGGGCACTGGGTGGCTCAGTCAGTTAAGCATCTGACTCTTGGTTTCAGCTCAAGTCATGATCTTGTGGTTTGTGGGATCAAGGCTGGCATCCAGTACTGTGCTGGCTCTGCTCTGGTGGCAAGGAACCTGCTTGGAATTCTCTCTCTCTCTCTCTCTCTCTCTCTCTCTCTCTGCCCCTCCCCTGCTCTCTCTCTCTCTCTTTCAAAATAAATAAACTTAAAAAATACAAAATAAATTAAAGAAATAAATGTGTCTGTCATATCCTCACCTTAAGTCTTCCTACATATCTGTATATCTTTCTACACACATGTACAAATGCACATTTTTAAAAGCAAGTGAGCTCTCATATGTTAGAGTCTCTTATGTTTTGTCCCCTCCCTGTTTTTATATTTGTTTCCCTTCCATTATGTTCAAAAAAAAAGTAAGTGAGCTCATAGTATATGTTATTATATAACTTGCAGTTTTCACTTAATAATATGTCTTAGATTTACTTTCCTATTGGAACATATAGTTCTACTCCATTATTAATTAAACAAAAATGAAAATAAGCAAAATGGAACAAAACTGCCTCCTAACCCAGAAAATGGGTGAAATGTCACTTATGTAACTATTTCTCTTAAAGTTATTTTGTTCCCTATTATTTGTTAAGACAAGCCATGTTGCAAAAAACATTAACAGTCTAATGTTTATACATATGTGAGTAATGGTTTAGGTTAGTCTACTAGAAACAGTATTGTTAGGTCAAAAAGTGTGCACATTTCAAATGATTATAGATGCTGAGAAGGTGCTCTTCAAAAAGATTTACCCATGGAAAGTCCCCTCAACAGTACAGGAGCATATTTCTTTCTCCATAGCTGTGTCATTACCATAAGTCTTTTATGTTTTGTTTTCTTTGGAGGAGGTATGAAGAAAAGAGTGGGAGGGGGACGAATTTAGATTTCCAGAAGCCCCATCACTGTCTCTAAATTTGTTCTTTAATATGGACAGATTTTTCTTCCTTCTTATGTAAAGTACTTTGCAAATGCAGTTTTCAAGGTCTCCCTTACAAATGGGATTGCTGCTTAGATTGCCTTTTCAATCTAATAGCTATTTAAACAACTGTGTAAAACTTTTCAAGCTAACAGATTCTATAGATAGTCTAATTCATGTTTAATTTCTATTTTTGTTGTTTTGCAGTTAGAGAATATGGTTGTATTTTATTGAACTCTTTTTTAGAACCATCATATATGGTTATATGTTTCATGTGCATTTGAAGGAATGTTTATTTTCTTTCATTTATAGGGTATGGTGGCTTATTTCACATGGTAGGACTTTTTATTTGCAAGACTATTATTTTATTTAATCCTTGATATCCATATTTACTTTTACTTATCTATTTGTTTTATCAATTCAGAAAGATGACATTAAATTCTCCTATAGCAGTTATGGATTTTTCAATTTTTTCTTGTATTTTGTATGAGATTTGTTTTAAATATTTCAAAGCAATGTAGTCAGGTGAAAAATATTTTAAAATATTATAGCCTTTTGGGTGGATCGATTTGTATGTGTCACGTGGTCTAGTTTACAGCCTTTGTTACTCATTTCATCTTATTTTAACTCTGTAACATCATCTTTTCCCCTCCTCATCCTTTGCTTGGCCTACCTTTCTCTAAACCATTATTTTCAGACATTGAATTGTCTACATATGATCTACTTAAAATTTGTATTTGGTCTTTGGGGCACGTGGATGGTTCAGTCTGTTAAGTGTCTGACCCTTGATTTTGGCTCAGGTCATGATATGATAGGGAAAAGATGGATAAAATAGGCAGAGAGAGAAAGGTTAGGACTTGAGGTCCCTGAGTGAGGAAAAAAACACCCCACATATTTTAGAAGGATGCTGGGAGCTTCTGACCACAGGAAACATCCTAGGGTGCAAGGTCCCTCTTAAGTATGTAACAGATGCCCTCAGGTTACCCTCAGCTATTTGACAATCAAAATACCTAACTAAAAAAAGTAAAATTTATGTTACAGGAGCGACAGTATGACCATAGTCCAACTCCTCACACAATGGAGTTGAGACAATCAGAAATGGACAATCAAGCACCTAGAGTTATATATCCAGTAAGAGTAGAACCTGAGAAGGGAGGAGGGGGAAGGGAAAGGGAGGGTGACCAGAAGCTTATAAAAAAAGGACCCTTGCCTATTGTCGCTGCATTCACTTTCAAGTGCCCCCTCTCTGCAAGACAGCATTCATACTATTCTTACTTTCTAATCTTACACTCTAATAAATAATAATACACTCTAATATAATACACTCTAAGATAATAAATAATCTTACACTCTAATAACTGCTGCTCACGGTTCCTGAGATTGTGCCCCGCATCAGGCTCTGTGCTGGCAGCATAGAACCTACTTGGAATTCTTTCTCTCCCTCTCTCTCTGCCCTTCCCTTCTCTCTGTCTCTGTCTCTGTCTCTGAAAATAAATAAACATAAAAAAAAAAGTTTGCATTTGGCCTTTGAATCAAAAGATTTATATCTTTTTTCCAGTTATTTTTTGATGTTTTCTTATGTTCTGCCCTGTTCTAACTGGAATTTCTGGACCTGTTCTCTACATCTATTAATTTTGTTGCCAGACTTTCCATCTGTTTTCCCTTTTACACAGAACTAGAGAATCTAGGAGAACACCTTGACAGTATCTTTCCTGTCATTAATTGTCTTCAATTATCTGTGTACATTCTGTTTCTCAGTCTGGGCTCTGTGACTCTGACTATGGCAACCATACACAGTATACTCTTGACAGGAGTCCATTTAAGTGTCAAGACTTCTCAAAACTCAGCCGATGTAAATTGCTCTTAATTTGAATTTTGTGTACTTTAACAGCAGCAAATTACCATAAAAGTCCTAGTTTTATAGTTGTTGTGTGTTGTATTATGTGCTTGACTAAGAATAGTGAAAGTTTTGCAATCTTTATCAGTGATCACTTCATGCCAGGTGACGGTTATAATAACACATTTGAAATGATTTCATTTATATTATGTCCATTGACTGTCCTTTGAAAATTGATCTGAACTTTAAATTAAAGGCTGGCTTCCTTAATCTTTGGTCCAAATACTGTTTATGAGCATTTTTTATGCATACAGTTCCTATTAGTATCTGAGAGAGTTTATGGGAATAACTAGTAAACAAATTATGCAGTAAAACTACAGAGAAACACAATGTTATATTGTAAAACAATAATTAATATGAACTATGAAGTAATTATTTCCACTTTAATGGGATTTGACGTGTTTTAGTATAAAAGTATGTCAGCCTCAAAGGTCAGGAATGCGTAGTTTTTTAACTGTTGAAACAAAGTCAATTTCTTAATTTTTTGTAAATACAGTAATTGCTCTCATAAGGTGGGAAAGACATCTTCTCTTCTATTAATTTCTTTGGGAGTTATAACTTCTAGTGAAGTTGGGTAGTACTGCTCATCATGTACTTGGAAATATTGGTTGTTTTCTTACCTTTGCTTGTATGATTGAATAGGCGATGACATTGTTCACCCTGGTCTGCCTACAGTCATTCCATGGAAAGAAAGGACTTGCCAGAGGTGGAAGATAGTATTGCCCAGCTGCTGGGTGTGCTGACATCTCTCTGGGGATTAGGAGCTACCAGGGGCACTGCCCTTCTCCTGCAACACCATTCTTCCTTATCCTGGCGAGGATGAAAATCCATCTTTGTTCCTTTGCTGCTGCCATTCCAGAAAGGACCATTGTGTTACTTTTCTGTAGAGTTTTCCCAACCATCACCTGTTCAAGGCCCAACTCTTCCTCCCCCCTCCTTGCTTCTGGTAACTCTGGGCTTAAGGTTCCCCAGAACTGCCCCTAGGTCTGCAGAAGTCTTCATCTGTGTGTTTGGGCTGTGTTCTTGGCTTGCTTTTACATAGATCCAGTTCTACTTATCATCTGTGTCTTAGGAAGTTCTGAAATCTTCTAGTTTGTTAATTGCAGTGATATAGTCCTTTATTTTTGAGACGCATTTACCCTCTTTTTGTGTGCTTTGTGTTGTGGTTAGGGTAGGAGTCAGTTAAATGCTTACAGGTTATCTAAGCCAATCTCTTCCACATGAATGTATTCTATAATTAGCAAAAGTAGCCTTCTCAAAAGATGGTTATAATAAAAATAATTACAATTACCATTCTCTCCTTCAAAAAAGAGTTGAGAAAAATCTAACTTAGCCCACTGCCTGCTTTCAGGGAGGAAACTGGCTCACTGTGTAGACCTGTAGAATATTTGATACTCATGATGAAGATTAAAGAATGCTTTTTATTAATAACTGATTAATGGCTGCCCTGCCATTGTCCTCCTGAGCAAGTGGAGAACCGTGAGAAACTAACATGAGTGAATGTGAATAGGGAAGGATGCTTAGAGGTGACAGATTTTATTTTTAGGCTTTGTGTATGTTTCCTAGCACCACAAATTATAGCCACTATGAGATTAGCTACAAAGGACTCGCTGCACCCACTTTTCCTAGTAGGCACTTTGATCTAAGGTGGCATCAGGTGGAGCTGGCCATGGTTGTGGTGCTGATTGTGCAACAGGCCCTCCTGATAGCATCAACAGCAGCTCAGAAGCCCAGGGATTCTTTCTTCTTTAAAATGTGCCTCATGTCAAGGAAAACTCAATGCTCGCTATTCTCCATCCTGCAGGCTGCTTTTCTGGTAGGCAGAACTTCCATGAGAAATGTTTTATTTTGCTCTTTCAGCATGTGTATTTTTGTCAACCTCAATTAACCAGAATTCAAGGCAACAGATGTTTGAGTTCAGTGGTTTGACTTTTGTTTTTCGCTACATTTCTATCCTTAAGAGAAGAAAAAGTCTTGGCAAAAGTCCATCATTTAGTTTAACAAAATACAACACAACAGTGCGTGTTCACACACACACACCACATATTGAAACAATTGATGGAGTATGTAACTTAAATTTCTATGAAATCTTCTTATGGTTTTAGTGCCTTGATCAGGGAGAAATGACACTCAAAATGGTGCCTTTTAAGAATATGCAATGTAGCCAACTAATCAAAAGAGAAATCCTAAATATTGTTCATTAGAATCTCCTTAGCCAGCAGGGATGTGAATAAAGAGAGTTGTCACTATGAGAAGTTTTGTCTGGCAGGAGCTCTGGTCTTAGATACATTGCCATGGGCAATTTGTTATCTAACAGGAAGTCAGCCAGGGGGATAAATACCCTGAAAAACATCTCTTCTCTGCTCTTCAGTTTCCTGTTGGTGTTTCACAATATCAGCCAACCAGAATCCAGAGAGCAGGAGGTCCTGGTGTTCCAGGTCACAGAAGTCACCCTTCAGGACCTAGAGCAGAGTGGGGAAGGGTGGAGAGAGTGTGATGTGCAAGTAGAGGGTATCTATGGGAGGGAATGACAATTTCTTGTTAGCAGGTGGGGGAGAGACAGTGAAGTATCCCCCAAACTGAAAAGTCACTTTGAGACTAGAAAATGAAGCAAGCTACTCCATACAATCTACACAGACACTTATTCAGGGTAAACTTAGTGACAGAGGATCGGGTAGAAGATGATCCATGGCAGCTATATAGTTATTCTCCAGTAAATCCAGACCTTAGTCCACAGATTTTATAGAGCAAGGAGACATGCAGAAGAGCATTGTAGTGGGATCAAAGGGTCTGCACACACCTCACGGGGCTTGCATGCACCTAATCTATGCAGTTAATCTATAATTTGATCTTATGGTACCTACCTCCTGCATCAGGAAGGGGAAAGACTTTGTTATCTTTAACAGATTCATGGGAGACCACAACAAGCATCCTTACATCCCAGCCCTTGCCAGCATTTCAAAGGTATGTATGTTAATCTCCACTGGGCCCAGAACACATCGCCCCAATATAGGTCACTGAGCAAACATAAACACGATGGAGGGTCAGAGATGGAGTCAGTATTGTCAACATTCCTACATCTTTTGTCACTAATACTGGGATGTCATTCCTTACAGCATTGCTGAGTTGTGGGGTTGCTGGTGCCTGTCAGTTCTAGTAATGGCACTTCTTGCCTGGAGATGGATGACCCCACCTTCTGGTGTTTCTCTGAACTTAGTTTGTTGGATACTTTGATTCTCAGCTCTGGCCTAGAAGCACAGCACACTTCTCAGGTTCCAAACCATGTGATGAGACCTATTTTCTAGTATGAAAATAAAGTTTCTGAGTGGTTAGTAAATTCAAGCCAGATAGCAGCTAATATATGGTAGTGAAGCTGGAATTAAAACTGAGTTCTCTTTGGCTACCGTATATTTTCCTTCTCAGCAGTCTTAACAGTCTATCTTTCCACTTTGTCCACTAAGCCAGGGTTTTACCTTCTTCTTAGAGTCAATCCCTTAAAATTTCTCGGTGAAGTATTCTGTTGCTTTTCTGTCCCGCCCATCTGTTTTATTTTACTCTTTCTTTAGCATCCTGAGTTCTTTTGACCACTTGAACTCAAGAGCCAAGTGATAGAGCCCAACATAAAATCATAAAACCATCTTTGTTCTCTGGAAACAAATCACGTAACCAAACTTGCTCTATTCTACAATAATGCTTTCTATTCCCATCTGGACACACAGTGCAATTTTAAATGTTTCCCCCAATGCACACACATTTCTATTTAGATTTTTCTTTTTGAATCCTCCAGAGCAAAACCTTTACTGATTTTCTTAGGTAATCAACATAATTTATGTTCTTCTCCCTCACAATAGATAGCTTTGCTTCCTATCACACTGAGAAAATAATGATCATCGGACATGAAATTTCTTAACTACTTTCATTCTACCTAAAAGCCATCAATATTTTCATCTGTCCTTGTCTCCTTTCCTATGGATTCCATTCAATGAAATCCAATAGACCTTTATTTGAGTACGTACTATGAACCATCAATATGCTGAGTGTTTAGGATATAAAGATTAACTACACACAAAATGGCAGTGAACTGTTTGCAGTTGTGCATAGCCTGATTTGTATGGGATAGAGGAAGAGGGGAGACAAATACAGACAGATACAGACATCAGGTGAAGTAAAACACAGTATACTGAATGCTTTAATAGGCACGTGGGAAGGTATTGTTGATCACAGGTGAAAAGCAACTACTCTCATCTCAGGGTGCCCAGGAATGCTTCCCAGAGGAGGTGATGCTTCCTCTGTCACCTGATAGCTCCATCAACTTGTTCCAATTCCTTCCCTACTTCTGTCACAGAAATCATTCTTTCCGCTTCATGTGGAAATTGTAAAACTTCTCCAATTCCTGTTAAATAAGATCAAAATTCTTTGACATGCTTCTAAGGGTGCTTGTGATCTTGCTGCCATCTTGCTTTCCCCTTTCTCCTCACCATTTCCTTCTGGCACTCTGGACTCCCTCCACACTGCAGCCTTCCTAACACACAGCCTCCCTAACATCCTTACTTGTCCTCAGGTGGTATTCTTTGCATAGAATCCCTTCTTCCCAATTTCTCTACCTGTCCAAATGTTGTTCTTTTCCTAGAGCTAACTAAAATAGCCCTGAGGAGATTTATCTGATTTCTCACCTCCACACAGTTTATTCTCCCCCTTTCCATGGTCTTATCGTATTTTATTTGCCTGTCTATTATAATACCTGTTGATGAAAAAAAAAAGATTGTTTACATGTTTTCCTCCTTAATTTCAGTACAGGGTCCATAAGTCATGCATCTCTGCACGTTGTCTGTACATTGTGAGTGCTCAGTAAACATCTATATGACTAACAGTGGAATACATGCACACACACACATGCACGCATTTTGAAGCAAAGACCTGACTCCATTATTGGCTGAATGATAAATGATGAAGAATGATAAATCTTTTGGCTCTCAACTTTCTAACCCTTAAGTGGGCAATATCATGCCCTGCCAACTTTACATAACTATTGTGGAAAAATCTAGGTGAGATTGTTTTAAAAAATGGCAATGCAAAAATAAATCAACATTCTTATAAAAGGTGATGTCTGTAGAAGGAAAGAAAACTTAGTAATTCCACAAATAAAGCTTTATTAATTGTATGTAACATTATCCCTTTTTGCTTAATCAGTAGCTACATGGAAATGTTGCAGTTGCCAAAACAAACACAAACAAGCCCACATACACACAACAGGAGAATCCCAAACACATTTGCTCATGAATAATATTGCTTTGAATAAGATCATGGCATTTTGGTGAGTGACAATGAAAAGGCCTTAGAAATGAAAGGATAGCATAACTCTCAATCTTTCTTTCATTCACTTCTCAAACATAAAGCAGGGCAATTGTGTCTCATGCATTAGATAAGACATTTGAAAAACAAAGGGTTTGCCAGCTGGAAAGCAAACTTTTTTTATCAGCCAAATGTATTAGTTATGATAAACACATGAATATATGTTCATGTAGAATGCATTTTATGTGCAGCACACCTACCTACACCTACACAAACCAATATGTACACAAATGCCCAGTGTCATTAATTTGCTCAATATGCATAGAAATGTGATTAGGATCAAGGGCTTTGGAGACAGACCCACCTGACATCTTGAGTAGCCTTCTGAGTCATATAACTCTTCTGGGAACTAGTTTCCTCATTCAAGAAATGGATAGAGGGGGCGCCTGGGTGGCGCAGTCGGTTAAGCATCCGACTTCAGCCAGGTCACGATCTCGCGGTCCGTGAGTTCGAGCCCCGCGTCGGGCTCTGGGCTGATGGCTCAGAGCCTGGAGCCTGTTTCCAATTCTGTGTCTCCCTCTCTCTCTGCCCCTCCCCCATTCATGCTCTGTCTCTCTCTGTCCCAAAAATAAATAAATGTTAAAAAAAAAATTAAAAAAAAAAAAAAAGAAATGGATAGAGTATGATTTAATGAGTTTGTTGTGAGGGTCAGAGAGGAATAATATGAAGAAGTTCACTTGGTATCTGAATGTTACTAGAGATTACTTGACGTGCTCTGTATCAAAGTTAACCTAAAAACTTCACTTATAAGACTCAGGCTTAGGCAGCTGGCACTGCCCAGTCCTTTTGTCCATAGAGCCAGAATTACAACCAATTCGTGGCCTGTGTAACTTAAATATGAATTTCCCTACTGTTCCTTGCTGTGTTTTCAGTATAAATCCCATTTGCAGAAATTTGTCAAAAACCCAATTCACATCTTGTCTAACTCAATGGGGAAATCTGGGATGAACAAAGTGTAGGCTTTACCCCGTTTCAGTTCTGCACACAGCTCTGTGTGAGGTGTGTGGTATGTGGCCCTGCTCCCCAAGGCTGCCTTGGGGGAAATGCCTCCTGCCTCTTCCAGAACTCTAGCAGTGTCATGCAGAAGGAGGATTTGAGTGGACTTGAAACTCTTACTCAGTGTGCTTTGTTATTCTCCGGGTGTCCTATGCTTCTCTATATGCTGAGCTTAACTTGCTGTGACTGAAGTTGATGGAAACCAAAGAGCAGTGGCAATTTACATCTTGTAAACCATGGAGCACTGGAAACCGCCCCCCCCCCCACCGCCCCATGGCACAGCTGGAGAGACCTGCATTATTTAGTGCTGCTCCCCTCCCCCCTCACTGCCTCTGAAGTCTTAAAGCACGCAAAGCAGCTGTCTCTCAGACTTGCACCTGATTATGCACTGCCCGATTTTATTGTCTAATTGTAGCATGAGAGTCACCCTTTTCTCCCTGCAGACTATAAACCTTCCCCGGACAGGCCCTGGGTCTGACATTTCTTTCACTGCCTCCTGACAGCACTAAGCTTGGTGCCATCAGCAACTAGATTGACATTCACCTGTTTAATCAGCCAGAGTCAATATGTAATAAGGACATAAGTAAAAAAAAAAAAAAAGTTTATATGTGCTAGTTGCAAGGACTGTTCTATTTTTTCCAGAAGAAATGGTGCCGTCTTTAATTAGATCTCTCTCCTACCGTTAGGTAGTGTTCCCTCAAAGGCAGATGCTGAAGCAATGCCTTGGGTGCACGTAGTTCATTTAGGAGGTGATCTTAGGAAATAAACGTGAGGGAGGGGCAAAGGTGCCAGCGAAAGGTAACACTGCAATGAAGGGTGCGTTAGTGAGGAAATTACCACTGGACTTCATCTCTCAGGGGATTCCTTGAGGAGTCCTATAGAATACAATTCAGTATTGTCTCACCAAGGGGCAGGGAGACTGAGGTGCACATCTATTGTATGTATTTTTTTAAGTTTTATTTACTTATTTTGAGAGAGGCAGCAGGGGAGGGGCAGAGAAAGAGAGAGAGAGAGAGAGAGAGAGAGAGAGAGAGAATCCTAAGCAGGCTCCACACTGTCAACACACAACCTGACAAGGGGCTCAAACTTACAAACTGTGAGATCATGACTTGAGCCGAAATCAAGAGTTGCATGCTTAACCGACAGAGCCACCCAGGTGTCCCTACATGCACATCTATTGATTTACATCCCTCACTGACTAAGGATTGCCTCTGGAGAGGTGAATTCCCTAGGAGTCCAGGAATGGGCAGAGGACCTGAATGGTGGGAGTGGATGGCTCTTGAACACACTCTGGGCACCAGTAATAATTTCACTGACTTTGGGTGGCAGGGGAATACTCCCATATACATTTCTGTAAGGAGCTCCTGAGGATCAGGTACCAGGCCCCAACCAAGGGAGAAAAATCCAGAGAGCCTTTGACAGCCCTAGGCTTTGACCCTATTTTCACTACTTCTTACCATGTGATCTTAGACACAGGACTTGTCACACTTAAGCTTCACTTTCCTTATCTGTAAAATTGTGATGATTGTATTGCAGGAATATATTGTCATTTCATGACATAGTGAATGGGAAGCACCTGTTGTGTGCCTGGTATGCAGTAGGTGCTCCAAAAATCACAGCTGTCATCATAATCCTCCTCCTCCTCCTCATCACTTTTCAGCATTATGCCCTTAACAATATCTCAGAAAGAGTTTTGCTGTATCAACTAATTGAATCAAACTCTAACTAGGTGGTTTTGTGCATGGTTAGGAGACATGGTAAAAGTTGCTGAGGGAGCAGCTAAAGCTCTCTGCGGTGGCAAAGCCAGTAGGTAGGGATTTCAGACCTCCATGTGATCCTTGTTTTCCTTCAGACCACTGTTGGAATTCCCCACCACACTGTCTAGAGGCTGAATCCTTATGAGGTTCTAAGGTGGGCTCAGGTTCCTTGTGGTTCCAGCCTCTCTCAAACAAAAGGAGAGGCAATTAAGTCATAAGAGACGGCCAAAGACCCATAAACTTAATATGATAATGATGAAAATATTTTCAGTGCTTATTCTCTACTAGGCACTAGCAGATGTAAGTACTTCATTTTTTTTATGGGTTGGAGGGTTTGGGCTTGCCCAGGCTACCCCACTGCTGAGTGGGAGAGCCTGGAATTGAGCCAGTTCTGAATGTGTGCAGAAGCCTAGTACACTTGGCCACTACCCAAATGGGAAAATGGAAAGTAAACAAAACCCCTTGAAAGGCAGTAAAAGTTTGATAGGTATGCATGTCTTTTCTCCCAGAAAGTGATTCCTGTGCTGAAAGGCTGGACCCAAAGCCGCATGACATGTCCTAGATACCTCTCCACTAGCCAGCTACATGACAGTGGGATGAAATGGTAGTTCAGAACATGAACTCTGGTACCAGATTACTGGGCTTGAAGGCTAGTAGTTCTGTTTCTTATTAGCCATATGACCTGGAAAAGGTGTTTAACTTTTTTGCTTAGTTTCTTCCTCTGCCAAACAGTGATAATAGCTATTGAGCAAACACACGTGTACATATTGTTCATGATCTCAGAACAATGCCGGTGCACATTAAGTAGGACGTATTGTTTCCCTTTTTCTGAGTACAATGCATTCTCCATGAGATTAGGATGGCTTCACTCTTTTGCTCACTGCTATATTCGAAGAACTTAGAACAATGCCTGTTACATAGTGAGCACCCAAAAACTTTTGCTCAATGAGTAGACATATCACTTTTAAGTCTCTGAGCCTCTGTAGTCCCATCTATAATATGGAAATAGTAGCACATGTGTTAAAGACTTTACCACTTTGTTACAGTGGCCAGATAAGCTGCTGACTGCTTGGAACCCCTTAGAAAAATCTCTGAGGCTAAAAAAAATGAGAAGCTCTGTGACCTTTGCTTTCAGTTATTTTCATTGGAAATCATGGCCTGGGACAGAAAGTGTTAATAAGAATGTCCTGAAGGTACAGATGGTGCTCATGAAGACAAAGTCTATTTTTCAATTTATAAAAATGATTAGCTGGGATCCCACTGAGTTCACTGCACGGGCCACTGCTAGTTTTAATTTGTGCCAATAGGATGGAGAGATGGACTTTAATGAGGATCTGTGTTTTCTAATCATGGGCAAAGTTAGAGGAAGTGGCAGAGGAGGGAGGGAGGGTGAAAAATAATTGGGAGATTCAGAAGATGGGGCTGCTTTTTTGGGACATATGGATGCTTTGCTGCCTTCCCTGCTAACAGTCTATCCTAGTAGTTCCCACCTGACTGAGGATGGGGATGGGGATGCCATCATTGCCCAGGGAAGCAAGAAGTAGAGGGATTCCATTTGTGCTTCCGTTTCCTTTTTGCAAACTACAGAAATAGTTATGTCTATGTCATAGGATTATTGTAAATATTAAGCATGATAATACAAGTAAAGAGCTGAGAATAATATCTTGCATGTGTATTAAGTTCTCAGTAAATTTCTTTATAAGTTTGTGACATTATTTTAGTTATAAATGACCATTCATCTGGAGAAGTAACACAGGATTCCTTAGCTTCCAGAAGTCACTTCTTTTAACACAGCTACCTCCATTTCTTGAATGTGACTTTCCAGTGGGGGAAGGAGGAGGGATATGTGCACTTTAGTAATAACCGCCTGAGTGATTCTGATATCATTCCCCACCTTTAGTATCAGTTGAGAACCATTCCATATTTATGGTGAAGATGTCTGTGACAAGTGCATTGTTGGTGGCAATAGCAAAACATTGATTCAAACCACCAAGGAAAATTTCCTGTAGAAATTATTTCACCTGAAGCAAGAGTCCAAAAATTTTTTCTCCTTATAGAATTTCTCTACGTACATCTTTGAGGTTCACACAGTGGCCCTGTGTACTGGAGCAGCTCATGTGTTCTCCATTGTGAATTTCAGAAGTAAATATATGCAACCTGAAGACAGTGATGATCATTTTCCCAAGGGATTCAAAAATGACCAGATTTTGTTTTATCTGGCTAAAACTCAGACCCAGGACCATGGCTGCCTTTGATTAGTCAGCTCATGCCAGAGTCTCAAGACCATTTTAGGGAAGGGGACAGAAATATTGCAAGAATTCTTGTGGGGCAAGTATATGTGTTTTGAGGAATGGGAAGAGTTCATAAATTTCCTGAAATTTTATGAAAAATTCATGTATATATACATTTCACTTAGGACAAAGACGGTAGACTCATGGAAGTCTGAGATCAAGAAAGTTTAAGAACCAGTGACTAAAGGACTAGTGAGATGTGTTCCTAGACTTTATTTCAACTAAATTGGAAGGTGAGATTCTGATTCAGATTTGGAGAGACAGGCATACTAAACAAATAACAACATAATTCAAATAATTGCAAGAGTGTTTGCAAGGTCAGGGAAGGATGAAGGCATTTGAGTAAAATGGAAAAGGTTTGTTAGGGAACATTTTAAGTCACTCTATAGTCACTCTACAGATGAAACCATGGAGTGCGGTGGTTGTCTGCCTGCCTTTGACACAATCCCAAGAGGGAGAGAACAGCTTCCCATAGGCTGGTCCTCTCTTTGCCTTTGCTCAGGTGCTTATCCCAAGCCAATATAGGGAAATGTTTCTTCATCGGTCTCACTCAGCATCTTTTACCCTTCAGGTTCTAAGTCTGCCTTGGAAGACACTTCAATTCATTTTCTCTGGGAACAGGAGTGAAAAGAAAATATGAAACATTTCTCTGAGAACACATTCAGGAAACATATTGTTGTGAAAGCTAATAAGCTTTTGAAAAAGCAGTACTCTAATCAAGATTTCCATATACTGTGCATGGCCTAATTACAGCGGCAATAATACCCTGGACTTACAAAGAGTCTTTCAATATGTATCTCTGCAATTATTTCAATTATTCGCCATATATCCTCAGGAAAGGAAAAGATGGAGATGAAGAAGCTGAATTTTGCAGGGGCCAGTATAGCATATACTATTTTCATGGTCGGAGCTAGAATCTTCATCCTATTCCATCCTCAGTGTCTAAAGCCTGACTCATTAATCTCTACAAAAAATAAAAAAAAGAAAAAAAAGAAAGAAGAGAAAAAATCCATGATAATTCTAGGGATTATGTTAGCCTTGATTATTTTTTGTTGCTGACTAAAGGATTACAGGTATACAGTCCAGCTCATGCTTATCTTTTCAATTATTTTCTGAATGAATGAATAAATTAAGGAATGATTCAATCAATGAATCATATAGACCTAGATCTTGACAGGCAAAGCCAATACAAATGTAGTGGTTCAGGAGTCCAGGCCAGACATGTCAGGTACAAACCAGTTGAAAAATGATTGATGTTCAAACTGGCTGACATGTGGGTGGTTTAGAAATGACTTCTTGGGAGAGAAGGAGCCTAAAGAAGACAGTTCCATGAGAAATGAGTGAGGAGTTTTTTAAAGCCATAAACAGAAAATATGGGAAATGAATATGAAAAAAAAGAAAGAAAATAGTCAAGTGCATAATAGTCACTTAATGAATGACATAAAGACTTAGAACACATATCTTTTCTTGAATGGCAGCAATGCACTTTTTCTTGTGTGTTTCAAGTATGGCTCTTCAGTGGCTTCCAGGACAGTTCTAGGCATCCTTGTTTAAATGAAATCTTTCCTTTAGTTAGTACTTGGCAGTATATGCAGATATTTCTTTCATGCTTTCCATTTCAGCCATATTTATGAACTTCAGGTGACTTAGACTTTTCAGTGAAGCATGGTACATAGGAACACAGACTCTTCAATTCCTCTTCTCAGCCAAAGCCCCTGAAGAAATGAAGTGCATGAAGAAATCTCTTGGTTTCATACTCCGAACCTTTTTTTCTTTCAGAGACACCATTACATGAGAATGGGTAGGTGGTGGTGGACACATCAAGTTGGCCAAGCATGTATAATTCCCTAGGGCCTGCAGCTATGATTAGAGGAAATTGTGAAATTGACAGGCCAAGGACTGGGAGGAAAGGAAGAAAAGTCAGGCAGGGAATTCAAATAGATAACTGGATTGAACACTATGCTAGGTAGTAGAATCAAGTCAGCAGGGGTAGAAAACATAGAGCGGTTGAAGTTTCAGGATTTACCCAAGGACAGAAACAAGGATCAGATAACCGCATAAAAGAGGGCTGAGTTCCTGCATCCTTCATGATACATGTCAGTGTACATGGACTTGAAGGTGCACGCCAACAGCCAAAGCACAGGATATGCTTCAGTGAGATAAAATTGCTCCTGATTTGATAAGAGCCAGACATATAGTCTCTCTAAAGAGTCTAACACACACCTTAACAAATTATAGGTAACAGGGTGGAGACTACAAAGTGTCAGGGAGACCAGTTATGACCAGAAATGACTGTCTTTACATGTGAGCACCTGTTCTCTATGCCATTCCAGTATAACTGTTATTTTTCCTCTGGCAAATCACCCCACAAATGTCTATTTTTCACACAGAGTATGCATATCGTAGTCATACCCCTAAGTTCTCAATCTGTGAAGTTTTCTTTTCAATTTAAACCAAAAATAATGTATCCTTTCATACTAGCTATCTGGAATAAAGTAAAAAGACAAATGAAGACTATGCTACAGATGAAAAATTACCAGGAAATTTCAATAGAGATACTCTGTTATAGAAAGAGAATGCCAACAGAGAAAACTGTTCACACGTAGAGTGACTCAGAATGATTGATGGGTCAGCTTCCAAGATATTTGGGACTCTGCAAACTGTTCAGAAAATAAATTGCAAATGAGTACAATTTTATGGATTTGGATCTCACAAAGTAAGCTTTGATTTTGACTGTTCATTCATGCCAAGAAATAAAATTTTAAATTGTAAACAATTCATAGTACCAAAGGATTTTCCTCCAATTAAACTCATAGTCATACATTTTGCTCTCCCAGATAGATACACCCCTCATAAGTTGTTCCGTGACATTTGACTTAAGGCAAGCGATGTAAGGTAATCGTGGGCAGAAAGGCTGCCAAAGGGAGAGGCAATGTGATCAATAGGCTTCTTTTGTTGTTGGCAAACACTGTCAGGGGATGATCAGCATCAGAGCTCGGAGCCAGAGAAAGCTAATAAGATGAGTGGCATGTTTCCCACAATATGCTCTAAGTATTTATGTGCTGTTCAAAGCGAGATCTGTAAACACGATGAGGACAAAGAGAATACAACATTATTGATGATATCCTCCTGATTTATGTTTACAGCATCTGTGGATAATAACTCCATTTGTCAGAGAGCCCCTCATGAATACTAATTCGAGGTGACAATCCAACCATGACCAGAGTCGCTTTGGGTGATGCTCTCTACTCTGACGTGTTTTGCTAGGACTGTGGTTCTTCAAGTGTTTTTAATCTCTGAAAAAGCACATCGGATATGGGAGATTTTAGGTATAGTAATTTTGCAGAAGTTTGCAGATGTTTACAAGGTCACATTTAATAGAATTAGAGACCGTATGGTATCTTTAAAATCGAGTCTGTGTTTTCTGAAAGTGATTATGAATTTAATTCTAAATGTCTCTAAATCTAAAAGAAGAAAAAGGCTTAATGACAACTTTTGTTTTAGAGGGAAGATGACCCAGAGCAATGTTCTTACACTTATTTCCTTTAAGTGATCTTTTCTCTCCTACTGTTTAATACAATACCATTTGTTAAAGTGTTAAACACGGTGTCTTTGATCCAGGAAGGTATATACTGCAGAGATAGAGTGTGGACTTAGCAAGGTCATTGGAAGATGTGAAATGAATCATTTTCTATACTGTTAATCCACCAGAATATCTGCATTCTGTTTGAGAAGCTTATCCAAACTTTAAGCAACTTAATGTATAATTTGTGATTCTGAAAATTCCCCTATATTTTACCATTCTCAGTCCATATAGGAAAGGATAGTTCTATAAGGTATACATATATGTCATTAAAAACTTAGCATTTCTTTGCCTGCTTGCAGTTGTACTGCCTCTTGCCAATCTTACTTTCCAGAGATGGTGCCCTCTATACTTGCCCTTGCCCTGTTCTTTGGTACATGGTTATGTGAGTAAAGCATGCTGATCATGTTGGAGATGGGAGAGAGGAGAAATAAGGTAGCATTGCAGACCATGAGGAGGCCATCCTAGAGATGTCAGCCAGAGAGGAAGCCAACATTCCAGATTTACTAGCCTACTGGGCAATTAAATGGGGTTCTGTTCACTAATGAAATAGGTTGTCTTTGTTTCCCCTTAAGCTCACCCAATAGAGTAATTTTTACTAATCATTTGGGAATGTTGATAGACACTGACATTATTCATGCATTTAACACCAATTGACTTTTCAATCAAACCCTGTATAAAACATTTAGAAGTTTTAACTTGTTTATCCAATTTACTAACATCATAGCTATTGTTCTACCACATCTTCTCTGGCTTCCCTGATCACTTTCTGGGAGCACCTTAAACACCTTTAAATGTTCTGTATCCTTACTTGTATCTTTCTATGGAGACTTTTGCTGATAAAGACAGAACATGGGTGTCAATATCTTTGGGACTTCTAGTCTTTTAACTCAAGTTTCCAAATCCCAAACCATGTGAACCAAAATGTGTGATTATCATAGGTATGGAAATCCAGGCAGATGTGAGATTATTTTTATTTCAAATCACTTTGGGTAACACCAGTAACACCTATCCCAGAATATACCCTATATAGGCCTGAGTTCAGGTTGAGCTTGTTTTGAAAACTTCTCTTGGTTGTATCTCCATAAGTACTTATGCCCAGAAAACATAAGGAATTGTCTGTAATATTGGGTTGAGTGATCTTGAGCCAAACTGTGAAATATGTCATTTCTAATCTTATTTGTTAAAGAAATAGTCTTGGAAAATAATGGATGTGATGTCTCAAGTACCTTGCCTGGAAAAGGAGAGCAAATTACATGTCTTCTGAAAAAGGAAATCTGATTCACTCTATTATGTCAAGGCCTACTCATTATTTAGTAACTTCCCTATTATATCTCTCCTTCCTCCTTCTAGTCCACCTTAAGAACACCTGCTGTGCCCATACTGTTAGGCAGTGACTTTATTATGCCAGCCTCAGTGCCCAGTTCATCGAGTTGGATGTTTCGCAGCCTTGATTTGCCCACAGCTGCCACAATTATTGCTCCCACAACAGAGCAAATTCAACTCACAAGTAAAGTTGAGGAGGTAGAGATGTTAAAACCAAAATGGCCTAACTCTCCACAATTGCTAATGTCCCAGAAAACAACTCCATTCCAATTTTAGAACCAACAACAGTCCTATTCTGCTGACCCTAAATTACATTGTAATTGAGTCAAAATCCCAGAGACTTTGGTAGTACATTGAGAAGAGAAAAATAAGGGTCACAGTTGCTTTTTGTTGAACTTTATAGACTTTATCTGACCCTGACTGAGAAAAAAGATGATATATTATTGTCTTCCTGGGGCTTGTGTTAAGTCAGCTGTGGAAATAGCAATGGAAACAGGATCTTTCTTGCCTCCAACAGTTTCTGAGCTGGGAATGGGCCCCTGGAACCTAACTCTATATTCATCACCTCAACCTTCTCTTTAAAAACATGTATTACACAGGGAGAGTTGAGTGGTCCACAGGTTACTTATAACTTCCAATTTCAGAGATTGAAAGGACCTTAGGGGTCTGGTCTAACCTCCCACCAAGGATAAGAATCCCTTTTATAGCATTTGTAATAGAAAATGTTCAAATCTCTGAGAACTTCCATTGACAGAGTCAATTTCCTTAAAAATCAGACCTACTCTAAGGAGATTTTGGAACATTGCTTTCCTTCTAATATCAGTCTTAAGGCACTGCAATGATGAATGGAGTCTTGGTTTGTAAAGGGGGGGAATATTCAGTCATTAGGGATTGGATGGGATTGTCTTAATTGGGTAGATATTTGAAAATTATCTGGAGATTTTCCTGGTATACTGACTTTTTGGAGCTTGGGGGAGAAGATTCCAGCATACATGAAAGAGAGACACAAGTATGATTTGTGGGGCCAAGAAGAAGCAAAGGAAAAAGATATTATATTTTCAAAATATGCCCTGAAAAAAGATGTGCCTCACACTTTCTAGCTCTTCAGGGTGATTAACAGCAGTAAGGTAAGAGGTCTTTGAGGGCTTTACTGGCATAGCTATTATGCCTCTGCAGGTTGTTGGTAATGCTGGAGTGCTTTCCCATGGCATCACTGAATCCATGTAGGGACTAGATCCATTGGATCAGAGAGAGGTATTGCTCTGCATTAACAATACTCAAATTCACTAAACTCAGTGCAGGAATCTATGGATGGCCTCCACCTGGGAGCCAAAAATGAGTTTTAAACTTTCCAATTTCTCTTTTGGATTGATCATTGTATTTATACAATTTTCTTTATTCTTCAATTTCCTGTAGGACTGAATCATTTGAAGGCATGAACTGCATAGGCTGTAATGATTTCACCTAGGATCAGGTCCACTGGAGCATTAATCATGCCTGAGGGCTGACTTAGGTATCTGAAGATAGAAATGGCTGGGTTTTTTTTTTTTTGAAAGTCCATTTCATAAAGTTCTTTTTCTCTGACTTAAAGCAGAATCTTATAATAGCGTTACCTATGGTGAGGACATGAAGCAGTGTGGTCAAACTCTATTCCTCAAGGCCTTCTTTATTCTCCCTTTTGCATCATTCTTATCTATCTCACTTGTCTTTTTATCTTTCTGATTTTAAAACACAAATATGCACGTGAACACATGCACACTCATTACAAGAATCTCTCACTTAATACTGCATCCTCTTCTGGATCCTCTGTTTCTCTTCTACTTTATAAAATCATATTACTTAGAAGCAAAAAAAAATCTACACATTGATAGTTTTGTATTTTTTCAGTTTACTATTTTCGCCTCAGTGATAATAGGTGGTATGCATGTGGAGAGCTGGGCAATGGCACTAAAATTGGACTAATAGCTAAAAATGGAAGAGTTATGCAAATGAGTGGCCAGGCTGAGACAGCAAATGGCTACAGAAGCATGTCTCTTCTGTTTGCACAGTAGTTATTGGTATGATCACCACTTATTTAGAAAGCAAAAAACGTGCATAGTAGAAAGGATAGAAAATTCAAAGGCATCCTCTAGAGCTAATTATCTGGGAAAGTTAAACCAGAAAATCTTTAGTTGTCCTTTTAGAACTCTGTAGCATGCTCTGGTGTCTCCTCTGACCTGCAGCATTCAGGGTCCCAAGGCAGTTGTGACTTCTATGGACTTTGGCTAGTGGGGAGAGCAGGGCCAGCTTAATCTTCAATGCATCTGACCTTTGTTTCACCTTACAGATGCTTGATCATGGCCAAACTTTGCTTTCTGTGACCTTGATTTGAACTTTTTGGAGTGTTCACAGATGATTTCTTGATTTTCCTGGTAAAATGCCAAGTCATGAACTTAATGGTAAACCAAGGTCCCAAGCCCTTAGGTGGACAAATCAGGGGCATGGTCTAATCTGCTGCAATTTCTAAAATGTTTGGATTAGTTCTGTCATATCAAAAGCAATGTATGTAGTCCTTAGGAATGAAACAGTAAAGGACATACTTCTGATATAAGGAAGAACATTCAAAGCCCAGCTGATGACCCACTTACTAAAACAAACAAACAAACAAACAAAAAACTTTGGCATAGGAATTATAGAAAATAGTGTGATTTCTGCAGTTCTTTGGGGTTTATAATAAATTACCTAATCATTAGATGATAAAGAGATCATATTAAAATTATATAATATGTGGGACTTTTAGTCACTTGTTTCATTACATTTCTTTATTTTATATAAATGCGCTCAACAGTTATTGAATGCTGTCCCACTATATATGTGTACCTATAGGAGACAACAGAGAAACAGACATTAATGAGTGATTTGTATGTGTGTGTGCTTTAACTTACACTAAATCGGATAATACCTGTTCCACCAACCCTGAATTGAGAAGTGCTTAAATGTGGAGGACAGAATCAACTTTAGCTAATTTAAGAAGAAATAGAGTTATTATAGATTCTTAAATAGTTTGTATAATTGTTGACAAACCTAAAAGGGACATTCTAGGATTGACTTTTGAAGTTACATGGTACAAATGAACCATCACAGGAAGTTGACTATTCTGCCACAATCAGGAAACTTCTCGGTTGAATTGGAAATCCACCGATGCAGCTACTGTTTCAGAACCTTGCCACTTCTTTTATGATATGAACCGGCAAAATGATCTGTATTGCTCCTTAGTCCCTAAGTCAAGCCTTCTGATCATGCTTTTAATTAATGAGATTAAATTGTCTCTAAAAACCATAGCTGCAATGGATTTGGAGAGAAATGATTGTTAGTTTTAGTCCTTATAGTATAAGAAAGTGGTAGGAATAGGTGCCTGCGTGCCAGCCTGTAGTGCATATGCATACAAATCATCTCTACCACTAGCAGCCAATAAAAATATAATGTGATGGGTATTAAGGAGGGCACTCATTGTGATGAGCCCTGGGTGTTATATGTAAATGAGGAATCACTAAATTCTACACCTGAAACCAATTGTACCATATATGTTAACTAGCTAGAATTTAAATAAAAACTTGAAAAAAAGAAAACAATATAATGTAAGATGTGTAATTTTAAGTTTTATGATAGCTACATGAAGAAAAATAAAGAGAAATAAATTAATTTTAGTAATTTGTTAGTTAATCCAATATATACTAAATCTTATAATTTTACCAGAAATCAAGGTAAATCTATAAATGAAATTTATATTATTTTTCATATGAAATCTTCAAACTTAGGTGAATATTGTATATATGCAATGTATCTCCACAAAGAGTAATCACATTTCAAGTGCTTAATAGCTGCCTATGGCTAGTGGCTACCATATTGGACAGCACAGATATACAGTTACCCAGTGTTTTTATTTTACATATACACTCAGTGGAGCAATTCCACTAAGTGCCTCTAAGCTTAATGCTTTTTCTGTCTTTGAAAATGTCTATAAGGCATTTTCTTTCTCATGTGTACACTTGACCTGTGCAGAACCTCAAGCTCCTGCAGGTTAAGGGCAACATGGATAAGCTCCGTGTGCTTTATACACCAGGGTGTCCATAAAAGTATTCAATACCTATTTTTCTTGTGTAATTGGTTGAACAAAGTAACGGATGAATGAATGAATGGGTATAAATCAACAGTACGGATTGGCTGTTAGTATTGTTCTAAATGAAACAATAAATTGAAATTATATAACTTGTATGACGCCCGATAACCTTATATTATTAATGTAAAATACTCCAACTTCATGAAATTCTTGTTGCTGATTCCAGACATAATGCAAATGATTCACAGAAGAGATGACATAGGAGCATTAAAAATGAAGTTTTCTTGGTGGGATTCAGGTTTCTGAATATCTGAGTTGATAATGATAGTTGAGGAGTACATTTTTCAAATGGTTTAACAAAGACTTCTGATTTCCTTGTGACTTGGCAGCTATACTAGCCCTTAATAACAAAGGTGACTAAAAGACAGCATATTGAATAATTTCCTCCATTATTCATGGGCATGTGATATCCATTTTTTGTCTCCTGTGTGTCATCATGATGCCAGGTGAATGATACTCCTGGAATCTTTAAGAAGTAATTTAAGAAGGACTGAAGAAGTATAAACTAGTATAGATTCTGGAGCCACATCTGATAGTTTCCCCACATAAACCTGTACTTACTGCCCATGGGGGAGCTTACCTCTGTTTTCCATGAGTATAGAAAACAATTTCTAGAAAGGATGAATGGTCCTTAAGAGACTTCAAGGTTCATGAATTTATGACTGATGGGTAGTTTGTTTTTATAGATCTTTTTATGTACTTCAATGAATGCAAAAAAAAAAAAAAACCCTGCACAATAAAATTTGAATTTTAAAATATTTTCTTTAAAATATAGAAAACTCCAAAGAAGCTCCACAGTAAATGAGGGATAAGTGTGGCAGAACTAGATGATTTAAATAGCTCTTCTGGGGTGTCTGGGTGGCTCAGTCAGTTAAGTATCCAACTTTGGCTCAGGTCATGGTCTCACGGTTCATGAGTTCAAGACCTTTGTCAGGCTCTGTGCTCACAGCTCAGAGCCTGGAGCCTGCTTCAGATTCTGTGTCTCCCTCTCTCTCTGCCTCTCCCCCCTCACACTTTCTCTCTCTCTCTCTCTCTCTCTCTCTCTCTCTCTCTCTCTCAAAAATAAACATACATACATACATACATGCATACATAACTGACTCTTCTAATTCTAAGAGTTCATGGTTCAATGGCTCCATCACAGCTAAATTAACAGAATGACATTTGGGCAAACAGACCTTTCATCATTTTGATAGGGAACAATCAAACTGTACTTGTTTGTCTTCTGTTAGGACAGCACAATGAAGTCTTAAAATACTGCAAGGAGACACACAGTCAGAACAGGATACATGATATTTGTCTAAGCTCCTTAGTACTTAATTAAAAAAAAACTTTGTTGGATAAGCAAATTAATTAACTTATAAAATAGACATGGAATATCTTTTTTGTGTAAACACTGTGTTGGTCAGTAAATATAAAATAATGAATAAGATATGGTACCTAACCTAAAGGAGAAAATAGTCTAAGGGAAAGAGGGAAACAGGCAGATATATAGATAATATAGTATGGATAGAGTATTATAAATGGACAAATGAAATTCTACGGTAGCCAAGAAGAAAAGAATATGATACTTGGAACCTTGGCTAGTCTGGCTGAATAGCTGTCATATGGGCTGTGTGTTAAAGAATATGTGGGAATTTGCAGATGAGATAGTGAATAACATGTGAAAAGATTTGGAATATTACAAAGCACTTTGCATTTAAGGAGGCATGTGACTTTTGAGATTAATGAAGCTAGTATATCTGCATAGAAAGTGAAAGATTGGGAGAGAGTGATAGGGAGGTAAAGAAAGAGGATCAAAAAGTTGTACAGAATCTAGAGCATTCTCTGATACGCTGTTCCAGATACCTTCACCTATATGCGATCACCTGTGTTCTGTGTCCCAAACAATTCTGCAGAAAATATTAATGACTGCTTCATTAAAAACCAAACTTGAAAACAACAACAACAACAACAACAACAACAACAACAACAACAGCAAAACCCTGTTTCTGTGGCCAAATACATTTTTGATTAAAAGAATAAGGTTTCTTCCATGTAAAATTCCTCAGAGGGTTTCATATGTTAATATTTATGTATTATTAATCTTAAATGGAACAAAGGCAAAAAACATTTCTAAAATGCATTTGCGAAAAAAAAAATTTGAGCATACTGATTAACAAGTTTAAGAATTCTGTGGTTCCATGGAGCATCATTCAGGAAATGGTATTCTATAGGCCATGGACAATCATTATCTATCTATCTATCAATCATCTATCTATCTAAATTTTATTGACAGTGCCACACTAGATTTTGTAAAGACATTAATTGCTAGCCGATTTCTAAATTTACATTTTCTGAAGAGCACTACTCCTGTGTATGGGTTAAGCATGGTAAGAACCAAAAAAACCCCAAAAAACAAAAAAAACCCAAAAATCAAAAAAAATCTTTCATATTTAAGCCTGTTGTGAAAAGATGGTATAAAGGGCTTTGTTACCACATGTCTCAGACTGGGGTTGGTGGCTTAAGAGAGGAGATGATTGGTGGGGGAAGGGCCTGATGAGGAGAAAGGAAGTGAGTACAAATGCAGGGCATGTGGTTCAGTTATTCTCAGAAAGGAGGGATCTTCTTCTTGACACTACAGTGAAGAAAGCACTCATGATCAATAATTCTGTGATCTTTGATCCATTGGTTTTTAGACGAGTGGGATCTTGACTGGCCTCATTTAAAGGGTATATAGAGATCAGACTCTGACTATTTAAGTTACTTTGAAGAATTTGGAGAAAGAAGTTAGACATAAAAGCTTGCTTTAAGATAGATGTCTACCAGACTGGATAGTTCCTGCAATAAAAGTTGACAAGAAAATGAAATATGGACTAAAAGACAGTGCAATTTGGCTGATTCGTAACTAGTTGAATGATTATACCCAAAATGTGATCATTCATTTTTTCATTTATTCATCACTCATTGATTGGCAGGGAAAATGAATACATGATTCACAAAAGACATACTCTAAAAACCAAAAGTATTACAGGAAAAAAGTTTCACTGTACTTTGGCTGCACACTTCATTTTCTTAGGGGAACTAGTTCTCAGCTACCCCATGTGTACCACCCTACTTCACGCTCTACCTCCCAGGAATTCTACCCTAGGGAAGGAGGAGCTGTGATGATGGATGGTAATATGCCAAGGCTAGTGTGGCCATGGTATAAGGAGTCATTACATGTGTGTGCAATAAAGAGGTTAAAGGAAATTTAGGGACCATGCATTTTTGAAACTGTGTGCCTGACACAGTACAGTGCATCTAGAGCTGCATCCCAATTGGGAAGTGCCATCATCCTAGTGAGGGTAAGTAAGGGAAATGCTACATTTTTTTAAAGCACTTAAACTTACCTCAAGACTAAGGAAACACACACAAACACATTCTTGCAGTTCATAGACTCACCAGGGCCAGAATTTCTGCTTAAATCTTGTAATAAAAATTTGCATTTTCTTGGCTTTTCTTAAAGGCATATATGTCCTTCATGGACTTAACCAGAAAGGGGTTTTGTCTCCACAGTAAGCACTGAACAAGGATTCAGGGCACTCTCTCTTACTATTAACACCAAAAAATTAAAAGTGAAACAGGAAGATATCTTCCTGGTCTATCAAATTGGCAAATATTTTAAATTAAGATATTATGCAGTGTTGATGAGGGTGTGGGGGCACAGATATGCTCATTCTGCTAGTAGGAGTGTAAATTAGCTCAATCATTTTGAAGAGTAATTTGACAAGCTGTATCAAAAGCTTAAAAAAAAAACCCATGAGGCATTCCACTTCTAAGAATTAATCCTAATAGGATAATTCTAGGTGTGCTCAAAGATTTATTTATATGCATATTCATTGGAACATTGTTTAATAAGAGAAAAAATTTGAAATAAGCTAGATGCTCAATAATAGAAAACTTTTTTAATAAATTGTGTTGTAGCCATAGTGTGGAATAGGATGAAGGCTTTGAAATGTTGCTATAAAACAATGACAGGGAGAAAATAAAATGAGATAGGATGATTATAAGAGACTTAAACCAAATTCAGTATTAAGACTTTGGACACTGATTTAACAAACAGTTAAATAACTTACAGGACAATCAGAGAAACTTGTACACTGGGTAGTTCATTATAGCAAAAATTATTTAAAATAGGGACACCTGGGTGACTCAGTTGGTTAAGTCACCAACTCTTGATTCTGCTCACGTCATGATCTCTTGGTTTGGTTTGTGGCTCTGCACTGTTATGTTGGGCTCTGCACTGTCAGTACAAAGACTGCTTGGGGTTCTCTCTTTTTCCCTTTCTCTCTTTGCCCCTCTCCTGCTCACAAACACATGTGTGTGCTCTCTCTCTCTTACTCTCTCAAAATAAATAAATAAACTTAAAAAATATTTAAAATAATTTGGGGTGATAATGGCACTGTGCTTTTTTCAAATGTTCATCTTCTATTTTTTTTAATTCTTTTAATGTTTGTTTATATTTGAGAGAGGGAGAGAGAGAGAGAGAGACAGACAGACACAAAGTGCAAGCAGGGGCGAGGCAGAGAGGGAGACACAGAATGCAAATAAGGCTCCAGGCTTCGAGCTGTAAGCACGGAGCTCAATGGGGGGCTTGAACTCACAAACCACCAGATTGTGACTTGAGCAGAAGTCGGATGCTTAATCGACTGAGCCACCAAGGCAACCCTAAATGTTCATCTTCTAAAAGTACATACTGAAGTATTTACTAATGGAATTATATGGTACCTGGAATTTGCTTTAAAATAACCCAGAGTGGGGAATAGGAAAGTGGATTCAGATACATATTTTTAAAAATTGTCAAATGTTGATAATTAGTGAGTTGGGTGGTAGTTAAATAGAGATTGATTATGCTATTGTTTTATTTTTGTATATTTTGTATATAATGACAAATAAAAATAATTGTGTTGTTGAATAATTATTCATGTGAAATATTTCATAGTATACTGCTGTTTAAGAAATATATTATATACATATATATGTATATACATATATGAAATATATACATATATATATTATATACATATATATGTATATAATATATATGTATATGTATATGTGTGTATATATATATATATGTATATAATATATTGCTTGTCATCTTAAACTGGATTAGCCACTCTGCTTTTAGACTGAGAGGTGTGGAAGTCAAAGCCATAGCCACTGGTTCAAGGCACCCACTATCTAATGGTGAAGGAACAGGTGGTGATCCATAGTCACTCTTCACTCTACTAAATGTGGTAATAATGGAGTGAACAGGGTTCTGTGAGAGAGCACAGGGACTGTCCAACTCTGCTAGACAGATCTGGGTAACACTTCATTGGAGGACAATTTGATTTGATCTTTGAGGAATGTAGCAGTTTGAGGAAAAACTATGGTTGACATTAAATGAGGAGCAATTGGAGAAATATGGAAAGTTTAATTCAAAAAGATTTTTCAACAACTTTTGGCAACAACAAATTTTACTTTATTTCAAATAAAATCATACAATTTCTAAAATACCACTTTGATTAGCTTTAAATATTTGCCATCAGCATGACTATATTAATTTGAAAAATTGGGATGTCATATCATCAAAAAAAAGGATAATTCTTCAATCTAATCCCCAGAATGTTGCACATCTGCAGTAAATGAAGTAGAGCTTCAATGGGTATGTTTGGACCTGGGGTCTTTGTCAGAGATACAACCAATAGAACAATGGTGGTAATAAAGGCCAGGATGAGTCATGGCTAAGTTCCCAACATTTGGTTTAGTTCTTTATAATAAATTATTAGGCAAGTCTCTCTACATATGTCTGCCAAAAGTATTGGCTGTTAACTTTTCTGAATTTATTTTCCTATCTTGTAAAACATGTTCATAAAAGTATGTATGACATTGAGTTAATTTAAGAATGCATTATATATAGTTCATGTAAAATTACTTACCATAGTGCTCCCAAGTTCTTCATCTTCCCCTTTCCCTCCTCTCCTTTCATACTTTTTTCTTTCCTCCTATTCTTTCACATAAAAAAGTTTTTAAAAGACATATCTCAAGTATTAGCTTGACATGTGATGTTTAAAAGAAGCATCTGAAAACAAAGAGAAAGGCATATGTTCAGTAAATGGGATGGAGAACATTTACTATGTGGAGGAAAATTAGATGTCTCCTCATATAATACAACAAAGTAATATTCAAAAGTTCTAAGGGGTTAAATGAAAAAGAGTTCAATATTTTAAAAAATATTAATATTAATAGTGTAATATCTTGCCACATCTGATAACAAGAAAGGGAACTGAAAGCTTTCTGAGCAGAGTTGACATCAAAAATTATAAAATGTTTATGCAGATTTTTGACTGCTGAAAATTTGGCATCCTGAGTTACTGGAGACTCCAGTCTTCTGAAATACTTCCTCCAATATTTGAAAGTTTGCAAAGTTGTTTGCATCCAAGCTCCTCTTCTAAAATGGCAGTTTATCCAAAATTGCTCACAGAGTTTTAGTGCCATTTTAAATAGTTAATCCAAGGCCTTGATTCAGAAGATTTGCTTCATTCATGTAGCCAAAAATATCTTCCAAGAATTCTATGAATAAATCTTTCGCTGATAAATGTTCTGAGAATGGGCTTTCACTTTACTCTCAAAAAAGTGAAAAAAAATTTCCTGAAATTCAGTGAGGTACTATAAATATCTTTTCTAAACAAAACAAAACAAAAAACAAAACAAATAATAACAATAATAAAATTATATGTAAAAACTTAATGTTAGATTTTGACTTTTTTTTTTTTTTTTTTTTTTAAAAAAAACCTTCAGACAGTAATTTAAGGCCCTGGCTCTGATAAAGTTAATCACTTTAGGTACAAATTCTTCCAGGACATGGCAGAGATTTTACCAATCCTGATTACCAATCTAGGAAACAATGAGCCAAGGTGATTTATGTAGCTCTTTATTTCAATAGATCTGCACTGCTGTCAAAAATTAAAGTTGTTTCATGTGTGCCCATCCGTGTCCTTACTAAGTGACAAGATTCCATTCTTTTTTTTATGGCTGAATAATATTCTGGTGTGTGTGTGTGTGTGTGTGTGTGTGTGTGTGTGTGTGTTCATTCATCAGTTGATGGACTCTTGGGATGCCTCCATAATCTGGCTATTGCAAATAATGCAATAAACATAGAGATGCATATTTCCTTTTGAACTAGTGTCTTTTTATTGTTTGGGTAAATACACAGTAGTGTTATTGCTGGATCATAGGATAGTTTTATTTTTAACTTTTTGAGCAATATCCATGCTGTTTTCCTGAGTGGCTGCACCAGTTTGCTTTCCCACCAACAGTGCAAGAGGGTTATTTTTTCTCCATATTTTTGCCAAAAGTTGTTGTTTATTGTGTTTTTTATTTTAGCCATTATGACAGGTGTGAAGTGGTATCTCCTTGTGGTTTTGATTTGCATTTCCCTGATGATAAGTAATGATGAACATCTTTTCATGTGTCCATTGGCCATCTGAAAGTCTTCTTGGGAGAAATGTCTGTTTACGTCCTCTGTCCATTTTTAATTGGATTACTTGTTTCTTGGGTGTTGAGTTTTAGAAGTTCTTTATGTATTTTGTATACTAACCCTTTATCAAATATGTCATTTGCAAGTATCTTCTCCCATTCAGTAGGTTGCCTTTCAGTTTGGTTGGTTGTTTTCTTTGCTATGCAGAAGTCTTTTATTTTGATGAAGTCACAATAGTTAATTTTTGCTTTTATTTCCCTTGCCTTAGGGGACCTATCTAGAAAAAAGTGGCCAATATCTGAGAAGTTTTTGCCTGTGCTCTCCTCTAGGATGTTTATTATTTCAAGTCTCACATTTAGACCTTCATCCATTTTGAATTTATTTCTGTGTATGGTGTAAGAAAGTGGTTTAGCTACATTCTTTTCATGTCTCTGTCCCGTTTTTCCAACACCATTTGTTAAAGAGCCTGTCTTTTACCCATTGGGTATTCTTTCCTATTTTGTCAAAGATTAATTGACCATATAATTGTGGGTTCATTTCTGGGTTTTCTATTCTGTTCCACTGATCTATAGGTTCTGTTTTTGTGCCAGTATTATACTGTTTTGATCACTATATCTTTGTAATATAACTTGAAGTCCAGAATTGTGAGGCCTCCAGCTTTGCTTTGCTTTCCTTTTTCAAGGTTGCTTTGGGTATTCAGGGTCTTTTTTGGTTCCATAAAAATCTTAGTATTGTTTGTTCTGGGTCTGTGTAAAATGCTGTTGGTATTTTGATAGGGAGTGCATTAAATGTGTAGATTGCTTTGAGTACTATAAACATTTTAGCAGTGTTTGTTCTTCCAATCTATGAGCATATTATATCTTTCCATTTCTTTGTGTTGTCTTCAATTTCCTTAACCAGTTTTCAGAGTACCGACCTTTCACTTCTTTGGTTAGGTTTACGCCTAGTTATCTTATGTTTGGTGCAATTGTAAATGGGATTGTTTTCTTAATTTCTCTTCCTGATACTTCATTGTTACTGTTTAGAAATGCAGCAGACTTCTATAGATTAATTTTGTGTCCTGAAACTTTACTGAATGTGTTTATCAGTTCTAGCAGATTTTTTGGTAGAATCTTCTGGTTTTTCTATATATGGTATCATGTCATCTGCAAGTAGTAAAAGTTTTACTACTTCCTTACAAATTTGGATGTCTTTTATTTCTTTTTGTTGTACTGGCTAGCACTTCCAGTACTATGTTGAATAAAAGTGGAGAGTGGACATCCTTATCACATCCCTGATCTTACAGAAAAGGCTCTCAGTTTTTCCCCATTGATTGTGATGTTCCCTGTGCATTTTTTAATATAAGGCCTGTGTTATTTTGGGGTATCTGAATCTAATGTTGAGGTCTTTTATCATGAATGGATGTGGGACTTTGTCATATACCTTTTCTGTGTCTATTTAAATGATCATGTGGTTGTTATCCTTTCTCCCATCGATGTGATGTATCACAATGATTGGTTTACCAATATTAAACCACCCTTGCAACCTAAGAATAAATCCTACTTGATTGTGGTGATTGATTTTTAAAAAATATATTATTGGATTTGGTTTGCTAGTATTTTGTTGAGAGTTTTTGCATCTGTGTTCATCAGGGATATTGGCCTGTAGTTCTCTCTCTCTCTCTCTCTCTCTCTCTCTCTCTCTCTCTCTCTCTGGTGTATTTTTTTTATTTTTATTTTTAAAAATTTTTTTAACGTTTATTTATTTTTGAGACAGAGAGAGACAGAGCATGAACGGGGGGCGGGGCATAGAGAGAGAGAGAGAGAGAGAGAATACGAAGCAGGCTCCAGGCTCTGAGCCATCAGCCCAGAGCCCGACGTGGGGCTCGAATTCATGGACCACGAGATCGTGACCTGAGTTGAAGTCGGTCACTTAAGCGACTGAGCCACCCAGGCGCCCCTGGTGTATTTTTTTTAAAGGTGTATTTTAAAGGTGTATTTATTTATTTTTGAGATGGGGGCGCACATAAGTGGGGAGGCGCAGAGAGAGAGGGGACAGAGGATCTGAAGCAGGCTCCACGCTGACAGCAGCAAGCTCAATGTGGGGCTTGAACCCATAAACTGCAAGATCATGACCTGAGCCAAAGTTGGACGCTCAACAGACTAAGTCACCCAGGTGCCCCTTTTGGTGTCTTCATCTTATTTTGGTATCAGACTAATGCTGGCTTCATAGAATGAATTTCCTATCATTTCTCTTTTTTGTAATAACTTGAGAAGAATAGGTATTAACTCTTCTTTAGATGTTTGCTGGGATTTGCCTGTGAAGCCATCTGGTCCTGGACTTTCCTTTGTTGGGAGATGTTTGTTTTATTTGTGATTTCCTTGCTGGTTATCAATCTGTTCAAATTTTCTATTTCTTCAAGTTTCAGTTTTGGTAGGTTATATGTTTCTAGGAATTTATCCATTTCTTCTAGGTTGTCCAATTTATTGGCATATAGTTTTTCATAATATTCTTATAACTATTTGTATTTCTGTGATGTTGTTATTTCTACTCTCTCATTTGTGATTTTATTTATTTGGGTCTTTTTTCTGTTTTTCTTGATCAGTCTGGCCAGTAGTTTATAAATTTTATTGATTTTTTTTAAAGAACTGGCTCCTAGTTTTATGTATCTGTTCTATTGTGTGTTCAGTTTCTTTATCATTTATTTCTGTTCTAAAAAAATCTTTATTATTTCCCTCCTTCTGCTGGTTTTAGGTTTTTTTTTTCTTATCTCCATAAGGTATAAGGTTAGGTTGTTTATTTGAGATTGTTCTTGTTTATTGATGTAGGCCTGTATTGCTATGCACTTCCCTCTTAGAATTTCTCTTGCTGTACCCCAAAGGTTTTGAACCATTGTTTTCATTTTCATTGATTTCCATGCACGTTTTTATTTATTCTTCAGTTTCCTAGTTGACTCGTTCATTATTTAGTAGCATCTTATTTAATCTCCATGTATTTCTGGTATTTCTAGATTTTTTCTTGTGATTGACTTCTAGTTTCATAGCTGTGGTCAGAAAAGATGCATGGTATTACTTCAGTCTTTTTAAATTGTTGAGGCTTGTTTTGTGGCCTAATATGTGATCTATTCTGGAGAATGTTCCACATGCCCTTGAAAATAATGTGTGTTCTGCTGTTTTAGGAGGGGATGTTCTGAACATATCTGTTAAATCCATCTTGTCCAGTGCCATTCAAAGTTCTTTCTATGTTGATATTTTGTTTAGATAATCTGTCCATTGATGTAAGTGGGATGTTAAAGTCTCTGATTTATTATCGTACTATTATTGATTTGTTCCTTTATGTTTATTACTAATGGTTTTATATATTTTAGTGCTTTCCAGTTAGGTGCATAAATATTTACAGTTGTTATATGTTCTTGTTGGATTGCCCTCTTTGTTATAGAGCATCCTTCTTTCTCTCTTGTTACAATCTTTGTTTTAGAATCTATTTTGTCCAATGTAAGTGTTGCTACTCTGGCTTTTTTGACATCCATTTGATAATATATGTTTCTAAAACCCCTCACTTTCAAACTTCAGGTGTCTTTAGGTCTAAAATGAGTCTTTTGTAGGCAGCATATAGATGGATCTTGTTTTTTATGTCTCTTATGTCACCCTATTTCTTTTGATTAGATCATTTAGTTCATTTACATTCAAAGTAATTATTGATAGGTATGTATTTATTGCCATTTTATTACTTGTTTTATGGATGTTTATGAAGATTATCTCGAATTCTTTCTTTCTTTCTTTCTTTCTTTCTTTCTTTCTTTCTTTCTTGGTTTGCTGGTTTTCTTTAGTCATATATTTGGATTTCTTTCTCTTTATTATTTATATTTATTAGTGGTGTTTGATTTGTGGTTACCATTAGGTTTGTATGTAACATTTTTTGCACATAGCAGTCTAGATTAAATTGATGGTTATTTAGGTTTGAACCCATTCTTTACTCTTTTATTCCCCATGTTTTAGGTATATGGTATCACATTTCACAGTTTTTTATTTTGTGAGTCCTTCGACTGAATTTTTACAGAAATATTCATTTTTACTGTTTTTTTTTTATTTCCTACATTCATGCTATCATTTTGGTCTTTACTTTCTACTCAAAGGGTCCCCTTTAATTAATTAATTAATTAATTTTGTATTTATTTATTTTAGGAGAGAGAGTGGGGGTGGGGGAAGGCAGAGGAAGAGGGTAGAAAAGAATCTGAAGCAGGTTCCATGCTCAGCCTGGAGCCTGACATGGAGCTCTGTCTCACGATTGTGAGATCATGACCTGAGCCAAATATTAAGAGTCAGATGCTTAACTGACTGAGATACGAAGGTGCCCCTCAAAGGGTCCCCTTTAATATTTCTTGCAGGGCTAGGTTAGTGGTCATGAACTCCTTTAGTTTTTTGTTTGGGAAACTCTTAATTTGTCATTCTATTCTGAATGATATTCTTGCTGGATAGAGTATTCTTGCCTATGGTTTTTCCCATTTTGCCATTCCTTTCTAGCTTGGAAAGTTTCTGCTGCAAATTCTGTCGATAGCCTTATGTGGTTTCCTTTGTATGTAAGTATCTTCTTTGTCTTGCTGCTTTGAAAATCCACTTGTAGGCTTCTGTGGTTTCTGTTGTATAGAACTGTCTTCTTTTGTCTTATCGCTTTTAATATTTATTACTATATTTTTCCATTTTAACTATAATATGTCTTGATGTGGATCTGCTTTTATTGATTTTGTTGGAAGTTTTCTGTGCTTTCTGGATCTTGATATCTGTTTCCTTCCTCAGGTTAGGGAAGTTTTCAGCTATTATTTCTTCAAATAAATTCTCTGCTCCCTTCTCTCTCTCTTTTTCTTCTGAGTCTCCTATAATACTAATGTTATTATGTTTGAGGGAGTCACTGAGTTCCCTGAGTCTATTTTTATTTTGTGTAATTATTTTTCTCCCTTTTTTTCAGCTTGATTACTTTCCATTACTCTATCTTCTAGGTCAGTGATTTATTCCTCTGATTCTTCCAGCCTGTTATCCATTCCATCAAGCATGTTTCTCATTTCATTTATTGGGCCCTTTATCTCTAGTATGTCTTTCCTTATCTTTGTGTTAAGGGTCTCACTGATCTCTTCCACTCTTTTCTCAAGTCCAGTGAGTATCCTTATGATCATTGCCTTAAATTCTACATAAAGCATGTTACTTTTATCTATTTCACTTAGATTTCTGGCTGTGACCTTATCCTGTTCCTTCATTTGGTACAAATTCCTGTCTTCTCATTTTGTTTATGTCTCGGTACCTGTTTCTCTATGTTAGAAAAGTCAGCTATGTCTCCTGTTCTTGAGGGCAAAGTCTTTTTGAAGAAGAGTTCCTGTAGTGCCCTGCTGTGTAGTGCCCTCTGTTTCAGAGGGCCTGGCACTTCTGGGAATATCTCCAATGTGTGCTGAATGCACTCTGCTGTTGTGTCCTGGCTGCTTTATCTTTCAGACCAGGAACGTTCAGAGGGTCTCTTTGACTGTTTTAGGCAATGTTTGGTCCCTAGCCTGAATGTGGCAAGTTTTAACTAGGTAGACTCTGGTCTGCTTATGAAATGAGACCTGTCACCATCACTGCTGTGTGAATTGAGGTCCTGCAAAACTCCTGGATATGGAGACATGGTGTGGGCAGGAGTTTGGGCTAGTCTTCTGGTGGAGGGGGCAACTGTTCTGGGACCAAGACAAGCATGATTAGGAAAGGAGGTTTTACCAGAGTGCAGGGGTGGGGAGGGGCTTGATATAAGCAAGTTAGGTAGCTAGTTGTCTACACTGTGCTGGTTCCCACAGGTGGCCCTGTGCTTATGCTGAGAGGTGGGGGAGTGAAATGGCATCTGCCAGTTCCTTTGTTCCTGGAGGGATCTTTCCATGAATGTCTGGGACTTGCTCCGAGATGAGCAAGTAACATCCCTCCTTTGTGCCTAAGCCACTCTTCAGATCACTGTTTCCATGCTGTATGTCCATGGGATGTTTGCTCTGTCTTTTCTCCAAGAGCAGTCTCAATGTCCTTTGAGCTCTCCCAAAGCTAAACACACTGACCTTTAAAACTCTAGGTTTCAAGATCTAATGAAATTCAGCTCCTCTCACTTTCCATGCCAGTTGCTATGTGGATTTATTTTCCCCATGTGCTTCCCTGTGTACTAGTTTGTCTCTCACCCTTCTGTGCAACTGTGGCCTCCTCCCTACTGCATCAACCGTGACCTGTTTATCTCCCAGGCTGCATCTCTGCACTTTCTACTTCTTCTGTGTGGCCTCTTGTCTACTTTTATATGTGGGGTTTGTCCGGTGTGTCTCTAGATCAATTTCTAGGGTATTTATGATGATTTAGTAGTTATCTAGTTGTATTCATGGGAAGAAGTGAGGCTCAGGTCCTCCTACTCCACTACCATCTTTCCCTAACATCCTTACAAAAGCCTCTTGAAATATGAAAACTAGGAACGTGCTGCTTTGAGAACCATACATGGTTTGGTCCAATTGTGTATTGCAAATGGGCAGTTTGACTGCCATTTCTCCATTACCTGCTACATGCTTTTAGAAGGATGTCACTGATTCTGAACAGTGATGGAATAACTCACTCAGTTTTCTTCATTCAGACCAAAATGAAAATCAGCTTCAAAATTTCTAAGGTATGTAGTCTCAATAAACCTTACCATTCATAGGTTTGTCTTGGTAATATAGTAAGAAATTATATAGAATGTTTCAATACAAAACTTTTGTGTTAGGTCAGTTTGAGTTTCAATTTTGAGTAAATTTCAAGTCTTGAAAATCCAGTTTTAAGCACATAGAAAAGATGTAAACTGTCTGCTCTGTCTTTTACATAAAAGAAAGTAAGTAGATTTGGAGTTTATAAGCTCTATACTTCTGCAGGAAACTTGCCTTGTGAAAACTACCATCATTTTTATGTCCCAACACACTGAGATTCTGACTAAGGGTGGGAAATGCACACTCTTCCTAAGTGAAGGCATGTATTATTAACAAAGAAAATGACATAGGCTTAAATGGCAGTGCATGTTCTCATTAATTTCTAACAACAGGAAGATAGACTACACATCAAAATGAATTATGTTATTGTATGTTTTCTAATCATGTGAGTATAATAGTATGCTTTATAATTTGTTTAGAGTAAAATATCCACCAAAAGCATAATTTTAAGCCGTTAGACATTTTTTTTCTTGTGACAGGATTTTCAAAATTATGTGAACTAAATTAAGTAAAATTATTTTTACTGGTTTATGGACACCTGAAGGTTGAGAATCCTTCAATTAACTGGCATCACACCTTTACATGTGCATATATGAGTGTGTGTGTGTATAATTTTGTAAAGTTTTAGTCCTAGATTCTCAGATCCTGGATGCTTTGGATGGGTATAATTTTGGTATATTATGCAAAGCTTAGCACAAGTTCTGAAACACAGAATGTATCAATAAGTGTTTGTTATATTGAATTTAATTTCAGTGCCAAAAACAGAAGCCATAAGGAGAGGGCTTCTAAGAAGATCATGATGGCAGCTTAGTTCTTCCTTTCTCAATTCTCTTAAAAATTCTACATATGTGTAAAAAATGAAAATAAAAACAATAACTCTCATATCAAATGAAATCACAAGTATCACAAGTTTTCTGAAAAAGTTGTAAACTCCAAGTTATTGTTAAATATTTTTAAAAGCACTGGGACCAACAGAGCCAGAGCATACAACTCTTGTGGACAGGGGAGATAATGAGGCATTGAAAGAACAGAAACAATAGAAAATATATTTTGAGGGTAGGTGTCAGAAATCTCCAGACATTGCTCACTTCTAGAAATAGGCCCCATCCTAAGTGGGAACTACTGTGAGAAATGCTAAGATAAAATAAAGTAGGTTTAAGTGCTGTGGAATGTAAAATGTCTCCTACATCAAGTACCATAAATGAATGGAGCACTTAAAATTTAGAGGCTGTGTCCTTTAGTGACTCCAAATGACGTTGGAATCCACAAGAGTAAGTAAATCATAGAATGGATGGTAGAAGTCCTATGAAAGTTAGATTTTAAGTTAGTTGCAAAGAAGAGGTAATTACACATTAACTTTTTTATTAAAAATAGTTTATTGTTATAGAAGGCAATATGGATGATCCTTCCCTTCCCTGAATTATCTCTCATCTATTAATTTGTTATTTCAAACTATAGGAACCAATTTAACAGCTATGTGAATAAATTATAGGAAGAAATGTGCAAAATAGCATTACAAGCTTTGCAAACAAAACAAAACAAAAGGTAAGAGCAGAATGTGGCCAGAAAGCAGAAATTTGTTACTCAATATTTCAATAAGAATTTAAAAACATCAAATGAAGCCATTGCTGCTATGAAGGAAGATACTCATCAGAAATAAATAACTCAGGGAAGAGAAGTCTTGAGATAAAAGAGTAACAGAAAGAGATGAGATTAATACTGGAAGAATTTAGGGAATACAAACAGAAGAAAAAGACAAACTGTTTAAGAAACGAAGAGTAAGTTTCAAGGAGCCACAGGAAGATGGAAAATTGAGTAAGGAATTCTGTTATTAAGTATCCAAAATAATGATTATTTCTTGCAATGTTGTGGGTTGGCCGAACAGTTCTTCTGGTCTTGCTGGTGCTACTCCTATAGCTACATTCAGCTGGCAGGTTGTCTTGGGGGCTGGGGATGGGGGGGGGGGGCGGGCAGCTGGAACCAACTGGGACAACAGGTGCAATTGGGCTTCTCTCTTAGTGTGGTTTTCACCTTCAGCAAGTCTAGACCAGGTTTCTTGAAATGGTATATAGTAATTCAATAAGAGAAAGTCAAATATGCCAGTACTTATGAATCCTCTGCTTATGTCATATTTTCTGGTGTCCCAGTGTCAAAACCAGGCAAAGCAAAAACAAAAGTGAAAGTCACATGGTAAGCTCAGAATCAAGGTAGGAGAAGTGTATACAGGAGAATAGAGGGAGGTGTGATTCACTGAGGGCTACTGATGTAACAATATAACACAGTCTACTATCTGGCCCTGATGATTCATGTTGAAATCCATGCTCAAACGCTATGCTTTTGTGTATTAATTCTGGATACAGAAAAGTCTCCTCAGGTCCAGCTCCTTGAATATAGCACCTGTTGGTCTAAAGACGCAAGAATAAAAATACAACTTATCGGCCCCACTTTCTTCCACAAACCCACCATTGAATGGTGAGACAGGAACAGTATAACCATAATAGACACTTTCACTTAAAATAGGAAGAATTGGAAGTTTTTAGCAATCACTAGCCCAAAATAATTCTGAAATCCAGCCGAGCATATAAGGGCGGGGAATATTCCTTGATTAAGATTTCATTCTGCTTCCCTGGAATGGTTTCCTAATCCATCTTGTCCATGGCTCTTGGCTTTGTCCTGTAGGCTCTTGGCTCAATTCTCAAAGATTTTTCTTCTTTAAAAATACCTGAGTAGCTTTATTAGCAAATTTTCTGTATGTAGGAAGGTAGAGGCCCAGAAAGCTCTTTGTTTTTAAACTGTCTCCTTTTTAGTCCAAACTGATACAACTGCCTTAAAAATCCTAATGATTTCCTGTGTTTATGGATGGATTCATCCCATGCCTCAAGTGCACATCCATAAGTCTCTAAATAGGCCTTGCTGTATATTGGGTTCCTCAGAATGCTGTGAAATAATGTTTGTAGAATTCTTAGAAGCCCTTCTGTTTAGCTGAGAGCATCTACTAAAAATCCCTTTAAATCATTTTGAGGTTTAAAAAAGGGGTTTTACATCCATATCCTTGATTTGGTCTTTACCCTAAGGCCATTTATTATACTGAGAGTTGCCACCTGGGAAGTCTGGAAATGTGAAGTTGTTTTATTTTCCAACCCAGAAAGTTCTGTGTTTCTTCATGTCCAGTTTCTTCTTGCAAACTAATTAGTTCTCTCCTTAGCTTATCTCTGTCTGCCACTGTCACACCATATGTACTTAAAAGAAGCCAATTGTCATTTTTTATCATTCTTCTAGGAAGTCTCCTTAGCCAGACCCACTAGTTTATCAGGTACAATTCTATCTTCTCTGTACCAGCATTTAACAAGTTTGTCAAATGTTTTGCTATTATAGAATATGGGCGACCATTTTTGTCCTGCCACTAAGGATTTCCTCAGCTGATTTTAAGTCTCTGCCATCATTTCTTTGCCACCTTCAGCCCTTGCCAGCAGACTCCCTACACTTCTCAAGCCTCCATCTGTTGCCCCATTCTAAAGCCAATGCCACATATTTGGGCTTTTGTTACAACCACGCCACATTTCTAGGCCACAATTTCTCTGTCAGTTATCTAGTAATACATAATAACACGCCCCACAACTTTGTGGCTTAAAACAATGACTTAATGTTTCTCATTATTCTGTAAGTTGAGTGTACCCAGTAACACATTTGTACTAGTTTGGCCTAGGCTCATTCACACACCCGAATTTAGATGTTGAATTGATTGGAGAGCTGTGTTAAACTGGAATGGCTGAGCCTCTCTCTACATACTACATGTGGTATTTCATTCTCATTATGTTTAAACTAGACTTCTTCACATGGTAATGATGGCATTTCAAGAGGGCAAGTCCCCATGTGCAAGTGTTTATCAAGCTTCCTTATTTGTCATACATGCTGATGTCCTGTTAGCCAAAGCAAGTCACATAGCTAAGTCAAGAGTCGGTATGGGAGAGGACTACAAAAGGGTCTGGATGTCAGGAAGCATGACTAATTGGAAGTCATTAATTATCAATATATCAAATAAACAATAAAGATAGAAATTTTTAAAATTAAAGAGAATGAGAAAAAGTGCAATTAGAGGGAAAAATGATGGATATAAAATGCAAGCAAAGGAGAATGAAAAACAGGAAACAGATATTTGAAAGTATAAGTCAAGAAAACTTTCCTGAAATATGAGAACGATTGTACATATTGACAAGTCACTAAGGGAAAATTGATTAAGAATTGTCATCATTGCATTGAACAATGTATAGAATTATTGAATCACTATATTATAAACCTGAAACTGATATAACACTGTTAATTATACTGAAACATGATTTAGGTGAAAATTAAAGAAAATATCTTTATTTAGAGGAAATATAAATATAATGTAGGTAGGGAAAAGAATATTGTAGATAAGATGATGAAAAAAAAGGCTATTTTAGGGTCCTAAACCAAAAAAATCAAGCCATGTATATAGGTGGTGAAATCATATGGCCCAGTTACCCTGGGATAATCCAAATTTATGTTTATTCTACCATAAACATAAATTAATATATACAGTGACCTCTTTCATCTCAAACTGTAGTTAGCCAAACATGTATGGTCACTATTGTTTTAAGGGAAAGAAAATATGATTTTCAACAGACTTTAAAAAAAATTTTTTTTAATGTTTATTTATTTTTGAGACAGAGAAAGATCGTGAACGGGGGAGAGTCAGAGAGAGGGAGACACAGAATATGAAGCAGGCTCCAGGCTCTGAGCTATCAGCACAGAGCCTGATGCAGGGCTCAAACTCACAGAGTGTGAGATCATGACCTGAGCCAAAGTCAGATGCTTAAGCAACTGAACCACCCAGGCACCCCTTCAACAGACTTCTTGACAGTAATGTTCAGTGACAGGAAACAACGAAGCAACACCTACAATATATTCCAGAAAGAGTGAGCCAAAATATTTAAACACAATCAAACTTTTCTTCAAATTTTAATATTACAATAGATTCAATCCACGGAATATTTTAGTTGCAAGATATCTCTTTTACTAGTTTAAGAGATGATGCTGATTAAAAACAAGGGCAAAAAGTATTACATAAAGTGTGCAAACAAGGGGTGCCTGGGTGGTTCAGTCAGTTAGGT
>NW_024412419.1:17311912-17418781 GCF_014898765.1 Herpailurus yagouaroundi
TGGGTTTAGAGTCATTGTGATGTCTGTATGTTTTATGCTTGTAGTGATGTCTCTGGTACTTTGTCTCACAGGGTCCCCCTTAGGATCTCTTGTAGGGCTGGTTTAGTGGTGATGAATTCCTTCAGTTTTTGTTTGTTTGGGAAGACCTTTATCTCTCCTTCTATTCTAAATGACAGACTTGCTGGATAAAGGATTCTCGGCTGCATATTTTTTCTGTCTAGCACACTGAAAATCTCGTGCCAATTCTTTCTGGCCTGCCAAGTTTCAAAAGAGAGATCAGTCACGAGTCTTATAGGTCTCCCTTTATATGTGAGGGCACGTTTACCCCTTGCTGCTTTCAGAATTTTCTCTTTATCCTTGTGTTTTGCCAGTTTCACTATGATATGTCGTGCAGAAGATCGATTCAAGTTACGTCTGAAGGGAGTTCTCTGTGCCTCTTGGATTTCAATGCCTTTTTCCTTCCCCACTTCAGGGAAGTTCTCAGCTATTATTTCTTCAAGTACCCCTTCAGCACCTTTCCCTCTCTCTTCCTCCTCTGGGATACCAATTATGCGTATATTATTTCTTTTTAGTGTATCACTTAGTTCTCTAATTTTCCCCTCATACTCCTGGATTTTTTTATCTCTCTTTTTCTCAGCTTCCTCTTTTTCCATAACTTTATCTTCTAGTTCACCTATTCTCTCCTCTGCCTCTTCAATCCGAGCCGTGGTGGTTTCCATTTTGTTATGCATTTCGTTTAAAGCGTTTTTCAGCTCCTGGTGACTGTTCCTTAGTCCCTTGATCTCTGTAGCAAGAGATTCTCTGCTGTCAGCTATACTGTTTTCAAGCCCAGCGATTAATTTTATGACTATTATTCTAAATTCACTTTCTGTTATATTATTTAAATCCTTTTTGATCAGCTCATTAGCTGTTGTTATTTCCTGGAGATTCTTCTGAGGGGAATTCTTCTGCTTGGTCATTTTGGATAGTCCTTGGCGTGGTGAGGACCTGCAGGGCACTTCCCCTGTGCTGTGGTGTATAACTGGAGTTGGAGGGCGGAGCCGCAGTCAGACCTGATGTCTGCCCCCAGCCCACCGCTGGGGCCACAGTCAGACTGGTGCGTGCCTTCTCTTCCCCTCTCCTAGGGCGGGATTCACTGTGGGGTGGGGTGGCCTGTCTGGTCTACTTGCACACTGCCAGGCTTGTGATGCTGGGGATCTGGCATCTTAGCTGGGGTGGGTAGGCAAGGTGCACAGGGGCAGGAGGGGCAGGCTTAGCTTGCTTCTCCTTAGGTGATCCACTTCCGGAGGGGCCCTGTGGCAGCAGGAGGGAGTCAGATCCGCTGCCGGAGGTTTGGCTCCGCAGAAGCGCAGAGTTGGGTGTTTGCGGGGAGGGAGCAAGTTCCCTGGCGGGAACTGGTTCTCTTTGGGATTTTGGCTGCCGGATGGGCGAGGGAGATGGCGCTGGCGAGCGCCTTTGTTCCCCACCAAACTGAGCTCTGTCTTCTGGGGGCTCAGCAGCTCTTCTTCCCTTGTCCTCCAGCCTTCCTGCTTTCTGAGCAGAGCTATTAACTTATGACGTCCCAGCCGCTAAGTCACGCTTTTTGTGGGAACACAGTCCGTCAGGCCCCTCCACTTTTTGCAAGCCAGACTCGGGGGCTCTGCTTGGCCGGCGAGCCGCCCCTCCGCCCCGGCTCCCTCCCGCCAGTCCGTGGAGCGCGCACCGCCTCGCCGCCCTTCCTACCCTCTTCCGTGGGCCTCTTGTCTGCGCTTGGCTCTGGCAACTCCTTTCTGCTAATCCTCTGGTGGTTTTCTGGGTTATTTAGGCAGGTGTAGGTGGAATCTAAGTGATCAGCAGGACGCGCGGTGAGCCCAGCGTTCTCCTATGCCGCCATCTTCCCTCCTCTTCCCAGGTGTCCAACTTTTGATTTCAGCTCAGTTGACGATCTCACGGTTTGTGGGTTGGGGCCCTGCATCCGGCTCTGGGCTGAGACCTCACAGACCACTTCAGATTCTCTCTCTCTCTCTCTCTGCCCCTCCCCTGCTTTCTCTTTCTCACTCTCTTACAAAATAAATAAACTGAAAAAAAATGTTTAAAAATTTATCCAAACAAAATGTAAGCCCTATAAGTTAAAATATTAAACTTTATAAATATCAGAATGACATAAAATACAAAAAATACTTCATGAGTAAATATAAACAAAAAAACACAAAAGAATATATATTAAAAGGAAGCATGCCCATCATGTTAATAGTTATAAATATAAATGAATTTAACTCACTTATTTAAGGTAAATGATTTGTTTATAGAATCACAAAGCAAAACTCTAATTTATTAAAACAAGGTGACTTAGAAGAACCCTGCCCCCACCCCCAACCTCCCCAGCACCAAATAAGTAGAGTGAAGCTCTATCAGGTTAATATAAATACAGAGAATGTAGTCTTGGTGTTAACTTGAGATAAGGCAGAATTTAAGTCAAAGAGCATTATCTGACATGAAGAACAGTTTATAACATTAAATGGTATATTTCACAATAGAAATAATAGTTATAAACACCTATGGACCAAATAGCATAGCAGTAACTTTCATAAATTATCAGAACTTTCATAATTGTCAGAAATTATGGGAGATAACAAAATAGGCTTAAAAATAATCAAAGACTTCCAGTCACTAATTTCAAAACTAGATACTGCAGGACAAAACACACTTAATATGGTATTTCTTAACAATGTGGACAAGAAGATATTTATGGTAATCATTACTTAAAAAAGTTAATCCCATACCTATGTGACATTTAAAACTATATTCTCAACTGTAAAGAAGGCCTTTACACATCTACAAGGTCATCTTCCATAATACAGTAGACATGATAACAAGGTATAAAAAATACTTAGAGTTAGACAAAATCTTTCTCAAATACTCTTGCATTAAAAATGAAAACAAAAAAAGAGGCTAAATTATAGAATTTCCAGAAAGCAGCAATACAATAACCAATGGGACAGAGTTAAATCAGAGCTCAGAGGAAAATTCATAGCCTACATACTTCATAAAAAAGAAAGAATGAAAATAAAATAACCATCTGACTAGATACATTAGAAAAAGAATAATTTTTGCATATTTAATATTTTTTATTCTTTCAACTGTAAATATAATTTCTACTGAAATATGCTTGGTTGAGAATTCTCAGAATCTAATCAGAATAGACTGATCTAAGTCAGAGATCAGTGGGTCTGGGGAATTTTAGGAGAAGGTCAAAATATTGCATATCTGTTTTCTCTTATCTGTGAAAGAACTCACCAGAATTCATTTCAAACACTCCCCAATTCTCATTCTTAATTAAAATCCTGCTCTGGGATTAGACTTGAATAATTCAAAAACAAGTCCAGTCCTGAAACTTTATTATAGTACATCAAATACTGTGTTTGGAGACAATTACGAAAACAGCCAACTATCATAAGCATTTATGTCTATTTTGTACATTATGTGGATTTTTAACATGGAAAAACATTCAATTTTTTTTCCCATTTTTATCAGAAAAGTAGTCATTCTACATTGAATATTCTCAAAGGCATGTAGATCTAACAAAAGTTACTGGTGCACTTGAAATGTTTTTAATGGGCTAAAATGTTTAATGTTTTAATGTTTAAAATGTTTTAAAATGGGTCTTTAAAAACAAATTGTCTCCCACACTTGCCTTGCTTATTCTTTGTGTTTGCTATTCCTCTACTTGGATGTCCTTTCTCTTCCCAGCTCCTTCTGATGTGGTTTTGGAGTGGTGGGGTCCAGAGCCCATGGCCACGAAAGAATTCTTGAGATGTCTTTGGTGCAAAAGGGTGATTTTATTAAAGTACAGGGACAGGACCCATGGGCAGAAAGCTGCACTGGGGTTGTGAAGAAAAATTGTTATATACTACAGAGTTGGGGGGTGGTGTGTAAAGAAAAAGGGAGGTCTCACAAAGGGCTTTCATATGCTAAAGAGGACTCATAAGATACTGGAGGCCCTGCTATTGTTGATCTAAAGTTATTTTTCCCTCTAGTAAGGCATTAACATTAAGACAAGACAGTTGAAAGTCTCTTGGAGGAATGTTATGCTCTGCCTATCTCAAATGTCTGTTAATGGACTTCAGGTTATTAAAAAAAATAATTTTGTCTATATTTTCTTCTTGCCTTTGTTCCCCACATCACTATGGATGGGGCAGTGATGTTAGGGCTCCAGAAAACTTAGTCTACAGGTTTCTTGAGGTTGTTTTTTTCTTTGTAAATCACTAAGACAGTTGCAAACTGATAGAGACTCCTGTCCTGCATGACTCCCATCTCTGTTAACCATTTGTTTTTCCCTTGTCTTTTTCCTTGGGCAGCCAGGAGTGCCTGAGGAATGTCACAGGTATCCCACCTGGGAGGCAGTGGGGGTGTTGTTAGCTTGTGCTTTGCCCTCAGCTTGCCTTTGGTTCCTTGTCACTTCTTTCTCTTTGATTGACCAAGTCATCTTCCTTCTTAAAGAAATATTCATTTCTCTCTCTTTTCAGGAAGCTTTTCCAGACTATTTGAAGATACACTGATTTATTTATTCCAGATCTTGGCTTCATAATTTACACTGTAAATTCTACCATTTTATTCTGTGATTTCAGAACAGGCATAACACATATTTGGAGTAGCCTGTGGTACAATGCCTCAGTGATTTCCAGATTGCTAAATGTCTTCTTTGCAAGTGTTGGTGTATGGTGTTTGAAGTTCCACCAAGAGTGATTATTCCATTGCTGTCCACAGTATTTTCTCTGGTTGGTTCATTATTGAAATTCATATAATGCTAGGGAGTATAGCATATTAAAGCTTCCATCAAATTGATTCATGTCCTCCTTCATTTCCCAGAGAGAGTGACTGGGAGTTTGAACAGCATTGTTTGTTGGTGTGGAGATTGTCATGCATAGTGAAGAGACAGAAAATAATTTGTGAAAATTAAGGAACAGTACAAAAAGAGAATTTAAAGATATTGTTGATAGGCTTCAATGATTCAGAATTTCTCAGTGCCAAACCTATCTGCTTTTATGTGCAGTTCCTTTCTCTCTATAAACTTGAACACTCATATGGAGAAGAAATGTATTCAAATATTATACCTATCAAAGTATCTTGTATAGTTTTACGTATAAAGAGATTTCTAAGAACATGATTATTGAAATAAAATGCTTATTATTTCTATTTTATTTTATTATGTGAAAGAAGTTTAGTTTTTCAAAACTGAAATGTTATAATAGTAGTCTATACTTAATTTCAATAATTCCTTTTTAAGTGTCAGAGGTAAAAGTTGGAAAAACAAAAAAGAAAACCCAGAGGATCTAATATTTGGTCAAGAATGAGAGGAATCACAATGTCCATTCACATACAGTTCATTTAACAATTCTATGCTGCTGATCAAGTTGCTTTTTTTCTTCTTGCTCTCATGCAGGAAAGTGTGAAGGGGAAGGTTGGTGTGCTGTACATTTCTGTATTATTTGCATTTTAAGTGATGGGACTGGAGAGAGCATTGAGAATGAATTATTAATGGGAGTCTTCTTTGTGGCAAATACAGTGCTGAGCCTGGGGTCCTACTTGATACTGTCAAGACTATACTGCTAAGATTTGTTTTTTATCCTTCTCTTGGCAAGATATAAAAGGAATGGAAAGGAAGAACTGAAAGGGAATGGCCAAAGCTATGTTGTCTTTTCTTCCTGGTATATTTATGCTTTTTCCATATCCCCTTGCCTTCCAGGGATTCTCCCTGCACACAGGGGACCTCCCTCTTTTGCACCACCATTGTGCCAAAGTGCCAATACCTGCCTGTATAATGGTAGTCATACTCAATTGCACCTACTTGTGTCACTGTTAAGAAGGGAAAAACAAAAACAAAAACAAACAAACATTTCCTCTAAGCGTCAAGCTTATTCTAGCTGGTCTAAGAATTAAATTGACATGAGTCAAATTAACAGAAGAAAATCAGATTTACTTTCCTATGTACAGGGGATCCACACACACACATGAGATGCCAAAGACAATGAGGCAAAATGAGGTATATATGTCATCATGAACTAAGAAAATGGGGGCAGGGGTCTGAGACTTCAAACTGAAGGAAAACAATTCACAAGAAGATGAAAAAGAGTAAATGTTTGATTATCAAATGTTTACTGGGCCATCCAGAAACAATGGGACATACAGAGGAATTTTAACAAATTTTGCAAAATTCCTCCTTGTCTACCACCCCTAGTTCCTATTATAATGTAATTATTTGTGATGATAACTCTCTTCCTAGAGCAAATTTTCTATGTAAAATTATTTTTGTTAGGCAATTAGGGAAAGGTCAAAGTTCCTTTCTGAGTCTGGGTCTTGATTGTTTTCAGCTTGAAATAATCTGCATGCCAACGTGGCACATTTTGGGGCAACTTGACCTTGACCCAACACTTGCTTCTGTCACCCCACTGAGAAAGTATTCTTAAGTCAAGACTAAATCCTAATCCTTAGTATCAGGCCTGGAATATAGTAGGTACTTAATGAATCCTATTTTCTTCAATAAATAAATTGAATATTATACAAAGAGGCTAAATAGATTATCCACAGAAATACAAGTTCTCTCTCCCACTCTCAAATGTTGGTATGTACTATGTAAAAGAGTTTCAAAATACTGGGGTTTTAGGACCTGGGGATGCAATTCTTAAAGACTGAGAAAGTGGCATACAACTCCATATCACATTGTGAATGATGGCTTTTACTCTAACAGGCATGTATATTGGAATAAGAAATGGAAAGTTTAAGGAAATTAAAGAGTGATCCACACGAAGAGATACTTAAATACCACTGGCATATTCTACAAGTAGCCACCTCTCTCTATTGAGGCCAGCTTCTCAAAGAGAGAACATTCTTTCAGTCCCACAAGTGCTGGTCTCTTTCTGCCTCATAGAGGACTAAGATTTATAAGAGAGTTCCATGGTTCTATTGCAAACTTTATCATCCTGTTCCTCGCGCGCGTGTGTGTGTATGTGTGTGTGTGTGTGTGTGTGTGTGTTAAATGGCGTTTTAAGAGCTGTTCTCTCTCCATTTTAAATTTTCCTTTCTGTGCTGTCATTTCAGAGTTAGTTCAGTGCAGTTAGCAATGGTTGTCAAGATGAGAGAGAATTACTCTTTAACAAACTTAATTTTTCTTTTCTCTTAACCTTCCTTTTCACATCAGCTATTTCCATAGCTAATAAATTTTAAACTGTGAAAATTGCTTTGATCAATTATGTATTTAGGTTTTTCATAAACATGCTGATTTTATTACTTATGGAAACGATTAAGAACACATTTGTGTAGAATTTCTCCTGTATTGTCCCAAGTGAATTCTTTATGTTTGCAGAGATTGTCCTATTTACTGATTTTATGAGCATCTTGCAGATATTTTTATTTTCATGTGAAAAATTAAGATGTAGGTATTGCTTAAAAACATTTTGAACACACTCCTATCCATGCTGACAAATAATGGTTGGAAATACAGCAGAATCTCTAATTGAAGATAAACAGGTAAATCTACACCCACCCCCGGAAATCACTGTGGTGCACAGGGTTGCCCTGTAGGTGGCAGCAAGAATGTTGCAAATTGTACCTACAAAATAATACCAAGAGCATAATTAAAACGAAAGGACAAATTAAAAATAGTTTCATTGTCATGTTCAAAGTATTGTGTATTTAGCTTTAGGCAATGGATTTATTTTAAAGACAAAAAAAGAGCAAGCATGACACACATCTGGGAATGGAAATTAGATAACCTCACAACACAAAGGGCAAAAAACAATACCCTATTGCTTTTAGATGATGGGGTTTAGGCATCAGACAATAAGATGTTCTATAAATGATTCAGATGGCACCGGGGTGGCTCAAAGGCACGTGGCAAAAGCTTGATGCTCAAATTGTTCTTTGCTTTACGTCATTTCAGCTCCATTTTCCACGGCAAGAGTTCAGAATGCTGAACACACATGAGCCGCACATTTGGACTACCCGGTACATTTTAGAAAAATCAAGTGCAGTATGAAGAATAAAAATACTCTGGGATATTTTTTCAGCTCATTCTTAGTGACATCAGCACTGTTCATAATTTTAGGCCACAAGGAAATAGCCGTCACCTTATGCCATGTGTTCAGGAATGGCATGTTCTCTGAGAGAATGAGGCACTAGCAGTGCCTCAAGCCTGCATTTCTGTTGACCCAGTTGATTTCTCTGGGAAGTTAGGTGGGGGGTAAGCAGAGAATGTTAATTCATAACCACTAACCTCAGAGATGGATCACGGTATTATTTTCTGGAGTCTGATAGGTTGTGGGAAAGTTAACTAGTGCAGTGGTAAGGTAGAAGAAGGAGAGGTGCTGAAGACAAAAATCCAGAAATAAAAAATATACTAAACAGTAACAGTCATTGCAAGGAACAATGATCTATTAAGCATCCCTAATATATGTGTCTTGGTATGAATTATATGGAAAGATTTAAAGTGTGTGTAATATTGAAGAGCACCCCTCTCTCCATTAAGAAGGAATTAACTCTGGCTTCGAGGATAGGTCCTAGGCTGCTATAGAATGAATGTTTGTATTTTCCCAGTTCTCCTCACCCGAAAATTCATATATTGAAATCTAATCTCTGCTGTGATGCTGTGATAGTGTTTGGAAGTGGGGCCTTTGAGAGGTAGTAGGTCATGAGATTCTGCCCCCATGACTAGGATTAGGGCCCTTATCAAAGATATTTCAAAGTGGTTCCTCACCCATCCTTTCCTAAAAGGAGGCCATCTGTGAACTCATGAATAAGGAAGCTAGCCCTTACTAGACATTCAGTCTGTAGGTACCTTGATCTTGGGACTTTTGAGCCTCCAGAACTGTAAAAAAAAAAAAAAAAAAAAAATGTCTGTTGTTTATTGGCCACCCAGTCTGTGGTATTCTCTTATAGCAGCCCGAACATGCTAAAATTTAACCTGCAATTTGCTGAATTTCAACCACTGATTCTTTGTTCAAATTGCATACTTTATATGGCATTATTAGCCTCCAAAATGCAATCTAGAGGTCCCTATGTTGTCTCAGATAGACTGAAAGTAGCTGCTTAGTCACAATAGATCTCATCTATGATGCTTTTCTTATTTGAACTTTACTGTCTTTGGGATGGTTGTGATTACAATAGAGGGAGTAAATAGGAGCACTTGTGAAATCTGAAAATGAGTGAGGGAGAGATTTGTGGAGCGAGTATTGGCAAACATTGTGCATTTCGTGTCCTCTCCCCCATTTTCCAAAAGGTCAGAAGAGTTCAAGTGCAAATGGTATCATTCCTTTCTCTTTATCCTATCTTGGTAGGTGATTCTGTTTTTAGCAAATATCTTTTTTGTTTTGATGATATGTATTGAAAGGCAGAATTAGGGGATTGTGAAATGATAGGGGAAAGATGAAATCCAGGTTGGAGGGGACACTCAATCATGTGGAGTGATTTATTTTCTTTATATGACTAGAGTGGACACCCCAGAACACATAGAATGGCATTCTAAGTAGAGGATGTGACTGTAATTCTCCTGTGTTATCTGAGAATGAGTCACAGTGATGTACTGACAAACATATTGGAAATATAACTGCACAGTAGGAGGAGCCTAACTCCCTAATTTCCTTTTTAGCAAGTTGTTTTGTTTTGTTTTGTTTTTGCATATTTAAGAATGACCCTGACTTCCATTGCAGGGGAGTTTGGGGATGTGGCCAAGGTTGTACACAAAACTGCTGGAGCCAGGGTTTGATTTCTGACAATGTCACAGCTAAGGTGGGGTACGAAGAAGAGGTTGGGCCGAGTTCAAGCTGGCGTTTGATAGAGAAAGTTACTCCTCAGATGTTAAGTAGACTAAAAGCCCAGAAGGCCAAGGACTGTATCAAAATTGAGGAGTGGAACCAGGAGCTCCAAGATGGCAGAGACTGTATAGGAGAGAAGACAGATAGGGAATAGACCTCTGAACAATCACAGCAAACAGCTTTGGGCAAATGCAGTAGTGCTGTATCCACTGCTGGTGATACGTGAGAAAGCCTGGCTATCTGAAAAGGCCAGATCCCTCTCTCTAAGCAGCAAACCCACTGGAGTCACATGTGGAGCAGGAATTTCATCCACCTTTGGGAAGTGTGGAATTGCATTTCCACCTTGGCACACACTTCAATTTTTGACACATAGTGATTTGATATAAACTGTCATCTCTCAGAGACAACCTGACAATAAATACGACTAATCATTTCTCTCTGAACTGTGCCTGGAAGGTGGAGGGTAATTAGACACATGCCTGTTGGAGACTTGACTAATACATTGTGAAGTGCACGGGAGTTTGCTTTGAAGGGGAGAAACAATTAGAGACAGAGATTTACAGAAGACTATAGGAGGCAGGGGGTCTCTTATGTTTTATTTCCTAAAGCCAAAAAATTCCTATAAAATCCCTACTTAACTCACATTCTTAAGCTAGAGATCAAGCCTTTTGAAGAATAGGCATACCTTAAAATCAATCCACATGGCATTGCTCGGATCAGAGTAAAGATAATGCTCTAAGGGCCCTGCTGCTTGAATTGTTGACCCAAGTAGACCCCAGCTGACTTGAAGGGGTGAAGGGGCTCTAGAAAAAAATTATCTGGAATTCTTTCTCTTCCTTCCATTGAGGCTTTTGGGGATGAGAGGACAGAATATTTTCTATTGCAGAAGCTGGAACTTTCCAGAGACCTGGGTCCTATTCCAAGGAAAATGTGTGGAGGTGTCCATGTGTCCATATTATAATTGATATATCAGGTTCACAGACATAGCATTCAAGGAAATAATCATGTGGGAAAAGAATTAAATTATTTTTCTCTGTTAAGGCAAGATCTATTATGAATCTTAGAAAGGGTTTCTTCCTTAACACCTCCTTCCCTTCTCTTAGGTGTAGGGTCACACAAACAACTGAGTATCCTTAGGCATGCTTTCAACCGAGACTTCATTAACTGCTGTTCCTTTCCTAACATCACATCTGCATGATCCTATGGATGATCAGCCACAGAATACACATGTTCTTTGAACTCAGGTCATACCTTGTTTTGATATCATTCCTGATAAAGACAACATAAAAGCTTTCAGGGTTTCCAAACTTCTGGCATTACTCTTTTCTCTAAAAGTCTATTTAAGTATTGAATCCCCCATTCTGCATGACCAGACAATTATCATATTAGTATAATTATTATATATCCCTCCTTTAAGATTTCTGTGCATCCTTGACGGGGAGCTAACATGTGCACAGTGCTTCCTATCACCTTTCTTCTTGCTCAGTGCTCTACCTTCTCTTCTAATCACCTCTGATGGTTTCCAAACTTTTTCTAGTCCATTTTGCCCCAGCAATTGGAGAGAGGGATGACAATTTACTTTCAAGGCATTACTGATAAGGGTTATTACATTTAATTTCTAAGGTGTGGAGATAAATATGAAACTAGAATCAGAAAAGGAAATCTTAAAAATAGCTGTTGGGTATGAGAGCCATAGATTTCATCATCCACTCCTCTTCACAGGGACTTCTAGAATTTCTTTGACATGAGAAGTAGAGATGGCCTTGAACATGCCCCTTCCTTAGGCTGCAGCTCCTTTCTTGGACTCTGCCAAATTCCAGGGTCTTCTGTTCTGGACTAACCAAAGTCCATAGCTTCCCACTTTGGGGCCAGTTAATTTAGAGCATTTTCTTTGTCTCAGCTATAAGCAGTTTTAAAAGCACATTAAAATATTTTTCCTAAATGAAAGGAAGCCAAAGAAAAAATCTTCTTTTACTTCTATTTCACAATAATTTTAGTTGCATGAATTGCAGGTAGTCTTAAATGATTATTTTTGAGAGACAGAGAGAGAGGGAGGGAGACAGAGAGAGACAAAGAGAGCACGAGATGGGGAGGGGCAGACAGAGAGAGAAAGAAGGACAATCCCAAGCAGTCTCCATGCAGTCAGCGCAGAGCCTGAGGTGGGTGTCTATCCCACAAACCCGTAAGATCATGACCTGAGGCGAAATCAAGAGTCAATGTTTAACAGACTGAGTCACCCAGGTGCCCCAATTATAGGTAGTTTTAAAAATAGCAATTATTGCATCTCTTCTGGTTAATAACAGTAATAATCAGTTTAACAAATTCCTCCAATTTCACCTATAACCTCAGTAATACGGACCGTCCTTGTATTTTGCATCAGTTAGCATCCTTTTCCATTTCCCCTGACAACTTTAAATGCCCATCGTTCTTCTTGAGACCCCAATACCCAAACCACAAGCCCCAAACTTGCAATGCAAACTCTCTTAATTTTGAAGGGAAAGTAGGGAGTTTTTACCTGCTCACCCTCAGTTTTCAGCTTTTCTGCTTTATGTTTTAACTTACTTGTATTCTCCCCATGGCTACTTCTTTCCTTACATCCTCTGGGGATGATCTCTGTCTGCCCTAGTGAAGGGAAAATCTTAACCTGGACTCTGGATTTCATTTTTTCGTATGAACATCCTAGACTTTGTTACTTCTCTCTCTCATTTTTCAGCCTGTCCTCTGCACTACTTCTCCAGTTTTCGTTTTTTTTTTGTTTGTTTGTTTGTTTTTGTAATTATCCTAATATTGGCCAATGTTGAGTCTATTTGATCTCAGTGTATTATTCTTCATGTTTTGTTATTATTTTTTAAAAATTTTTTAATGTTTATTTTTGAAAGAAAGAGACAGATCATGAGCAGGGGAGGGACAGAGAGAGAGAGAGTGAGAGAGAGAGACAGACAGACAGACACGCAAAATCCAAAGCAGGCTCCAGGCTCTGAGCTGTCAGCACAGAGCTACACGCAGGTCTCAAACTCACAGACCGCGAGATCATGACCTGAGCTGAAGTTGGTTGCTCAACTGACTGAGCCACCCAGGCGCCCCATGTTTTATTATTTTTTACTTTCATTTTACCCTAAACTCTATCCACTATTATTTTATTTAACATTTTCATCTATTTTTTAGTAATATTATAGTTTTAGCATTTGGTACTACTTTTATTTTGTTGTTATATCATAGTTTTGCTGATATTTTAAATTAAGTTGGGAGGCTTTCCATCAATATAGTACACAGTAGTTAACTGGATGATTGGATGAGGATCTGGAACAATTTGTATTACATAGAAAGAAACTATTTCCTAAATATTTGGTGGAACACAGCAGTAAAAGGATGCTTAGTGACTTTTTGGAGACATATTATTGAAATTTTATAATATTTTAGTTATTTGTTTATTCAGTTTTATCTTTCTTGAAATAATTAAAATAAGTTGTTTTGCTCATTACCCTTCACTTGAATTTTATTTTTTATAGTAATATTTTTGTAAATTTTTCTTACTTTGTCCTTTCCTGATATCTTTCTCTTTTTCATTTGCTTTTGTTTATTTCAACATGCTCATGGATACATCATTTTAGGTATCATTCTTGTAATTAGAATACACTATTTAGTTACTTGATTTGAGGGTCTCTGTTTAATAGTGAATTTAATTTATTTAAACTTACATTACACACAATTTATGTTTACCATCTAGTTTTGTTTACCCTGTTTTGTTTTGTTTTTGTTAATTTCTTTTTTCTTCCTTTCTATCTTTTTTAGATGTCCTTTTTTTATTGTCCTATTCTCTCCTATTGGCAGCATAACAGTTGTACATGCTAATTATCCCTCTAGTGGTTATTATAAAAGTTTTAACATACATTTTCAATCTTCCATTTTTTTATTAATATCTGGGGTTAATTTTTAGTTATGTCTTCCCCTAGGTTAGAGAATAAGCTTATAGTGCTTATACTCACCTCTCTTTTCCTTCCTTGATCACTTTGTATATTAGGATCATTTAATATTTTCTTTTGAGATTTATTTTTTTATATTATATATCAGTAAGCTTTATTATTTACTAGTATCTTTGTTCTTTTATCCCATATTTTCTCATTCTTGAATTTATTTTAATTTTGATGGAATATATGCCCAAGTAAGTTTTTTAGAGACTGGGTATAAGTAAGAGCTATTTATGTCCATGTGAAAATTTCTGGGTTTGGTTCTTTTCCAAGTGCTATTTGCTTAGAAATAAAATTTCAGGTTTGAGATCATTTTATCTTAAATCTTTACAGAGATGACTCAGTCATCTTCCAGTATTTATAATACTAATGATTTATTTTATCCTTTTTACTCAGATGCACTATTTTTTTTTCTCCTTCAGAACACATTTTGGGCTATATCATTTTATTGAAGTTCTGAAATTTCACTTAGAAATGTTGAAGTGTGGTCTTTTATTTATTTTTTCTATTTATCTTCCCTGAAACACATTTTGTTTTGTTTGTTTTCAATTTGAAGATTTATATGTTCCATACAGTACTGATTTTTTTTCTTTTTGTTTGATTATATCTCACCTAAATTATATTAGTTTTCTTCTGGAAATCCTATTAAATATATTATAGGATTTCTGGATCCATCCTCTATGTCATTTAATTTTTTTGTCATCTATTTGTTTGATATGCTGCCTTCTGAGGGGACTTCGTGGCTCATTTTTTCTCATTGTATAATGCATTCCTTAGATATGTTGGGGAAATTTAATTAAAAGCAAAACTTCCTATTACCCAAGAATACTTCTCCATAAAAACAGAAGAGAAAGAAAACAATCTTATTGTTAAATAAGCATTGAACCAGAATGAGGAGTGCATCACAGGCAATCTACTAAGAGTTTGCAAAGATGGAAAGAAATCCCTCCCTTTTCTATATCCTAGCAGATACAACCCCTTACACACAGCTTCTCAGGGTAAACAATCACTGGCCCTGAAGTAGGAGGACTGGCAGCACCACTTGGCACACATAAATCATCCTAAATTCACTGGGGTGACCATCTGTGTTAGCTAATTGGCTTTATCCAAAGGAAAAAGAAACTTCTCATATTTTTGTGTCAGGAAGTGGCTTCACAATCTGGTGGGCTTTGGCCCTCCTAGGTTAAGCTTCTACCCTCCCACAGAAATTGGGAGATAGGGCTCCTTTCTCTATGGATGATTACATTTCAAAGAGATGACCCTCAGGGCTTTGATAAAGACATTCTTGGGTGTAAACCTGGCAAGAGCCTTATTTAGCCTTTAAAAATATCTTCATACAATCCAAAGGAATATAAAAAGAACTTGGAATTACAAGTTTTCCAAAGAAAATGCTCTAAGAAAAGGGAAGAGAGAAGTTCATGCTCTTATTTTCAACAGAGAATTAAGCCTCTTTTTTTTTTTTTTTTTTTTTTTTAAAGAGAGAGAGCAAGAGCCTGAGCATGAGATGGGGAGGGGCAGAGGAAAAGATTGAATCCCAAGCAGGCTCCATGCTCAGTGCAGAGCAGGGTGGTGTAGGCCTTGATCCCATGACCCTGGGATCATGACTGGAGCCTAAATCAAGAGTTGGATGCCCAACCAAGGTGCCTTGAGCCTCTTAATTTAAATTTGCCTTTGCCTTTACAGTTCTGACTATGACTTCATTGTTCAGGATCTCTAACTGGTTCATTTTTTATTTGATTTGGTTTAGCAACTTGTTTTCTTTTTATGAATGTGGTCATTGTTTTAAGTTCTCTAAAGATATTCAATTACTTATTTGGTATTTATCCTATGCTTACACTTTTCAATCTGTTTTTCAGTTCATTGGGTTTTGTTTGGTGCCTCTCTTCCAGGTTTTTTTTTAACAACACTTTTTGAGGATCTCTGATGGCCAACTTGTGCATGCAAGTTCTGCCCGTAGGAATTTGCCTTTGGTTATGTCTGATAGGGGGAGGGTGTGCTGATGAATGGGATCTTCTGATAATTTGCAATCCAGTGTTAGGGTTCCTTTGTTTCTTCTTGGATCAGGAAGCCATCTAGGGTCCTGCTCCACTAGCTCAGCTGCTCGCATTCAGTGCTTTATCTGGTTTTCAGCTAAGCAGTGAGCACTGTGAAGCACAAGATGGAGAGGTGGAAAGAATACAGAGTCCTGGTTGTTTCAACACAACTCTAGGAATAATTGTCCTGACAACTATTGCCAGGTCATTTCCAGCTCCTTATTTCACTTGACCATAATCTGGGTTCTCCATACCTGGCATACACAGTTATCCACCTATCCCATCTGATTGTATCTTTATTTCTTACTAACAGGACCTTTGCTTTGGGGGATCTATTATGTGTCATCCCCAGAGTCTGTATGATGATTGGTTTACTTAATCATAGCAGACTCTGTTGTCTTTGTCTTTGGTCAAGAGGTGAACATGTAGCCCAAATCTGGTTGTAAAGAAAATAAGAATTAAGGGGTTGTCATGTATGATGAAGTCTCTGGGAAAGACTTTTCTCCTTCTTCCGTTATAAAGGAAAAAGCTGTACAAGAAGGTCTTTCCTTCCCTGTTCCCCTTTTACCTGTTAGGGAGATTTCAGTTCAGGAAATACTGTTTGCAGTTACAAGAAACTTTCTGCAACCTTGACAACAGAAGGTATTAGTATAGAAGGAATACAAGAAGGGCCTGAAGGTCATTGGTGCTGTAGGGGATCCAGGGAACCAGCCTGGAATGGCCTGTATCCAGATTTTGTTGTAGGTGAACTGATTATATGGCTTTTGTTCTCTTCCCTTGTTTGCAGCCCAAAGCACAGTCTACTCTACAACTTGTCTCTACTTCAACAGCTATTCTTTTTCTGCATGTATTTAGGACTGTAATTTTCTATTGTATTTCCCTATAGATCTGATATCATCTGCTTTACTTCCAGAAATTCCTGAACCTTAATCTAATTAAGGCACTTTTCATGTTTTTAGCCTTTTAATAGATGCATTCTAAATAGCAACTATAAAAAACATATACACACAACTTTTCTGATATATAAGGTGTTTGGAAAAGAATGAAACTGTAGAGACATATGTCTAGTGTGTTGTTTTTCTATAATTGTCTCCTTTTGGCTTATGCTTATCCAAAACTTTCTTGCTTTTCCAGATATAGCTATGTTGCCGTTTCCTTTAATCATCTTTCTACGATCTCCCCGAATTTCCATTTTATCCTTTGTGCACCTCTGTTGTACTTACCACCCAGTACTGAAATTTTCTTACCTAATCTTGTCCTTCCATTGGATTGTGAAGCCCTCCTGTCATAATCTAGGTATTATTCATATTTTAATTTTGCAGAATGACTTATTCATGGTCATTCCTCAAAACATTTTATTAAATTGAACATACCCTAGTTCTTGAGGGGCCTATTTTCTACAAAGCTTAGAATCTACTATGCCACTTATCAAATTCTGAATTTTTCTTCTCGATTCATCCTACTTGAACCTAAGACTTTTGTACTTAGATTTTCAAGATTAACCTTTCATGGAGAATTTTACAAATATAACTATAAAGTGACCTTCTTTCTCTTCCCCTATTTATCTTTCTTAGTCTCTTTTTTGTGTGTGTTTCTCTGTTTATAAATTAGATTGTGTCTCAAAGTTCTTATTGATGTGATATTAAATGATTCACAAATAAATTTTCTAGGCAACTGTATTAAATTAGATTAAGTTTTCAGGTTGTTCAAGTTCACAGAAACTTCATTGAAACTTATGCAATGAGATTTTTTTCCAAATTTGTGTACAGATGTCAGTTTATCTTTGTAATGGAACACGTCTGTATTTATATCTACACCTGAATCTACATCTACATCTATACCGTATCCATGTCTATATTGATATCTGTAACTATATAAATAGATATGCAGATTGATATATTCATTTCTAGATTTCAATGTGTTAAAATGTAACATGTGATTTGTTTAAGTCTTTTTCTAAAAAGAAAAAAAAAACTCCATATATCCCATATACAGCTAAATCTATTAAGGGATAATATATGTTAGTTAAATTAGCACTATCTGTGGTCTTAGTCAGCTGAGCCACTAGAACAAAAATATCATAGACTGAGTAGCTTATAGGCAGAAAAATTTATTTCTCCCATTTCTGGAGACCCTAAGTATGAGATCAGGGTGCCTGCATGGTCATGTTCTGGTGAGAGTCTTCCAGTTGTAGACTTCAGACTGCTTATGGTCTTACATAGAAGAGAACAGAGAGGGGAAGCAAGTTCTATTGTGACTCAGATAAGGGTAGTAATGCTGTTCATGAGGGTCTACCCTCATGAACTCATCTAATCCTAATTACTTCCCAATGGCCCTTCCTTTTAATACCACATCTTATGTGGGAGAAGGGGGTGGTTAGACTTTCAACATATGAATTTTGGGTGGACACAAACATTTAGTCCATAACATATGGTAACAGATACTTAAAACAGATACTTAAAATTTGAGGAGCTTAACACATGTAAACTTACTTCTTGATCATTTGAAGTGTGATCAGTGACTGGCAATGTGAAGCAATGATGTCCGTGTCTATGTCCATGTCAGAAACCTGGTCTAAAAAAAGGTCTACTAGATTTGATATGTAGTTTGTAAGTCACCAGGAGCCAAAGAATTTAGGAGGCAGATGAGAAGTGGGAAAGAAACTGCATGTGGAGGTGTTTCATTGCTGGGATCTGAAAGTAGCAGACCTCATTTCCCTCAGTTGGGTGGAAAATGGAAGATGGCAGCTGGTTGCAGGGGAGGCTGAGAACTGTGGGCTAGCTGTACGCAAGAAGAAAAAGCCTGAGGCTTTGATGAATACACTGTAATCTCTGACACAGAAGTCCACCGAGTGGTCAGCACATTTGGCCAAGGCTAAAAACTGGCTGAATGGTCAGGCACAGCTTCTGTTTTTCTCCACTAACTTCAGGTCCCTTCTCCATTTGTTTAAATAAAACTTTCCTAATCAGGCCAGCTCCGGGAAATTGACCAGACTAATACATACAAAGTCAGAAGCGAAAATGGATACTTACTCAGCAGGTGGCTCTCCTCAAATTCTCTGAGCTCCAATGATCAGTATATGAGAATGTATTTTCTCTTATTAGCCTCTGTAATGAGCCACCAGTCAACAAGGAAGCAGTGCATCAGTTGATTTTTTTTTTCTTTAGTTTAATGAGGAAAGTGAAAGAAATTATTTTGTTGATGTTGTAACCATTAGCCAACTGCAAAGTTTTTGCAAAATAAATTGGAGGACCTGGGAGGAGGTGGTGTTGACTGGCTGTGTGGATTTTCTAGGCTTTCCGTTTCTTTCCTAGTTTTTAATAAAGCAAACAAAAGTCATTATATGGTATTAATGAAAAAGCACCTAACATGAATATAGCACTTGAAGACTTAGGAGGAGGGAGAGTAAATGTATACATTTTTTCTTTCTAGCAGAGAAGACAGATTTTCTTTCTCTTGTTCTCTAGTTGAATAGCATGGTGGTGTGGTTGGATCATAGACATGGTGTTTAAGATATAATGAGATTTGAAGACTTAGTTCTTCTACTTACAATTACTGTGCATTTGAGAAGTGACCTACATTTCATGAGCCTCAATTTCTACATCTTTTAAATTGGTATGTAGCAGGATTTTCGCACAGAGAGTCGTGACACTGAGGTTTTTCTTTTCAGGAAGCAACTTTATTCATGCCAGCACTGCTTGGTTGGGTTCATACCCGAAGAACTGAAACACTTCGTGGCATAGTTTTTAAAATATATTTTCTATTTCTTTGTCTCCCATATATAGTAACACACAAACACGTAGTCTCATGTTACAAGGCCATGAGGGATGTTGTCACGTACATATATAGCCAGGTTGTCTTGAGGTTTTTGGTTTTGGGGCTTTTTTTCCTTTTCTCCTTAGAGTGGGGCCCTACCATAGGTATAATTATATTTATGTAAACTATATTAATGGGACAGAACTGTTTAAAAGTTTACACAGTGAATTGGAACATCTAGCATGGCACCTCTTAATAAGCACTCTGGAAATGTTATTTATTTCTTCAGGCTGGAGAAATCAGGAACAGCATAGCTTTCTAGAAAATGATCTGTGTAAAAAAACAGATCCACAGTGTCAAACTGCACCAACTATTGCTTCAATCTTTATTGAAATGCTCCTGTGTCCTGCATGTACTCCAACTTTGGTGACCCTGAGGCATTTTGCATGACTTCTGTGAAAGCATTACCACATTTACACGGGAGTCTTTGTGTGTCTTTCTAAACACACACTGTGAACATGCAAGTGAATGGATCCTGCTTCCTCTTCTTCACTTTTCCTTCATTCCATCAAGGACTACCTGCTGTCTTAATTTTTGATGCCAGGCACTGCACCAGGCATCATAGGGATCAGGAATGGGAAGATAGGTCTCCACTTTTATAAAGTTTATACTCTGTAGCACCTTTGACTCAACTCTGCTTTCTTAGGTATAGTTAAACCTGATCCAGGGAAGCATGGATTGTTCCAACATATCTGGTTCAAAGCACCATATTATGTTCAAACCAAGAGGATGAAGTGGATGGAAACAGAGAGGAGACTGGGGTCCACTTCCTTCTTCTCCTCCACCAAACCTGGGGCATGGTGAAAGAGAACAGGGGCCGGTGGATGGTTCAGCCACCCTGCTGAATTGTCCCCAGTGCAGACTGTCTCTTCCATGGTCCCGTGGTCCCCTGTTACAGTTCCTGAAGTGCTAGGCACAGACACACGATTTGGTCTACGTGGACACTACAGCAGTTACTTTTTATGTTGCCAGTTTGAGAAAGAAATTCACAAATGTACCAAGGAATTTCCTTCAAAAAAATGGTGGCCCCTCAGGAAAACTTATGAACTGGCACCCCATATATATTTCTACTAAAAACTCCCATCACATTTAGCTTGAATGTGGACACTTTTAATGTGTCTGGAATAGCAGCTCATGCCTTGTGCATTGTTTGATCTGTCAAGATACCTTGACAAGTTTCAGAGTGCATCCCCACACAAACTTGTGTGAGAACAGAAAAAGGAAACAGGCTGGCAGGTAAAAAAAAAAAAAACAAAAAAAAAAAACAAGAACTTGGAGGTGAATTGAGATTATGCTCAGGCCCAAGCAGTGGCTGTGGAATATTTACGTTTTTGAAGGTAGTTTTTTTTTAAAAAATTGCTTGTCTACACATTAATTTGTAGTTTCTGTCCTTTTTGTGCACCACATGCACCAGATTTGGTAATTAACTTTTTAAGCCGAGTTCAGCAGTTTATTAGGCTTAGTTTGCAGCCCAGAAACTGATCACATACGTACCCTGACAAGACAGTCTTAATGAGTCTGAAACCAGGAGCTGAAGCCCTGGATGAGCTAATTCTGCAACCTGAGGCCCAGAGTCAGTCGTTGGAAATTATCTGAAATGGACCCCGAGTTTTGCCACCTGCAGCATACCCCCTACAGATGTCCCTCCCGGGGGGTCGGACGGTATGGCGCCACTGAAATGTCTTCGGAAGAAAATTTTTTTCCTCTATTTTATTTGCATTTAGGAGGAAAAAAAGAAGTATGGCTCTGTAATATTTATTGCTCTTTTAAATGGAGGAAGAACCCTACATAATATTGTAGCAATTACAAAGGTCAAAAGATTTTCTCTCTTCAGGCCATTTGATGGTACAGTGAAGCGGCACTTCTGAACACATAATGAACACCACAATCTCCATTTGGATTTAGAAGAAACCCCCAGATCCCTGGAAAGGGGTTCTAATGAGATCCTGTATTAGTATAATACAGCTTTCAAAGCAATCACCAGCATGCTGATTGTTCCCTGGGCAGGGCCAAATTCATGAGCCCTATTTTGTAACAAGATGAAGGCATGTTTGACAGAAAAGACTGGTTTTCAGAAGGGAAGAAGCCACTGAGATGTATGCAACTGAGCCCAAAGAAACACTGCCCATGCCTGAGGCTTTTAGCAGCTTTATAATAGATGAAAAAAAAAAATCAGAAAGATAAAAGCAAGATACCTTCACAAGTTTCAGGATATAGGACACAGAGATTTCAGTTTTCCTTGTGACTTGAAACTTTATGGACAAAATCACTACAAGTAGGACAGAAGTTTGTCTGGATCTAGGGCCACCTTTGGGGACAGGGAGCTTTATCTAAGCTGACAACCTCACCAGGCTGGCCCCATCAGAGATGTGTAATGCATTCCTACCCCAGCCCCATAGGGTTAATGTGGGAAGGGGGAATTCTGCTTTCTTGGATGGAAAAATAATGCACTACAGAAGGAGCCTGGGAAGTCAGCTGCCTAGAATTGTTTGTTATGAAAGAAAGTGGGCTAATTGGCTAACTACAAGTTACTTATTAGGCCTTTCTGTGCCAGCCTGGTACAGAGCACGGTCAAGGGCTGGAAAGGTGTTTCCCTTCTGCTCTAAAGCACATTTAAAACAGGATCAGGAGCATTGGTTATGATAGCAGCAAATGATAATGGTACAAATGGCACAGTAAGTGTAATGGAAATACCTGTTTTCAGGGTCAGCTGACATCCTGTGGGCGTAGTGATGGGAGAGACTGGTTTGCAACAAAGTCTTGAAGGGTAGGTAGAATTTAGGAGAGGTGGATGTTGCAGAAGGGCAACAGAATGAGTAAAGATACAGAAGTAAAATGAATATAGCATATGGGCAGGATCCCTCAAGTGCTATTAGATTAAATTAGATAGTTCCTTTCCTTGACTTTCGTTTCCCAAACAAAATAGTCTCAATTTTAAATTTTTCTGACACCCTGCTTTGCTGCCATCCCCATGAAGAATCATTCCTTTCTCTGTGCTACTGCAATACTCTATAAACTGTTCTCCTCCAATACATAATGTTAGAAATATTTATGTCTTTCTTCCTCATGCAACTGTGAGTTCTTTTGAGGTTACAAGTAAGACTCTGTATTTCCATGATCTTATACAGTGTAATCATTAGTTAATGGGTGAAAGAGTTTTTGATGAATGACTGGTTCCTTCAACTACAGTGTGTTCAGATGAGTCTCTGGTCTCAGACATCATTAGCTTCCCTGTAATTTTCTTTCCCTCTCTGTTCTATCCTCTTTTAATTGATCATCTATCCTCTAAAAATGTGATATCTGAACTGAAGAACTCCCAATGCAGGGTTAACCTTCAGACTCCCTATGACTCTGTAAACTCATCTATAAATTCATGCAAATTCAGTATTAGAATATATTAGCTACATGAGATCACAGGTCCATATCAAGCCTATTTTTTTTTTAATTTTTTTTTCAACATTTATTTATTTTTGGGACAGAGAGAGACAGAGCATGAATGGGGGAGGGTCAGAGAGAGAGGGAGACACAGAATCGGAAACAGGCTCCAGGCTCTGAGCCATCAGCCCAGAGCCTGACGCGGGGCTCAAACTCACGGACCGCGAGATCGTGACCTGGCTGAAGTCGGACGCTTAACCGACTGCGCCACCCAGGCGCCCCACAAGCCTATTTTAAAAATAAAATTCTCAGAAACCTATGGCCTCTTCCATTCAAATGGATTTTTGATCCTGAATATGGAACTTATGCATTTTATAAGTATCAGATTTCATTTTATTGGCTGAGAACATTGCAAATTTTCAGGATGATTTTGCCATCGATAAGATTGAGTGCTCCTTTCCAACTTTATCAAGGGTTCCACGTAACACCCATATATTCTTCCTTTTGGGGGGGGCGGCATCTAATGGGTTGAGAGTATTGAACCAAATAGAACGAAGGGAGGAATCTGTAGTTAGACCTCTGAAAGTTTTATCTAGGCTGATAAGAATTCAGTAAGTGAACCCATCTTGTTTAAGCAGTTATAAAATCAGTTCACAAACTGATATATGCTCTGGCTAACATTTTGTCATACTATTAAAGAAAATATAATGGAAATAAGAGCTTTTTCAATGCCTTTCTAAAATCAAGATATACCTACTTTAACAGCTGTTATCCAAATAATGAGAAGACAAATTTAATGCGACCTGACGTTTTTTCCCCATGTTAGTCACCAAAGATCACTGCCATCATGCTTTTTATATCTTTGAATCTAACAGCAAGGTTGACCAGTCAGATATTTCCACAGTGCATCTCCTCCCTCCTTCTGACAATCAAGACAATATTTTTTTTCTATGTTTTCTGGTACTTTCCCATGCTCCAGAGATTGATGAAAGATTTTTATTTTCTAGCAAACTCAAGAAAAACATTGCGATATATTTAGTTAGTAAAATAAATTGAATGCGATAAAAATATTGCTTCTACAGACAGATAATTTTTGTGAGTCAAGAATTCTATTTAACTTTGTGGCATAGGTGTGGCTTAGATGTGTCATAATATCTAAGTTAAGTCTTAGGTTGTTTTTTGTTTTTTGTTTTTCCAAAATCAGAGAATTCAGCATAAGTGGGATAGTTCCCAAAGTTCCATTTAGTCCTTAAATTTTAGATCTTAAGTTTAGCTACTGTAGACAGCCAGGGAGTCGTTTATAACTTACCTGTTATCTATGGTGCAAGAATCTGCCACTGATATGGAATTGAATCCACATTAAGATCTATTACTTTCAAGATTTTTAGTTAGAACTGCTGCCTTCTTTCTATAAAGGGCAGAGCAAGTCTAAGAGAAAGGAAATGCTACTTCTCAGCCTGTGCATGCCTGCCAATCAGAAAGACCATTTTGGGATTTGATGCAAAGTTATTTCTGGTTGATGACTCCACATGCCAGAATTCTCACTGATATTTTTAAATCCCTGCAATAAAGTCTCAGTAGAAGAAACCACAAGATGAATTACACATGCCTATAGATCTGTCTTTGACAAACTTCAGGGTTTTCATTCATCTTCATAATTTCAGTACTCAGTGTCCCAGAAAACGTTTGGGGGATAGAATTGAGGAGAAAACCAATCATCTCACCCAGCAATAAAGACCAAGGGTTAAATATATTGTTTTTCTAATTGGAGACAGAACAAAAAAAAAAATGTTTCTAAATCCTCTACAACAGTTGTTTTCCCTGTAGTTCCCTTAGGCTTTGGTTGATGAACTATTTTCTAAAGAATTTCCTTTGTGGATGCCTTTTCATTTACTGAAAAGAACTAATTGTTTTTCACAATTATATATAAAAATACAGTGGGCTCAACTCACTACTCTGTATCAAGGCTCAGAAAAATATTGTTCTCAAGGCACTCTCTATTCAGAGGAAATTTGCTTTTATAAAGTGCTCTCATGGCAGAGTCATTGTTACTTAAGCAATCATTAGGAACTATTTACATATGTTAGCCAAAACAGGTTGATTATGCACAGCTATAAATCATCAGGAGGAGCACGTATGAATCCACAGCTACATCTTTAACCATGCTAGGACCTGTGTTTCATTCCTGCTCTTGGAGTCCCTTGACACTGAGGCAAGATGTGCATTTATTACTTAGCTTATTTGTAACCCTTTCTGCCTGCGACCATGCTCACCTAGGGGAAAATCATTGTGTAGCTGGAAGCAGTGTGCTTCCTCTCTTGCTATCCTACCTCCCCACTTGGAGTTGCTTATCAGATTGTTGAGACTTTAGGAGGCTGGTGAAGTTCTGTTTATTAATAGGCAAAGTCAGTGTGTGTTAAAAGGATCCTCTTTAAGTGCTTCTGCTCAAGACTTGGATAAATCACTCACTTGTAGTTTACTTTTATCCTTCCCACATGAGGTTTTGGGATTTTTGCTCTCCAGAACATGGTGGTCAGATCAGGACCTTCCGGCAAAAGCCTGGCCAGGCCTTGAGATTAAGCCAGTACTCCAGGCATGTCTTAGAAAGTCCTGTATTATAAAAGGCATGTGTTTGACTAATAATAAAGTAGCAATAAAGTTGACTTGACATTGTCATTCCCATTGTGTTTCATCTTCCTTTGGAAACTAACAAAAAGAAGGGGTAAAAAGCCTTGCAGTGATAACAACAACAACAAACAGAACAAAACCAGAAATTGTCTTTGATGAAATTATTAAAATAACAATAGGAAAAAGTCTGCAGCATCCCTGTAAATAAGAGGAGGTGATCTCCCAGTAAGGTGGGGAAAAAAAAAGTCCACTGTGTATTAGCACAGTTTGATAGGACTGAAGGAAGAAAAGATGAGCTGCATTCTGAGATAAAGCAGCATTATCAGGTTGTCCTTTAGATAACTATGTTTTTGATGCCTTTTGGCCTTCAGGTTGCTTCTTTATATTTTCTTTTTCTCATAATTCATTAACAGACTTGATATGTTTGCATACATATTAGTGCCTTTTAATTTTAAAAGTTCTCATATGAGTTGAAAAGTTTTTCTGTGTTCTAATACTTATAATTTATTAGGTTTGTTTTGCTGTAACTTTTCTAGTTTCTGGAGTGGAATATTTATTTCATTTAGTTTCATTATTTCTTACTTAATGAAAAATATAATTAAGGAAATGAATTTTGTTCTTTTAAAGTCTCAACCACGCCTATAAATGACTAAATAGCTACCATGAGATTACCATGCTACATCAAATCTTATTGTAGTAAATTTTAATAACTTGTCATAGAAACTTTGATTAATCTTTGGATCCAAAGATTATTTAGCAGAGGTTTTTGTTTTTATTCTAAGTGATTAGATTAGTTTTCTTTATCATTTTGTAATACACTTCTGGTTTTCTTACGTTGTGAATAGAGGATTTATGATTATAATTGTGATGTTTTGTTTGTAAATAAATGTATTGGAACAATGTTAGGGAATGCTAGGGACACATTAAATATCATCTATTGGGAGACATATATTAATAATATTATTCTAATACTGTAGCCATCATTTTTTTTCTAAGTGAGCTGTAAACAAATATAGTAATATATGTCAGTCTCCTCCTCCTAATCTTTTTCATCTTGCTGGTTATATGTCTAAGTTTTTTCATATATACTTTGGCATTAATGAATTCAGAACACAGGCCCACAACAACTGTATCTTCATTGTGAATTTTCCCTTATATTGAATAATTTCCTTTTTCAGAGTTACTGTTTTCTGCATGATTTTACTTTTGATATTAAGATTATGATCTTTGTTGTATATAGGAAATGCCTACAGATAGGCATTTCCCCACTATTTCCCCATTTCTTTATTATTACTTTTCTGTTATTTTGATTCAGGTGTGATTTTTATGAAAGTTGTAAAGTTGAATTATTTTAAACCAATTTCAGTTTGGCCTTCATTACAAGGATTCAATCTGTTTCCATATTTTGGTAATATGTATATGGTTTTTTTTTTTTTTGTAAATTATTTGTAAACTATTAACAAAAATACACACAGACACACACATATATATATATGTATGTATATATATATATATATATATATGAAATTTTACAAACTTTAGAAATCATAAGTGGCTCATACATGCTTCTAGGATGTAGCTCTCCAAGGGTCCCAACTGAGAGACCAGGATGTTTATTAGTGCCTCTATTCTTGGCAGACCCTAGGCTCCATTTTTGTCTCCTCAGTACAGTAAGACTGCCAAACACTCAGCTCTCCATTTCAGTGGCTTTCTGTTTAGCCTTTTAACTTCTACCCTGCACACCTTTAAATTCAGCAAATGCATCATGAAGGAGAACCACCAGTGTTGGGCCAGTTTCTCTGCACCTCTTCTTCCTCTGGAATCTTGGCCTCTTATATCCTGCCTTCTTTGGTGGCCTAGCTCCTCCAGGGATTATCTCTCCTGCTCTGTGAAGTGTCAAATATTAGTCTCTTAGCTGTGATCCCCTGACCGGTTGGCCATCCTCTTGCCCCAAAGAATTAGAAAAAGGCCTAGGAGAAAAGTGGCTTATAAAATGTTGCCTCTTTCTACTTTTATCTTCTGCACCCTCAAGTACTGATGGCTTCACAGCTCTCAAGCAGTTCAATTACATATATTTTCTATTTTAACCAAGTTTATTAGATGTGCTTGACAGAAGCAACTAATGGGGATTGGAAGTCCAACTCCAACCTGTGCTTTGCTTTCTGTTTTTTTGCTCTTTTAGAAGTTTATTTTATTGTCAATTTACCTGTTGTAGACTCTGGGTCTGAAGTTCTCTTTTGTCCAGCAAGAGAGCAGAACACAGGATTAATATGCAAGAGAGGCTAATGTCCAGGAGGAGACAAGAGCCCCGAGTAAGGGTCCTTGATCTGATTTTATTAGCATCAGAAGGCTTACAAACATGATGGGCATGCACAAAGAGGGAAGGAAACTATGAACATTAACTCATGGACATGAGAGAAAGAGGGTTTCAAAGCTATACAGTGTTAGGGGTTTGGGTCAATACAAAACAAAATCCTGGTGCTGGGCAGAAGGTTATTTACAGCAGACATGAAGCCCCACCTCTGTTTACCTAAACTGGCCTAGGGGATGAGAAAGAGCATGCTACCTTGGGGTCAATAAGGCACCTTTCTTTTGTTAATTAGCTCCACTCTGGGCAGCTTGCACTGCTGTTTACCTGTTTACCTATTTTGGTCCTTCCTGTGAAAGCAGCTTTCTGCTATTATACTAAGTTGGGAGGCATTTCTGCCCTGAATACCCAATCTTGTTTACCTCATTTTTGATGCTTTTATCCTGAGGCTTTTCCAATCTTATATCTTTGTCCTATATTGGGGGCCTTTGCCTGGTTTACCTAATCTTGTTTACCCCCACTTGGGTGTGTTCATCCTATGGCTTTCTAATATTCTATGCCTCGTTAACCCATCGGTGCAAGCTCAGGGAATTCCAAAGCTTATTCCCCACATTTACTATTGTTCAAACTTTTGTTCTTCCTTATTGCTTCTTCTAACTTGAAAATTGTGTAGTGCATTTTGATTCTGGTGGTAGCATCTTTTTGTCTTAATCACACATAGTTAAGCTTGTACTTCTGTATTTATCAGTGTCAAGGAAAAGAACATTTGTAGAATGCTACTTTTCTTACTCCCTCAAAAATTTCTTGATAGTCTACTATTGTCTTCAAAATCATCTATACAGATAGATTTCTTTATAAGATTTGTTTTCCCTGCATGGATGCCGATAAAATATGCTTTCTCCAAGTTTTGTATAGATCTGGGACTTCTGTTGTTGTTGCTATTGCTGTTTTATTTGCTTTTCTGTCAGTTTTCCCAGTTTACTTGACTAATCTTAGATTGGGCAATGTCTACATTAACCTGTCAATTTGAAACACTAAGGCGTCATAAGTGTGAGTGTCTTTATGTCTAATGTTGACTCACTTTTAATTTAAATGTCATCAGAGGTCAAAGGCCAATTTCCTCACCGTTATGGTCAGAGAAGGAAAATGAGTATATGAGAAACTTTTTAAAGCAAAAAGATAATGTGAAAGAAGTATAGACTTTCTGTTTTCAAAGAACCCATAACTGTCTTGGCAAATATAGCCAAAGCCATTGGTGGCCCGCCCAGTATCCTTTTATGCCTTCTTTCTTACTGACAGAACCTCAGCCTCCTGTGCCATATGTGCAGGCATGTGACATAATCTTTCCATTGAGATATAAGTGAAATCTGCTAGATGTTCTGCAAAGACGTTTACTTTTAAGAATCAATGTAAATGAATGCATTGGGTATGGCTTCTGCTATCCTCTTTCTTTCCTGAAAGGAGCATACATTTTGAGGTTATAGCAGCCATCTTGCAACTTTAATGTGTCTATAGTGAGAACAATGTCAAGAGGATCACAGGAGTGCTAGTCCTTAAACTGTTTTGCTTCTAAACAAATGCCCTTGACCTCTTACCAAGAGACTGCTTGTTATGTAAGAAAATGAGCTTCAACTTGCATAGACCACCATAAATAAAGTCTTCAGTGTATTCATCTAACTGATACGTTAGAGAAAATTAATTTAAAAAACCACACAACAAAGTCATAGTGAAGAGCCACATATGTGGTGTAGATGAAAAATGGTTGTAATTTTCCTGGACTTCTTCACATGCAGGGTAGCATTTACACAGCTCTGTGAGAAGAGCCATGCTGGCCCTGGGCTACGGCACACCTGCATTTCCAACCATACGCAGTTAGTTTGCACTTTCTGTTAAAATCTCTTCACTTATCTTCCCATTCAATGCCACTTGCTTTCTCATTTCTAAAGACAAGATTGCAAAGTAATTAACTGTGTTCCCTGGCCAGCAACCAGGAATTGGGGGTGGGGGGTCCACAGAATCTTCTACAGAGTGCTGAGAATGATTTTTTTCGCTTTAAAACCTTCAAGAGAGTATATTGAGAGATCTTTCTTTTCTCTAATGAATTACTAGAGTGAAACACAAATGGTTAGAACTGCTAGAGAATATGTCTCCAGACTGTTTCATTGTGGAACATAAGGAATCCTGACTAAACACTAGCATGTAAGAATAGAGAAATTAAATTCAGGAAAATAAGTATAAAAACTCAATAATTTCTGGGACATTGTTTTCTCTCTTAGCACTCTAGAAATCTTGGAATCTCAGAACTGATAGCACAAGAGGAATCAACTTTAAGTGCTGAATTATTTAATTAAATTAATTTTGTCTTAATTTATTATAATTATTGGTGCATAATGATGCTAGCACTTTGCTGAGCGTTTAAAGGAAAACAAATGCACAAACTGGACATGGATTGCCTTGGTCTTTGCACTGTTGGAAATTTCTATAATCACGGTGATGATAACAAGTGACAATAGAATTGTGCCATAAAGTCTGTTTTGGAACTTCAGCTCATTTGGAGACTATTTCATGCAAATGGAATTTTTCTGGGAAAAAGTCAATACTGATCACCAACTTGTACTTTCCAAATGCATACATCATAATGTCTCTCATTGTTGAACCTCTCATTCATTCATTAATTCATTGTTTTGAGCATGTAAAAATATTAAACCCTGTTTTTCACAGTTGAATTACCTTCCTCCAGTTACATTCCATACCTAGAAACTCCAACTTATCAAGCAGTCTATGCATTGATCAGATCTCTTTAACTGTCAAGTAAAAGTTCAAGTAGAGCTGGCTTAAACAAACAGAAAAAAAAAAGATGTACTGGCTAACATAATATAAAAAAGTAAACATTCATTGTGGCTGAGATGAATAGGAGTCAGGGACTCAATACTCACCAAGAGTTATTTCCCAAGCACTCCCCGTCCTTCTCTTACTAGGCCTCACTCTGGCTGTCATCATTTCATTTATCGGAATTCTTAGTGTGTGGTTCTGGGATGGAACTAACTACATGAGAGATTTCTACAAGCCATTTAATGTTTAGAAGGTGGGTGTAGGTTCAGGTGCTGTTGAAGTTAGCATGTTCTGTCACAGGTCTGCTGGCTTACCTTGTTGGCAGGAGTTAAAAGCCAGGCATGCAGCCTCCAGCAACCACTGGGTCACCTTCTTCAGTTTTTCCAGCTCCTCAGTCAAGTATATGTTTAGATCTGTGAAGAAAGGCACCATCTTCTGTAATTAACCTGCATCATCAAATGTGAAGGCTTAGAGGCAGTGAGAAATTGATAAGGGGTCCAGTGCATCATCATAAGATCTAGGTCATCTCATGGTTCCTTCGTCCTTTCTCTCCAGAGCTTCATATCCATCTCTCCTTCCCAACTTCCTGCCATGTGGACTTAAGCCTCCAGCACCATATGCAAAAGCACAAGTCATACATAGATTATTTAACTACCTACTATTTAGCTGCTACTATTAAACTAACTACTGCAATTGTATAGTCAACTCCCTATAGTCAATCCCTTAATCTATATAACTGCAAGGGATCCTGCTTCTCTAATTGAATCCTGGCTAATAAATTGCCCATTTGAAGTTAAGAATAAAAAGAATGTTTTACTTTAAATGTTTGCTGAATTAATGCATGAATATAATAAATGAAGTTATTCTTGGTGCACAACACTCATTCATTTACTTACCCGTTTAGAACACATCCTGCTATCTATACATCCATTTATTCTATATACCCATTTGTCCATCCTTATGGCTAAGTACTGTTTTTAAGTATCCATAAAAACCGCTGTAAATAATGACTCTCTTACACATACACCTGAATTCAAATGGAAGATGACAGCAGACCTGGGTCAGTAACATGTTGCAATTGACTTCAACGTGGGGAAATGAAGACTAACTTTATAGCTGAAAGTACTGGAGAATTTTAAGTTGATGAAAAGTAATTACCTGGGCAATGAAGCAGCATGAAACACTATAAATGGCGGCATTAAAACACTGATTGGGAATCAGCTGATTTCTCGGGTGAATTTTCCATGAAATCTCAGTTAAAATACAACAAAATTTAGGGCAATTTCCTTCCTAGAAATATTTTATCTATCTATTTTTATATGTCTCTTGTCAAACTAGATACATGTTTGATCAGATTTATCTGTTCCCTTCTGTTTGACTCTCTCTTGATGTTTACATGATAGGTTATATCAGTGCAAGTGTTTGCAGTGAACCCTGGCCTTAGTTCTATTTACCACTGGAGTATAACTCACACAGAAGCTCCAATAAGGCTTAAGGTCATGATGCATAAGAAATGAGAGTCAGTTTGCTGCAATCTCTCTCCTGGCCTTGTCTACTAAACCCATTTACTCTTCTTTCAGTTTTAGAGCTGTTCTTTCTACCAAGCACAGTGGAAAAGTGCCCTTACCCTGAGAGCATCTTTTTCCTATATTCTCTTCAGAGATCTCTCATACTTCCTATGGCTCATGATATCTTTCTCTGACTTTCAGGCACATACCTTTGAGTACAACTGCCAGAAGCAAATGTCATCCTTTTACTTTTATCAATAGTCTTTCAGAGTTTGCACAAGTGACTTGCTTCTCAACTGCTGCTGAGCAGTAGAGAAAGCACAGGAGGATTTTACATGGAAAGAGCATTTCAACTGCAGAGAGACTCTATAACTCTCTGAAGCACATTTCCTGGGATGTATAGCCCGGAAGCTTGTACTAAGCAAGGAAATAAAGTAGTGGCAAGTTGAGTGGCCACTCAATGCTCTGAATAACGGTTCTTATTTCTGGGTTAAATAAGAGGAAAGAGAAAGCGAATGACTTCACTGAAGTCAATATTCATTAAATAAGGGTGTCTGGGTGGCTCAGTCAGTTAAGCATCCAACTCTTGATTTTGGCTCAGGTCATAATCTCACTGTTCTTAAGTTTTAGTCCTGTGTTGGGCTCTGAGCTGATAGCATGGAGCCTGCTTGGGATTCTCTCTCTCTCCTTCTTTCTGTCTCTCTCTCTCTCTCTCTCTCTCTCTCAATAAATAAATAAGCTTTAAAAATATTTATTAAATAAACACTGGGTCTTTACTCATTTTGGGGATATGTGAAAAAGACTTGGTCTCTGACTTCATGCTGCTTAGATTCTAGAAGGAGAGTCAGAAATCAACTAAAAGGAGAATTAAATAAATACAAATCCCAATAAGTTCTAAGCAGGTGTAAAGAGAGTAACTGGGAGAAGAAAGAAGAAAGGGGATCCTATTTTAGTTAAAGTTGCCATTCCAGCTTCCACAAGGAGGTGACATGTAGTTGTGACATGAGCAATGTGCGACAACAGTCCTGCGAAGAACCTTAACCTTAGGTGTTTTTAGCCATCTTGCTTTGAGCCTGAAGAGGAACCATATAATTCAGATTCCTCTAGCACCTCCAGGTGCCTGTGTATGCACTATGTCTTCTGTCCTTATGCCACTAAGTATACATTCTATTTTTCTAAAGAAATGAGAACACTTATTTTTAGTGATGTACATACTGTGGACCTACTTTGCACAAGTCACTGAGCTGGGTAAAATGATAAATGCATCAGAACTATAGAATACAGATCCTGATATCAAGGGATGGTCTTGAGTATTCCGTACGAAGATGAAAGTAAATCAGGATATCTTGGAGAATTAAACTCTATGATTTATTAAAAATAAAGACTAAAACAGGACCACACTATTCACTTGGAAATGTGATAAAATATACAATGTTAATATGAATTGAAGGTTTCCCAGTTTACAACCCTTCCAGCTTAACAAATATTTGTTAAATGACTATTCTGTACCTACTATGACAGGCCCGTGAAATAAGAGCATTTTTGAGATGATGTTTCTACCTTTAAAGTCATAGAGATGCATTTTATTTTTTTTTTTTATTAAATTTTTTTTCAACGTTTATTTATTTATTTTTGGGACAGAGAGAGACAGAGCATGAACGGGGGAGGGGCAGCGAGAGAGGGAGACACAGAATCGGAAACAGGCTCCAGGCTCCGAGCCATCAGCCCAGAGCCCGACGCGGGGCTCGAACTCACGGACCGCGAGATCGTGACCTGGCTGAAGTCAGCCGCCTAACCGACTGCGCCACTCAGGCGCCCCGAGATGCATTTTACTATTAACAATTTATTCAACAAAAGTGAAATATCACACATATCGTGGCTTCCTTTTGAAATTTACAGAGTCACACACATTTATTTTCTATGATGTCTCTGTACAGCCTCCTCATCTTCCATGTCTCCACTACTTTTTTACTTCAAAGTAAAATTCTTGTTCATAGTCCCTAGTGTTACAAAGCAGTGTGCATGCTGTGACATTCATCTGCCTGCACACAACAGGCATTTTCAGCAGAAAGTACAGAATAAAATAGAAAGCAAGTAAGAAGGGAAATAAGGTATTTATTGGATGCTGTTGAATGAGCACAGAGAAAGAAGGCAAATTAGTGAAAAGTGGCACTGCCTGAAACAAGTATCACGATAGCACTATGTTGTAAATACTCTCTATGCACACCTACACATCTATGCACACCTAAGTAGGCACACATACCCACACACCCACAAACATGACTTTGCTTGCCCTTCCCCTGGAGGCAGCTGGCACATCCCTATAGTCCTTATTAATGCTCAGAGGAGATTGGTTGGTTTACTGTACATGGGCTTAGGAGATGGACAAACCTGGTTTTAAATCCCAGCTCTGTCAATTAATTGGCTATTCATTCTTCAGAGAATAATTTGCCCTCCATCTATCTCTGTTTTCACATCTGTGAAATGTGGACAGTGATGGCTTATCAGTTGGAATAGTATAAGGATGAGTCCCTGGTCCACAATCAGCACTCAATAAATGGTTGCCATTGTATTAGGTGAATGAAGAGTTGTGGTTCTTAGTAAATGATAAGACTGAGTTAACTGGAATTGACCTAGAATAAACATTTTTTTAATGTTTATTTATTTTTGAGAGAGAGAGATGGAACATGAGTGGGGAAGGGTCAGAGAGAGAGAGACAGAATATGAAGCAGGGTCATCCTGGGACTCTAACTCAAAAACCATGAGATCATGATCTGAGCTGAAGTCAGATTCTTCTGACTGAGCCACCCAGGTGCCCCCTAGAACAAACATTTTTAAAAGCTAGGTAAAATTTCACAAAAATGCTACTAAAATATTTGAAATACATAAATGAATTCTTAAAGAAATTAAATGCGTGAGAATTTCATCCAGAAGTAGAGAGGGATCTGAAATTAAGAGCAGTGAGTACATGAAATTGATGCTGTGGCCACCCTCTCCTGGCCTTACCTACCAAGCCCCATTCACTCTTTGGCCACCTAGGGCAAGGGCTGGAAGGGGGCAGCCATGAGGTTGAGAGCAGGTATTAAGTGTGGCTTTTGAAGTCCTTAATGGGAAGGTTTATAAGACTTGGATTTGTGATAAATAATGAGTATATACAAGACTCCTGCATAGACCCAGTGACCCTTACAGACCTCTCTCTGTATAAAGTAGAAAAGAAAAAAGCCCAGCAACCTTCACAATAGGACAATCACCACATACCTCTAAAACTGGAAGTGAATGAGGAAGGTAAAAAAAAAATGAGTATTGGGGAAAATCTGTTTGAGAATGTAGATGTCCTCCCTCATTCCATGACTTTGGGGACTAAGCTATCCCTCCACCAAGGAAATCTCGATGTTTATTCTCTACAGATGGTAAAATGGATGGTCCCTGAAATGGGGGAACCCAGACACTGTCATGAGATGAAAAGGAACATGTGTATAATAAATGCTGAACCTCAGTCCCCCAGCCCCTTCTCCCAACATGGCTCTCAGAACCGTGGAGGATTGGGAGATTTCGACATAGATGACCTAGCTAACTGAAGGGGAAAGGTCTGAAGATACTGTGGGGTAGAGTGAGGAGCTAAACAGTGGTCACCCAGACCACCTTGTATAAAACTGAAGTCAACATCTGTCTTCCCACATCAGTGCTGCTAATGTTCCACTATCCTCTTAATTATGAGAATGGAGGGTCACCAGACACTGAGGGGATCCTCCACAAGGAACATTGTTATCAAAACAATCAGAAACAAGCAACTTGGAGGAAACAGACTATGGAAGGAGTGAAAAAAAGAGGAAGAAACTATAATTAATATCTTCAAGGAGATGAGAAAATACTGAATAGTTGAAATTACAAGAAATTCTAACAAAAATAAAACAAAAAAAGAACATAGGATTGAGGTAAAGTGAAGGAGGAACATATACATTGTCAGAAATATAAAGTCTGAGAGAGTTTCCCATTCACAAACTCTTGAGGAAACAATTACTAAATGGATGTATTTCAGAAATAATAACTTTGAAAAATAGATGGATAAAGTGGAATGCACAAAAAAAGGATGAGAAGCAATAAATTAGTAAACATTCTAGTAATCTATATGCATTCATTATAAAAATAAATGTAAAATCAATTTATTTTATGACATAAAAGCAAACTTAAATTGTATTATCAAAATGGTTACAAGGAAGCCGGAAGGAGTTTGGCTTATTAAACCAGCCTGAGGTCTCTGCATCGTACAGGAGGAGGATAAAAATGTGATTAACTTTAGATTTTGACAAGCATGCATGCTACTGAAGAAAAAATGAAAAAGATAGAACTTTTAATTTAATGGATGGGGCAAAAGAAAAAAAGAGACTAAGAAAATGTAATTCAATGGAAAAAGGAAATTGAGGTGAAATTGAAGCAAAGAGAAATCAGGGTAAATGAGAAACAAAAAAGAAGACAGAATAGATTCTGCATGCAAACACACATGTACAAACATATATGTCTTTGTTTATATATATATTTATATATAAAAGAAATCTTGCATATTGAAATCACCTATAAAAATGTAAATATAATAAACTAGAATTTTGAACAAGAACAGAATGCTAATTAAGATCAATGTGAGATAATATTATATCTGTCAAATTTGTAGAAATTTACAAATATGGTAAAACTCAATTTTTGAAAAATTATGTAGAAATAGGCAACTTTATGCATAGCGAATCTGAGAATTGACACAATCACAGAGTAATTGGCAGAGTAATTGGCAGTCTAGTAAAGGTAAAAATATACGTACCCAATGCCCCAGCAGTCCAACTACTCCATAAATGTGTTCTCCAGAGAAACTGTCATACATGTGCAAAATATATGTTGTACTAGTTGCAACACTGTAAAAATGTTTATGATAGTAAAAAATGTAAACAACCCAACTGGCCCACAATAAAATAAATGAATAAACTGATAAATGATACTCTTTAATAATAATTAAAATGCATGACTTATATTTGTAGGAACCACCAAAAGCCTGATTCACGGGTGGTGAAAACATGGGTACAATAGAAGTAAAAAACAATGACTGATAGTACATCTCAGCCATAGCAGACTATCTCAAGAGAGGGAAGAAGGGAAGGGAAGAAATAGGTAGGCATTTTGCTGAATCTGTAAAGTTATCTTCACAAGGAATTCTAAAGCCATTTGGCAGAATGTAAATGTCTTTTTTCATATGGGTGTTGAATGCATGAATGGCTCTGATTCAATTTCCTGTGATTTTCTATATTTTTGAAAGAATTCATTATTTAAAATTGAAAGAATACAATAAATCAATGAAAAGGTAGGTAAATGGAGGAATTAGCATTCTCAGAGTCATGTAAATTTTATATTTAGCCTCTTGTTTCACAGTAGTATAATTAAAATGAAAACTACCTAATAATAACTCCCTTTTCCATATCACTCTACATTTCAAGAAGGACTGCCTCTATAAAAAATGACTCAGGAAAGCTTATTGTGGATGCTATCAACAGAACAGCAAATTACACTTGGAGTTTAGAATTTGGAGACATAGGATTTTCTGAGTGCATGGGGGGTTCATTCCTAACGTGATATTAAGACACTTGAGAGTGAATCTCTTTTAATATCACATGTGCATGAATTTGTGGCTTAGTTCCTAAAATGTATTTTAAAATATTCTGAATGAGTTATACTGCTGAATTAACCAAACTGTTCCTTAAGGGGGCTTTGGGAAGAGAAGTGAGAAGCATGCAAGTTCTAAGGTTGTGTTGAACTCATAGCGACAACTCATATACTTAATTGCTGGTGTCTCCCTGTCCTGAGTAGGTTCTCAATGCCCAGGTAGGAAATATGCATGGGCTTTGTATTAGGGTGACTACGATCCCTAGTGTGGTTGAAGTGACTTTCCTTTAAACTTCATAGCACCCTGAAAATAGCTCTATCATAGTTCTGACCACAAATATTGTGACTGTAGTATATTTATGGGATTCTTCCATTGATTGTGTACTGCATTGATTTTCTTTTAAAAAACAAACTTTTTATTTAAAAACAGACATTTATCTAGAATTCACAATGTATGAGTTAGGGGAAAATGGGATACAACATTTACTCAGCAGCAGCCTACAGTTTACTGTAGTCATTTTCAATCCTAGCTGCAAACTGAAGATCTTCAAGGAAGAATATGTGTATATGTGTGTATATGTATTTTCCATCTCTCTGGAGTATTTTACACAATTTCCGTTAAAGGTTGATTTTAGTTACACTGTGAATATACCTATACACATGTTTTTTAAGACTTAACTTTTTTAAGAGAAGTTTTAGGTTTACAGCAAAGTTGAGAGGGAGGTATGGAGATTTTCCATGTACCTCCTGCCCCCATACTTTCCTAGCCTTCCCCATTATCAACACCACTCATGAGAATGATAGATTTTTTTTTTTTACCGGGGATAAACCTATATTGATATATCATAATCACTTAAAGTACATAATGTGCCATAGGGTTCACTGTGTTGTACATTCTGTGGGTTTGGGGAAACGTTCATACGTTTCATATATAAATGGCATTTATTCACCATTATATCATATATAGACTATTTTCCCTGCCTTAAAAATACTCTGTATTCTACCTGTTTATCTCTCCTCCTCCTGTGCCTCTCGCCATGGACCTGCAACCACTTATTTTTTTTCCCATCTCTGTAGTTTTGCATTCTCCAGAATGTCATATGGTTGGAATCATACAATATGCAGCCTTTTTAGATTGGCTTATTTTACTTAGTGATATGCATTTAACTTTCCTCTATGTCTTTTCATGGCTTGATAGCTCATTTCTTTTTAGCACTGAATGATATTCCACTGTCCAGATGTTTATATATCCATCACCTACTGAAGGACATCTTTGTTGCTTCCAAGTTTTGACAATTATGAATAAAGCTGCTATAAATATCCATGTGCGGGTTTTTGTATAGACATAAGTTTTCAACTCCTTTGGGTAAACACCAAGGGGCTCAGTTGCTGGATCATATGGTAAGAGTACATTTAGTTTTGTAGGCAACCACCACACTGGCTTCCAAAGTAGCTGTATCATTTTGTATTCCCATCAGCAATAAATGACAGTTCCTACTGCTCCACATCCCCACCAGCATTAGTTATTGTCAGTATTCCAAATTTTGTTAATTCTAATAGGTATGTGGTGGAATCTCATTGTTGTTTTAATTTTAAATACCCTGGTAACATGTGATGGGGATATCTTTTTATATGCTTAGTTTTCATCTGTATATCTTCTTTGGTGATATGTCTGTTAAGGCCTTTGGCCCATTTTATAATCAGGATGCTTGTTTTCTTGTTGAGTTTTAAGAGTTCTTTATATATTTTAGGTAACACTTCTTTATCAGATGTGTTTTTTGCAAATATCTTCTCCAAGTCTGTGTTCTGTCTTCTGATTCTCGATATTGCCTTTCACAAAGCAGAAGTTTTTAACTTTAATGAAGTCCAGCTTATCAATGATGTCTTTCATGGATTTTGTCTTTGGTATTACACCTAAAAAAAGCATCAGTGCATCTAAGGTCACCTAGGTTTTCTCCTATATTATTTTAAAGTTTTAAAAATATAGTTTTGCTATATCATACTATATTTATATTATACTATTTATATTATGTATATACTATATTTATATACTATATTTATATATAATATATTTATATTTTGCTGTATTATACTATATTTATATATTTATCTTTTTTTATTTTTTTATTATTTTTTTTTAATATATGAAATTTATTGTCAAATTGGTTTCCATACAACACCCAGTGCTCATCCCAAAAGGTGCCCTCCTCAATACCCATCACCCACCCTCTCCTCGCTCCCACCCCCCATCAACCCTCAGTTTGTTCTCAGTTTTTAACAGTCTCTTATGCTTTGGCTCTCTCCCACTCTAACCTCTTTTTTTTTTTTTTCCTTCCCCTCCTCCATGGGTTCCTGTTAAGTTTCTCAGGATCCACATAAGAGTGAAACCATATGGTATCTGTCTTTCTCTGTATGGCTTATTTCACTTAGCATCACACTCTCCAGTTCCATCCACGTTGCTACAAAAGGCCATATTTCATTTTTTCTCATTGCCACGTAGTATTCCATAGTGTATATAAACCACAATTTCTTTATCCATTCATCAGTTGATGGACATTTAGGCTCTTTCCATAATTTGGCTATTGTTGAGAGTGCTGCTATGAACATTGGGGTACAAGTGCCCCTATGCATCAGTACTCCTGTATCCCTTGGGTAAATTCCTAGCAGTGCTATTGCTGGGTCATAGGGTAGGTCTATTTTTAATTTTCTGAGGAACCTCCACACTGCTTTCCAGAGTGGCTGCACCAATTTGCATTCCCACCAACAGTGCAAGAGGGTTCCCGTTTCTCCACATCCTCTCCAGCATCTATAGTCTCCTGATTTGTTCATTTTGGCCACTCTGACTGGCGTGAGGTGATACCTGAGTGTGGTTTTGATTTGTATTTCCCTGATAAGGAGCGACGTTGAACATCTTTTCATGTGCCTGTTGGCCATCCGGATGTCTTCTTTAGAGAAGTGTCTATTCATATTTTCTGCCCATTTCTTCACTGGGTTATTTGCTTTTTGGGTGTGGAGTTTGGTGAGCTCTTTATAGATTTTGGAGACTAGCCCTTTGTCCGATATGTCATTTGCAAATATCTTTTCCCATTCCGTTGGTTGCCTTTTCGTTTTGTTGGTTGTTTCCTTTGCTGTGCAGAAGCTTTTTATCTTCATAAGGTCCCAGTAATTCACTTTTGCTTTTAATTCCCTTGCCTTTGGGGATGTGTCGAGTAAGAGATTGCTACGACTGAGGTCAGAGAGGTCTTTTCCTGCTTTCTCCTCTAGGGTTTTGATGGTTTCCTGTCTCACATTCAGGTCCTTGATCCATTTTGAGTTTATTTTTGTGAATGGTGTGAGAAAGTGGTCTAGTTTCAACCTTCTGCATGTTGCTGTCCAGTTCTCCCAGCACCATTTGTTAAAGAGACTGTCTTTTTTCCATTGGATGTTCTTTCCTGCTTTGTCAAAGATGAGTTGGCCATACGTTTGTGGGTTTAGATCTGGGGTTTCTATTCTATTCCATTGGTCTATGTGTCTGTTTTTGTGCCAATACCATGCTGTCTTGATGATGACAGGTTCGTAGTAGAGGCTAAAGTCTGGAATTGTGATGCCTCCTGCTTTGGTCTTCTTCTTCAAAATTACTTTGGCTATTCGGGGCCTTTTGTGGTTCCATATGAATTTTAGGATTGCTTGTTCTAGTTTCGAGAAGAATGCTGGTGCAATTTTGATTGGGATTGCATTGAATGTGTAGATAGCTTTGGGTAGTATTGACATTTTGACAATATTTATTCTTCCAATCCATGAGCAGGGAATGTCTTTCCATTTCTTTAAATCTTCTTCAATTACCTTCATAAGCTTTCTATAGTTTTCAGCATACAGATCCTTTACATCTTTGGTTAGACTTATTCCTAGGTATTTTATGCTTCTTGGTGCCATTGTGAATGGGATCAGTTTCTTTATTTGTCTTTCTGTTGCTTCATTGTTAGTGTATAAGAATGCAACTGATTTCTGTACATTGATTTTGTATCCTGCAACTTTGCTGAATTCATGTATCATTTCTAGCAGACTTCTGGTGGAGTCTATCGGATTTTCCATGTATAATATCATGTCATCTGCAAAAAGCGAAAGCTTGACTTCATCTTTGCCAATTTTGATGCCTTTGATTTCCTTTTGTTGTGTGATTACTGATGCTAGGACTTCCAGCACTATGTTAAACAACAGTGGTGAGTGTGGGCATCCCTGTCGTGTTCCTGATGTCAGGGAAAAAGCTCTCAGTTTTTCCCCGTTGAGGATGATGTTAGCTATGGGCTTTTCATAAATGGCTTTTATGATCTTTAAGTATGTTCCTTCTATCCCGACTTTCTCAAGGGTTTTTATTAAGAAAGGGTGCTGGATTTTCTCAAAGGCCTTTTCTGCATCGATTGACAGGATCATATGGTTCTTCTCCTTTTTTTTTTGTTAATGTGATGTATCACGTTGATTGATTTGCGAATGTTGAACCAGCCCTGCATCCCAGGAATGAATCCCACTTGATCATGATGAATAATTCTTTTTATATGCCGTTGAATTCGATTTGCTAGTATCTTATTCAGAATTTTTACATCCATATTCATCAGGGATATTGGCTTGTAGTTCTCTTTTTTTACTGGGTCTCTGTCTGGTTTAGGAATCAAAATAATACTGGCTTCACAGAAGGAGTCTGGAAGTTTTCCTTCCCTTTCTATTTCTTGGAATAGCTTGAGAAGGATAGGTATTATCTCTGCTTTAAACGTCTGGTAGAACTCCCCTGGGAAGGCATCTGGTCCTGGACTCTTATTTGTTGGGAGATTTTTGATAACCGATTCAATTTCTTCGCTGGTGATGGGTCTGTTCAAGCTTTCTATTTCCTCCTGATTGAGTTTTGGAAGAGTGTGGGTGTTCAGGAATTTGTCCATTTCTTCCAGGTTGTCCAATTTGTTGTCATATAATTTTTCATAGTATTCCCTGATAATTGTTTGTATCTCTGAGGGATTGGTTGTAATCATTCCATTTTCATTCATGATTTTATCTATTTGGGTCATCTCCCGTTTCTTTTTGAGAAGCCTGGCTAGAGGTTTGTCAATTTTGTTTATTTTTTCAAAAAACCAACTCTTTGTTTCGTTGATCTGCTCTACAGTTTTTTTTAGATTCTATATTGTTTATTTCTGCTCTGATCTTTATTATTTCTCTTCTTCTGCTGGGTTTAGGCTGCCTTTGCTGTTCTGCTTCTAGTTCCTTTAGGTGTGCTGTTAGATTTTGTATTTGGGATTTTTCTTGTTTCTTGAGATAGGCCTGGATTGCAATGTATTTTCCTCTCAGGACTGCCTTCGCTGCGTCCCAAAGCGTTTGGATTGTTGTATTTTCATTTTCGTTTGTTTCCATATATTTTTTAATTTCTTCTCGAATTGCCTGGTTGACCCACTCATTCGTTAGTAGGGTGTTCTTTAACCTCCATGCTTTTGGAGGTTTTCCAGACTTTTTCCTGTGGTTGATTTCAAGCTTCATAGCATTGTGTTCTGAAAGTATGCATGGTATGATTTCAATTCTTGTAAACTTATGAAGGGCTGTTTTGTGACCCAGTATGTGATCAATCTTGGGGAATGTTCCATGTGCACTCGAGAAGAAAGTATATTCTGGTGCTTTGGGATGCAGAGTTCTAAATATATCTGTCAAGTCCATCTGATCCAATGTCTCATTCAGGGCCCTTGTTTCCTTATTGACCGTGTGTCTAGATGATCTATCCATTTCTGTAAGTGGGGTGTTAAAGTCCCCTGCAATTACCACATTCTTCTCAATAAGGTTGCTTATGTTTATGAGTAATTGTTTTATATATTTGGGCGCTCCGGTATTCGGCACATAGACATTTATAATTGTTAGCTCTTCCTGATGGATAGACCCTGTCACTATTATATAATGTCCTTCTTCATCTCCTGTTACAGCCTTTAATTTAAAGTCTAGTTTGTCTGATATAAGTATGGCTACTCCAGCTTTCTTTTGGCTTCCAGTAGCATGATAAATAGTTCTCCATCCCCTCACTCTCAATCTAAAGGTGTCCTCAGGTCTAAAATGAGTCTCTTGTAGACAGCAAATAGATGGGTCTTGTTTTTTTATCCATTCTGATACCCTATGTCTTTTGGTTGGCGCATTTAATCCATTTACATTCAGTGTTATTATAGAAAGATATGGGTTTAGAGTCATTGTGATGTCTGTATGTTTTATGCTTGTAATGATGTCTCTGGTACTTTGTCTCACAGGGTCCCCCTTAGGATCTCTTGTAGGGCTGGTTTAGTGATGACAAATTCCTTCAGTTTTTGTTTGTTTGGGAAGACCTTTATCTCTCCTTCTATTGTAAATGACAGACTTGCTGGATAAAGGATTCTCGGCTGCATATTTTTTCTGTCTAGCACACTGAAAATCTCGTGCCAATTCTTTCTGGCCTGCCAAGTTTCAAAAGAGAGATCAGTCACGAGTCTTATAGGTCTCCCTTTATATGTGAGGGCACGTTTACCCCTTGCTGCTTTCAGAATTTTCTCTTTATCCTTGTGTTTTGCCAGTTTCACTATGATATGTCGTGCAGAAGATCGATTCAAGTTCCGTCTGAAGGGAGTTCTCTGTGCCTCTTGGATTTCAATGCCTTTTTCCTTCCCCACTTCAGGGAAGTTCTCAGCTATTATTTCTTCAAGTACCCCTTCAGCACCTTTCCCTCTCTCTTCCTCCTCTGGGATACCAATTATGCGTATATTATTTCTCTTTAGTGTATCACTTAGTTCTCTAATTTTCCCTTCATACTCCTGGATTTTTTTATCTCTCTTTTTCTCAGCTTCCTCTTTTACCATAACTTTATCTTCTAGTTCACCTATTCTCTCCTCTGCCTCTTCAATCCAAGCCGTGGTGGTTTCCATTTTGTTATTCATTTCGTTTAAAGCGTTTTTCAGCTCCTCGTGACTGTTCCTTAGTCCCTTGATCTCTGTAGCAAGAGATTCTCTGCTGTCCTCTATACTGTTTTCAAGCCCAGCAATTAATTTTATGACTATTATTCTAAATTTACTTTCTGTTATATTATTTAAATCCTTTTTTATTAGCTCATTAGCTGTTGTTATTTCCTGGAGATTCTTTTGAGGGGAATTCTTCCGTTTGGTCATATTGGATAGTCCCTGGCATGGTGAGGACCTGCAGGGCACTTCCCTGTGCTGTGGTGTATAACTGGAGTTGGTGGGCGGGGCCGCATTCCGACCTGATGTCTGCCCCCAGCCCACCGCTGGGGCCACAGTCAGACTGGTGTGTGCCTTCTCTTCCCCTCTCCTAGGGGTGGGATTCATGTGGGGTGGCGTGGCCTGTCTGGGTTACTTGCACACTGCTAGGCTTGTGATGCTGGGGATCTGGCATATTAGCTCGGGTGGATCGGCAAGGTGCACGGGGGCAGGAGTGGCAGGCTTAGCTCGCTTCTCCTTAGGTGATCCACTTCAGGAGGGGCCCTGTGGCAGCAGAGGGAGTCAGATCAGCTGCTGGAGGTTTTCCTCCACAGAAGCACAGAGTTGGGTGTTTGCGCAGAGCGAGCAATTTCCCTGGCAGGAACTGGTTCTCTTTGGGATTTTGGCTGGGGGATGGGCGGGGGAGATGGTGCTGGTGAGCGCCTTTGTTCCCCACCAAACTGAGCTCTGTCATCCTGGGGTTCAGCAGCTCTCCCTCCCTTTGTCCTCCAGCCTTCCCGCTTTCCGAGCAGAGCTGTTAACTTATGACCTCCCAGACACTGAGTCGCGCTTGCCGTCGGAACACAGTCCGTCAGGCCCCTCGGCTTTTCCAGCCAGACTCGGGGGCTCTGCTTGGCCGGCGAGCCACCTCTCCGCCCCAGCTCCCTCCTGCCAGTCCGTGGAGCGCGCACCGCCTCGCCGCCCTTCCTACCCTCTTCCGTGGGCCTCTTGTCTGGGCTTGGCTCCGGAGACTCCGTTCTGCTAATCCTCTGGCGGTTTTCTGGGTTATTTAGGCAGGTGTAGGTGGAATCTAAGTGATCAGCAGGACGCGCGGTGATCCCAGCGTCCTCCTACGCCGCCATCTTCCTACCGCTTCTATATTTATCTTTATATTAAATATAAATATATTATATATTTATCTTTATATCAAAATAAATATATATTTATCTTTTATTATCTTCATATTATATTTATATTAATATACTCTATTTATATTTGTGATCTGTTTTTAAGTTAATTTTTGTGAATAGAGTAAGGTCTGTATCTAGATGATTTTTTTTTTTTTTTAGCATGCGGATGCCCAGTTGTTCCAGCACCATTTCTTTTGTTGTTGTTGTTTTTGTTTTGTTTTGTTTCTTGAGAGAGAGGTTGAGAGCTCATGCTTGAGTGCATCTGTGCAGGGGAGGGACAGAGGGAGAGGAAGAAAGAATCTTAGCCTGATGTAGGGCTCAATCTCCTGTAAGAGCTTGGCCTGAGCCAAAATCAAGAATCAGATGCTTAATTGCCTGGAACACCCAGTCGCCCCACCATTTTTTGATAATACTATATTTGCTTCATTGTATTGTCTTTGGTCCTTTGTCAAGGGTTGACTACACTTATGGGAGTCTATTTCTGCGATATCTGTTCCATTCCATTGATCTATTTGTGTATTCTTTCTCTAATACTACACCCTCTTGATTAGGTAGTTTTATAGTAATTCTTGAAGTTGGGTAGTATCAGTCCTCCAATTTTGTTATTGTCCTTCAATATAGTGTTGGGTATTCTGGGTCGTTTGTCTCTCTGTAAATACTTTAAAAACAGTTTGGTGATATCTATAAAATAACTTTCAAAGATTTTGACTGGGATTGCATTGAATATATAGATCAAGTTGGAAATAACTGACATCTTGACAATATTGAGTCTTTCTATCCATGAGTATGGATATCTTTCCGTTTATTTAGATCTTCTTTGATTTATTTTGTCAGAGTTTTGTAGTTTCCCTCATATAGAGTTTTTATGTAGTTTGTTAGATTTATACCTAGGTATTTAATTTTGAACGATGCTAATATAAATGGTATTGTATTTTTAATTTCAAATTCTCATTTTTCATTGTTGGTATTTAGGAAAGCAATTGACTTTTGTATAATAACCTTGTGTCTTGCAACCTTGCTATTATGCTTATTAGTTCCAGGAACTGTTTTGTAGATTCATTTGGATTTTCTACATAGATGATGATGTCGTCTGCAAATGAAGACAAGATTTCACCTTCCTTCCCAGTCTATGTACCTTTTATTTCCTTTTCCTGCCTTGTTGCATTTGCCAGAACTTCCAATAAAATAGTGAAAAAAGAGTGGTGAGTTGTACCTGATCTTAGTAGAAAGCTATATGATCCTAACCAGATGAACTATAGTACTTTATATTGAGTACTGCTTCACAAAGTTAAATCATTCTGTAGTGTTGCACAGGGTTCTAAGGAATAGGAGGATATCTATTCTGTATTCCCGCTTCTACATATGGCAATTTTTCAAGCATCCTAGGCCATGAAATTTTCTTTTATTTGAGGTACTACTATTCTACAGTGATCCCCTCTCTCAAAAGCAGCTGAGCAATCTGGAAGAACTGCAAGAACTTAAAAACAGAGCCAATGGGATTCAGTGAGAATGACTATCTTTCTACACAACTGCCATGTCTTTTCTCTGTCTCTGCTAACCATTTTTGCTTTCCCTATTGTCTTCAAGATCCATCCTTTTAGAATCGTATCTCAGCCTACCACTTTCTTTTTTTTTTAATTCTTATTTATTTTTTTAATTTACATCTAAGTTAGCGTATAGTACAACAATGATTTCAGGAATAGATTCCTTAATACCCCTTACCCATTTAGCCCACCCCTCTCCCACAACCCCTCCAGTAACCCTCTGTTTGTTCTCCATATTTAAGAGTCTCTTCTATTTTGTCCCCCTCCCTGTTTTTATATTATTTTTATTTCCCTTCCCTTATATTCATCTGTTTTGTGTCTTTAAGTCCTTATATGAGTGAAGTCATGTGATACTTGTCTTTCTCTGACTGACTAATTTCACTTAGCATAATACCCTCTAGTTCCATCTATGTAGTTGCAAATGGCAAGATTTCATTCTTTTTTACTGCCGAGTAATACTCCATTGTATATATATTCCACATCTTCTTTATCCACTCATCCATCGATGGACATTTGGGCTCTTTCCATACTTTGGCTATTGTTGATAGTGCTGCTATAAATATTGGGGTGCATGTGCCCCTTTGAAACAGCACCTGTATCCCTTGTATAAATATTTAGTAGTGCAATTGCTGGGTCCTAGGGTAGTTCTATTTTTAATTTTTTGAGGAACCTCTGTACTGTTTTCCAGAGTTACCCTACCACTTTCTTATTCTCATTCTTCTTTTCCAGTTTCAAAGGTCTGCATACTTTGAAATAGGAGTGGCTCCTTAGGTTTTGGCTCCTTTTAGAGACCATCTCAAAGGCCTTGTTCATTGATTTTTCCAGCTGAGGCATGACTAACCCAAAGACCTGTTGAGTCCAAATTTGTTTCACTCCCAATATTCAGTCACAGAACAGTGTTCTTTTCTTTCTTTCTTTTGTTTCTATGTATATACCAAATAGGTAACATGATGATAAGAAAAATAAAGTGGTACAAAATCATTTATTATATAGGGCTACCATCTATGGCTGCACAGTTTGTGCACTGCACAACCCCAAGAGAAGCATTTAGATGGACCCAGTTATAAATGTTGTCCCTGGAGCTGCTGGATTTGGTAGCCATGCTTGAAGGTATACACCTGTGTACCAGGGGGCTTCTACCAGCTTTTAATTAAGAATGTCCCATTTGGGGACTTTTAATTGCCTGCAGGCATATCTAGAAAATTCAGACCTCTTGCATTCTCACAAATTCTTTCCTATCCAAAGAGTTATTTTTTTAAAAATTTTTTAATGTTTATTTTTGAAAGAGAGAGACAGAGTGCAAGCATGAGAGAGGCAGAGAGAGACAGAGACACAGAACTGGAACCAGGCTCCAGCACAGAGCCTGATGCAGGGCTTGAACCATGAGCCATGAGATCATGACCTGAGCTGAAGTTAGATGCTTAACTGACTGAGCTACCCAGGAACCCCTCCTATCCGTAGAGTTCTAAAGGATCAAATTGTAAACTATGTACCAGCATTAGCTTTTCCAAAGTTGTTAAAGTGATATGTTCTCATTCCACATTTGGAATCTTTTAACAATAGAATGGTAGGACTAAAAAAAGCCTTGGAGAGCATCCGGTATACTCTCCTTATTTATAAAGACCGATATAAATTACAATAAATGTCATATATATATATGATTTAAAACATATATATATATATATATATATATATATATAAATATATATATGTGCCCTTTTCTCACTGGGTTGTTGTATGCTTATATTAAATGTAGGTTTATAGGCCATTTTGAAATCTTGAAGTAAAGGCTAAAATATGGATGTAAAATCATCTGTCTCTGAAACAAGAGATAACATAAATGTGATGGGGCCCTCTTAACTGTAGTGACAGTTTAATATGGAAGGTGTGTCCTTAAGTTATTTTATAATGGAGTAACAGTGAACCTAGATTCTCTACAATTTCTTTTTACATTTTAAGAACTGACCCTAATTTTGAGTAGATACTTCATTAATATTCATTTGTATATAATTGCCTTAATTTCAGTGATAATGACTTCAGCTACCAACTGTTTGATTGATGGAACTTGTGTCTTCTCTGGAAAGGAGCTAAGATATAAAAATCACACCATTCATGCATGCCTGGTATTTTTAGCTGCCTTTAATTACTAACCAGCTAAATAAGCATGCAAACCACGCTGTGATTGATAGGATCTCTTGGTTGAAGTGATTTTTTTCCTCAGAATGTGGAATATGCTTGAATCAATTGAGTACTAAAAATAACCACTGAAAGCTGAATCTTCCAGAATCAGGAGGCTCTTGAATAAAGCATCTAACAAGAAGGAATTAACCTGCAATCTTTAAGACATTGTGACTGGAAAAAAGAACCAACAGAAAGTTCTCATTGAGTGCAGCAGTGTGAAAAAAAGCCTGTAACATGCCAAAACTTTATTTACTGAAGACATGCTAGGTAGCAACATGCCAGGAACAAAAGAAGACATGAACTGAAAGTCGTATGGGGCAAGAAAAAGAACCAGGCAAAGAGGATGAAATGTGTAGTTGAGTCCTGTGACCTGTAGACTGAGAACACATGGTGGCTCAGAAGTGTGTCTAACTCTGGGTGGATGGTAGCACTTCCAACATACCAACCCAATGCTGATGAGTAGAATTTTAAGGAAGAGTCTGCTCTGGAGATCTTTGGATATATCTCCAGTGTGAAAATAAAAGTGCTTTTAAACTGAGCCCATCACAATTAAAAATCAAACTGAAACAGCAACAAATCAAATAATAAATCTGGAGAAGGTTGCTGTAGCCAAGAACCAACTTGGCCAGAAAGTGTTTCCAGACACTTCTTTTGTTAATAATAAACAACATCATCCTAAAGAAATATGGTGATTAGGAAGTTGCCACTCTCTGAAAGTGTTTTAACTATATTGAATATCTAGTGTCTGATAGACTGAGAAGTTGGCTTTTGGTACCTCTTGAATTCCTTCATGTTCTTTCTTTACTGTCTGGCCCCAGTTTATCACTGGCAGAGTTTGCTCTCCCCCCACCTCTTTTTTTTCTTGGCTAAAATCCTAGACTCCAGTGTCATATCCAAGTCCCAAACCCTCAAAATAACTCACACACCACAATATTCTTTCCTCCAGCCATTCAAAACTTCTGCCCACATGGTAAGGTTAGGAAAAAAGCAATCTGCTGACTTAAATTTACACTCTATTCTTTCTTCTTCAAGAATATATGGACTTTTAAAGAAACAATATTCTATACGACATTATAAATGTGCAGTGGATGAGTTTAGGAGATATTAAAGGTGAGACAATGAAGAACATTTGAGTTTTTTTTTTTCTTAAATGCATCCTCTAAGTGACTCTGTGGGGTAAAGGAGGGAAGGAGAAACAATAGAAAGAAGATAGCTCTGCTGGACATATCAGTCTCCATTTAATATTTGTCAGCTGTTTATTTCTGTAAGACGATGGACATTCACTTGCTTTTGCATGCACCTCTATAGGGGCTGGTTGTAAACATAATGACTAAGTAGTGAAGGCTCCATTGGTCTTACCATGATGTGGACTCTACCCCAATGGCATATGTTGCCTGTCTTCTCTTCACTGATTCTGTGAAAGTGAGGATTCATGGCTGTCTTTCTCCTTCTTGCCTTCGAGAAACTATAAAGTATAGAATTGGGGGGAGAAAAAAGGAAACAACGTAAAAGAAAAGAAAAAAACCCAGCAAAAATAGAACTATGATGATCTCCATGTATGATTTTCAAGGCTTAGTTACAAGAAAGGTGACCCAGGTGATTGGGCTCAGTATCTGCTCATTTTGCACACAGGGTAAAAGATTCTCCTAGGGACCTCTCAGCAGTGGTTTTGTCTGTCAGAAACTTTCACAGACTCCCTGACCATTCGACTGTGTTATTTTCTTATTTTTGCGTAGTGCAAATAACTCAACTTCCTCCTTTATATACTGAAAACAAACAAACAAAAAACAAAAAAAGGAAAAAACGCAACAACAGTGAAATGTTTAATGTTAGAGAGTCTGAAGGCCGTGTGGGAAAGAAGGGAAGCTGTAATTATCTTAACATATGGAGAAAAGTGAGTTGCTAATGCACTTGGTTTGTTTTATTTATATTCTTCCTTCTGTTCCAAATGGCCTTACTGGGCTGTGAGCACCTGATGACACTCTCACACTGCGCCAAGGTGTGTTCATCCTGGAATCAGAGCTGGGGTAAGCCAGTATTTTCAAGTGACAAATAAAAAATGGGAAATTAAATCCCATAGCCAGGGTTCATTGTATACATAAATTCAGAGCTGGCTAAGTCAGGCATCTTCTAGGCTTGCTGTGCTAAAGAGGGATGGAGGGTAACCACTCATTCTGGGGTGAGCTACCTGTCTTGATCCTTGTTTACACATTGTAGTCACTCACATCTGCCACTTTTATAGTTCACCAAGAAGACCTGACTCAGGACAACAGAGATTCTCAAACTGGGGAGGACAGAAAGTATTAACACTTCTTTGTTCCCAAGGTAATCTCTATATTAAAAATAAGTGTGGGGGCACCTGGATGCCTCAGTTGGTTAAGCATCTGACTTAGGCTGAGGTCATGATATCATGGTTCATGAGTTCAAGTCCCACATTAGCTCCGTGCTGACAGCTCAGAGGCTGGAGCTGCTTTTATTCTCTCTCTGCCCCCTACCCCATTTGCACTGTCTCTCTTTCTCTCTCAAAAATAACATTAAAAACAAAAAAAATTAACATTAAAAAATAAGTGTGGTAGATATTAGGAGAAGAAAGTGAATGATATAAACCATGATCGGTAAATACTTGTGAAATGAAGGAATGAATGAATGCAGGATATGTCTCCCTAGAGGTGACCGATTGGGTTTGTTAAGCAGAGAATAGTGGATGAGACTACAGGGACAAAAATAATAGAATATTTTCCATTGGCCATACCCTGGGCTAAATACTTGCATACATCATTTAACATCCAAAACAAACCAATTGAGATTAGTTTTATAATGTAAAAATTCTCATTTTACATAGGCAAAAAGTAAGGCCAAAAGAAAGCAAGTAGGCTTTATTTAGTTACATTGTTAGATGGTGAGAAAGCCAGGATATGAATCTATTTTTGTCTGATGCCAGTTCTTGATTTTTCACTACTATACTGTCTCCACATAGACTGACTGAGCCCATCTACTGCCTTCCTTTTACTCATTCTAAAATGCCTCCTCCCCATCTCTACATATGGAAGTTCTCTCTGTCCATCTATCCAGGGTACAGCTGAGATGTCAACTGTTTTTGAAGACTTTCTTGATTATCCAGTCACATGTGACCCTATGTGTTCTACATCACATGGCACTTAACCCATACCTGTCACACTGCTGACCTTATTCTGCCTTGCATCAGTTATTCTACTCTGGCCTTCTATTCTGCAGTGAATTGCAACTTCCCTGAGGAGCTGTGTTCTAGAACTCTTTGTTTCTACGTTGCTGGAATGTCTGCTTCTAAATTGTGCTAAATGTATTTTGAATTGAATCAAGGTGGGGAATCTGGCAGTTTTCTTATTTCTTATATTATTTGCTTATTAGATTCGTGGATTTGAATGTTTATAACCTGTTCCTCTGCTTTAAGTATAGATTATAAAATCATCTCAATTGGCCTGTGTCCATAACTTTATGACAGTCCTGGAAAATATGGAAACAATCACTTTAGGGAACCCATATATTTATGAAACTCATGAATCACCTATGTCTGTTGGTACCATGTGATAAGAAATAGGGAAACCAGCAAGAGGGTGTTTTCAGACATGATTTTGAATGAACAAATAGTTGTAACTGTTTCGTGAAAGAACAGATGATATATAGCCGTATTAAACATAGTATTATTCCCTCCTATTTAAAATCTACTACACTCTTTTTTTTCATATAATAGTATTTAGTCAAAGCTCTCTGGGTAGAAGGAAGATAAATGAAGACTTGCTTTTCGGGGGTAAGGGAAGGTTATCTTGACTGAAGTGTTTAAGTTTTCTCCTGCTATCTCCCAATCTCAGTAATGGAGTATAATAAATTACCTTCCTTCCCATAGGAGAATTATTAACATGGATGTAATATTACTCACCCCCTCTAACACACTAAAACCTTAACAAATGTTTCATTGTCTCAAGCTATGCATATTCATCCCAAAGAGGAAACTCTTCATGCAAAATGTGCTCTCCCATAGGAATACAGATAGAGGAACCCTTGAAGATCCTTATATCTACTCAGTAACAGGCTGTTACCTACATCTGGCATGTATGAATGATCAGTTGAGGATCCTGAGTCCTTGATGAGAGAAGATACAGCCAGTGTAATGGAGGGACAGGTCACTCATCTAGTCCATCAACCCACGTGAATTTGTCTTGGTACATATTACAGTGATTGAAATAGATTTTAGGATACTGTCATATATACCAGGACAACTGACTATTTTCAGAACCTGACACATGTTTATCTTTATGTATTGTCTTCCCAAGATTTTATCATCTCTAAAAGTCAAGGTCTCATTGTTGCTTGAGTATAATCTACACTTAGATTGCTTGTCTTCATAGAGAACCACTTGTCTGCATTCCTCTTGTACAAATCTTTCATTGTTATGAAATCATTCGTTTCTCTCCAAACTTCTATCTTCCTTTATTCATCTCTCTTACATTGTTTACTAATTTCCACTTTGAGTTATGGGTATATGTGTATTAGCTTTTTTGAAGACAGCAAGAGTAGGACCTGTTCTGAGTCAGCCTTGTATCCTTCATAGTTGCTCTAAATATGTTATGAACAAAGAAGAAAAATTGAAAGAAAAAAGGACGATGATAACGGAAAAGAAATTTTTTTTAAAAAATGAAAGAAAAGGAAAAGACTGCATGAAGACTTTCTCAGCATTTTTTAAAGTCTAAGCTTATTAATCCAGAAACAAGATGTAGAAAAAGATAAGTATCTTTATCTTTTTAAGTCAGGCATGCTGGATTCATATTCCAATGTGTTAATTACTAGCTGTGTGACCATGGACAATTTACTTGACCTCTTTGAAACCTAGTTTCTTTCCTAGAGAAATGGGTTTAATAAAACCTAAGTTGTGGAGTTGTTTAAAGATTACATGATTCTGGTGCATTATGAATCACATAGGACATGGTTAGCAGGCAATAGATGGTAACTATATTGCATTAACCCTTTCTAAGTGGACCTCCTTCCTAGTAAACCAACTAATTGAGTCCATTTATTTTTTCTCTAAAGCATACAGCCTTAATAGAATGACCTTTCCCAGCTTCCATTACTAAGAAATTAGGGCTGCACATATTTGTATTACAAGATACATGACAAATGCAGTAGGCTTAAAATACTGAGAAATGACTTCACTTTGAATGTCTCATTAGTGCATGTGATCGTTAGACCATAATATGGACTTGTTTTTGTGAAAAGCAGGAGGAACATACAGTTTGGCTCTTAAGGTTGAGTTAATTCTAAAGAATTAGGATGATATTTTTTGTAAGGGTATGCTGTTACCCTCTTCTAAAAGAAAAACAATTGTCTCTCTGTCCTATCTTGCTTTGCCTCTTAATAGAAACTGCAAACAGTGTAGCCTTCATTTTCTCCAAAAAAAAGAAAATACATTGTTCCAACTAGTACATTAGAACACATTTGATGGCAATTAATAAGAAATCCCAACTTAAATTGACTTTCACAAAAAGGAAAACTATGGTCTCAAATAACAAGAAATTCAGTGGTAGGGCAGGCTCTGTGTAAGGTGTGTACTGTAATTGGCTCTGAATCTCTGTTTCATTTGGTTGTTTTCTCAAGTGATAACCTCATTCTTAGGTAGCATGGTGACAAAGAACAATTTCAGGCATCACATGTGGTCCTAATAACATCTGGGACCAACATGTCTCTTTCTTTGTCTTCTCAGAGGGCCTCCATAGGTTCCCCTTCAAATCTCAATCATCAGCATTGGGCCATATACCCCCTCTAAGCTAATCCTTGGCAAGACAGTGAAGTTGAAACACATGTTGTATGAAGTCAGGATGGTTATATGAAGCAAAAGGGTTTTCTGTTAGAAAAGACCAACAATATGCACAGCATGGGGCAGGTAACCAACAGTGATGACTCTAGTGGCTTTCTGAATATCAAATTGACTTTCTACAAGTAATGGGAAAATAAATGTAGAGTTAATTCATTGTTTTTATTGAATAAGCAAAACAAGAGTTTAGGTTTTTCAGGACTAAATCAGTCACCTTTTATTTCCAATTTTTTTTCTACTTTGTAAATATGTGTTGGCCCAAACACTTTACCCGACGTTAGCTACCTATTGATAGGTGAGTGGAGGGGGTTATTTATAAAGTTAATTAAGTAATACTTCAATGTTTAGATATATTCAAATATACCTTAATGGCAGCATCAAACTTATATTACTTTCAGGATTTCTCTTTACCTGGAAAGACAGATGCACAAGCAGATCAGGGATTATCTTGCTGTTTTCCTTCCTATCTTCTTTCTTTTTGCCCTTCTACGTGTAGTTCTCATTTTCTGTTTTAGCTCCACACATTCTTTATTTGAAGCCATCCCCTTAGAGTGGAATTCTTATAAGAGGCTATGCCTATTTCCTGTTACAGGAGTCTAAAGAGTTCAACCAGTAAGCTAACACAGGAACATGTAATCTAGGCTCAACTAAGCTAATACTGCTGTCCAGGGCTTCAGATCAGGGAGAAGAAGCTCAAACCTCCAGAACACAGTTGACAAATTATCCACAGATAATAGAAGTGTTGAGATTCTAACACATGAATTGTCAGGGGCGTGACCTGGCTGCATTTTGTCACCTTGTTTTCTTGATTCCTGCATGTTTTCTGAATCTGATTCCCTAGACTTTTATGGGATCTGTGTTACTTCATAAATCCTTTGTTACTTAAATGAGCCAGATTTTACTTAGGTGCTTGCACTCATGGATACTTAATAACAGGGCTCTCTTCTAAAATAAGAGGTTGGGGGATATTTAGAACCAGAAATCAATGTCACATGCATGCCTCTTTCACTTTCTTAAGACTGAAGAATTGTGATATTTTTGAGTCACATACCCTCTGCCTCCTAGTTTGGATCTAGACTATTTCTTCCACCTCTGGAAGTTTTTTCAATCAAAAAGAAGTTCATAGCTAGATGGTATGTGGGCTAAGATTACAGTCTAAGAAAATGGGTATCTTGGATCAGAAATTTATTTTAGGGCTATTTTTGCTCTGGGGTAAAAATAAAGGAAAGATAAAGAGCCACAGTTAATTTGTGGCTGTGACAATTGTTTTCAGAAGTCTGTTCTGGGCAGAAGAGACCTTTATCCCCAGATAGGCAAACCTGCTGGCTGGAGGAGAGCAGGATGTCTTCTGGCTTTGCAGAGGACAGCAATGCTTTGGTTCCCTTTAAATTAATGTCTTCTGTTTATAACAAAAATAGAATTCTTACAAATATGCTCTTTGTAATTTTACCAAGTTCTTTTGTCTACTGTGATTAAATATTTTACTCTTTGAAATATGAAGATATTTTGTATGGTGGAGATAAAAAAAAAAAAACAGAAGTATCCTTAGCATGTAAAAATCCATTTAGTAAAAATTCATTGAGTTCTACCTATATGTAATTTTCTTTGTTACTTGCTATTCATAAATGGGCTGGTGTTGGAGGAAGCTCTGATTTGTAGCATTTGCCAGTTTCTGTGGTGTAAATACCATACTCTCACCACCAAGACTGACCTTAAGCCATCAACCTTTGATATGGAATTGGGAACAGTTATGCACGATCTCTAGCATGCCTCTAGAACTCCAGAGTTTCAGAGTTTGAGTAATAGAAGTGACATTTGTCTAATAGCAGTGGGGCATATTTAAAGCAAAAAGAAATTCTTCTGGGTATTTAGAGTACTAGGCAAAACATTAGACATAAACAAATGTAAACATTTGTAAACAAAATGATGGAGCTACAAGTGGGTGGAGAATATCCGGGAATGGCAGGAAAAGAAGGTGAATGACACAGAGAAGAGGGGAATCAGACAGGGAAACTGGGAAGGGCATATGTTGGGAAAATGGGCATACGTATGACAGGAAGCAGCACACTATCCAGGAGTAGAGCATGGATGTGTAGTAGAGCATGCATGGATAGCATGCTCTGTGTAGTAGAGCATGTGTAGTAGAGCATGTGTAGTAGAGCATGCATGGATAGCACCACATGAGAAGTAAAGTCACAGATCACATTTCTGGGGAAGTATGCTAAATAAACCAGTGGCAGAGGCACCAGGAATTATGCTTTCCGAAGGTCATCCCACCAGCATGTGCCTGTTGGTCACTGAGTGTCTCTGGGCTTACTTAAGGTAAAAAGAAAGGTGCCAACACTCAGGGGCAAGGGCCACATCAATATCTTTGTGCATGCATTATGGCTTCAGGATGTCACCAGAGGGATTTCACTGGAGAAAAATAACTGAATTATCTATGTCCTTTAGCCATTTTGGACCTAGCCAGGCAGCTAGTCTCACTGTCGTGCAGACCAGTAATTGTGTAGGTCCAGAATCTCTAGACAGCAGCCATTCATCAGCAAGGTGCATTCTGAGACACAAAACTCCCCGAACAGGGGAGACTGTGCTTCTAGTATCAGTTATCCCTTCTGTTTCAGGGACTCATCTTCACCAAGGTAGAGCAGGATAATGATGATGATCTTATGCTCTCTGTGAAGCCAAGGCATTTGAGGAAGGATTCAGCCTCTCCTTTGTTTTGTCTGCTTCACTGCGCTAAAGACGGGAGACAGCTTCAGGACACATTGCATGTTTACTTCCTCTTTTCTCTTCCCTCCCACTCCCATGCAGCACTGATGTTGGACTGCTTCCTTACATTTTATAATCATAAAGTTGGATGTTGTCCTTGAATCAATATTTCTTTACAGCATCCCTGGAAGGAATCTTATTCCATCCACTATGTCCTCAGGGAATACCAGGAAGGAGCTAAGGCCCAAAGAAGGAACCTGCACAGGTTCAAAAAGCAGAGTCAGATTCATTTACCATCTTTAACTGCTTTACCCGTAAAGGGTCTCTCTACTCACAGTGATTTGCCATACGGAACATAGAGGGACTGTACCTGTAGGACATGGGTGTGACTGGCCAAGAGAGGGCCCAGGTAAAAACAGAGTAGCAGCTCAGAACAGAAGCAGTTGTCTATAAAATTGAGCTGTCTTCTTTTGCAACCATCATGTCTATTTTTAAACATGGGCTGAAAATACAGCAATGCAGCAAATCTGTTGGACGTCCACTTGTTACTGACAGCTATGCTGCTCCCAGCACACTGGGGTCTTGTCTCAGTTTTATTCCTTCCCCTGTGAAGGAGGGCCTTAGTATCCTATGCCTCGTCTCAGCTCTTTTTTCATTAGTTATAGATTTTTGGGGTGGCAGAGCCATGTTGCCCTGCAGCTAGTTCCTGGGCCACAAACCACACTCCTACTGGAAAAGGATCATGGCCAGCGAGCTGCCTCCAATTGCCCTGCTCGTATCTTTGAAGGAAAGACCCACTTGACCTCCTGTAATAATAGTCTCTTCTCCTCAGCTATATTCACTTACCCTTGGACACAGGTTTTTCCTATACAAAGGCTCTGGGATTACCCCATTCCCTTATCTGGGGTATTTAATCACAGTCAGAAATGAGATATCTTTCTTGTTCCCCAGAATCACATGCTGCTTCTGTCATGTACCACATTGGTCTGAAGTTCTCACTATACATGTCTGTCTCTTTCTTGTGGACAGGGAGTGTAGCCCATTCATCTCTGTGCATCTATAACCCAACACAGGGCATGGGAAATGTTAGGAGATTTAATAAGTGGTTGGATTTAATTGGTTTGAACTAGCTAAGTAAAATATTGTCTTAAGGCTCTGCCTTGCAATATCCTCCATGCTAGTCCTTCAGTCTTGGGTCTGGAAGAGCAATAATGAATTAAAGGCCCAATACCCTCTATCAAGGCCCAGCTAATTACAATCACCACACCAACCGATAGATATTCCCTGCCACTTTTTCTCCCGGTTTCCTGGATAGCTTCCTTTCCTCTTTGTCTATTGAGAAATTTTCTCTGGTCATGAGCCCTACATGCAGAGTTATGGAAACTTTGGGTTCTGATGCCCATTCTTATCTTCCTGGTTCCATCATTAGCCCAGCCCAAGGGTAGGCCTGGGGAAAACTGGATTCTTAGACCAAATATTGGAAGGGTGGTGTGTGTTTATTTGCTGGCTATTTGTCATTCCCCTCAAGCATCCTATCTTATTGGGGCTTTCCAAAGCCTTATCTACCTCACCTTCTCCTATGTAATATAGTTAGGGAATAGGCTTCAGAGCTTCCCTGAGTGCTTTGAGGCAGTGTTATGTAGAGGACAGAAACGTCTTAAGATGTGGAAGACCTAAAAGCCTTTGGATATTGGCTCTATCCTTTCTCCAACTAGTTGAGCAATAGATCGAATCACTTTAAACTCTCTGGGCCTCAGTGTTGTTTTTTTTTTTTTTTTTCATTTTTATATCTAAGTAGTTGCATAGATCATTCTGGTGATGATACTTTACAGCTCTTAGATTCTGTAAGCCTTTGATCCTAGCTCTTCTTCTCAAAACATCAGTGTAATTAGGTTATTTGGATTTAAATGGGCCTATTCTAACCTATTGTGAGCAAATGCAATAGTGCTGATAATTGTCTTACTTCAAAACTATGAAGCTTATATCTTCTCTAAGGCAAGGATATTGGTATTTTACTGCCTCAAGTACAGATTTATTAGATGTTCCACCAGGACACACCATGATCACCCACACCCCAAACTAGTCATTACTATGGTCAAAAAAAGAAAATTAAGCAATGCAAATTTGTGATAGTCAAGTGGAAGAGAAGCCAGAACTTTTGCATACCCTTTGTAAAGCATTTTGTTTACATGCCAGTATTTGGAGTTGCTCTTTTCATGAGGCTCCCAATCTCAAGCAGTAGTTTTAATTCACAGAGTTAAATCCAGCTGAGTTTGAAATCTGTTGCAACAAGTCACCAGAGGGACTATATATCTCTTTCTTTCAGAGGAGAAGCCAAGCACAGCAGTTCAATTAAACTAGCACTAAGTCCTGCACTCCAAAGACTGAAGGGCCTGAGGGAGAGGCGTCAAGGGGAGAGTTATTTGCTCCTGCTCACCCCTTTTGGCTAGAAAAATCATGGTGTTTGTGACCAGAAAATTGAAACAGAAAGAGATCCAAAATGGCAGCCACTGCCTCCTTTTCTATTAACCTCCAGGCTGGAGTGCTCTACAGAAGGAAGAGTGACCAAGATTAATTACCTTTTGGATCTCAGTGCATTGTTTCACTAACATAAGAAGACTTACTGAAAACTTTGCAGTTCCCACCAAAAAATGCCTAAGATTATAAAAGTTATTAAAATAGAAGCTTTTAGACCAGCCAAGCAAACCAGGTATCTTAAAAAAAAATCTGCTTCTAGGATTTCAGAATAAATGAGAGATGAAATGGTAGAACTGCTATGATAATTATTGGCTCTCGAATTAATGGTAATAATTACCTTAGCAAATTGCCACGTAACTGTTCAGTGAACAAGTTCATAATCTAATCCTACATTGTTTTGTTTTTTTTTAAGCCAGTTTCTCTCTATTTGTATGTCTTGAGGCTAAAGCTTCTTGCTTTACAATATTTGTTCTTTAATCCTTGCTAACCTAAGCCCTTGTTGCACATAATGAGAGTAAACTGGTTGAAGGAAAGTATTTAATGAATATCAGTCTTGTGTCCTGCACAAACAAGTCTTGAACATCTCATCCAGATGGATCTGTTGTGAGTCAATGAATTATGATCTCTAGGTCACATTCTAGACTTTTCTGGGCCCAGAGAAGGTGGCTGGCACGATGCACAGCTCATTCACTTCATTTTGTATTAAGCTCTAGGTGGCCTTTTTCTCATCTCAAGCGATATAACTTCCAGTCAGAGGAATTTTCCCTAATGGAAAAGTGGAATTATTGACTTTACTCTCCCCTGAACTCTTTCTGATTCTGTCTTCTTGTAGGAATCATTCTATTGGCTTTGATATATGGTATCATTTTCCCCAAAGACATCAAAACTTGTTTTTAAAAATTATCACTTTTTTTAAAATTTGCAGTTGTTGTCATTGCTGTTTTGAGCATGTAATCTTGGTGTTATTTGTTTAATCATCTGATCGTTCGATAGGAATTCACGAAGCTTAAACTGGATGCCCAGTTTTGTGCTCAAGGAAGACATTAAAATCTATTGTATACAGTTTACAACCAGAATGGACAAAGACATATGGTTTAAATTGATGATTGCTAAGTGAAGTAGCAGAATCTCGAACGTGGGAAAAATTTCTGTACATCGAAGTGGTGAGGAGAAATATGACACTGATGTGAGATTTGAATTTGTCTCAGAATAATTTGTCATGATGAATACATGAATATATGGAGGAGGGCAAAATAAACACAATCTTAAATAAGAAAAGACAAAAACCTGGAGAATTTCTGTAAGAAAAATCCTCCAGTATTACTGACAATACATGAATGGTACTAAATTTCAAGTAAGAAGTAGGGACAGGAACATCTATATGATGAAAAGTACAGCTATTTAGGAAGGCACACAGCATTGTACTTGACACACTATATAGTTGTTGAAGAGTTAATATCAGGAAGTGCTGTGGACTGGTTAAATTCATGGGCTTTGGAATTAGAGAAGTCATACTTTGGGAGTCCTTTCCTTGCTATTGATGGGAACTTGAGCAAATCCCCCAATTCCTAAAATTCAACTTTCTCATGAATAGCATGGCTGTGGTTCTTATAGTTAGATCAAACAGGACTTCTGTGAGGTGGAAATGAGCTAATGTGTGTAAAATGCTTAGTAAGTTACTTGGACATTGTAATACCCAATAAATACAAGTTATTAGTATTATAAATGTGTGCTATCATCATTATTATACAGCTACAAGGTTTTGTGAGCAGATGTGTATATATATATATATATATATATATATATATATATATATATATATATAAAATGTTGGAGAGAGAGGTATATAAACAGATTATTATGAAAGTGAATATGTATAGAAAGGGAGTGCTTGTGTTCAAGGTAGTAGTACTACCAGTCAGTAGAGAAGAAAAGCTGATACCTCTTCACTTTGAAATGCTGGTGAGCCCTTTACTTAGCGACACTGGCTTTGGGGAAGGACTTCTTGAAATGAAAATACAGAAGAAAAATACATATGATTTCACTCCATGTAGAATGTAAGAAATAAAACAGATGAACATAGGGGGAGGTAAGGAAAACATAAAATGAGATAAAAACAGAGAGGAAGGAAAACCATAAGAGATTCTTAAACTGTGGAGAACAAACTGAGGGTTTCTGGATGGGAGGTGGGTGGAGGGATGGGCCTAAATTGGTGATGGGGATTAAGGAGGGCACTTGTGATGAGCACTGGGTATTCTATGTAAGTGACAAGTCACTAAATTCTACTCCTGAAACCAATACTACACTCTATGTTAACATTAATTTAAATAAAAACTTGGAAGAAAAAAAAAATCTATATCAGGTTTGGGCTTCCCAGGACATCAATGTCCTGACTACCTCTTCTGCTGACAATTACTATTTTAGAGCTAACTTTACTGAATTTACCCAGCTAGTTCCCTGGTGATGGGATCATGGATTAGGGCATTATTTGTCTCAAAGCCATTTCAATTTCTCAAATGTGTCATGGGGAGTAACAGTCATTCTGGCAAATGTCATTTTATCCATATTTACTAGATAACCTTCGACTTGCAGTTCCTTTAGACAGCTGTAAACTTCTTGTTCTGTAATTCTATACAAGTTTCTTATCTTTTTAACACAAGAGAACCCTCAACTGCAAATTAATTTAGGGAAATTGCAAGTCTTTTTTCACTGTTCACCTGTTTGTAAATGATAAGGGCCATAAACAACAGTTTTAATAATTCGGTCCTTTGCCCAGGAGCAGCAGTTGGTGATCCCTGCACCATCTCATACCCACATGAGCTGGTCCTCCATTTCAAGCCAACACTCACTTTCTGTGATGAAATGCAAGGGCTCATCCCAAATTAATACATGGCTTCCTTCATCTGGAACATGCAAACCAGAATATCTGCTGGAGTCCGGGGCTGTGAGGGTTCCTCTCTGTACCAGACTGCAAGGGAGGAAATCAAATAGGGGAAGATGTTGCACTTATTTATTGAAATGGTTTAAGTACTGCTTTGTTTTTTAACTTCATTTCATGGAATAACTATCGGCTAGAGGGATAGGAGATGGAGAGGACAATGGGCAAAGGAACCAAGAACAATAGTACAAAAGGACTCTTTAGAGTCTAAGATCAAACTTGAATGGTGAAAGCAAAGTATAACTTGGCATGAATGTTATTTAGGAAGGAACAAGCACTGTTTAGGAGACAAAAGATATATTTCTTTATAAAAATCAGAACTCAAATGAATCAATATTTTATTAAAGCACCCATTTAAACTCCCACACATAAAATTTTAATTGGAGCCTGGAAAGCTCTGAAAGCAATGCCTAGGTACTAACTTGTTTTATCTTTTATCATCTCTGTCTTGGGACTTTTAGGGCAGGTGTTCCAGTAGTCGCTGTGGCCTGCACGTGTTGGCTCGGCCATCTCTGCACCTTCTCCAGCCCTCAGCACTGACAGGCCTGGCTGGTCTCTGTATGGACCCTCTCTTCAGGGTTTTTAGAGCACATTTCAGCCTTTGAGCTGAATTACATAGCTCTTGATTTTCAGCTTAGGGAAAATAACATGTTCAAATGAGTTTATTTTAAGAAATAATGACATAAGCCAGTTTCACATGGAACACTGTGGACAAATCCACAAGCACTCTCTGAACTCAGAAGCAGATGTCCCACCCTGTGGACCTATAGGAGATATCAACTAATTAAATTTAACACTTATGTAAATAGCTATTTCCCAGTTTCTCTACTAAAGTTCTATAAATCAAAATGTTTATCCTTGGTAAAATAAAAAATAATTCCACTAAAGTTATGATTCTTCTAATTTTATAAAAAAATCTGGAAAAAATGTAATTTATTTTTTTTTAAGTTAAACATAAGCCTTGTGGTTCTTTCTTTCTTTTTTTAAGTTTTATTTGTTGATTTTTAGTGAGAGAGAGAGAGCACAAGCAGGGGAGGAACAGAGAGAGAATCTCAAGCAGGCTCTGCACTGTCAGTGATGTGGGGCTGGAACTCACAAACCCTGGGATCATGACCTGACCCGAAATCAAGAGTTGGAAGCTTAACTGACTGAGCCACTCAGGCACCCCAACGTAATTTATATTAACAGAATAAAGAAGAAAAAAAATATGATCATTCCAATACATGTAAAAATTTTTTTGAAAAAGTTTAGCATCCCCATTCATGATAAAAACTTTAAGCATGGCATCGGATTCTGTGTCTCCCTCTCTCTCTGCCTGTCCCCTGTTTGCACTTTGTCTCTCTCTGTCTCAAAAATAAAATAACATTAAAAAATTAAAAAAAAACCTTTAAGCATGGCAGAAATAGAATGGGAATTTCTTGACTTGATAGAAAGGCATCTACCAATAACCTACAGCTAGCATCATATATAATGTGAAAGAGTGAATGTTTTTCACCTACTATTAGGATTAAGTCAAAACTTTTCTCTTTCACTGATCCTTTCAATGATGTACTGGAGCCCTAGTCAGTACAATAAAATGAGAAAAATACAGGGCGCCTGTGTAGCTTAGTCGGTAAAGGGTCTGATTCTTGGTTTCAGCTCAAGTCGCGCACGATCTCATGGTTCCTGAGTTTGAGCCCCGCATTGGACTCCACATGGTGGGTTCCAGATCCTGCTTGGGATTCTCTCCCCCTCTTTCTGCCCCTCCCCTGCTTACTTATGCACATACACTCTCCCTATCTCTCGCTCTCTCTCTCGTTCTCTCAAAATCAATAAATAAACTTTAAAAAAAGAAAGAAAAATAAAAGACATACACATAAGAGAAGAAATAAAATTGTTTCTATTCCTAGAAGACATAACTGTCTTCTTAGAAAATTCCAAATAATCTATAAAAACCTTCTTAGAACTAATACATAAGATTTGCAAGGTTATAGCATACAAATAACATTAAAAATCAATTGTATTTTTCTATACTAACAATGAAACATTGGAATTAAAAATTATTTTCAGTATCATTTATAACAGCACCAAAAAAAAAAAGAGTGAAGTAGGTATAAATCTAACAAAATATATACAAGAAAACCCCAAAATGATGATGAAAGAAATCAAAGAGTATAAGCTTTGACTAGTTGTGTGGCTTTGGATAAAGTCATAGACTCTTTCTTGACCTCAAAAACCTAAGCTATTAAACAAAGGCCACTGCAATTCTATGCATACTCACTGCTTTTGTGCAACTTCAGTCAAAACCGATAATGATACTTAACATTTACTCAGCTCTTACCATATAGCAGGGCACTATGCTAAGCTGTTAACATGCAATGTCTAATTCAATAATCACAATAACTCTATGAGATTGATATTATTATTATCCCCAAATTCCAAATTAAGGAACTGAGGCTAAGAGAGATTATATAATTTGCCAAAAATCACCCAGTTAGTGTCAGAACTAAGAATTGCTTCCATGTGTGTCCGGCTTTATGTGCCAAATTCTTACTGTATACACCATTTGCATGGTGAGACAGGCTGGCAGGAGATGGAATAGGGCCCTTTAAAGCATACACAGCTCGGGGGCAGCCAGTGGCTCAGTTGTTTAAGCATCCAACTTTGGCAATTCCAGTTCTGTACAAGGCTCTCTGCTGTCATCTTAGCCAGCCTCAGATCCTCTCTGCTCCTCTCCCTCTCTGCCCCTCCCCTCTCCCCTCCCCCATATCTTCCTGCTCCTCCTGCTCCCTCTCTCCCTGCCACTCCCCACCTCTCTCTGCTGCTCACCCCTCTCTCTGCTGCTTTCTCTCATTTAAAAAGCACATGCAGATGGAAGCTTTCCTTCTGCCACCTCAGAGATCATTGGACTTAAGCGTGATTAGCATTCTACTTCTTATTGGCATTCTTGTTTGGAGACCATCATCAGCTTCTATATTCTGCCCTTTTGGGGTATATAGACTGAGGGCCTTATTGTTATGGATTTTATGTGCCCTTGTTGTATGGTCTTCATGGTCTTCATAGTCTTCTCTTCTATGCCCTGACTTGCTGGTTAGCCCACATTTCCAAATTTGCCTTCCTTTCAGGCTTTTAGGGTTGGACAGAGCTTGAATGCATCTCTTGGTAACTAATTCCAAGTCTAGAAGCGGGGTACTGAGCCTGCCACTACAATGGGAATCACCCAGACAGCTAGCCATCCTTTCCTTCTATCAACTCCAAGCTTGCACAAAGCCCCAGGTAGTGAGGTAGTGGTGTGAACCTGCTCCATGATAAATATAGTCCAGCTGATACTGCAAACCCCCATATTTACTGTCAGTCCTTGGTGTTTGCAGCCTATTTCCCAATCTTGAAATGCAAAGTGCGTTGTATCCAGAAACTGACAAGTGAAGATTTTTATCCATTTGCTGTGTCTGGTATGATAGCACAAGCAGTGTGTTTTATACTTAAAACACAAGCTGGTTTTATATAAAAATGCATGCAAGTCGTAAGCTTGAGCCTAGGGAAGCTAGTTGATGAATGCATCTTGGTAGGCAATTAAGAGAGGGACGAGATAATGCAGGGAAATTATATTTCTCTCGTTTTGCACAAGATTCAGTGTCGCTCCCTTCTAATATATCAGCTACTTCTATCCTCATGCCACATTGGAATTTTCCTTCTTGAAATTTATGGGTGCACATTGGCTATGTATCATTGCTCTTATTTAATTTCATGGCAAACACAAGCGCATCCACACTCCCCTCTAAGCTGCACCTTGCTGCAAACAACAAATCGAAGAAACATATGCCTTCACTTGGAGGATAAAACAGGGAATAAACATTGTTCCAAGGTGGGGGTGGGGGTGGGGGGTAGGTAGAATCTCCAGATTCTTCTCTTTGGAGCACACAAAGCTGACATGCAGCACACCAGGGCTTTCTGTGCTAACAAAGAGTCCACAGCAACTCTGGCCATGGAAGGGTTGCTTAAAAAATGATTTCTCTAGTTATGCTAATACACACCAAATTCCCAGAAGACTAGATATGGCCTGGAAATTCACTAGCTTTCAACGCAGCATGCGTTTGTCTCTTTTCAAGTCAATTCCAAACCCCCTATTTTGCAGGGCTCTCCGGAGACCCAGATTTTGGAGTTGGTCTCAGTGCTTTTGTAGCGTCTGTGAAGCACTCAGTCACATCGTCAGTAAGGGAAGGTGGCTGGCGGCAGGGTAAGCACACTACCTCCAACCCCTCTCGGCAGTCTCCCGTGGTGTGTGACATTCCCATGATATTCCATAGCATTGTGTCTGGGTTTCAAGGATTCACATTAGGATTGAGCACACTTGTTCTCTGAGAATTGGAGCACAATATACCGCAAAGGTGATAATAAGGAACAATAACCACTAGCATTTATTAAGCACTTATTTTACACTAAAGTATTCTAAACATTTAGTGTCCATAGTAAAATTTAACCCCCACAACAACCTGATATATTAGGTATTCTTAATGTCTCTATTATGTATATAGTTGAAAAACAGAGACTTGATGAGACGAAATCACCTATACAAAGTCATTAATCTTTTAGGTGGCTGACATAGGACTCCAGCCCAGGTCTTTCTGACTAACCTTTGTGCTCAGTCATAGAACTGGACGGTGCCTCCGGCTACTGTCACTTCCAAAGTGACAATTGGTGTCCCAAATTAGACTCCCAGCATCTGACAGGCTCAGAAGAAGTGAGATAACGAATGGCAAGCTCTGATGGGTAGAGGAAAGAGGAAATTGTATGTTAGCAGAGCCTTTGTCTTAACACAATTTGAACATCTCATGTCTCATCTACAAAGTAATATAGAAAGGATTTTTAATCAGACAAGAAAGTAACAAAACAAAACAGTGTAAGCTGGCATGCGCTGGAAGAGGGCATCTGCTAGGCTAGCACTGAGTTTAAGTCTTGTGTTTTCCAACAGTTTTGAATCAGTCCCATCTGAGCTGAGAGGAGATTTCACATTTGGGCAGCAGGTGGGACCAGGGGTAGGGGGATCTGCCCCCTCCTCCCTGGGTCTGAGGGGTAGCATTGTTCTTCGACTTAGTGGCGACATTCAAAATATTTTAGAGTGTCTATAGCACAGGGCCTAGCCACTGGACAGACAATAGCTCTAGTGCTGGAGAGGGGCCCTGAAGGTCCCCTGATGGGAGCCCTGCAAGATCCTGGAGCAGGGGCTAGGGTGGAGGGAGGGGGAAGTTCGGATTGTGGTTATTTACACACCAGGATGGAAGATTCTTCACATTTTAACCACCAGTGTGCATGCATACCACCTGAGTTTCTGCCAAGCTTGTACAGAAGAGAAAGCCTCGGGGCCTGTATGCCAGAAGGTATAGCTCAAAGAGCGGCAGGGGCAGCTGTAGATCTTACATCTAGCCCTTAGCACAGAGAGTTTGGCCGGATCCAGATGAACACAGGATTCTCACTCCCCCTTCCATCACCCCTTGGTGCTATTAGGACCTGCCTCTCCCTTCCCTTTCTCCGTTGCAAAAAGCTATAGCCTTCCCTGCGTCAGTCCCGGTAGAGGGAGCCAGGGCCAAAGTCAGCTCAGAGATCCCAGTGTAGTATCAGAGTTCTTCTTCAGCCCTCAGTCTGAGGTTTAGCAGGCCTTGGTGAGCCCTATCCCTCTCCTCAGCCCTCACACCTCTCCTCACTCCTGCAAAAGCAGCTTGGTCTCTATGACTGCACTCCCTGAGAGGCATTGGGCTTCCTCTCTGGGTCTGTGATCTGTCCTCAATCCAATTGTTCTATTGGGTCTTGCCCCTATAAGAAAGGGTCCTCATGGGCCTTACCCCAGTGATTCTTGGATCTTAGCAAGGGCAACAGAAAGAGACCTTATACATATACAGATTAAGCCACACAGTTCAAATCCTAGCTCCAATCCTTTCTAGTAAGCTATCCTCGGGCAAGTTATTATTATTTTTTTCTTTTTATAAACTGTAACACTCCACTTCCAGAATGCAGATGTGATTTGAGAATCAGTGTTTTGTTTTCAGCATGAACCTATGATAGTTAACACATTAGTATGTAACTATTCCCTGAGAATCAACCACTCCAACCTAGTTATGGTGGGAAAAATAATTTAAACTGTTCCCTTGTTCTCTTGGACATCCATCTGTCTGTTAAAAGATGGGTGTCCTGCAAGATTCAGCCCAGCATCTTCTTTTCTCAGGGTCTCCCTCCCAGCAACCCACCCTCCGCACAGCTGCATGAGACATGCCTCCTATGGACTCTGAGCTGCTCTCCATCTTGGTACACTTTATGTAGACAATTCTCTCATCAGATCGTCAAGTCCTTTGAGATCAGGGACTTGTCTTTTCTATGTCTTGTCTTTTCTAATTTCTCATTCCCAAACGCCTCACATAATGACTGGTACTCAGTACATCTTGGAAAAATGAAAAGATAAAAGAAAACATAATTATTTCAAAAACACTCCTGTTTGATCCAACATGAATCTTATCAATGGAGCAAAAATTAGCTTCACATGATGAAAGAACTACGAACAAGCTGGATGAAACGATTTGATTAACTCGAGTCAAAGAGACAGATATCGGCAAGATTCTGGGCTAGAACTCAGGTCTCAAAAAGTCAGTATTATAGCCAGTGTCTCCCATCTCCCCATCCTGTACCCTTTCACTTATATTTTTCTACTAGATACTTTACCTGCAAGTTGTGTTTTCTGCTGCAATAATGCTTCACTGATGTATAATACTATCTTGAGCCAGATATGTAGGTCCTTGATGTCACGAAGTGGTAATTATTGCGACACAGAAAAAAAAGAAGCATGCAGTATGTTTTTGGAGGCTCGCTCCCTGTTATTAATTCAGGTGCTGAAGGTTGTGACACTTGTCATCGGAAAGATAATTTTCCTCAGGTTTAATAATCGCAGTTAAGTCTTAGATTTGATTTTAATTTCAGACCTTGATGTCATGAAGTATTAATTATCTCTATTACCTACAGATAATATTCCTGCAAACATGCACATGTTTGATTGGCAGGATTTTTTTTTATTAATTTACAAGGATGAACTCAATTAGAAAAGCCCGTTTATCGGCACAATTCCACTTGCATACCTTCTATTTAGAATAGAACAAAATCCCAGCCAACTCACAATTTCAAGTATAGAGGGTCAGATTGTATAAGGGCAGCCCACTCTAGGAGAGATTGATTGACACATAGTTAGTTGTCTGATCTACCTGAGTTTGCTTTAAAATGAGTGAGAAAAACCTTTGGGACTAATTAAGATTCTTATAGTGAAGTAATGAGAGAAATTTTCCATGTCGACTTGAAATTTTTTCCCTATTTCCATGCCTAGGGTTTTACTAGGGGCCAGCACACTCACACCTGACTTGAGGAACTACATTTATTTCCATGGTGCTTTAATCACGTAGAGTTAAAAAAAAATTCCTGACGAATGCTAATATGTTAAGTGAATTGGTTTCTCTTAGCTACCTACCATACAGCCAAGCAGAAAGGAAAACCCACATCAATGAAATATCATGCCATCACTTGACAGGGTAGGAACCTTGGGATTTGAGGAAGCCAACTCTGCTTATCCCCTGTCCTTTGTCACTTACAAGAGTAACATAGTTTGACTTGGATAAATTCCTGCCTAGAAGATGAATATTTATGAAATTAAGAAAGAGTGATTTAGCTTGAGCTGGATTCTCCAACACAAAAAATGTGGTAAGGATAGTTTCTTGACCTTCCTACTGAAGCAGATCTTCACCAATTGACTTTGTAAGAACAGTGTATTCTGGTTCTGAATCAGCAGAGAAAACTCTTTGCTCAGGCTTGGGAATAACAATGAAGAATAATAAAACAAAGAAATTCCAACAATGCCTTTAACTTACATAGCCCCTCCCCAAGGAGTGCAGCTGCATCATATGCATACATATAACCAAGCAATACAACCTTAGTGTTCAGGAAAAAACAATAATCCAGTCCTGGTCTGTCATCTACAGGGCAGATTGGAGTTTGGGGGATACAGTACAGCTGGAGTAAAAACGCTGTCCTAGAGAATCCCAAATCAATTTATAAGAGAGAATGATTGTTGTTTGTGATTTCTAGCTAAGGCAAACATCATATTTTTACTTTAAATATTTACCTTTTGAATTACTTTAGCCTCTGCTGTGATGAAAGACCAAATCCTTTTTGTCCAAATGTAACCATATAGATTTTATGAAAAATAATACATGTTATTAAAATTGTTTTTAAGCACCTTTAAAGATATTTAAGAGGGAGTGGCTGGAAGCAGGGCCCCTGACCCTGGAACACAGCTCTGCTCTCCTCCACTTCTCCTACTCTCTATCTCTTGCTCTCCTGGCCAGACTGCTGCCTGGGTCTATCACATACTGGCCACTGGCCAGGAGCTATCTTGAACTTGGTGGGCAGCCCACCTAAAGAACGTGTTGAGGTCGTTTTCTTCAAGTCATGGGTAAGACATGAGACCAATACTGAGAAATTCCGAGAAAAGGGCCAGAAAGTGAAAGATCTGGGGAGAGGTTTACCATGCAGAGATCTCACCTCAGAGTACTTGGTTTTGCTGATTCCAGAAAGGATTAGATGCAGCTAAAATGATAGAATTCCTTCCTGCCTCCATACACTGGAAGAGTCGAAGGTAAAGAGAGTACCAGAGAGGATTTGTCTACATGGGTCATCAGGAAAGTAGCCTTTCTGATTCTTTTCTCCTGGCCTAAAAGGGTAATTGTGAACAAAAAACCTCTTGCCACTGGACTAGGTTTTCCAGAAGTGAGTTTTATAAAAACTTAAATGTTAATCTTAACTTCATGAAAAGTTAACAGATACTGTAAGCAAAAATAATCTCATGTTTACATAAAATGCTCAGTAAAATAAAGTTAAATGTTTAATAATTGTAGGACTTCTCAGTTCAGTTTTGTATTCAATGTATTTTGTTGTTGTTGCTGTGAATATCCAAGGAGAGGTTGTATATATATTTTCCTAAACTGCTGTAACTTCCGATTTTTAACATCTATTCAACACCAGTTGAGAAATGTTTCTCTGGACATGATGTCAGTCCCGCAAAATACAAACATGATTTTATTCCTGGCTTAGGGATATAAAATATTTAAGATGTCTTCATTCATTCATTCATTCATTCATTCATTCCACTTATTTGTATAATGTAGATTGAAGCAGTGCTAAGTGTCCAAAATTACATAAAGGAACAGATTTAGTTCTTGTCCTTGTGAAACTAAGAATCTCCCTGAAGAATCAATTTGTACACATAGGAATCACATTCATTGGATAATAAGAGCTGTGTTTCATATGCTGGTATTACCTGTAAGACAGGGTAGATGGAAAACCATGTTTTGACTCTAAAAAACTTGATTCTATTAGATGATTTTGACCTAGATTGTTCTTCAAGTTCTCTCTTTCCTTGACCAACCCATTTCCTCTGAATCGGATTATCGTAGCTACTTCATAGCTCCTGTATATTGCTATGATTCTGATATAGGCTCTCCTAAGATCTTGGAAAGGTTGGTTAATACTCAGGTAGTTAAATTTGGTTTCATACTTTGAATCTATGTTCACTATCTAATTTCATAACAACAGTATCCCATCTTTAACCCACATATAATTCTCTGGAATAGTGCTGTCAGATAGAAATATACTGTAATCCATGTATATAATTTTAAACGTTACAGTAGTCGTGATAGAAAATAAAAATGATTGAAATTAATTTTAATAAGGTTATACTTAACCTAAAATATTCAAAAATATTATAGTTTTATCATATACTCACATACAAATTAATATGGTATTTTACATTCTATTTCTGTACAAAGCCTTAGAAACTCAATGTGTATTTATAATTATGGCACATCTCAATTTGGACCAGCTACATTTCAGGTACTCAGTTCCACATGTGACTAGTGGCTACCTTATTGGACAGCACAACCTTTTTTTTTTTAATTTTAATTCCTGTATTGCTGACATATAGTGTTATATTAATTTCAGGTGTATGATATAGTGATTCAGCAATTCTGTACATTATTCGGTGTTCATTATGATGGGAGTACTCTTTTTTTTTAATGTTAATTTGTTTTTGAGACAGAGCATGAACAGGGCAGGGGCAGAGAGAGAGAGGGAGACACAGAATCTGAAACAGGCTGCAGGCTCCGAACTGTCAGCACAGAGCCCGACGCAGGGCTCGAACCCATGAACTGTGAGATGATGACCTGAGCCGAAGTCACACGCTCAACCAACTGAGCCACCTAGGTGCCCCTTAATGGGAGTACTTTTAATTCCCTTTACCTATATGGCCCATCTCCCCACCCACTTCCCCTCTGGTTACCATAAGTTTGTTGTCTATAGTTAAGAGTCTATTTCTTGGTTTCTCTCTTTTTTTCTTTGTTCATTTTGTTTGTTTGTTTGTTTGTTTCTTAAATTCCACATACAAGTGAAATAGGGTATTCTTTCTTTGACTTATTTCACTTAGCATAATATTCTCTATGTTGAACTGTATTGTTGCAAATGGCAAGATTTCACTCTTTATATGGGGGGGGGGTAATATTCCATTGTCTATAAATATACCATGACTTCTTTATCCATTCATCTACTGATGGACACTTGGGCTGCTTTCATAATTTGTCTATTGTTGCCAATAAACATAGGGGTGCATATATCTTTTCAAATTACTGTTTTCATATTCTTTGGGTAAATACACAGTGGTAGAATTACTGGATCATATGGTAATTCTATTTTTAACTTTTTTGAGGAACCTCCAAACTGTCTTCCATAGGGGCTGCTCCAGTTTTCATTCCCACCAACGGTGCATGAGGGTTCCTTTTTCTTCATATCCTCCCCAACATCTGTTGTTACTTGTGCTTTGATTTTAGCCATTCTGACAGGTGTGAGGTGATATTTCATTGTAGATTTTAATTTTAATTTTTTTAAACATTGATTCATTTTTGAGAGACAGAGCATGAACGGGGGAGGGGCAGAGAGAGAGGGAGACACAGAATTTGAAGCAGGTTTCAGGCTCCAAGCTGTCAGCACAGAGCCTGATGTGCGGCTCGAACCCACAAACCATGAAATCATGACCCGAGCTGAAGTCAGATGCTTAACTAAGCCACCCAGATGTCCCTTCATTGTAGTTTTTATTTGCATTTCCCTGATGATGAGTGATGCTAAGTATATTTTCATGTGTCTGTTAATAGACTGTATGTCTTCTGTGGAGATATATCTATTCATGTCTTCTGCCCATTTGTAATTGGATTATTTGTGGTTTTGGTGTTGAGTTATATAAGTTTTTTATATATTTTGATACTAACCCTTTATCGTAAGTCATTCTGATAAATATCTTCTCTCAGTCAGTACGTTGTCTTTTAGTTTTGTTGATGGTTTCCTTTACTGTGCAAGGTTTTTATTTTGATGTAGACCTAAGAGTTGATTTCCCTAGAAAAATATTGCTAAGGCCAATGTCAGAGAAAGTACTGTCTATGCTCTCTTCTAGGATTTTTATGGATTCAGTTCTCATATTTAGGTCCTTAATCCATTTGAGTTTACTTTTGTATATAGTGTAAGAAAGTGGTCCGGTTTCATTCTTTTGCATGTAGCTGTCCATTTTCCTAAGGCTATTTGTGGAGGAGACTTTTTCCCCATTGTGTATTCTTGTGTATCCTGTGTCAAAAATGACCATATAATCTTGGGTTTATTTCTGTATTCTTTGCTTTGTTCCATTGATTTATGTGTCTGTTTTTGTGCCAGTGCCCTATTTTTTTTATTACTATAGTCTTGTCATGTATCTTGAAATCTGGGATTATGATGCCTCCAACTTTTGTTCTTCTTTTTCAAGGTTGCTTTGACTATTTGGGGTTGAACAGCACAACTTTAGAACAATGGTTATTAAAGTTGGTACCTGGACTAGCAGCATAGGAATCACTGCAGGTTTTTATAGATGTGAATTATTGGTGTCCAACCTAGGCCTACTGATTAAGAAGTTTTGGGGGTGAGGCCCAGCAATATTTTTTTACAAGCCTCTTAGGGTGCTCTGATTGCTTATGAAAATTTGAAAACCACTGCTCTACAAATTCAGGAAAAAACACTGTGGGTAGAGTACTTAAGAAAGGATTTATAAAGAAGAATCAGCTTCACACTGTAATACTCACTGTGTATATTTCACCAAAACAAGTGAGTAGTGGAGGCTGTCCCACCCACAATTTTGTAAACATTGCTGCTTACAACATCGGTCTCTATTTTGAATAAGAACTAAGTCCAGCTCAAGAGCCAGGACCATATTAGGCATTGTGAAGTCAAAGAAATCAGACTGGGCAGGGCCAAGATATGAAAGGCTGGACTCTCCAGGCTGAAGCATTTGCATTTTCTCCTGTGGAGGGAATATGGTACTACTTCTGTTCTAGGCTGTGGTTTCTTGCCCTCTGGTACTAACTTCCTCAAGGGGGCAAATTCTCTCCTGGGAAATGCAAATAGTTATTTTTTCCCCTTTGGAACAATTGCTTATTTTTAATAATTTACACTGTGCCTAAGTAATGAGTGGGAGAAAATACACAAACATACCTTTCTTCATTTGCCTCCTATTTAGGCACTAGAAAAGCAATTCTGGGTTAGGTAAGCCTACCTCCCAAATAGAAGTCCTGTTCATTAGTCTCTGCATTATCACATTAGCATTGTGACCACATAATCCCTCTGCTGGGCTTGGGAATGGCAGGTTTCAACCTGCCTTGTTCACTAAATGGAATCAGCAGATAATTTCACGGTGGTATAGACAGTATGAAAATCCTGCTCAGGATTCATAAACCCTGCTTTGAATTTGGCCAGTGTGTACATTGGCTACCCTGTCTGTTCAACAGGAAGATGCAGAATCACTCCAGGAATGGGAGATGGAGTTTGGGGTAAAGAAATGAACTTCTAGTATTACTACATAGTCCCAAAGGAGGGTCTAGAGGGGATCAGGGCCAGATGAGTGGTGAGATAGGCATTAATCATAATCTATAGTCACTAAAAGTAGGCATGCAAATCACATCATAGGGTGAATAATTTCTTCACTCTGAGAACCAGGATCACTGAGTTCTTGCTGGATAAACCTTCACTAAACAGGTGCCTCACAGTTAGAGAGCAGGCTAAGTTCATCCTCTCCACATTTATTTATCCCTATTCTCAATTAGAATACTCACAGTTCAGGGAGTGCCCCGGAAGTTTAGCTGAAAGCACTGAATTTGGGAAGGAAAGAGGAGTGGGGGGTGGGGAGAACCAGCTGGAATGAGACACCTGTGAGAAAAAAGAAATTTAAAGCTGATTGAGCTCCTGAAGTGTGGGTGGCTCACTTAAGTCCATTTTGGATCTTCAAATCTTCACAATTTTCAGTACATAGGATGTTTCATGCATGCTTAAAAAATAACAATTCCAATGAAAGCTTCCCAGCCCACATCTCTCTCTCTCTCTCTCTCTCTCTCTCTCTCTCTCTCTCTCTCTGTCTCTCTCACACACACACACACACACACACACACACACACATACATACACACACACGCACGCACACACGCACTCACAGAAACACAGCTATAGACTTGCAGTCTACATTAATACACCAGGCAAAGTTCCCTGATTATTTTCTTGGACTGAATTGAATTGTGTAGTAAGCCTACAGAAGTCAGTTTTGCTGGAGAATTTCTTGAATGACGGTGGATAGAGAGGCCATAAAAGGGTCATCCTCATGCAGCAGGGTGTGGGGGCTGCTTTAGTCTGTGTATTCACACTTAGGCAAGCCCAGCCACTAAACTGCAACCCAATCAGCCTAACAATTGAACTTCCTGAATCTGGAAAAAACTTGTTAGAAACAGCAACAGGGAATTGGTGGGTTTAACCAATGTAAAAAGTGAGTATTTAGTGTGTTAAAGATGAACAGACTGCCATCTTATCCTTATCTCAGCAAAATCTCTGAGCTCTGAGATATTGCTTCTGGGCATAGTGGACAGACCACTAATGGGGAAACATTTGTTTTTCTTTCCTTTTTTAACTATTTTGGGTTTATTCACAATAGTTCAGAGAAACAAGCTTCAAAGTTTAGAGGGAATAAATCCATAATTATTTGCCAAGTCTGCTAAATCCAAGACCATGCGTCTACATATATTCATTTCTCGATTGTATGATTTTGGAGATGGTGATTTGTATGTGGATAATGAGTCCGATTACCTGCAACTTCTTTGGTGAGAACTCCAAAAATATTAAGATAGTTTCTAGGATTATTTATACACATGACTATGTATCAGTTTGTCAGGCTGCCGTAACAAATATCACAGACTGGAGGGCATAAGCAATAGAAATGTAATTCAACACAGTTTTGGAGGCAGATTCTGAGAACAGGGTGCCAGCATGGTTGGTTTCTGTAGGAGCTCTCTTCTTGGTTTGTAGATGGCCTCCTTCTCACCGTGTCCTCAGATGGCCTTCTCTCTTTGCACATGTGCTGGGAGAGAGAATCCTCTGGTACATTTTCTTATAAGGATACTAATCCTGTAGGATCAGGCCACTCTTACAACCTCACTTGACCTTAATTCTGTCTTTTTTTTTTCTAACTAAAAATGATTTTAGAGATTTTCTTAAAAATTTTAAATGACAGTTGTATATACTTAAGGAGAATAATATGATGTTTTGACGTACAGCATTATGACTATAGTTAATAATGTGTTGTATATTGGAAACTTTCTAAGAGAGTATATTTCAGGTGCTCTCACCACACACACACACACACACACACACACACACACACACACACAATGGTAATCTTGATTACTTCCTTAGAGTTCCCACCTCCAAATACAGTCAAACTAGGGATTAGGGCTTCAACATATGAAATTTTGGGGGGCGGGGAGAGGCATAAACACTCTGTCCATAAGAGAGTATATCCAAGTGTTGGGGAAGGAGCAAGAGACACTGGTAGATTTTCAGGTAAAGTTATTACATGGAGTGAAGTTCAAAATATTTGTCTAGTGCCTCTGTTTCACAAATCTGAGTGATGGAGTATTAGGATGTGAGATCTGACAACTATGGGAAGTGATTTGCAGTGGGAAATGTCTGCACCTGACCACAGAGTAGAGGCTGAGCCAGTCTGAATTTCAGAGTTTCTATCCACCCTGTCTTGGGATCATACTGTTATTGATCATATAAACCTTTCTAGGAGAAGCATCATTAAGTCCTAGCAAGTCTGCAAAACTCTAATCATCAGGGAATGGATTAAAGCCAACAAATGAAAATTAGAAGAGAGCATTATCATTCTGAGAGATTCTTAGATAAATTACAAAATTCAATTTAGAGGGACTCAGGGGCCCATCATCATATGCCTAATGGATATTGAACACTCATCTTTATTGTAGAGAAACCTTCACCTTGCCTTCAAGGTACAGAGTGAATCATACATATCCAAATGGGGGTAGCTCAGTTCACAGTTGTCTGCATCCAGCTGTTGAATCAGAACAGGTGATATGACTCATTTATATACCAAAGGGAAGCACCTTCTATAGAAGACAGGTGTTACTGCCCAGATCTGAATGCAACAGACAAGAAAGAGATATATGACTAGTGACGAGAAATGATGAATTCCAAGAGAAAAAATGCAGGAAAAAAAGATGCTCACTTTCTGCAGAAAGGTTAGTTTAAACATCTGAATTAATGTACTGTAAACTGTTAAACTATTTTCTAAACAAAGGGAGTGCATAAATGGCACATTGATTGTTTTTGGTTGGTTCATTGTGTGTTTTGGGTTACAGCTTGTTTGTAACTGAAAGCAAACAGTAGCAATGTGATGGATTTGCCTATGTGTGAAATGGATCTTCAACAAGGGAATCACAAAACGTTTACACTTCTAGACATGAGCACTCCCAACACAGCACAGTCTGCCTTTCCAATTTCATCCAACTGTGATGGAAGGAAGAAAAAATTCCATAACATCAATGTGCACTTAATTGTCAGAGGGAAATAAAATTACAAAGTTTAGTAATACCATAAAAATCTGTGCTGTTATGCAAGAACCTAAAATTACATGCTCTCTAAAGGAAAGTCATTATACTACAGGGACTCACAAAAGCTTTCCAAACAGAGCTGCATAATCTCACAGTTAAGAGCAGTTACTTCTGGTTGAAAGAGACAAAAAACGAAACAAAACAAACAAACAAAAAAAGCAATCATTGTCAGGTTGTGAGGATGGACAGATTCAAGGTGACTTTGGGTCGTTTTGCTATTTTGAGCCCATGGAGTTAGCAGTGCAAAGGTGAGGATAATTTGTTTTATAGGTATAAATTTAAACTGTGCCCCATTATTTGATGTGAACTCCAATTAGCACATTCTTTTACATTCTAATAGGTGGTTCAATCTTCTGTTGAAAAAAAAAAACAATAGTATTCTTTTAAAGGTGACCATAATTTAGAAAAAAAAAAAGAGGGGAGAGGTGAACAACATGGATAATTAGCTCACATAATTTGAGTGATTTTCCTAAATGTAGGGGAGTTGTGTCTTCTCAGGGAAGGAAGACAGGTGGAGGAAAGGGTACTGGGTTTTATAAATGGTTCCTAGAATTAGGATTTAGAATTTGGGCTTTGTTTTGTTCTATATTTGGTGACTAAAGCAAGAAGATATAAGATGACTTATTCTGGGGTTCTGAGAATAGGGACAAGTATATGGGGTTTCAAGTCACTGCTTTTGGTTTTTCTTCTGTCTACATGTCCAGGATGGCTCTTCATGCTGGGTTTCCAGTGGATGTCTTATAAGAACACAGTGAGCTCAGCTCTGAAACTGACAGAGGTCCAGGCACCAATGCTCTAGGGCAGCCTGAGATTCCCCAAATCAGTGTCTGGAGTTCTTTTTTTTACAGTTTTTATTTAAATTCCAGTTAGTTAACATGCATATAATATTATTTTCAGGTGTACAGTGTACTGATTCAACACTTCCATATAACACCCAGTGCTCATCACAAGTGTACTACTTGATCCCCATCATTTATTTAACGCATCCCACTCACCTCCCCTCTGATAACCATTATTTTGTTCTCCATAGTTAAGAGTCTGGGGGTGCCTGGGTGGCACAGTCGGTTGAGCATCCAACTTCGGCTCAGGTCATGATCTCATGATTTGTGGGTTCGAGTCCTGCATTGGGCTCTGTGTTGACAGCTCAGAGCCTGGAGCCTGCTTCAGATTCTGTGTCTCCCTCTCTCTCTGCCCCTCCCCTGCTCATGCTCTGTCTCTCTCTCTCAAAAATAAATAGACATGAAATTATTTTTTTTTAAAGTCTGTTTCTTGGTCTGCCTCTCTGTCTCTCCCTTTTTCCCCTATGCTCCTTTCTTTTTTTTCAATTACACACATGATTGAAATCATATGGTATTTGTCTTTCTCAAGCTGACATTTTGCTTAGCATAATACTCTCTACTTCCATCCATGTCATTGCAAATGGCAAGGTTTCATTATTTTTTATGGCTGAGTAATATTCCATTACACACACACACACACACACACACACACACACACACACAATCCCATAATTAAGAAAGAGCAGTCACTTATGGTTGAAAGAGACAAAAAACAAAACAAAACAAAAAAGCAATCATTGCCAGATTGTAATGATGGACAGATTCAAGGTGATATATATATATATATATTCCCCACATCCTCACCCACACCTGTCGTTTCTTAAGTTGATAATGTTAGCCATTCTGACAAGTGTGAGGTGATATCTCACTGTGGTTTTGATTTGTATTTCTCTGATGATCAGTGGTGTTGAACATATTTTCATGTGTCTATTGGATAGCAGTATGTCTTCTTTGGAAAAATGTCTATTCATGTCATCTGCCCATTTTTTAATTGGATTATTTTTTTGGGGGGTGTCAAGTTTTATAAGTGCTTTATGTATTTTAGACACTATCCCACTTTAGTCAAAACTCCTTACTCAGTGCAAAGATATTGCCCCACTAACCCACCCCAGTGCATTGCCAAGGCTTTGAATTTCTCCTTTATTCTTCTTAATAGGCAGTATGGTTAAGTGGAAAGGGAATGACTTTGGACTCAGATAACTCTACCTTCGAGGATTGACTCCACTGGCTAGCCCCGTGATCCCAGGTACAGTTTTGAATATATGAACCTGTTTTCTTATTTGTACGTTGGGGATAATAACACCCATGCCATAATTTTATTAGAATTCAGGATGCATGTTTTCTTCTTTTGTCTTGGCAGCAAGACAAAAGTTTACAGGCAATGAAAAATTACCAGAAGAATGAGACTCAGTTCTGACAAAAGTCAACATAAATAAGAGAATATTAAATGTCAACAGTCCTGCTATTTAGCATCCAGGCTAATGTGGATCATAAACATTTTCCATATTTAATATAAGTAATATTTGGGAAATATTTATACCAAAAAGTTATTTATCTCAAATTGAAATTTAACTGGATGTCTTATATTTTGACAATACCAATCACAAAGTGTCATGAATATGTGGTAAAAAAGGGATTTCTGTCTATGTGACGATTACCATGCAGTGCTAACATACATGGAGAAATTGATGGGTGATCATTACTGAGTTGGAAAACCATTAGATCAGGGGGTACTTGCTGAAGTTATCTTAAGAATCAAGTTTAATCATTACGATATATTATCCTTTAGTCAATACTAAATTGGTATCTGCTAACAGATCATAATTATCATGTTTAATCAGAAACTAATTTGCAGTAAGAGATTAACGTTGATTTGTTATATACGGTTATATGATGTATGTTGGTTATCTTGAGGTTTATGTTTGTGGCATAGGAAGGGAGAACCCACCACATTCAGGGTTCACTCTTGGAAAATAAAACATGAGGAGATTAAGCCACTCACCCTAAGGGCATTACTAAGCAGCACTGGAGGGTGAGGTCTCTTAAGAAGACAGGTTCTGAGGTCCTCGAGAACTCTGGGCATCTGGGACCTCCATGGAGTGAGTTAGGTGAGACCAACCCCAACCTGCCTCCTGCAGAGAGTGAGGCTTTTGTCTTTTCTTTTTTGCTGTTGTTGTTTCTGGTTTTAAATTAAAGCACAGTCTGAATGCCAGCTCGGATCACCTAGGATGAACTGATTTTGACAACTGTACCCTTGTCGTATTTCTGCCAGCATGTGTCCCATCTGAGAGTGTACCCTCACTAGATACTAGTGCTAGTGCTGAGGGAGCCTGGGTTTCTTTCGGACGTTGCATTGCTGCCTCTGGTATACAAGTGTACACATCTTTCCTAATCGGTGATCGTCATTTATAAATTTTGTTTTTGCCTTTCCTATCATGTAAAATAGTATATCATTATTTTATGGGTATTTCTCTGCTTTCTAGTGAATTTGCCAGTTTCTTCTTGCACATATTAGTCATTTTATCATCTTCTATTACCTGTTAATACCTGTGCTCATATTTGTACTGGTGTCCTGACTTTACAGATATTGTTTTATGACTTTCCTGTCCCTACAGTTATATTTCTGTGTTATTTGTGATAACCGTGTCCTTCAAAGAACAGTAGTTCAGTTATCCAGATTTTCCATATTTCTACTTATTTTGGCTTCTGTATCCATTTCTGAGGGAAGCATAACAAAATCTCTAGCAACAATTGATCACTTATTTATTTCTCTCTTTAGTTTTTTTTCCATTTTAGCTTTATGTATTCCGTGATTTTATCATTGTAGTGATAGCTGTTTATGATGGTTTTATTATCTTGTTCCACTGCACTTTTTACCAATATAATGATCCACTTTTACCTCTTGTGATTTTCTTTGTCTCTAGCTATATTTTGCTAGATATTAAGAATACTTCCCTAGATACCTTTTGGTTAATATTTGTGTGACATATCTCTCTCCATTTTTTACTTTCAATTCTTATTTTATTTTCAAATATTACTGACAGTATGTTGTTGGAACTTTTTTGTTTTCAGTCTGAGTTACTCCCTTTTATTGGTGAGTTTAATCTTATTTTCATAATTACATGGGGAATTGTTTCTGTGATCTTATTTAATATTTTCCCTTTAATGTGCTTTCTTTTTGTTTACTTTGATACACATTGGTCACGTTAGGTTTTCTTCTGTTGGTTTTGAAATTACACCTGCTTCTTTTATTTTTATATTTGCTACCTTTCAATAAAGAATTCTCCTCACATTTATATCCATATTGACTTCTTGAATTATTACCTGCATCTTTCCTCCAAACAAAATTATAACATTCTCAGGGCATTTTCACTTTTTCTTCTACTTTATCTCCTTTGGGTTTTAGTTTTGAGTTTATTGCACAGTACAGAGTACCGCTTTCATTTTTCATCCTTGTTTGAGAGGTAACTATAATCTATGCTAAAATAGTTAATCATCCTGACTTCTTATATGCGTTGTGGCATCCCTTTGGATGGATATATATATATATATATATATATATATATATATATTCTTAATTGATATATACATATTCTTATTTGAATACTTCTTCCAAGCAGAATATTTTTTTCACCCCCATATTTTAATGGCAATTTTGCTAAACAAAGAATTCTAGGATCTTATGCCAGTCTCATTCAGTTTCATTAGAGTGCAACTTACATTCTTTATGGATAGTGTCGTTGTGTGTTGTGTGTTCTAATACGTGTAGGTACAGAGGTTTCCTTACCTATCCCATTTTGCACAATATGGACCCTTCCAGGCTGAAGTTTCTTCATTCTTTTTGCAAATATCTTCTTTCTTTTATCTTCATTCTTTTTTCAAATATCTTCTTTCTTCTATTATTTTTCCTTTTTTTGAAGATATTACAGTTATTGACACTCCTATTTCTAACCTCTTTATTTCCCAATTTTCCCTTATATCTTCTACTTTTTTTAATCCTTTCTCAACATCTTCTGAGAGGGTTCCTCAATCTGATCTTTCAGCTGGCTTATTCACTCTTCAGTTGTACTCACACTAATAGACTATTTAAAAACTTTTAGCTACTGTATCCTGCAAACTTAATATTTCCAACTTGCTTATGACTTCTTGCTCCTGCTCTATATTAATAGTACACTTCCTCCTATCTTTGAGGATATTTATTGTGCTTATTTTATATTTGTAGGCCATCTGTTTCAATAATTCTGCTTCATGTAGCATATGCTGTTTGGTTTGTAGTCTTTCTTGTGTAGCGATTGTACTCTGTAGGTATTTGAAAATTTGGCATACCAGTTCATATTTCCCTGAATGTCATCCCTTGCAGTAACAGAAAGGCTCAAGTTTAAGCCTACCTTGGCAGTCTTATAGGAGGAGGAAATAGGCTCCAAGGTGGCAAACCCTAGGTACGTGTAGTGGACACACCTTTAGGTCACCTACTATATATAGGTCATGTCCTTGTATAATCCCTTCCTCCTCAGTGCCAGCAAACCTGTGGCTTGCTTCTAAGCAATAGACATGGGCAAAGGTGATAGAATGTCTTCCCATGATTACATTTTGCTATATATGACTTCATCTTCACAGACTGGAGGGAGAGATTCTCCTGCTGGTCTTGAAGAAGAAGGCAGGCATGTTGTGAATTGCCTATTGAAAAGGCCACATGACAAGGAATCACAGGTGACCTCTGGGAATGAAAATCAGCACTTGTTGATAGCCAGCAAGAAAATGGGAATCTCAGTCCCATGGCTTCAGGAGATGAATTCTGCCAACAACCTGAGGAATCTGGGGAGTGTATCTTTCCCCAGTCAAACCACTGATGAGACTGCAAACCCACTTACCCCTAGATTGCTGCCTGATAAGAATACAAAACAGAGGACCCAGTTAAGCTATGTGTACACTTGTGACCTACGGAAACTGGGAAATAATTAAGGTATGCTGTTTTAGGCCTCTAAATTTGTGGCAATTGGTTATTCAGCAATAGAAAACCAGTATAGGGGCACCTGGGTGGCTCAGTTGGTTAAGCTTCCAACTCCTGATTTCAGCTCAGGTTGTGATCTCACGGTTCATGAGGTCCAGCCCTGTGTCAGGTTCTGCGCTGACAGCAGAGATTGAGATTCTCTCTCCCTCTCTCTCTGCCCTTCCTCTGCTTTCTCTCTCTCTCTCTCTCTCTCTCTCTCTCTCTCTCTCTCTCTCTCAAAATAAATAAACATTAAAAAAACCCAGTATATCCTTGGTCCTTTTTTTGACTATTCCTTCTGGCTCCCATACCACCAGGCAACACTTCTGGACAGGTTTTTGTCTTTAAAAGGTTAGAGGAAGGAAACACTTCTTTTGCTTTAGATTATAAATCACTAGCCAGAAATGTTTGAGAAAAATGGAGAGATACAGTGGATATCCATCCCCACATGGTTAGGAAACTCCCTTCTGTTTTCATGATCACCTCTTCTAAGTTTTCATTATATTCTTGATTTTTAGATAGTAATAAACTTTAGTAAGTTATTTGATTACACTTATTTCCCAAATTTCACATAATGTTGTCTAGGATTCATTTCTTACTTTTTTCAAAGAGGGGTTTTATTAATCAGGGAATCATCTGCACTCTAAAAAAACAAAACAAAATAAAACAAAACAAAACAAACAAAACAAAACAAAACAACAGTCGGTAGATAGAGGGTTAAAAGTCTTTAACGCTTTGAAAAATGTTAGCCTTCTCTCATCTTGCCTCCAGTGTTGGTAATGAAAAATTTGGCATCAATCTAAAACTTTTTCCCCTGAAAATAACTTTACTCTCTGAAATAATGTGGAATATTTTGTTAAATTTCCATAAAATGTGCATATGTGTGAGATTTTTCTGTCTCTACTATTTTGTACGTTTCAAGGTCTTTTATCTTAGGTGTTAATACTTTTAAATCCTGGGAAATTCTGGTAGATTATTATTTTATTTATTCCAACATCCTCATTTATTTTTTTCTTTCTTTCTGGAACTGCTATAAATGGTTGATGGCAATTGTGTTTTTATCACCTATGCTTATTAACGTCTCTTTTATACTTTCCATTACTTTTTTGTTTTCTAGCACCTTCTAAATAAGTTCCTAGATCTGATCTTCCTGTTGACTAATTTGTGGCTTTATCAAGTCTATTAACTATCCATCTCTTGTGATTTTGAAATATATTTATATTTTTATACCCAGTAAGTCTATTTGCTTCTTCTTGATAACTGTGTATTGCTTTTCAGTGTCATCAGTATATCCTATCCTAGCTATTTTAAGATATCTATTTTTTTTAATATTGATCTCTGTATTCCATTTATTCTGAATCATGGAGTAGACAAACTATTTTAAAGACTATACTCAGAATAGACATCCTATGTTAAAGTATGTACTCAGATGACTTCTTATGTTTCTCTTTCAGCTCATTTACCTTAGCTCGTCATGTTTATCAGGATATAGAGACTTCTGCTCCCTCTAGTGAATTTAGTGTTGGATAGCCTTGACATACCCATTTACTGTGTCACTACCAGTCTTTCTTTCTCCTTAGGAAAATCTAGAGGTTTTCTAAGAATTTCTTTCTCCTGGTTATAACTGTCTATATTTAGGGTTTAGAAGAGAAGATGGCAATGATCAGCAGCTGCTATTTCATGGAGACTTTTTATCCCTTCCTCACTCAGCTAGGCTTCTGCTTTGCTTTGTTGTTATCTTGGGAACAGAAAAATGCTTAGCATGGTTTCTGACAAGTGCCTGGTTTGAAATTCTGGCTCTTCTACGTCCTAGCTGAGGGGCCTTGGACAAGTTTCTCAACTTCTCTGTGCCCCAGTATCCTTGTATATAAAATAGGATATTAACAGTCACTGACTATTAGGGTTGCTTTGATATTTATTTTTTTTTTAAATTTTTTTTTCAACGTTTATTTATTTTTGGGACAGAGAGAGACAGAGCATGAACGGGGGAGGGGCAGAGAGAGAGGGAGACACAGAATCGGAAACAGGCTCCAGGCTCCGAGCCATCAGCCCAGAGCCTGACGCGGGGCTCGAACCCACGGACCGCGAGATCGTGACCTGGCTGAAGTCGGACGCTTAACCGACTGCGCCACCCAGGCGCCCCAGGTTGCTTTGATATTTAAATAAGATAGCATATGTCAAGTTTTTAGAACAGTACGTGATACAAATTAGAGCTTAATAAACATTTGCTATTGTTATCCTTACAGGGCCCAGCACTTGTACATGTTTACTACATGTCTATCATTGCATACTGATTGCACTTATCCACAGACACATATCTGAATCTGTGCACAAGTTACTATCTAGATGCACCTGCACTTCAAATATCCAGGATTCCCATATGCTTCTTGTCATGATCTGTGCCTCTAACCATCCTAATGATCTGGAAATTTTTCCTTTGGGACTGTTTAGGCAATAATATGAAATCAAATCTTGGTGGAATAGAAAAAAATCAACATTTAATATCTGTAGTATTGTATACTCACTATTTCTATGCTATACATTTTTGCCTCATAGATAATATGTGAACCAACTTCCCTTGAATATATATAGCCATTTAGATGTTACAACAAAGATTCACATTTATTATCACATTCGATACGGCATGACTCTTCACAAAAGGTGAAACAGCCTTACTGAACTTATTTTCAAGAGGAAAAAAAAATTCTCAGATTTGAGGAGAAAATGAACTAAATTAATATGGCTTGAGTATGGCAGATGTGAGGCCAACCCAGATATTCTGACTTCTAGCAGTACACATTTCCCCTGCTCTCTTCTCTTCAGAGGGACCTGGAAGAAATAGCCAGAAACCTGGAGTTTCTCTATGAGGTATATGCATGATCAAATGTAACTGGAATTTTGTATATTTATTGTTTTTATTCCACTCCATAATACCTAGAACTTTGGGTCAGGTGTACACAGCCTTGTCTATAAAGAAGAGTACTAGCATTGAGTTATTTACCCTTGTGATGGATATCACAAAAGGCATCAGATTTGAGAATCTTTTTCTACAGTTCAAGCTCTGACCAAAGCATTGAACACGTATGTCCTGCTGTGGGTCACCCTTACAATATGCCTTCTAATTGTTTCCAGTAGTTTTCAGTATCTGATACCTATATTTGTGCTAGGTACTTATGTAATGAGTGTGGTTCCTTCAGAACTCAACCATTCTGTTGTTATCACATAAGTTAACCCACTAGGTTTTATACCCAGTTGACAGTAGAGTGTGCTGTATCTTTACTGGAGAGAGGGCATGTGGACACATGCTGAGCAAACATGCCATTAATCATCAGTAAGTATGTTTTGAGTGCTAACTCTGGCCAGTTCAATGAGACATTATAGCAGAGACCAAAAGAGACTAAGACACATGAAGCCATTAGCAAATATGTGTATGGGAAATCCGTGTGTCTCAATCAATATATGTAGACATGCAAAAGGAAGTCAAATAAGTCATAGCTCTTAGCCCTGCTTACCCAGACAAGAATTTTTCACATGTAGTTATCAACACATGTTTGTAGAATGAAGACAATATCAGGATGGGCAGATAACTGCAGCTATGTCAGACTTTCTGCAAGACATAGGATTTGAGATATTTGAAAAATGAATGGAGGAGAGGACAGCCATTCTAAGTGAATTACAGAAATAAAAACAAGAAAAGCAGCAAGAAAAGAAGGTGAAAATGTGGGCATAATATCACCATTATTATAATAAAGACATTGTATAAAGCTCCATTAAATTTACAATAGTCACATAATAACTTTCTAGAATTTGTAACTCATATTTCTTCTACTTTGAGTTTTGAATGAATGACTAAGCCTTCTCATGCTGATAAGATATGGCCATTTTTTAAATAATTTTCTTCCTTCCTCCCTTCCTCCCTCCCTCTTTCTTTCTTTCTTTCTTTCTTTCAACATGTGTTTTATGGCTCAGAATGACATTTGGTTATTTTTTAAGGAAATGGTGATGATATAAAGTTCTCTCATATTTATTGTATAAGACTTCAAAATTATATATGGTTAAAAAACAGAATTAAACACTCTTAAGTATTTATTGATGAATAAATGTGTAAACAAAATGTGATATATACATACAACAGGATATCATTCAGTGTTTTACTAAAGGGGAAAAAAATTCTGACACATGTAACAATATAGAATCTTGTGTTAAATGAAAAAAAAAGTTACAAAACACATTGTGTCATTGTACTTACCTCAGATACCTAGAAAGTAGTCAAATTCATAAAGACAGAGTTTTATTGGGGGGAGATATAAAAGGTGTATAGATGGATGGTGGTAATGATTGTACAATAATGTGAATTGACTTAATGCCATAGAATTGGGCACTTAAAATGGTAAAAATGGTAAATTTTATGTTACATATATTTTATTACAGTATTTAAAAATAGAATAAAAAGGACACGTGGGTGGCTCAGTCAGTTAAACATCCAACTCTTAGTTTCAGCTCAGGTCATGATTTCACAGTTTTGTGAATTTGAGCCTACGTTGATCTCTGTGCTGGTAGTGCAGAGTCTGCTAGGGATTCTCTTTCCCTCTCTCTCTGCCCATTTACCACTTACACTGTCTCTGTCTCTCTCAAATAAATAAATAAACTTTTAAAAATAGAAAAAAAGTAAAAATCAGAATGGTGTTGACGGGGCAAAGGTTAAGAGTTACCAGTAAAACTGGTTTGTGAGCATAATTCGGTCAGCAAACGCATGTAATCCAAAGCACTTGTATATCAAAGCAAATTTCAAGAACCATTGGCTCAGTTGTGATCATGTTATGTTTAGTGTCACTACTACTCGTATTGCAAGACATTGCTTGTTTATCAAAAAGACCAAGTTACTCACAATCCAGGGTTTCACTGTATTTAAAATTTATTTTATTCCAGATGTTTGTATTTATTTTAGACTAGTTTGATTGTTTTAAATAGACTTTATTTTTTAGAACAATTTTAGGTTTACAGAAAAATTGAGTGGACGTTACAGAGATTTCCCATATGTTCCCTACCTGGACACATACTCAGCCTCTAGTCATTTCTTTTTTATCTTTGAAAATTCAAAAACTAATTCCTTCTAGAGCAAGGTATCTACCCTATTGGGAAAAGGTTTACTTTTTTTTGTTCCCTGAATATTCTATTACATAATTTGGATGGGTTATTTTGGAAAATATCATCATGAGTGTTACATAGCAACTAGCATTCCTAGAGCCTAATATGAAGTCCAGGGCCACTCTGTAAGTTTTCCATTGTCAAAAGAGGTTGTCACTTGTCTAGAGACATGGAATTTCTGGTGGCCTCTGGAAAAGCAGTAGAAGACATGGCAGTGTTTTCTGCTCTTCAGGAGACTTAGTGATTCACGGAGGAACATCAATTGGGACGAGTACCTGGCCAGTATGGGTTAGAATTCTTTTAACTAAGATATTCGAGTTAATCTTGAAGAGCAAACCAGAATGTATCTATGGCCTGGGTTAAACAAAGATCTGCCTCAATTCTAACAGGAGCCTTCTTGAACTTCATATTTATTGGGAATAGAAAATTGCTAGGAGATGGTTGCAGAAGGTCAGAGGGGCTCAAGGTATCATCAGAGATTCAAGCACAGGGAAGACAGAGTTAGTCTGGGAAGAAACAATGGCCTTTAGATTTGTGGGTCCCTGGCATATTGAGGTGAGCATTTCCATATCCTTGGAAGTTCAAAAGGAGAATCATGTATAGGTATCCTCAAGAACTGATGAAGAATGAGATGATAATGACTATAAGGAGGGGTTACTATTTTATTTACTCATCATTAGACAGATATCAAGAAGATCAGAGTTGACTTCATCTGGCTTCTTTTAGACTCTATTTAATACATATTTGAATACTAGTATCTCTTCCATTAATCTTGTCCCACTTCAACACATACCTCATTTTAGTGATGATTATAGGTTTGGGATACACATGGCCTGCATCTGAGCCTGGGTAATCCTATGATGGAGATTTGTACACTGAGCCAGGTGAAGCCATGGGGTCTTAGCAATAGTTCAGGGAAGGGGAAGTACTCTAGAAGGGGAAGGATGGCTTAAAGATCTCTGTGAACATTTAAGCCAGAGTCCTCTGGCTTATTCATTTTAATATATTGGAATTTGGGGGATTATTTCAACTGATGAAAAGTATCTGGAATTAAACACAGTAGAAAATCAGGGCTGTGGTGGAATTGTTTGTTGGTTTTAGACCTTGTCAGTTCAATCATACAATGTGACTATTATCTACTTTTTTCCTTTTAATTGATAAATCTGACCACTTGATTTGGAAATACTTGGGAAATGTGTGTAGCCACAGTGTGTGGATGCAGCCTGTAAAGATTACCTGAATGAGCTGAGTGAAAGGGAGGCTGGTGGTGGCATTTAAACTTGGTTTGCCTCTTGCCCAGGATGGAATAACAAAAAGGCAAGACAGATGTACAGGTGCATCCTCTCTTTAAGCTTACGTAGTAACATGCTCCCATAGCAGTTTACATTGAGAATTTACCCAGACTGTTTTTTTTCTTTCCTGAGTCCTGAATACGGTTGGCTCAAGGCCTAGAAGCTCTGCAATTTTTCATGTTCTGGCAACCTAGGAAGAGAAGGTATTTTGCAACTTAGCTCAGTTGTTTCTTAATGTTTGGAGAGAAATATGTCTCTTGTAGCTTGTTTTTTAAGCTGAAAAGAAACACACTTTCTCAATGTACAGAAATGCCTATTCCATATTCATACTAGATTTGCATTGGAGTCCAAAAGCAATACAATGATTTTGTTCCCTGATAATTCTTCAAGCTCAAAAATTAGTGTGAGCCACACTCCCAATGGGATTCCAATGAAAATTGGATTTGCAATAACTAGGGGGAAACACAATAAAAGCTTCAGTGTAGAAAGGCAAGATTTATGCTCTCTATTTACCTTTATTTTATGTTCTGGGGAATAATCATCTCTGACATTTGTAAACTACCCTTCCTGCCACAGTCCTTCAGGTCTTCCTCATTCAAGAGCTGCTCTCCAAATGTCACTTCTTTACTCAAACATGCTATTTTCCAGTGGTAGAAGGCCAAAGCCTTTAAATGGAAGGGAACAGTATGATGTGCTTAAAGAAAAACTGGAAAAACATCCCTCAGGGGAGGAAAGTCTGGGACTGTGAGTTCTTGTACATGTAAACTATCTTGCCAGCCTATACAGCTGGTTGGGACAGTATGCCTTGAAGTGCAACTTCAGTCCAGGTAAATTATTAAGTGTGCCTTTGGGTAATTTTAAGCCTTTGGGAACAGTCCCTTAAAGACCTACCTGGTTTATGGGGCGCCTGGGTGGCGCAGTCGGTTAAGCGTCCGACTTCAGCCAGGTCACGATCTCGCGGTCCGTGAGTTCGAGCCCCGCGTCGGGCTCTGGGCTGATGGCTCAGAGCCTGGAGCCTGTTTCACATTCTGTGTCTCCCTCTCTCTCTGCCCCTCCTCTGTTCATGCTCTGTCTCTCTCTGTCCCAAAAATAAATAAACATTGAAAAAAAAGACCTACCTGGTTTAGGTAAACTTCAGTGTTGCTGGCAGGAGACCAGCAATCTGTAGTTCATAACAGGACAAGCATTTATTAAAAACATAACACTTTCTTGAACACAAAATCAGACATGGTAACTATTACTAGTAGTTCTGTTTTTGGAGCAGCTTTCCAAAGTGATGAATACAGATGACAACAACCATTATCCTAGCTTATTTGTGGCATCACACTGTCCTAGGAAACTACAGTTATGGAAATCAAGGGAATATTGCCTAATATTACTATTAATAAATTACATGCTAGAGCAGCAGTGGCAATAGCTCACCAAGTTGATGCAACAGAATATGTAAGTATTCAGATGATTCATATTCTATGGAACCCAATCTCACTTTTAAGTCATTTGTGATAAAAGATGTCCAATTATAATTTTGTCTTTCACATACTTTGAATATTACCAGTTTATATGTTGGCCAATCTATAATATTTCAAGTATATACATCTATTGGTCCATCTATCCATCTATCTATCTATATGGAAAAATGTTTCCCTTAAGTTGCTTTAACTGAACAACCAGAATAGAATTATCTACTTCTAGGTACTCATTTTTCACTCTATAGCTCCAAAGATGGCAAAACTATTCTGTTTTGCCTGTGGTTTCACTGTGGGGAGAAAGAATCATTTTTCATCTTTCACTCATATTCTCATAGTTTTTATAAGGAGAGAAAGTCATATTCTTTTTTTTTCCTTTTGGAAAATGCATTCTTTAAGGATAGATTTTCTACAACTTCTTCAAAATATGATGTGGCTGTTTTTTTCTTCCCCTTAAAATTTCTAGTTAGTACCAGTCCAAATGTACAGCAAAATTTTATCTGTGGCTTAATAAGTAAATCCAAGCATCTTATGTTTGTTATACCTCAATGAGCACAAAAGTTGTTCATTAAAAAAGAAATTAAAAGTGTATTTATAGCATTAATATTGATCAAGTTCAATTAATCCTAATACATGTATTCAGAAAATAATATTTTTTAACTTAATTTGAACCAATTGTTCTTTAATTCTTTGAAGATGGTTTTAAAATCAGTGTTACTGTTTTAAAAATTCTGATTAATTGAGGGGTGCCTGGGTGGTTCAGTCAGTTAAGTGTCGGACTCTTGGTTTCAGTTCAGGTCTTGATCTCAGTGGGTTCGAGCCCCATGTTGGGCTCTGTGCTGACAGTGCAGAGCCTGCTTGGGATTCTCTCTCCCTCCCTCTCTCTCTGCTCTCCCTCTTCCCTCCCTGACTCATGCTAGCATGGTATGTGTTCTCTCTTGCGTGTGCGCGCGCGCGCACACACACACACACACACACACACACACACACACACACTTTCAAAATAAATACATAAACTTAAAAAGAAATTGTGACTAATTGAGACAGGTCAAGTTTCTCATCTGGTTTTGCACTTTTCCACATTTGGGATTTGCAAAGGGATAAAACCAGTATTTCAATCAAATGCAATAGCTGTGCTTGTGAAGTATTCCTTTTTGTTTCTTTCCAGTATTGAATTAACAGCACTTATGCAGCTTAAAACAAGCATCTTATTCTGTAAGACAAGAAGAAGTCATCAGGCAAGTAATTAATGCTAGTTTTCTCTCTTACATCCTGTTGGAACATATAGTTGATTCAATAACACTCCCACTGGAATACCTGTGGTATATTTGATAAAACATCAAATCTATTCCAAGTGTCCCCCTCCACTGTGCTTTAAAGTCAAAAATAGAGTCTGAGATCATAGAATAGAAGCACAATAATCAACCCAGATGCTATTTATGGCCTTGTAATGAGGAGTTAACTTTAATATAAAGCATCCATTTGCAACTGATACTCCTCTGTGAAGAATGAATGGATGTATTCATGCCATTATTTGCTGTACAAATATAGTCAAGCACTTTAGATTCTATCTCTAAAGTACCAATAATGTCAAAAGTTCAAGAAAGATGAATGAGGCAGTTTCTGTTCTTAATGCATTAATGACAGAGTATGAGATAGAAATGTAAACATGTAATTAAATTCCAATATAACAATTTCCACATATGGTTAACATGGAATAAAAGTATCTGAGTTCATCCTCCAAATATTCAAAAGACAGATAAAATGTATGAAACAATTGTTTTCAAGACATTGGACTTAAACCTCACCATTTCAAAATTATACTGAATGTAAATGGTTTAAAAATCCCAATAAAAATTCAAGATTTTCAGTTTGAATAAAAAAGGAAGACCCAAAAAGAAATGCACTTTAAATATAATGATATAAGTTGAAAATAAAAGGATATAAAAAGGTATAGCATGCTAACATTAATGAAAATAAAGCTATGGTGACTTTTTAAGGTCACATGAATTTGATTGCAGAGAGGCAATATATTATTAGGTAAACAGAAGGTCACCTCATAATGTTAAAAAGGTCAATTCATCAAAAGGTCATCACAATCACAAACATTTATATTCCCAAAAATAGAGCTTTAAAATATACATGCACCATAAAATACCTAGGAATAAATATAACCAAAGATGTAAAAAATCTATACACTGAAAACTATAGAAAGCTTATGAAAGAAATTGAAGAAGACACAAAAAAAATGGAAAAAATTCCATGCTCCTGGATAGGAATAAATATTGTTAAAATGTCGATACTACTCAAAGCAATCTACATATTCAATGCAATCCCTATCAAAATAACACCAGCATTCTTCACAGAGCTAGAACAAATAATCCTAAAATTTGTATGGAACCAGAAAAGACCCTGAATAGCCAAAGCAATCTTGAAAAAGAAAACCAAAGCAGGAGGCATCACAATCCCAGACTTCAAGCTGTAATCATCAAGTATGGTACTGGCACAAGAACAGACACTCAGATCAATGGAACAGAATAAAGAACCCAGAAATGGACCCACAAACAAATGGCCATCTAATCTGTGACAAAGCAGGAAAGAATATCCAATGGAATAAAGACAGTCTCTTCAACAAGTGGTGCTGGGAAAACTGGACAGTGACATGAAGAAGAATGAACCTGGACCACTTTCTTACACCATACACAAAAATAAACTCAAAATGGATTAAAGACCTCAATGTAAGACAGGAAGCCATCAAAATCCTCAAGGAGAAAGCAGGCAAAAACCTCTTTGATCTTGGCTGCTGCAACTTCTTACTCAACACATCTCTGGAGGCAAGGAAAACAAAAGCAAAAATGAACTACTGGGACCTCATCAAAATAAAAAGCTTCTGCACAGCAAAAGAAACAATCAGCAAAACTAAAAGGCAACTGACAGCATGGGAGAATATATTTGCAGATGACATATCAGATAAAGGGTTAGTATCCAAAATCTACAAAGAACTTATCAAACTCAACACCCAAAAAACAAATAATCCAGTGAAGAAATGGGCAAAAGACATGAATAGACACTTCTCCAAAGAAGACATCCAGATGGCCAACCGACACATGAAAAAATGCTCAACATCACTCATCATCGGGGAAGTACGAGTCAAAACCACGATGGATACCACCTTACACCTGTCAGAATGGCTAATATTAACAACTCGGGGAACAATAGATGTTGGAGAGGATGCGGAGAAAGAGGATCTCTTTGCATTGTTGGTGGGAATGCAAGCTGGTGGAGACACTCTGGAAAACAGTATGGAGATTCCTCTAAAAACTAAAAATAGAACTGCCCTATGACCCAGCAATTGTATTACTAGGCATTTATCCAAGGGATAATGGTACGCTGCTTTGAAGGGACATATGCACCCCCATGTTTATAGCAACACTATCAACAATAGCCAAAGTATGAAAAGAGCCCAAATGTCCATCTATGGATGAATGGATAAAGAAGATGTGGTGTATATATATGCAATGGAGTATTACTCGGCAATCAAAAAGAATCAAATCTTGCCATTTGCAACTATGTGGATGGAACTTGAGGGTATTATGCTAAGTGAAATTAGTCCGAGAAAGACAAAAATCATATGACTTCACTCATATGAGGACTTTAAGAGACAAAACAGATGAACATAAGGGAAGGGAAACAAAAATAATATAAAAACAGGGAGGGAGACAACAGAAGAGACTCATAAATGTGGAGAACAAACTGATGGTTATGGGAGGGGTTGTGGGAGGGGGGATGGGCTAAATGGGTAAGGGGCACTAAGAAATCTACTCCTGAAATCATTTTTGCACTATATGCTAACTAATTTGGATGCAAATTAAAAATAAAATAAAATAAATAAAATATACATGCAAACTTGATATAACGTAAAGAAGAAATAGATAAGCTACAATTGTAATTAGATACTTCAGTATTCCTACCTCAATAGTAGATAAAACAAGTAAAAAGAAAATCATTAAGTATATAAAGGACTTGAATAACACAAGTGTGTTAGGATTCTTCAGAGAAATAGAACCAATGGAATGTCTATAAAAAGATACATAGAAAGAAACTTATGAGGGGTTGGCTCACATGATTATGGAGGCTGACAAGTCCCATGACCTACCATCTTCAAGATGGGAGCCCAGGAAAGCTGTTGGTTCAGTTTCAATCCAACCCAAAGGCCTGAGAATGAGGGAGCTAATGTTATATGTTCCAGTTTGAATCCAAAGGCCCAGAAAACAGAAGTTCTGATGTCCAATGGCACAATTAGGTGCTCAAGCAGAGAGCATATTTGTCCCTCTTCCAACTTTTTTGTTCTTTTCAGGCCTTTGACAGATTGGATGATGCTCACCCATATTGGTGATTTTTACTCAGTCCACTAATTTAAATGCTAACCTATTCTAGAACCCCTGTTATAGACACACTCAGAAATAATGTTTAACTAGCTTTCTAGGCATCTTTTAGCCCACTCAAGTTGATGCATAAAATTGTTCATCACAACAATGAACCAACCTGAGCTTATTGATATTTATAGAACACAGCACCCAACAATAGCAAAATACATATTTTTTTCAAGTGAACATGGGACATTTACCAGGAAAAAAATATTCAGGCATTAAAATAGATTTCACTGTTTAATATGTATATATATATATATATATATATATATATATATATAGTCTCTGACAACAAGGGAACTAAATTAGAAAAAAAAATAGGAAGATCTCTGAAAAGTTTCCAAATGTTTAGAAACTGAATATCATGCTTCTGCATAACCCATATCCAAAAGAGAAGCAAAAGAGATATTAACATTTTGTCCTGGATGCAAATGAAAACACAACAAATAAAAATTTTGGGATAAAGCTAAAGCAGTAGCTGGGGGGAAATTTGTACCATTAATGCCTATATTGGAAAACAAGAATCATAGAAAGCCAATGACCTCAGCTCACCTTGCAAAACTAATAAATTAAGAGCAAATTACTTACAGAATAAATGAAAAGAAAGGATAAAAATCAGTATACTAAAAAACAGGAAAAATAGAGAAAGACATTAAAACCAAATGATCTTTTTTGTTCTTTGAAAAGATTTTAAGAAATGGATAAATCTTTAACCTGCCTAATCAAAACAATGAAAGAAAGATACAAAATTGTCAGTGTTGGAATTGAAAAAGGTGACACTGGTACACATTCGACACATATTAAAATGTTAATAAGACAGTATTTGAACAGTTTTATGCTAATCACTACAATTTAGAAGAAACAAACAAATTCTTTGACTCCAACTAGAAAACCTAATTTTGAAAGAAATGTTATAGGTCTAAATCAACCACAATAGTGTGATTTCTAGTGAAAAATCTTCCACACAGAAAATCCTTCATCCAGATGTATTCTCTGGTGAATTCTGGTGATTATTTAAAGAAGAAATACTGCCAATTCTACAAAGAAAACAAAAACAAAAACAAAAAACCAGCAACAACAACAACAACAAAAACCCACCTTTCCAAAAAATTGAACCAGAGAGAATACTTCTTATGTTTTCAGGCTAGTATTACCCTGATGAAAAAACTAGACAAAGATATTATAAGAAAACAAACCTTCAGACTGTAACAACAGACTGTAATTTTTATATATATGTCTCTTGAGGCAAGGGAAATCAAAGCCAAAAAAAAAAAAAAAAAACCTATTGGGACTACATTGAAATAGTTTCTGCACAGCTAATGAAACAAAAAACAAACAAACAAAAAACCTAAAAGGCAATCTACTGAATGGTTGGAGATATTTTCAAATGACGTATCTGATAAAAGGTTAGTATCCAAAATATATAAAGAACTGATACAACTCAACACCCAAAAGCCAAAATATTCCAACTTAAAAATGGGCAGAAGGAATAATCAGGCATTTTTCCAAAGAATACAACAGTGGTCCAACAGACACATGAAAAGATGCTCAACAGTCATTTATCATCAGGGAAATGCACATTAAAATCACAATGAGATATCATGTTACACCTGTCAGATTGGCTAAAATCAACAATACAAGAAACAACAAGTGTTGCCAAGGATATGGAGAAAGGGGATCCCTCTTGCACTGTTGGTGGAAATGCAAACTGGTGCAGCTACCCTGGAAAACAGAATGGAAGTTCCTCAAAAAGTTAAAAATAGAACTACCCTGAGATCCAGCAATTCCACTAGTACGTATTTTCCCAAAGTATACAAAAATACTAATTCAAAGGGATACATGCACCCCTTATCTTTGGAGCAGCATTATCTATAGTAGCTAAAATATGGAAACAGCCTGAATGTCCATCAACAGATGAATGGATAAAAAAGATATTATACACACACACACACACACACACACACACACACACACACACGCATACACATGTATATCACACATACATACAATGTAATATTCAGCCATAAAAAAAGAATGGTATCTTGGCATTTGTAACAATGTGAATAGAGCTAGGGAGTATCTAGCTTCTAATAGAGCTAGCTAGCTTCTAGTAGAGCTAAGCAAAATAAGTTAGAGAAATCAAATATTATATGATTTCACTCACATGTGGAATTGAAGAAACAAATACGCAAAGGGAAAAAAAGAGAGAAACAAGCCAAGAAACAGACTCTTAACTATAGATGACAAACTGATGGTTACCACAGGGGAGGTTGGTGAGGGGATGGGTGAAAAAGATGATGGGGATTAAAGAGTACACTTATCATGATGAGAAATAAAATAATAAAAAGAAAAGAAAAGAAACCTTATGACCAATATTCTTTATGACACAGATGCAGATATTCTAAAGAAAATTTTAGCATACTGGATTTGATAATATATAAAAATAATAATACAGTATGACCAAATGGGTCATTCATCTGTTTGAATAGATAAATATCATATTGATTTTTAATATCCTTTATCTATAAGATTATATTTTTCATATATATATATATATATATATATATATATATATATATATATATATATGTTGTTTACGTAATCCACTGCATTTCCCACCACCAGAGGAGCCCCTTGAAGTAGTAAACACCCAAGGCTTCTCTCCACTTTCAAGGTTGTGGAAAACAATTTTCATGGTGTCGTTCTTTCCATGTCAGTGCTAGTCCAGCCTTCCTGATGCTGATTCAGTCCTTAGGAAGTATGTCTCTTTTGTTGGAAATAGTCTTCCCAGGACCACATCTAAAGACTCATGAGTTTAGCATTTTTCTGATGAGTGCGTCCCAGGTTCATCCTCTGTAATTATTTTTTAGGAGATACAAGTTATTGTATTTAACCATTCATTACTTCCAAAAACTGACTCTGAACATCTTAACCTAACACATGTGACATTTATTAAAACTACTGAGACTTTGAGTCTTGAATGTACCTGAAAGTGCTGCAGATTAATGTCCTGGGCTTCTTGTCTTGTTAGACTATGCATTCTCATGGGTCATAAACTGGGATTTTGTTTCCAGGTACCTGAAACTTTATAAAACGCAACTTTCTTTTATCTTTGGCATGTTTATCTCCAGTTTGTCTCATTGCTTCATTGTGATCTTTTTCTCCCAGAAATCCTTATTTGTAGGTCATCACCTGTACTCACCATTATATCTGTCCTGAAATATTGTTTGTGGCTCTTCTGGTCCTGCCTTTTCTTTCTTTCTCTCTTATTCATCACCTGGAATGACATAATTACAACCAACATAAATAAGCTATTCCTGTGAATCAGAGGCACTCAGAAATGTCCTCTTCCTCCTTCTTCTTCACCTAAGTCTAATTCTTGAGGAAGTCAATTACAGGAAAAAGAAGGGCATAAAGTTGGGATTCCGTATTTAAGGGGCTCTAGTTTCTGGTAGTCCATAAGTAATCATTTTACAGTCATCATCCATCATGTTCCACAAAGGAAATAGGCAGAGTTGGTAAGCACACACATCCACATATACACACACATCCACATTAATCACACATGTAATACATTGGGCAGCCAAGTATGTAAAGGAAAGGTCATAATATCTCATTCAACTGCTGCAGTAAATACCAAATCCAATTTGTACATACCCTGTTATATCTGAACCCATCCAAATGTGGCCATTTTGGAATCATACATCATAAAATACCCTTACTGTTATTTGGAAAGAAGCAGATCTTCTATTTTTCATAACTTTATATATTCCTTTAACATGTTTTCTTCAGCTAAGAAATTTAATTGCTATAAGGAGAGGTGGGAGTTTTTTTTCCTCCAGTGCTAAACAACTAGACACTGACAGGGTGACTCATTAGCTGAATCCATTAATCTCAGCTGAATAGAAAGATCCAGATGGAATTGAGAGGAAACAGTCCATTCCTTTCCAAGAGTTAGCATAAGGACTACTCATCTCAGGGTGGCAGATTTTATATTTAGTTTTGGCTAAGGAAGTATAGGTCACATTTTATATTTCTTTTGAGGATTACTAAAGAACACTTCAGAGACCATCCTCTTTTTTCTTAATTCCTAAGAATGTAAGAACAATGAAAATCTTGGAATCTGCAAAAAAAAAAAAAAAAATACAAATATTTTCAAATTCTTTATATAAAAGGGTCAATAATTTACAGTGAACTAAGATTTAGCACATATATGCACACACATAAAACTTCTTTTCTTATGAAATATTTATATTCATATATTCTTAGGAAATATGAAATATTCCTTAGTGAAGTTCTCATGATAAAATTCTATAAGTTTTTTTTTTTAGAGAGTAGAATCTCCCTTACTGTTAGTGTTTCTTCCTTCCTTAAAAAACAAGGGGTTTTGGGGGTGGCTCAGTTGGTTGAGCTTCTGACTTCAGCTCAGGTCATGATCTCACGGTTCATGAATTTGAGCCCTGCATTGGGCTCTGTGCTGACAGCTCAGAGCCTGGAGCCTGCTTCGGATTCTGTGTTTCCCTCTCTCTCTGTCCCTCCCCTGCTCATGCTCTGTCTCTCAAAATAAATAAACATTTAAAAAACAAAACAAGGGGCGCCTGGGTGGCTCAGTCGGTTAAGCGGCCGACTTCGGCTCAGTTCATGATCTCGCGGTCCATGCGTTCGAGCCCCACGTCGGGCTCTGTGCTGACAGCTCAGAGCCTGGAGCCTGTTTCAGATTCTGTGTCTCCCTCTCTCTGACCCTCCCCTGTTCATGCTCTGTCTCTCCCTGTATCAAAAATAAATAAAACGTTAAAAAAATTTAAAAAACAAAACAAAGGGTTATGGTAGGGTTAGTGTAAACAACACAAAGTTGGGTTTGATCCAATTTGTTTGAAAGTTTGAATGGTTGGTTTAATTCAGAATTGCTTAGGCAATTCACTTAATTTCTCTGAAATGTAGATCCCTTATCTGCAAATAAGGATAATAATAACAGCTGATTTGGTGTTGAGAATTATAGTAGATTGTGTCTACTAGCTGCCTGGCCTTTGTGGTACATATCCAATGATGCCTGGCCCTTTATGTTTCCATTACTGATGGAAGAGAGAATGAAGCCAAAAGACAGAGTCTTTAGATGAAGAACACTGAGTGAGAAGCAGGATCTTTGAAAATGTAATAAACCAGTTTTTATCCCTTAGGAGTAGTAAGAAAGGAAAGAGCTATTATAAAAGAGAATCAACTGTTGTATTGAATAACTGAAATGGCTGACAGGAAGGGGGTGCATAAGCTATGTATGTCCTCAGATAGGAAGGAAATAGGAGCCTGGATTTCCTGTAGTAAAGATGATGGAGAACTCAAGGATCCCATTGTGATTTTCCTCTAAACCTGAGGCATTATGAGTAAGCCAGAGGAACGTAGTCCTACCCTCCACCCTTCTTTTTTTGCACATTTGGTTCCTTCAGCTCTCAGGCAATTCTTTAGATAGCGATCCAGACATGGTTGGGTGGGCAGTGGAGGGTGCTCACAGGACAATTGTGATTGATAGCCTAATTCATGCTAACTCAGACCAATAGCATGTCCAGCAACACTTGAGTCAGGTTAATGGAAGAGTATGAGTTCAGTAGATAGTGGACAGTACCACCATGGAGGCAGTAGTCAGAATCCACTTGTAATAAATACACATAAAATATACTCAAAACCATGTCTTTGTCCTACACAATTCCAAAGCCACCGAGGTATTCTAAAACAACAAACTAGTTCACCAACTTCCACTATATAGACATAGCTGCCATGATCGTCTAAAACACACCTTGATTGAGCATAGAACCTGTTTAAAGCACCATTCTAGATTCTGAGAGGCAGCGAAAATAGAGGAGGCTTGATGGCTATTCAAAATATCTGGAAGACTAGATTTCACAACATAATTCAATCTTCGTTATTTCCCACACCTAGAAGAATGTTGTATATGTCATAGATGTTCATTAATACTTATAATGAAGTTGAATAGCCTCTTTATATTATTTGCTGCCGAATGGATGCTTTACTGTTTTCTCAACAAATGATTTTTACATCATAAAGGTTAAGACAAAGTACTGTTTCCTTATTTCCTTAGAGTTAAATGCATATTAGGTACTCAATAGAACCTCTTTGTTTGGCCCTGAGAAGACATATCCCTGGAGAACAGTACTACGGAAATGTGTATTGCTGATGATGACAAATAAGGGTATTATCTTTGCTTATATGAGAACTGGGTTCTAGAAATCTTGGACTTATTTTCTTTTTTTATCTCTCATCCATAGCTAAAGTTATTCTTGATGTGTTTTCTTATATGGCAAACATTGTCCTTGGAAAAAAAAATCTTACAGAAGTTAGACCCCAAATGGCTTACTTGTCTTACAGGGCGATTTATATTTCGAAGGTTAACAGGAGTCATGAAAACATAAAGTGACCAGCTAGCCACCAGCTCAGTTAATGATTTATGATATAATTAAATGATCCATAAGCACTGGAGATGAATGAGGAAAGTTGTCTTCCTAGGATCAAGTTCTTTAATACATGGGTTGAGTGTGAATGGAAGAGGAGCAAATTCCACATACCAAGAGAAAGAAGGATTAAAGCAAGACTTGGAAGCACAGATGCACATGTGTATTATTGGGGCAGTAAGAACTTCTACCCATAATTGTAGAAACAACACCAGAATAATTTATAATCCTGATGGAATTCCTAGTCATTTCAGCCTTCAAATTCCTTATTCTCCTCTTCTTTCTCCCTTCAGAACTTGTTCAGTTTTCACCTCCTCCAGAATGACTCTGATGGATATAGGGACATAACTCTACTACCAAGTGACAATCCATGTAATTTTCATTGACCATCTAATATGAGCCAGACACTGGGCATGCAAAATAAGAGGAAATGCCCACTTTATAAGAACTTGCAATGTGTTGGGGAAATGAAAGTAAAGTGTCTTCAGCATATTAGATAAAACATGATAAAGATTGGTTTGCACTCAAAAAGAATGACAGAAGGTGTGTATATCTGTATTTGTGGGGAGGGTTGCAGAAGACAGACCTTAAATCCACCATGGGGTTGATAAAAAGGTTCTGAGAGTAAAGGTTAAGTACAAGTATTAGCCAGGCAAAAGTAGGAGAGAGCAGTATTCCACACAGGAGAAGCTTGTGTACAGGCAATTAGGAAGAAAACTGAGTATTTACTGGATGCCTTTTCTTCACTTTAACTTTTCAGATTAAATATTGGGTAGATACATATGAATATTTATAAACACAAAGATAAGATAAAGGATAACAATATAGTGAGCACTCATGTATCCTCTTCTCCGTTTGAAAATGGTCATGACTCATGAAGTCCATGATTTTACTTCTCATTCCATTGCTTTCCACCCCCACTCAGGTAACATTGTCCTTATTTTTGCATTTATCAGATTCTTGATTTTCTTTATTATTTTTTCTTATTTTTTTTTTACCATACATTTATGCCTCTAAATAATACATGGTTTAGCTTTCCATGTGTTTGAAAATTTATGGGGTCATACTACATATATTCTGTGCCTTGTTGTTTCAGTTTGTGATTTACCTGTTTGTTACATTGTATTAATATATAATAATAATAGTTTCCCATTTTATTTTTATTTTTTTTAATTTTTTTTTCAACGTTTATTTATTTTTGGGACAGAGAGAGACAGAGCATGAACCGGGGAGGGGCAGAGAGAGAGGGACACACAGAATGTGAAACAGGCTCCAGGCTCCGAGCCATCAGCCCAGAGCCCGACGCGGGGCTGGAACTCACGGACCGCGAGATCGTGACCTGGCTGAAGTCGGACGCTTAACCGACTGCGCCACCCAGGCGCCCCTATAGTTTCCCATTTTAATATCCTACTTATTGACATTGTGTCCACTATGAATATTCCCATACATTTTTCTTAGTGCATATATATGAGTTTTTCCTATGGTGCATGTGTAGGAGTAGAATTTGGATGTGAGGGTGTGTTCATGTCGAAGTGTACTAGAATGGGTAATCCCAAACTGTTTTCTAAATTGGTCTTATCAATTTACATCCCTACCAGTAGTATGTGATATCTGCTGGTAGCAAATTCACACTTTTTGCTTGTCAAAAACTGTATTTATTATACCTCATTCTTGAAAGATACATTCACTGTGAACACAGCTCTACATTGACAGTTATTGCCTATTAGACAATGAATATTTTATTTTACTGTGTTCCAGTTTGCATCATTGCAGCTCAGAAAGCAGCTGCTATTCCAATAATTGTTCTCTGTAAGTAATCTGTATTTTTACTATGGCCATTTCTAGAGTCATCTGCTTGTTTCTGATAGTTAGTAATTAGCTAAATAGGTGTGTGGTTTTCCTGAAGCTATTGATGTCTAACTGTTAATAGTTCTAGAAAAATTTATTTTTGTTTTTATTTTTTAGTGTTTTATTTATTCTTGGGAGAGAGAGAGAGCACAAGCGGGGAGGGGCAGAGAGAGAGGGAGACACAGAATCTGAAGCAGGCTGCAGGCTCTGAGCTGTCAGCACAGATCCCGATGTGGGGACCAAACCCACAAAGTGTGAGATCATGACCTGAGCCGAAATCAGACGCTTAACTGACTGAGCCACCCAGGCACCCCAGTTCTAGAAAACTTTTTGTCATTATCTCCTAAAATACAGTTTCTACTCATCCCTCATCTATTCTTATTCTAGAATCAGATAAGGTGTATTATGGATATACTCACTTTGTCTCATAGCCTCTTTCTCATACTTCCCATCTGTTATAGCTACATTTTAGATAACTGCATCAGTTATTTCTTCAATCATGTCTACTTACTTTTAAGCCTGCCGTTAGAGATTTTTCAAAACTTCTAATACTATACTTTCTATTTTCAGAAGACATATTTGGCTTTTTTTTTTCCAAATAAGTCTCACATTTTGTATTTTCTTACATTTTAAATTTCCCTTTTAATGTATTAACATATTTATTTTCTTTTTTTT
>NW_024412419.1:17419181-17468951 GCF_014898765.1 Herpailurus yagouaroundi
TTAGTTCTCTAATTTTCCCCTCATACTCCTGGATTTTTTTTATCTCTCTTTTTCTCAGCTTCCTCTTTTTCCATAACTTTATCTTCTAGTTCACCTATTCTCTCCTCTGCCTCTTCAATCTGAGCTGTTGTGGTTTCCATTTTGTTTTGCATTTCATTTAAAGCGCTTTTCAGTTCCTTGTGACTGTTCCTTAGTCCCTTGATCTCTGTAGCACGAGATTCTCTGCTGTCATCTATACTGTTTTCAAGCCCAGCGATCAATTTTATGACTATTATTCTAAATTCATTTTCTGTTATATTATTTAAATCCTTTTTGATCAGTTCATTAGCTGTTGTTATTTCCTGGAGATTCTTCTGAGGGGAATTCTTCCGTTTGGTCATTTTGGATAGTCCCTGGAGTGGTGCAGACCTGCAGGGCACTTCCCCTGTGCTGTGGTGTATAACTGGAGTTGGTGGGCGGGGCCGCAGTCTGACCTGATGTCTGCCCCCAGCCCACCGCTGGGGCCACAGTCAGACTGGTGCGTGCCTTCTCTTCCCCTCTCCTAGGGGCGGGATTCACTGTGGGGTGGGGTGGCCTGTCTGGGCCACTTGCACACTGCCAGGCTTGTGATGCTGGGGATCTGGCGTCTTAGCTGGGGTGGGTAGGCAAGGTGCACAGGGGCAGGAGGGGCAGGCTTAGCTCACTGTTCCTTAGGTGATCCACTTCAGGAGGGGCCCTGTGGCAGGGGAAGGGAGTCAGATCAGCTGCTGGAAGTTTGGCTCCGCAGAAGCACAGAGTTGGGTGTTTGCACGGAGTGAGCAAGTTCCCTGGCAGGAACTGGTTCCCTTTGGGTTTTTGGCTGGGGGATGGGCGAGGGAGATGGCGCTGGTGAGCACCTTTGTTCCCCGCCAAGTTGAGCTCTGTCCTCCGGGGGCTCAGCAACTCTCCCTCCCTTTGTCCTCCAGCCTTCCTGCTTTCAGAGCAGAGCTGTTAACTTATGACCTCCCAGAGGCTAAGTCATGCTTGCTGTCAGAACACAGTCCGTCAGGCCCCTCCGCTTTTGCCAGCCAGACTCGGGGGCTCTGCTTGGCCGGTGAGCCGCCCCTCCGACCCGGCTCCCTCCCGCCAGTCCGTGGAGCGCGCACCGCCTTGCCGCCCTTCCTACCCTCTTCCATGGCCTCTCGTCTACGCTTGGCTCTGGAGACTCTGTTCTGCTAATCCTCTGGCGGTTTTCTGGGTTATTTAGGCAGGTGTAGGTGGAATCTAAGTGATCAGCAGGACACGCAGTGAGCCCAGCGTCCTCCTACGCTGCCATCTTCCGGGAATTCGCCTAACATATTTATTTTCTATTCAGTGTCTCATAATTCCACAATTAAAGTATTTGGACATCTGGTTCTATGATCTGTTGTTTCTGTCTGGTCCTGTTCAGGATGGCTTCTTGTGTGTTTGGTGACTTTTGCCTATGATGTCATAATCTAAAAACTATATTTTAATTATTTGAGGCTATAGTTGAAGGACAGTCCTGAGTCTACAGAATTTGAGTTTGCTTTCGTGAGTGCATGGAGAATTATAAAACTGAGACTTTTCATTATATACTATGTTTTACTACAGAAAATAAGTCTTAAAAATGGTCAAGTACATACCAAAGTGAGTCAAAGAGCAAACATGGTTGAAGGGGCATGGCATGCTCAAAATCTGGCACATTATCAGAATAATACAAGTAATAAAAGGCCACTGAAGGTCTGCAAAGAGAGAAGTATTTATTGTGTTTTAGGTAGATTTTCTGGAGGGCAGAGTAAATTTTAGACAGTTCAAACTCTCAGGCAAGACCAATTAGGTGGCTCCTTACTGCAGTGTTTCAGGCAGAAGATGATGAAATTATCTAGAGAAGTAGAGATGAAATAGAAGAATGGATTTGGGATATTCCAGGAGGTAAAATCAACACTATTTACTGGTAACTTGAAGGAGCATGATATGGAAACAGGATAGATTGAAGAGTTTCGATGAGATCCACATCCCTGATTTGAGTAAATGGCAGTGTGTTGTAGCCATTCACAGAAACTAGTAATAAAGAGAAGTTTTGCTTCCCCTCTGGAATTTCTCCTTAGGTTAGTTTTGGACATTGAGGCATGTCTGGGACATTGAAATGCTGTATTTTTTCCACAAATATTTATTGTGGCAGGTTTAGTGCTATTTCGGTCTTGTTTCTAATATGCTCAGAGTACTGGTCAAGGATATAAATATAGATTTGGAAGTTATCAATTTCAACATCATAAGTAAAACTAGGAGTCACTGGAAGTTGACGAGCATTTCTTGGGAGAGAGAAGAGCAGCGATTAAATGGCAGAATTTGAGGGATGCTCAGGTTTTACTGGTTGGTGGAAGAGGAATCTGGAAATGAAAAGGTAGTAAAGTAGTGGATGCAGACAGAAAGATGTGAATAGAATTACAGAAGCCAAGGAGGTACAGATAACAAGAGTGAAAGACTGAAGAAAATAAACATAAATAACAGAAATAAATAATAAAATTATATTAAATTTACTAGAGAAATCTAATAAGTAATGAAAAATATTCTTTGCTGATATGAAGCTCATTGATAGCTTCAGCCAGGGCAGTTTCAATTGAATGGTCTGGCCAGAAACTATTTAGGGTAGATTAAAAACTGAGTGTAACAGAGCAGATGGCTACAGCTGGAAATTGAGTTGAGAATTCAAGGGGAAAGAAAGAGTAGGCTTAAAAATGATCTGGGAAAGATTTTTTTTCCAGAGAATGTTAGAGATTTGAATATATTTACAAGAGTGGGTAGAAAGATAACCAAAAGGGGCTGGTTGAAGATAAAGAAAAGACAAGAGAAGAATTATTGGTTAATATGGAGGATTTGAAGAGATAGGGACAAGAACACAAGTGGAGTGGGTAAGAACAAGGATACCTATCACCTGAGATGCAGATGACAATTACAGAAGGGAGGGAAGAAAGTTGAGGGATTTTACACCTGGTCGCTTCTATATAATTCACCTGTATTTAAATGAAAATACAATCTCTTTCCACCCTCATAACTATTACTGAGAAAATAGCTGACCCATTTGAGTATACACAATATGCCAAGATAGTTCTAAGCAAGTATGTTCGTTATCTCATTTAATCCTTGTGCTGCCTCTGTGTGGTAGCAGTTCCCCTCCTCCTCCTCTTCTCCTTCCCCTTCTTCACATGATGATATAACTGAGGCACAGAAGTTTTAAATAAATTGCCCAATATCACAGTAAGAGGACAAGTCAGATTTTGACCTGAAGCAATTTACTACAGAGCCAAGCATTCCTAATCTGAGAATTCACATATATTATCTTATTTAGTTCTCAACTCCAGAGGACATTTATTGTGTCTTCCTTCAAGCTATAGTTTACCTCCTGCCTCAAGTATGACTCAGAGCAAACACAATTCCTTTGTGCTCCAGAGTTTAGGGGTTTTCTGGATTTTAGGAAAGAGACAGCAAAACATGACTGCTGGGAATGGCCATGTCTGTGGGCTTTCCCCATTCCCAAGGAATCCAGCCCTCTGAGGGCTAAGCAATCAAACTAAAAGATCTTAGATGACAAATGCTAGTAATTTTGCGAAATGACATTTTTTTCAGAATAAATAATAAATTGTATGTTTTTCCTCCCACATGCAGATGGTATAAATGTTTTAATTACTGAGCTGATGTAGCAATATTAAAGATAATGTTTGAATTAAAAATTACCTGTCATTTCATCATCCCAATAAGCCAATTACTTTCATTTTTTATAGTTTATGTGAAAGAAACATTTCATTGTCTTCTTGTATTAAAATAGCAGTGACATAAACATTTTGATGTGGCAACTTAGTATGATTTTAATGAGTCTGTCATATTCCATCAAGTAAATGTAAGTTTAGTATTGAATATTTTGGCTATTCTTTCTCCCTTTTTTAAACTATTATAACTTACTCTTCAGTAGATCTGCTGATTATAAAACATTTTGCTTCTGTTGAATGATTTCTTTAGGATAAATTATTATGAAAAGAATGACTACCTTAGAAAAAATGAATACCTCTAAGGTTTTTGCTATAGACTAGGCATTAATATTTAATTTTTTAAAATTCTGTGTATTTTATATATTTTTCATCTTGTTTTTGCTCTTAGACACTCCATGGTCCTCACACCTTTTCTGGGAGACCAAGAAGTGGCAATTCAAAGGTAAATGTGTTTTTGTCACAAAGAATCTCTGAGACTAACCAGACACAAAGAGGAATCCAAAAGAGGTAGCACCTTTAAATGTGTTTCTGTTCTTGTTCCCACCATATTGTATTCCTCTATTAATTGTTTCCATTTTCCTACATACTCTTCCAGAATTCTGCATGCTCTTGGGCATGGGGATGGTTGTAGAGGCTCAAATCCAGCCCTGGGAATGTGAAAAAGATTAGGTGGACAATGTATGCATCAGTGGCTGACTGGGGAATGGATGTATGGGGCATAAACTTTCTCTTGAGAATTTTCTTTGTTAAAGCTATAGTTTATTCAGGGGATTTTGTCACTTGTTCTACCATTCCCATGTTCTCCTATGAAATTCCTCTTTTTGAATTTATATACAAATTAGGCAGTTTACAGAGCAGAGACTGGATTATCAGTCTGTTTTCTCTTGTCCCTTATTTTCTATACTTATTCTCTTTACTAGTTGGCTAAGTGAATGTAAATAACTCAGTGGAGGAGTCAGAAAAGGCCCTCAAATATGGTGGTGACACAAGTCGATAAGAACCAGGAGTCTGCCCGATGAAAGCCAAGGGGACTGTGAGGTGAATGGGAATATGCTTCCATTGTATTAAATCACACAGAATGAGAAATTGGTAGTTTCTGTAGCTGGGTGTTGTTCATTCTCCTAAAGATACAGTTTGGAGTGTTGGGGTTTGGAGCTGATTGCCAGGAAAAAATTCTTGAGACGTCTTCAGTGTAGAAAGGTGGTTTTATTAAGCACAGAGAGGAACTGTGGGAAGAAAGAGCTGTACTGGGGTTGTGAGGAGTGACTGATTATAAAAGATTTTCTATCCTATGGAGAGGAGGGTGATGTTGGGGCTCCAGGATACTGAGTCTATAGGTTTCTGGAGGTTGTTCTTTTCTTGTAAATCATTAAGACAGTTGCAAACTGATGGAGACTCCTGTCCTTCATGACTGTGATCTTTATCATATAACCATTTGTTTTTCCCTTTCCTTTGTTCTTGGGCTGTCAGGACTTTTGAGGAATGTCACACCTATCCTACCTGGGGAGTGGGGGTGGCTGGAAGGGTTGTTAGCTTGTGCTTTGCCCTCAGCTTGCCTTTTCTCCCTCATCACTAGTACACTTTATAAAGTGATGAGAATAAATCCATAGGACTTTGCTAAATATCATATGATGCTCATCACTAGGCTAGATAGTTGAATGAAATCTTCAAGGAACTTAATCTGGGATTGAGTTTTTGGCTTTGTTGCTGTGAGTGCAGAGGGTACGGGACTGTAAGCTTCTGTGGTTAATGAGTTTGTCATTTATCTCCAAATTACCTGAAGAATCCAGGCTGTGGTGTTCTGAATATAAAATGTAATCCTCCTTAGGTATAAGGGTTTGGCAGCCTTGCCTTCCAGAAATAAGTCTTATTCTAGGAGATTTTTTTTGTGTTTTTTTGGTCTGTTTGTTTGTTTGTTTGTTTAATATCAGCTCTCTTCAACACTGCCCAAGGTGATCAGGTACTAAGGTTGTGGACATGGCCTCCAGATCATTAAACCACAAGTTTCACAACATAAATAATCTGAATTCAATATATGTAATGCCCTAAGAGATAAATGACTGTGAAATCCCATGCGTATGGTTCTTCAGATGTCACTCCGGGGGCAAGCCACCTCACATGGAAAGATATCTGCCCTAAGTGATTAAGCTGGAATTTAATTTTACTTAAATATGTGAACACTTTTAATAAGGCTCTGGAGGTATTATGAAGTTTGCAGAATCTTTATATTTGAAAAATGTTTTATTTTGCTTGATAACATGCAGAAAAGCCCTTATTGTGATTAGCATTTGAATAGGAGGATCATCTTAATACTCTTGTTATTAATATGACAGATTTTATTTTCCCAAAGGTGACAATTGAACCCAGTTCTCAGATCAGTTAATCCATGTATTTATGAGAATTGAACTTTTCTACCTTGTAATTTGGTTCTGGAGTACATTGGATTTCCTCCTGCCCTGTGGGGTTCATGCATCAATTTAAATACCTAAGTTATTGGCCTACTTTTTTGCCTAATATGAAAACAGGTTTTTTCTCTGAGTTTTGATGGTTGTCTACATGTTTTATGCTGGTAGCAGTCTGTATTATCATTTGTAGGCTCTTGAACCTCTGTGAGGTTGCATCTGCTTCTGAGACACATGTTTCGGTTGCTTTAAGGACATTTATAATGAATGGTGGTACTTCAGCACTTGCTGATGCCTTTTGCATGGAAGTGGGAAGTAAAGGTAGGGAGAAAAGGAAGATGAAACAATTTTTCTTTTTTTTTTACATGCTTCTCTTTTTACTTATCTGTAGTATTAGAACCCTCAATTCCCTCTCTGTAAATCAATCACTGTTTTCTTCTCCTTGCTAAGAGTTGCCCCGCTTGTTTTTGTGGTCCTCAACTTGCTTCTTGCATTGATCCCTTGTGACCATATTCCAGAGAAGTTATGGAAAGTCAAGTCTATGGTTCCTGAGTCTGCATTGTGTGTTACTGCTCGGTGTGTTTGGCTCTCTGAAAAACCACCTTCCCATATGTAACTATAAGTTTTGTTTAGAAGCTGCAGGTAATGTGCACCCACCTTTGGGTACAGCAAGAGCATATAAATTCTGATTTTAAGTTTGTGTCAGAAATAGGTCTGGGCAGAAAGTAAGGTTCTGAAAAATTCCAAGATATCTCTCTCATTGCCAGCTATTTTTGCCTTGGCCATTTATCTAGGCCAGCTCCCACTTAAGTTCATTTACGCCTAACCACCATTTCCTCTCCAGTAAGCTACCAAGAGCCCCACATTTGGTTCCCCTGACTTCTCCAGCCTGTGTTGCAGCCTGTCTTCTGTTTGTGGTAATATAGTTACTGCCCCCAAATGCTCTCACTCTTTTCTCTTTTAGGACTGTTCTTTAAATTCTTTGTCTTCTCTTGGTTGGTCTGGATCTCATTCCATTCTTCAAAGCTCAAGTCAAGTCCCACCTTTTCCAAACCAGGGTAGAAATCTCCCTAAACTTCCTGATAGCTTGTTCCCAGTTACTCTTTGGACACTTCTAGGAATACAAAACCACAACACTTCCAAGATAAAGTCATCTTACCTTGGTGTATCATATATGGAGTATTTTGTTAAGAACCAATTATACTATGGTATTCAGATATTTGCAAGATGAGTATGGAGATGAAATTAATTATGTACTAGCGAATCTGGATTCTAATCCCTTTATAGTCACTAACCAGATGTATGACCTTGGGAAACTTAATTTTTCTCTTTGCATTCCAGTTTTACTTTTCTGCAAAAAGATAATACTATGTGAGTGAACTGATTCTCATATAAAGTTGTTATCAGAAAACTTCACTTTGTAAAATTTTAGAATAGTGGCATTTCATATTAACCAGATTTTGTATAAAAATTACAGTATATCCTCTAACTTTGGTAAACATAATAATTTGTAGTTGATGCAAATTAAAAAAAAATGGATACGATTCTTAAGCAGGTATCTGTAAATTACACTTGAAAATCAGTCTCATTATTTTAGAATCCCACTGCTGGGGTTTTAGGGTGATGGTGGGGGTTCAGAGCTGATGGCCAAGAAAGAATTCTTAAATGTTTGGTTCAAAAAAGTGATTTTATTGAAGCATGGGGACAGGACCCATGGGCATAAAAATCTGCACTGTGGTTGTGAAGAGTGACTGATTATATACCTTCAGGTTGGGAGGGGGTTGGGGACAGCATAAATCTCTAAGGAATTTTGGAAGCCAGATTCCTAGGACCTTGAGGGTTTTGCTGTTAGGAAAACATCATTTATTACTGTTTAGTAAAACCTCAGTCATGAGACCCTTCAGAGATATGTCAGGGGCCACATGCTTGGAGCATAATTGTCAGCATATGCTTGGGGCTTAAAGATAAAGGAGGTTTGTAAAGGAATTTTTATGTGTTTAAGGAGACTCACAGGTCCTGTTGAGGGGGGAGGTGGTGAAGATAATGTTAAGGCAAGATTCCCTTTTGCCTCTTGCAAAGAATCATCACTGAGGCAGCTGAGCTCCTACAGGAAGGTCACTCTGCCTGTTTCAAGGCCTTGTCAGTGGGCTGTAGACAGTAAGGAAACTTACTTTTTCATTCACCTTTGTTCCCATATCACCACAGCAAGCACTTAAATCCCCTTTCATCTTGATGAGGGTGATATTAGGGCTCCAGAATATGGAGTCTATAAGTTTCTGGAGATCAGGCTATGGACAAGATTGCCTTTTTCATGCAGGTTACTAAGTTATCCATAAACTGAAAGAAACTCCTGTCCCACATGACTATGATCTCCATCAGTCAACCATTTGTCTTTCTTTCCTTTCCTTTGTTCTCTGGCAGTCAGGGGTGTCCAAGGAATATCACACATATGCCACCTTGGGGGTAGATGGGTGCTGTTAGCTGGTACTTTGCCCTCAGCTTGCTTATGCTCCCTCACCACCATGTATTCATCCTTTAAATATATGGTGGCACTTTTCCTATGATTCTGACAGCAAACATCTTTTTTTTTTCTCCTCGCATACTTTTTTCAACAAATAGTTTCCTGCCACACCTGTATATAAAATGAAAATACATCTGAATCTAAAATTTAGAAGAAAACTTGTATTGGAATAAATAGTGCAAAGTTTATATGGGTGCTAGGTTGGCAGATCAGCACTTTTCCAAAGGAAATGATGATGGCATGCCATCCAGATCTCACAGAGAAGTACTGGTCCTATTGAGAACTCCTGCTACTTAGAATATTTCAGAATTTGCAAGTGGGTGGCTGCAGTCCCCAGTCTCTCTGAGGTTTGTTATGTCTTCTGAGAAGTGAGAAGCAAGAGCATTGGTTCAGGAATGATAGCTGAGTGAAGGAGTGGAAAGTATTTACAGTAAAGAGTTGATAAAGTGACCCTTCCAAACAGCCACCAGCAATTCTGCTGGGTCCTTGGACAAGTAGGTAGGTCTGGCTTTTAAATATTAAAAGAAGAGGGGATTCTTTCCTCTGGGCTGGTGTGAAGGGAGAGCAAAACAGCTCTGCTAAGGCAGTAGAGGTAGGATCACAGTTTACGGCTGACAGTGACTGCTAACAGGCTGTAGCTTTTGTCACGTCACACTGCCAGCATCCACCCTATTGCTGACAAAGACATTGACCTTTGGTAGACTTGATTCACTAAAATAATGAGAGGCCAGAAGAAAATGCATTTGCATAATGTAAAGAGTGTGTGTGTTACTGCCGAGGAAGAATGTCATGTATAATAAAAATGCTAAGCATTCTGTCCTCCCCAACTAAATGCATAACCCTAGGGTCAGTGACAACCAAAGTACAAACCCTCAGAGCATAATTTGGATGCAGATCTGGTGGAGTTTTCAGTCTTTTTAGGCATCTCTGAAGCCCTCCTTTGTACGGAGGAGGGCATACAATAGATATGGTGGAAAGGGTTTAGAGTGAGAAGGCAAATTCTACTTTTACACTTGCTTATTATGATCCTTAGCATAAGTCATTTATTATTTCTAAGCCTCAGCAACTAATGCATAAAATGAGGATAGTGTTGTATGTGGGGTGGATAATGTAACAATAAAACAATTTTTAAATTATGTGCAGATTTTAAAAATCATTAATATCTCATAATCAAACATTAATTTTAATTGGGGTTCTCTAGGAAACAGGCGCAAACAAAGGTTTAAATGTTTAAGATTTTTACTAGTGAAAATGCCTATGTCAAAGAAAAGAGGGAAGGAGATGAGGGAAGCTGGGGGAACAGAATACCCTGATGCAAGTGTGACCCTGAGTGAAGGAGACAGAAAGGAGGTTTGGGTGAATGTATCATAGATTGTTGTGCAGTTTAAGGTTTGGCAAGGTCATATGTGTCTTCAAGCTAAAGATGACTATCAGGGAAGCTGCATGTTTCCTGCCAATGGTGTGCCTTCATATCGGCCAAACTCTCATTGGCTGGAGGAGGCATGACTTTGGTGCAAAGACAGTGATGGGTACCAAATTGCAACAGTTGTTTCAGTTGTATTCTCTATGGGTGGGTGTCTGAGAGCAGTCTCCTGACTATCAGATTTATTTTACACTGAAAGAAGTTTTCCTAGAAGAAGAATAGACATGGATCAAAGAAGGAATCAGCCATGAAGAGATGTGGGATACAGGCTATAGGCAGAAGGAACAGCTATTATAAAGGTTCCAGGACTAAATGACCCCTCACATGTTCAATGAGACTATTATGGCTGGAACACAGCAAGGGAAGGGAGAGTTGTAGGAGGGGATGTCTGAGAAGTAGCCAGAGCAGATAATGTAAGGCCTCATAGGTCATGTGAAGAGTTTCAATTTTTTAGCATAAAATGCAAAACCACTGGAGTGGTTTTTTTTTTTTTAATTAAAAAGATTTATTTTTTTGAGTGTACTTGACACACAATGTTTCATTACTTTCAGGTGTATAACTAGTGATTTGACAAGCTTATATAGTATGCTTGCTCACTATAAGTATAGCTACCATCTGTCCCATTACATTGCCATTTAAAATATCACTGACTGTATTCCTTATGTTCTGCTTTTTATACCCGTGGCTTATTTATGCCATAACTGGAGGCCTGTATCACCCTCCCTCCTTCACCTGGTTTCCCAGTCCCCCGCCCCTATCCCCTCTGACAACCATCAGTTTGTTCACTGTATTTATAGTTTGATTCTATTTTTTGTGTCATTTTTCTAGATTACATTTTTTAATAGAATCATGGTATTTGGCTTTCTCAGTCTGACTTATTTCACTTAGCATAATACCCTCCAGTTCTATGCTCACCTGGCACCATCTCATCATTTTTATGGATGTGTAGTATTCCAGTGCGTGTATGTGTGTGTGTGTGTGTGTGTGTGTGTGTGTGTGTGTGTGTGTATTCCATTCATCTGTTGAAAGACACTTGGGTTTCTTCTGTGTCTTGGCTGCTGTAAATAATGCTGCAATAAACATAGGGGTGCACATATCTTTTCAAATTAGTGTTTTCATTTTCCCTGGGTAAATATCCAATAGTGGAATTATTGGATTGTATGGTATTTCTATTTTTATTTTTGAGGAATCTTCATGCTGTTTTCCACAGTGGCTGCAACCAATTTATATTCTCACCAACAGTGCACAAGGGCTCCTTTCTCTCCAAATTCTCACCAACACTTATTATTTCTTGTCATCTCGATTTTAGTCATTATAGTAGGTATGAGGTAATATCTCGTAGTTTTGCATTTCCCTGATGATAAGTGATGTTGAGTATCTTTTCATGTGCCCTGTGTCCTCTTTGGAAAAAAAAAATGTCTCTTCAGGTTCTCTACCCATTTTTTTTTAGTTGTACTGTTTGGTTTTTTTGGTGTTGAGTTATATAAGTTCTTTATATGTTTTGGATACTAACCACTTATCAGACATAATATTGGCAAGTATTTTGTCCCATCCAGGAGGTTGTCTTTTTGTTTTATTGGTTGTTTCCTTTTCTTTTTAAAAGCTTTTTTATTTTGATGTAGTCCCAATCATCTATTTTTGCTTTTGTTTCCCTTACCTTAGGAGATGTATCTAGAAAACTGCTGCTATAGCCAATCAGAAAAATCATTGCCTGCGTTCTCTTCTAAGATTTTTGTGGTCTTAGGTCTCACATTTAGATCCTTAATTCATTTTGAGTTTATTTTTGTATATGGTGTAAGAAAGTGGTCCAGTTTCATTCTTTTACACATACGTGTCCAATTTTCTGTTATTAAAATGAATTTTTCCAAATAATATATTTTTGTCTCCTTTGTCATATTAATTGACTATTTAATCCTGGAATTTTTTTTCTGGGGTCTCTATTCTATCTGTTTTTGATCTATTTGTCTGTTTTGTGCCAATACCATACTATTTTGATTCCTATAGTTTTGTAGTATATCTTGAAATCTTCTATTGTTATGCCTCACGCTTCCCCCTGCCCCCCCACCCCAGGATTGCTTTGGCTATTAGGGTTTGTGTGTGTGTGTGTGTGTGTGTGTGTGTGTGTGGTCCCATACAAATTTTAGATTCCTCACTCTAGTTTTCTAAGAAAAACATGCTGTTGGTACTTTGATAGGGATTACATTAAATCTGTAGATGGCTTTGGGTAATATTGACATTTTAACAGTATTTGTTCTTCCAGTCCATGAGCATGAAGTGTCTTTCCATTTGTTCACGTCATCTTCAGTTTCTTTCATCAGTGTCCTATAATTTTCAGAGTACAGGTCTTTCACCTCTTCAGTTATGTTTTTTTCCTAAGTATTTTGTTCTTTTGGGTGTAATATTAAATGGTATTTTCTTTTAATTTCTCTTTCTGCTACTTCATTAGTGTATAGAAACTTTACAGATTCTGCGGTATTAATTTTGTATCCTTCCACTTCACTGAATTTGTTTATTACTTCTAGTAGCTTTTTGGTGTAGTCTTTAGGGTTTTGTATGTATAGTATCATGTTGTCTGAGATTACTGACACTTTGATTTCTTTACCAATATGAGTGCCTCTCATTTTTCTTTCTTTCTTTTGTTTTAATTGTTCTTGTCTGAATGCTGTGGCCGGGACTTTCAGTACTATATTAAATAAAAGTGGAAAGAGTGGATATCCTCATCTTGTTCCTGATCTTATAGGGAAAACTCTCAGTTTTTCACAAATGAGTATGATGTTACCTGTGCGTTTTTCATATATGGCCTTTATTATGTTGAAGTTTGTTCCCTCTAACTCTATTGAAAGGATGTTGGATCTTGTCAAATGCCTTTTCTCCATCTATTGAGATGATCATATGATTGTTGTCTCTTAATAGTGTATAGAATGCAATGGACTTTTGTAGTTTCATTGATATTCTCTTTTTACTTGTTTCTAGGCCATTTATTTCTGTTCTTGTTTTCTTATTTCCTTCCTTCTCACTTTGGACTTTCTTTGTTCTTCTTTTTCTAGTTCCTTTGGGTGTAGGGTTAGATTATTTATGTGAGCTTTTTCTTGTATCTTGAAGCAGACCCGTTGTGCTATATATTTCCCTTAGAACTGATTTCACTCTGTCCCAAAGATTTTGGAGTGTTGTGTTTTCATTTTCATTTGTCACCAGATATTTTTAAATTTCTTATTTGATTGTGTCATTCCCTCATTGGTTATTGAGTATCATGGTGTTTAGTCTACATGTATTTGTGTTTTTTCCAGTTGTTTTCTTGTACTTTACTCCTAGTTTGATACCATTCTGATCAGAAAAGATGCACAGTCTGATTTCAATCTTCTTAAATTTATGGAATCTTGTTTACGGCCTAGCATGTGATCTATTCTGGAGAATGTTCCATATGCACTTGAAAATAATGTGTTTTCTGTTGTTTTGGGGTGGAATGTTCTGTATATATCTGTTATATCCATTTGGTCCAATATGTCACTCAAAGACATTGTTTTCTTACTGATTTTATGTCTGGATGATGTATCCATTGATGTAAGTGGGATATTAAAATCCCCTTCTATTATTGTATTACCATCAATTTCTTTCTTTATGTATCTTAATATTTGACTCATGTATTTAGGTGCTCCAGTGTTAGGTGTGTGGATATTTATAATTGTTCTTTCCTTTTTTTGGATGATCCCTTTATCATTATGTAATGCTCTTGTTTGCCTCTTGTTACTATCTTTGTTTTAAAGTCTATTTTGTCTGATATAAGTATTTTACCCTGGCTTTTTTTTCCCACTTCCATTTGCATTGTATTTTTCCATCCCTTCGCTTTCAGTCTGTATGTGTCTTTAGATATGAGATATCTATGGATATATATCCATAGATATATATGGATAGATAGATAGATAGATAGATGTATATACCCATATATATATATATCTGTACATTTTGTGTGTATATATATATATATATATCTGTACATATATATGTACATTTTGCCACCATATGTCTTTTGATTGGAGCATTTGGGCCATTTAGTTTTAAATCAATCATTGATGGGTATATACCATTTAAAAATATTTTTTCCAGTTCTTTCTGTATTGTAGTTCTTTTTTGTTCCCTTCTTCTCTTGCTCTCTTTCTTTGTGATTGATGAGCTTCTATGGTGCTATGTTTGGATTTCTTTTTCTTCATTTTTTTTTGTGTATCTATTGTAGTTTTGGATTTGTGATTACCATGAGGTTATATAACATCCAAAGTAAATAGCAGTCAATATTAATTTGATGGTCATTGTTTTCCGGTCCTCATAACCTGGATAACATTGCTACAGCTCCTCCAGTGCTTCACAGCATTCTATCATTGTCTCTTTTCCATGCTAGTTGCTCTTTTAAACCACAGCTTTTTTTTAATGGGCCTGAGTACAGAAGACTTTGTTCCTTGTCCCTCAGTACTATCCTTCCCATTGCCATTGGCAGCGTCAGGGGTAGGGATTCTCTTTGTTACCATGTCTGTCTCTCTTGCTGTTCTATCTTTTGTTTTTCATAGTTGTTCATTCAGTCCTATGTTTTTCAGGAGGAATTAGTCTATTAATAGGTATAATTTGGTACGTTCCATGGAGAGATGATTTCAGGGTCTTTCTACATTGACATCTTGGACCCCAACCTCTATAGTGTTTCGGGTTTTTTGTTTTGTTTATTTTAGGCAGGTGAGTACACTTATCCTAGCTATACTTTTTAAAAAGATTAACCTCTCTGTTGTGTGGGGATGGAGGAGATGGAAAAAAGAGCAAAATAGAACCAAAAGACTATGGTATTATGGACACCTAGACAAAAACTTCAGTAATGAGGGAGAAATCAGTGATATTCCATGTCATTTTGGAGTTAAGAAGATTAGAGAAGAGGCCATGTAATACAGCAATATAGAAGTCACTACTATCCTAATATTGACTTATAAAATTTTAGTGATTGGTCAAGGGCCATGCTGCTAATATATGATAAAGCCAGGATTCACATGCAGCTCTTTAATTACACACACACACACACACACACACATATACATTTATCATTCATACCTTCACTGTCATTATGATTGATCACTCTAGGCTAATCACATTGTAATTTTAGTCTTCTCTCTTCAACCATATTGGAAGCTCTTTAAAGAAAAAAACAGTGGCATACACACCTGCAGAATTCACTATAACATCTAAACATGTTGCTCAGAGAAGGTGTGTGTAGTTTGGTAGTTAGTTGGGCAAGAGTTGCATTATGTGGTGAATCGTGCTAGCAATGCAAGCAAAAAGACCCATAGTCAATAATTGTCATACTGTTCAACCCATGTGGATATTCCATCTCACTAGAGAGAAAAAATAAATTTCCCTTGCCTTTCTTGCTTCAAGTGAGTCTAGAAGCCACTTCTGAAACAAGTAGAAGTTAATTGGAGAAGCTTGGTATTGTTTGAAACTCCTAAAGCAATTCTTTACTCCTAAGTTATCAAAAGTAAAATTTTGGAGTATGAATATAACTTAACCTTGTGACAGAATATTATCTTTAGAAAAATTTGCTGTTTCATGGTTCAGTTCATTTGACCCACAATTCTCATAAAATCAGTATTTTATAACTGGTACTTATCAACCATGAAACTGTAATTGTGATTTGAAACCAATATATGCCTGGATTGTAAAGTAGTCTTTCTGTTTGAATAGAAGTGGAGCATGTATTTATCAATAGAGTAGTCCCTGCTTATCTGCACTTTTACTCTACTCAGTTTCAGTTGCCTGCAGTCAAGGCAGTCTGGAAGCAGATGATCCTAGTTCTGTCATATCAGAAAGTCAGTAGTAGCCTAACATGGCATTATAGTGCCTATGTCTTTCACCTTACTTTATGTCATCATATAGGCATTTTATCATGTCACATCATCATCATAAGAAAGGTGAGTACAGTATCATCAAGAGACCAGGTTCACATGACTTTTATTACAGCATATTATTATAATTGTTCTATTTCATAGTTAGCTATTGTTGTTCATCTCTTACTATGCCTAGTTTATAAATTAAACTTTATCATAGGTATACAGATACAATAAAAAACATACTATACATGGGATTTGGTACTATCCACAGTTTCAGGCATCCACTAGGGGTATTGGAAGTTACTGTACAATGGTATCACTTTGAAGATGAATCATTTAATTTTCCATATACAGACTTGTCTTATTCTATTATATTGGAACCCTAGATGTAAATGCTGACCAGGATTTTCTTTATTTTGCTACCATTTAGTATCTGAAACAGGTGTTAGTAGTTTGGAAATGAAGGCTACATCATCTGTGTTGCCATAGTCCATTGATTCTGAGACAGCTAGGACCTAAGGGAGTTTGGCCTGGAGAAAACACTGGTGACATGCAAACTGTCAATAAATATTTGATGTGCTGTCATGTGAAACAGGAGGCAGACTTGCTCTGTTTGGCTCCATCAGGCAGAACTAGGACTAATATGTGAGAATTACATGGAGGCAGATGTGGACTTGAGATTAGGAAGAACTTTCTAATAATTGAAATTATTTGAAATTGAAGAGGGCAATTTCATGAAGCAGTCAGTTCTCCACTGCTTAGAGTATTAAAGGAGAGAGTAGAGGATTTCTTTTCAAGGATGTTATAAAAGAGTCTTATATTGTCTGCATGCTTGGAGTAAGTGATCTCCAGTACATCTACCTGATCAAAGTAACTGAGGTCTTTTAAGTTTTATATAAAGCTGGAGCTATAGTATGAAGAAAGGGTACCACTCTTCCCTCTCATTCCCCATGCATACCACTATCAGCTTGTGTCATTATCTTCAAGTACTTTGGAAAGTGTATGCCACAAACTGAATAATCAAGGTTAAAAGCCCAGTCACATGGCTTGAGATATACTCTGAGGCTCGTTATCCTTAGTAACATCTAATATTTGGGCTCCTCTGTTTATTCATTCTTTAAGTGTCTCTAACCTTGCTACCTTTTACTCCTCTCTCACGTCTTTCTAGTATTACTAGTTTTTTTGCCCCCAGCTTTTTTTTTTGAGAGGGAGAGAATAGTGGAGGGGCAAAGAGAGAGGGAGAGAAAGAATCCCAAGTAGGCTCCACATTCAGCATAGAAACTGATGAGGGCCCCAGTCCCACAACTCTAGGATCATGACCTGAGCCAAAATCAAGAGTCAGACACTTAACTGATAGAGCCACTCAGGTGTGCCTGGAACCCATTTTCTATGGTACAAAGTATTTCCTATATTCCTAAAGTATTACTACGTGTCACCTCTGTTTCTTACTATAACAAAAATATAGCTCTATCCTGAGTCTTTTGCTTGACCCGCATTCTTCCAAAGTTAGGGATCCTTATTTCTCACAACCCATTTGTCATGTTTTGGGGAGATGGGCCCTCTTTTTTCCCCATAATTTTAATCCCAAATCATTACCTTTCACTGTCCCATTCAAAGGTTACTCTTGGCCAAAAGCCATCATATGAACATTATCAGAAACGTTGCCTTCCAACCTCTTCATTCTGCTGTATTCATTTTAGCAGCTGGCTTACAGTCTTTCTCAATTTCTGCCTTGAAAATTTCTGTTCTGTGGAGGACAGCCAATGCCCGTTTATCCCCCCCCCCCCCTCCCTCCCTCCTTCCCTTCCTTCCTTAAGTTCAAGTTATATAACATACAGTGTAGCCTTGGCTTCAAGAGTATAACCCAGTGATTCATCTATTACATATGACACCAGTGCTCATCCCCAAAAGTGCCCTCTTTAATGTCCATCACCCATTTAACATACGACCCTCAGTTCTCTTTATTTAAGAATCTCTTATGGTTTGCCTCCCTCTCTGTTTTTATCTTATTTTTCCTTCCCTTCCCCCATGTCCATTTAAACAGTGTATCCAACATTTGGCTGCTTATATTCTTGAAATTCTCAACTCCAATGAACTCTACCTATATTCTAATTCTGCTATCTATTCCTAAGGTCAAAAATTGGACTTTTTCAATTCCCATAATTTTAATTATTTTAATGCATTTTATGGAAATATAATACACATACACAAATGTGTATATATCATACATGTATAGTCAGAGTTTTCTGACCTAACCACAACTGTATCACCAGTATATAATCACCACTTCTCTAAAACCTGTTTAGTTTGACAGTTTTATATTTAAAAATGGAATCATATAATGTATATTCTTTTGTTACTGGATACTTTTGTTGAACATTGTCTGTAGGTTGTATTAATATTACCATGTAAAGTCTACTCTCATTGCTTTACAGTATTCCATTATATGAATATGCCAAAATATGTTTATCCATTATGATGCTCAAGGTCAGTTGGGTAGTTTGCAGTTAGTGTTTCAGATAGTGTTGGTCTGAACATTTGGATGCATGTCTTCTGCTGACCATACATTATTTTGTCTTTGGTTTCTAGTAACTTTATTATAGTGTGTCAACCTGTGGTTTTCTTTACACTTATTCTTCTTGGGTTTCTCAGACCTTGTTGAATCTGTGGATTGATATCTTTCAATATTCCTGGAAAATTATGAAATGATATAGGTTTAGATATTGCTTGTGCAATACATGTATAATTGAAGTTACATAAGAAAGGACAGCCAAGGAAAAAGCAATACCCAATATTGTTTTCTATCCCTGTATCACCAGTAAAAGCTTTGCTAATTATTCTTTCCCATAGTAGTGTCCTTTCCCTTGGCTCAATACATAGCACATGCCTGATTTGATAAATACCCCAAGGAACAAAATGAATGGCAACTGGTATTTATTTCAAGATAGTTATTCTGGAATTTTAGCTCATCTAGTTGTTGTTGCTTCCACATACCATATACAGATGTCTTTAAAAGTATCATTTTTTCATATTTTCCCAAGCTTATAAAACAAATATTAGATTATTCTGTTAGTTTCTTTTATCTATATGAATCTTACCTATAAAAGGGTATTGGAAAGTCTTATTCAGAAAATTTAACTAAGTTGGCATTGTATATCAACAGATCTTTTAGTGAAGCTAACTTAATACGCAAAAACAGAAGACAGCAGACTGATATTTAAGGTTTATTGATTCATACATTTATTCAGTCTTTTATTTATCAAATTAATGTTTACCAGGGACATTCCTTGGTAGGGTATGTCGATGAACAAATTTGAAAAGGAGCCTGTTTTCATAAAGTTTAAATTCAGATGGAATGAAGAAAATATTTTCACATGTTTTGGGACTATTTTAATTTAATCTGTGAATTGCTTTTTTTTTTTTTATCTTGCCTAGTTTGCTACTAGGTTTTTCATTTTTTTCTAATGATTCACGATTTATATAAAATCTTTGTGAATTATTATTGCTCTATTCTGTTTTGGAATTATGCTTAGAAAGGTCTTCTCTATGCTAATATTTAAAAAGCCAGGCACCTATTTACTCTTGGTAATTTTATGTTTAAATGTTGTATTTAAATAATTATAACTATGAAAATGATCCATATTTTCCTCCCTACCCAAATGGCTATTTATTGCAACATAATGTGTTAACTGCATTATATTTACTGATTTGATAAATACTTTTTATTTGTCCATTTTTTAATGATTTTTTTCATATATTTTAATTAACAGATTTATGGTATATTTTAATACTTGGAAATAATTTTTTGTCAGATTATTTTTAAAAATAGGGATTGTTTAATGGTGTTGCACTTTTTTTTTGAAGCATAGTTGATGCACAATGTTATATTGGTTTCAGGTGTACAACATACTGATTGGGCAACTTCATTATGCTATGCTCACCACAGGTGTAGCCACCATCTGTCACCATACGATGCTATTATAATGGTATTGCATTTTGATTCTGAATAATAGATACAAAAAGAGATAATAAGGAGAATAGGGCAAAAAAACACTCCATAGTGTTCATGGCTGAATAGTTTTCAGGTGATGATTAAGGTAACAACATTAGTAATGGAACAGAAGTGTGAAAACATATGGACTGTATGGCTGGAGATGGAAAAGTATGCTAAATTTATAATGAATCTTTTGGCCATTTGTCAGAGAATTCAGTGTTAGCTATCCTAAATCTTAGTGGCTGAATGCAAAAAAAGTTTAACCCTCACTCACAAAAAGCCCATTGTTGGTCAAATGGATCTTCTTTTGGGTTCTCCTATACTTGATGGACTTGGTAATTCAAACTTCTTCCATCTTCTGATTCCACCTTCTCACTCTGCTGAGTTATGCTGACAGAGAACATGGAAGAATACATAAAATATATTATGGATCAGAATGATTCAGTCCCAACTCATTTTTGCTTTTGTTTTTTGATTTCCGACCCCTCAGATTTGCTTGGCTAAGGAGAAGATGCATTCTGGCTTCCCTCTCCTGATAGGAGATATGTTTATTAAGTCAGTATCCCATTCTGGAGAGACATGAAATTGTACATGTTGTCAGGGATGGGGAAAGTAATATGGTTTAATTTTCTGAGGGAATTTTTTGTAATCTCTTTTGTCACAGTCCAAAGATCATATTCTCTAATCAGCTTTATCATTTTCATAGTCATCGCCTATGTTTTATTTTTTATTGGTTCCAAAGTCAGAAGAAGGTTTGTGGTAGGCAGAATGCTAAGGTGGCCTCCAAGATTTTCTACTCACTCCCCTTGTATTCATGGCACAGTTTACCTTAGATAAGGAGTAAAGGAGATCATGTATCAAGGGATATAGGGGGTCATCCAGGGATTGAGGCAACCGGCAAGGAAATAGGGACATAGCCCCACAACTGTAAGGAACTGAATTATACCAAAAAATAATAAGTGGAGAAGGTATGTTTTCCAAGAGCCTTCACTCATGGGGAGATGGTGACCCTCTCTCAGAGCCCCATTGTGTACAGAATACATGTGTGTGAAGCATGCCTGTTGTGTCTGCCCACTGTCCATTGTTTGCTTAACAAAATGATAGGTCCTCTAGAAGTATTCCACAAATTTGTTGAAGAAGAGTTCCTTGGAAAGTAGATTTGGTGGAGGAGTACTGATGGTGACAAGAAACTTTCACTCATTACTAAATATATATTTACTGCATATCTTTAGGATTAAAACCGTGTGTGTGCGTGTGTATATATATGTATATATATATACATATGTATATACATATATATAAACTTTGTGGTTGTTTTGTAAAAGGAAGGGAGGAAAGAAAGGGAGACTACTTGGTAATAGAGCTATACTGAATTCAATAACCATTTGTCAATATTGATGGTGATAATGACAAGAGTGATGAAGACCATTAGTGCCTTCAACTTTACTTTTATTTGAATACCATTTGGGCTTGGTTGTTCACTATCTGGACACCTGTCTTTTCTCTTGGTTCTAAGTAAGGTTTACTCATGCTTCTTTGTTAAATACCAGTGAAATTCATGGAACTTTGCAACCTTAAGCTGTAAGAAAATTCAGTGCAAAAGCCTGGCTTATGTAACTTTGAATTCAGACCTTGACAACTAGACAGGATTTATCTCATGCATATGTATTAATTTTAAGTGCTTTTCTGTAACAGTCATTTGACATTTAATATACCATAATTGTATTATTAAATTTAAATGCATATTTGCAATTCTAAAAGCATTACTGAACTTTATGGGTGAAAATACATTCTCCTTCACCTTGGTTCCTTTTCATCCGCCAGCTCTCTAGCTTTATTCTCTCTGCTACCCTTACCCTAATTGGTGTCCTTCTTCCCTCAACTTCAGATTCTCAACTTCCTTTTTTTTTTCGATTCTCAACTTCCTTTCTTTTTTCACTTCTGAACATTCTCTTCTCTCCACAATCCATGTTTGCTCACTCTTGCTGCACCTTCCTTCTTCTGATGTGGAAATGTCCAGTGCTTCTGTTCTCTGCAATCAGTTCCTTACATGGTGACATCTCTTAAGCACTTGTGGGGGAGTTTGGAAATGCTGCAGTGACTGCCATGCCTCATCTATGGTCTTTCAGCACAGTCTAAGGAGCATTTCCAGACATTAAAGGGGCCTGTCACTGAAAAAGGCTGCCCATGGTGGTAATGAGCTCCCAGACATAATCCTTTCAGGAAGGGGGTAGAACAGATGCTGAATGTGGGAAGTTGGAGTTAAAAGATAAATGACCTAAACAAACTTTGAGCTTCTTCTTTCTTTAGGACTTAGAGCAAAGGCAATGAAGAGGAGAGATACCAACAGCTAATTAATAAAGTGCTGCAGATGTCTAGCCATCCAATGAAATCTCTTGAGTTTGACCTTTTATAATGTCAGGTGTCAAGGGTGTCTCACTTCCTTCAACACCATCATTTTAGCCAGAAATAAAACTCAGGCCCAGAGAAGCTGAGTCTTGGCTCAACCTTCAGCTTATTAGTGTCAGAGCTGACACAAGGACCCTGGACTGTGATTCATATTTATCCCCTCAGCTTTAGCCACACAACACATCTCGTGCTGAGTTCCCTGAATGTGACCTTCCATTTAATGGTTCTGACATCTCTACGCACTTGCATCTGCTCTTTGCCATGCAAAGAGGTGCAACTTTTCTAACTTTCCCTTGTATAGTGAAGTCTTCTATATCCTTCAGTATGATAGTCAAGTATTACTATCCTAGGAAATCTTTCTTGGTCTTTCTCCATTACTTCTCTATGTTTGTCTAGATGCCATTCTCCTGTGTTCTGTTTTAAAAAAATTTTTTTAAAGCTTTATTTACTTTTGAGAGAGAGGGAGACAGAATCTGAAGCAGGCTACAAGCTCTGAACTGTCAGCACAGAGCCCGATGCAGGGCTTGAACTCACGAACTGTGAGATCATGACCTGAGCTGAAGTCTGATGCTTAACTGACTGAGCCACCCAGACGCTTTTCTCCTGTGTTATATTACCATCTTAAATTTAATTCTGTTTGTGATTAATCACACAATATTGAATTTTTCTATTTCTTGACCATCATTCATACTAGAATATAAGCTTCTGGAAGTCAGGGTCTGTGCATTATTCAATTTTCGATTCTCTCGATCTGGCATAGAGCCTACCATAGAAGAATATGAAGATTTTGTTGACTTGAGGAAGCAAGGCTACTATTCTCACTACTAAGATTTTTGAGGAAAAAAATATTCTCCTTCTCTGGATTCCTTATCTTTTATTTCTCCTCCAGGTTTTGTTCTGTCTGCTGCCCTCACCCTAACTAGAATTCCCATTTTTCCCCTCAACCTAAGCTCTCAATTTCCTTTCCTTTTCCATTTCTTAGTGTTCTATGCTCCTCTCTTTGCAATTCATGTTCACCCACTCTCAGCTGCTACTTTCCTTTTTGGAAGTAAAGGGAATTTCTATTCTATATGGAAATGTCTGGTGCTTCTGTTCACTGCAAAACATTTCCCCCCAGTCAGTCCCTTGCATAGTATCTCTTGCTCACCATATAAGGCAGTTCCCTTCTCAAGAGGGAGGTCATTCTTTACTTTGCTGACCTTCAGGGTAGGGAAGAGTTTATTTTATGTGGGGCCCAGGCTCTCTGATTTTGTTATGTATGTTGCCCTCTACAAAAACTATTCTGGGAGAATTCTCAGAGTGTCTAACAATTTAAACCAGTCATTATCACCTTCCTGCTTTGCTAACATTCGTAACTTATACACATGATGAACATGTGGTAAATAGGTACTGCTTCTTTCTAGAAGTTTCCAGTGTTTATGTTCATTGAAAAAATGGCTTGCCCAATCATTCCACTACTGAACATCTTATCCTAAGACCCAGTTATAGGATTATTGCAGTGACCACCTTACTCCTGCTCCTTTGAGTTTTCATCATAAATTGAAGGATCGTGTTAGTTCTCTGTTATAGAAAAATATTCCATTTTTTACTCCCAATGGTTCCCCTCCTGAGAGGAGGATTATTGACTAGTACATATTGACTGTATGCTTTGCTTCAGCTGATGAAATTTGAACAGAAATGTGGGTCACTTCTGAGTAGCCATTTTCATAGTTTTCAGTATGATTCCTTTTTCTTCTACCACAAGACTGGAAAAATTCAAGATAGAGGTTATTCCATTAATGTCTAGGAGTGAAGATGATAAGGAACAGAGCTTCATCTGACCCATTACAAACATGCAGTTTGAGTAGGAAATAACCTTTGCTGATGTAAACTGCTGCAACAGTGGTTATAACCAACATATGATGGGGGTACTTAGACATTCAGTCTCTGGCACCAAGCCTATCTTGACAGATAAAGGTGAACTTTTAACTGATGTGACAAGTGGAAGCATTCAGGCAGTCACTTCTATTCAATGTATGTGATGTTCTGCAGTCATGGAAAGGGTTTGATAATTCACTACAGCCATTCTGTCTGATAGGTTTTGCATTGCCAGGGAAAGGGTTGGAGACAAAACTGAATTTCTGTTTGTGCTGAACTATACTGAGTCTCAAGAACAAGACCAATAAGGGGCATCTGGGTGGTTCAGTCAGTTAAGCGTCCGACTTTGTCTCAGGTCATCACCTCATGGCTTGTGGGTTTGAGCCCCACGTTGGGCTCTGTGCTGACAGCTCAGAGCCTGGAGCCTGCTTCGGATTTGGTGTCTCCTTCTCCCTTTGCCCCTCCCCCTCTCATGCTGTCTCTTTCTCTCTCAAAAATAAACATTAAAAAAAGAGAGAAAAAGACCAATAATAATTGAGGTTAGGACTTTGGAAAATAGTCTAGAAAAACCTAATGAGTGAAGTCTAATTTCCCAAGTCTAGTTTTCATAGAACACATCTTACAAAATATAAAGTTTATCTTTCTAGGACAAATAAAAGAATCTTGAGATTACATACCATTTCCCCAGTAGGTCATCTAGATGAAAAAATTCTACAAAATGTACAGAGCTTTACTGAAGTTGAGAGAAGTTCATGGCCGACAGACCCATTGAACAGTGATTAGACAAAAACCAACCAACCTAACTTGAAACTGAACTTTAGAGATCAAGAAAAGTTAATACAAGCTCACTTTGGGCACCCCATCTGAGATGGCACATTCTCCACAGGTGGACTTTGAGTTGAAGCTAGGGTGGAATTTACTCTACTCATAAAGTAGCCAATGATTTTGTCATTCAATTGGTAGGAGGTTTTCTTTTTGCCTTTACACTTGCCACATGAAAGCTGCTTTTATATGAGTGTCACCAGCCTGTCTTTTTATAAATCACTGCTGCCTTGCCAAATAGATACGTGCATTGGTAAGGGTGTCCTTTTTTGCATAAGTCTCATAAATCAACATCACTGAACAATTCCCAGCATAGGTAGTCTGTTAAATTTAAAATTGGGAAACATAAAAAAAAAGAGACTGTGATATGGAAAGAAAAATATCTTGTAAGAAATTCTGTGCATTTATTTGAGAAAGGGAAAGAGACCGAGCCAGAGAGAAAGTTTCCCTCATTCAGATGCTCTGACTTAGGAGCCAGAAGGCACAGCAACCCTTGGAGGAGAAATAGAGTTTTCTTTTGTAGCTTGGTAAAGGTTTGCATTTTGTGAGGCCTGGAAGGGAAGCTGTCTTTGATGCTGCCTCAAGTGTCACTGGACTCACACATGTCTACCCTAAAATGCGTGTTCTTTGGAAAAAGAACAGGATGAATGTGATGTCCAAAGAAGGGGACAAACAGATGGATTTTAATAGAAAAAAAAAAACAGTGCTAACTTTAGCTTACTGAATGCATACTCTGTGCTTGGTATCTTATAAACACTGTACCTGTAAAAAGCACATTCAGTTCCCACCAGAAACCACTAAGATAAGCACCACAGTTACTATCTTTTTATAGGAAAGAAAACTGAGACATAGAGATATTATTATTAACTTGAGCAGAGTCACACAGCTAATAAGTGTCGAGGAAGGATTTGAACATGGACAGTATGACTCCAGGGTCTATGCTTCTCTAGCAGCAAAGCTACAGTTTAACTGCAGATACTCTCAAGTGGAGAAATTAACTCAATGAACAGGGGCTTACCTTTCACTGATGCTCAATGGGGATATTCTTAGAATGCTGGCATAGATTTGGCAAAGCCCTTGACCTTGCTTTAAAGAACTTTCCAAAATAGATTCTATCTGGTGTGAAATCTTAAGGGGGTAAATAAGATCATGACCACTAGGGGTACATGAGGTAGTGCAAGTTCATTGTAATAACTGCTGAGATCTATGGCCCTGCCCAGAATGCCTTCTACCATCTATTTTGTTCATGATACATGGGAAAGTTACTTTCCTCACTAGCTTAGTTTACTTATCTGCAAAACAAGGAAGGTAGTAATACTGGTCTCATAGGATTCGTTAATGAAATTATATATCCCTGGCCATTATTAGACATCAACAAATGATAGTAATCATTACATTTTAGACTGAATGCCATAGTGACATCCTTTGCTGATGTGTTTCATGCTACAAGATTAGGTTTTCAGAACTTTAGTGAAAACCCATAGTGATGGCATGGATGGAGCTCTGACAACCCCCCCCTCCCCACTCAAGAAATGACAATGAAGAGGACTTATCTCAAAGGACCATTTAAAGAAAGAAGAAACGTCTCCTACTTCTTGATTATTTAGAACATTTTGAGTCCTTTGCAAGGTACAGCTCAGAAAAAAAACACATTTTTTTTTTAGTGATCAGGACAATGAGGTGGAAACCAAAAGATTCTGTATCTTAATGAGACATAACAAATCCAGGATATTAGTTACACCGGAAAATATCCTAAGAAAGCTAAAATCAGATATGTCCTATAGATCACACCTGCCTAGTTTAAAGAACAAGGCCATCCCCAGTGGCTGCTACCTTCTTTCTACTTCTCCCTGCTGCTCCAGCAAATTCTCTACTAGGGAGGGATATGGAAGGGAAAGATTTACTTCAATAACTTACTAAGAACATATTCCTTACTGTTACATCCTTCAAATCAGAATTTTCTGGAAGATACAAAGAATGGGCATATTTAAAAAATTTCCCATCCTAATTCTGATGTGCTTTGCTCCAGCTTGATACCACTGTGTTTTAAGAGCCTTTACATATATGCACCAACATATGAGGAATAAATTTGAAGTAATAAGGTGGTTCTCAAAGCCACACACAAATATTTCCATGACTTTGTTCATCTCCCATGATTATTTATCTAACTAAAGGTATCCAAATATGTTGAAACATATTTTAGAATTTACTTACAGAAAGATATTTGTCCCCATTAATTAACCATTTTGATTTCATTCCTCAACTATTAACAAGTATCTTATAATTTTTTTGCTTGGCTTCCAGGAAGCTAAATGCATTGCTTGTTCCTATAACAGTTCATATTTTTGGTGTATTAATATTCTTCTCCATCTTTGTTATTCTAATTATCTGTGCCTATTGTTGAATAAGGTATTTTGCATAAGACATCTCAAGTCATTATTAGAAGTAGGTTATATATAAATTTACCAAATATAAAAATATTTATTCTCTAAAAAAAACATAAAGTGGATTCACATCTCAGATTTCTCTCTTCGTCTTCCCCAGCATCTTACAGATAAGTGTGTCTGGAGGTATCTTCCTACACATCTTGTGCTAATAATATATGACAAACATTAATTCAGAAGGTCCCTGCATCGTACTAACAAGGATTTTTCAAGGCGGTCTGTTTGAAAGGTCTTGGGTATTATGTACTATGTCATAGCTTTTCACATAACAGGTCTGAAGGTAGTCATTTCTGAGAAAAGATGAAAGGAACTCAACACGTGGGGTATGAGAAATAATGACAAGTCTGGAGAACAGGCTGGATAAAAGGAGGGTAAAGGGTATTGTTAGCGTGCCACATGGAGGCTCTGGTTCAATCAGAACGTACTGAAAAAAAAATGATGAAAAAACATACAAAAAGCACACTGTGCTTTGCTCTCCCATGTGCCTTGATAAGCAGTGGGCAGGGAGATGAAGGTCCTTGTTCCCCGGAGATTGCTTACACAGGATAAGTACATCTCCCTCCTGTCCTTGCTCACTTGCCTTTCTCTCTCCTCAGCTCCTCGTCATTTCTTTTTCACATTCCCAGGACATTATTAGGCTTTCCTTTGTGTATACCTTTGAGATATCTATTTCATCTCAGTCAGATTACATCCACATTTTTAGCTAAAACTTGCCATGATTTGTTTTGTGATTTCATGGAGTAGAGTTTGGTCTATGGTTTGCATACTTCAAAAGCAGCTTTATATGTTTCAGCTTCTCTTCTCCTGTACACCTGAGACAATCAATCCCTCCCTTTCCACCCAATCTGCTCAGACATGTATCTGAGCCCCTGCCCCAGCCTCAGGCTCAGGTAGCCTGCACAATGGCAGGTGTGATGCAACACTCTATGGTACACCTGGAAAACACAGTCCCCCATGCCTCTCTGGAAGGAACCCTGGCAGCCCTTCCCTCGGTCTGGGACATTTCAGGCAGCTCTCCATCACTGGAAAGCAGCAGATGGGATGGATAAGGGCAATTCTGCAGACAGTGCTACTTGATGGGCTTCCTCAGTGGTCTTTCCAGCTGGAAGCAGAGCAGCCAGAAAGCATTCATTCTCAGCCCAGTTCCATCGCCTCAAGAGCTACAGATGGCTTCCCCAAGCACCTGAAGTCTGTGCTGCTTCCCCGGATGGAATAAGCTGCAAGCTGCAGAAACTCTTTTGTCTTTCTACAGTGAAGTTCAGAACCCAGTTTTGTTCTGCCTTGAGACTGAGAGCAAGGGGAGGACACAGAATAGGAAGAACCAGAAGGCGGAGAAATTAATGTTTAATGTTTGAAACTCCCTGGGACTGGCCAGCTGCTCAATTGGTGCATCAGGGGATATTTATAACCCTGCTTCCTGTGGGCACATAAACAGAACTTGAAAGTAGTCCAGGGCTCTTCCTCCAGAAAGATGTGGGTTGACCAGTTGGGCCTGACATGATTGCATTATTCTTACATGTTACTAAGTGTAGCAGTTTTTCTTGTCCCTTTTCTTTTTCTTACTTCTTTGACTCTTACTTAATTGTTCATTCTGTGAACATCAGCCAGAGGCACAGAGAGCCACTTCCACTGAATCATTTCAGCTACTGTTTAATGAATCCTCCATTTGTTTTCAATTTTAGCTGAGTGTTGGGGCTGTGGGTAACTGGAAGCTCTGGCATGGTAAAAGCTTTGAAGAATGAGTAACTCTGGGACAGATGCCAGGAAGGCAGGCTGAAATGATCTTTGGTTTTGCAGAGCTACCTAGAGGAGGCCACCAGTGGTTACTTTGTGTTGGGCCCAGGAATATCCACTGTCAGTCAAGACTCTCAGTTGCTGCCTAGGGTCATGGCAATTATGTAGAAAAACAAATATTTTTTTTTTCTGACTGACATATGATTTGCATCTTTCTCCTTACTGCTTTATCCAAAACCAAATTGCATGCCCATAATCTTCCTTTCTATATTCCACACTGTTTCCTAAGCTTTCTATGTACAGGCAGGCACCAGACAGAATCTATCTAGCCAGATAGGAACCATTTTAAGCAAGGTTTGGCCTTGTTCCTTTAATTGCTTCTCAACCACTGGAGCTAAGGAGCAAGAAGGAGGAGCAACAATGATAAGCTCAAGACCCCCCTAATAGCTAGTGGGCTGGTGGTTATACTGAAGTAACAATATACTTGTTCAAGATGGCCTGCTTCCTTCTACATAAATAAGGAGGCTGACTGTTCATTCCTGCCATGACCCACATAATGCCAGGAGATTCTATTCAATCCATCTGTTGGCCAGGCTAAAGAAAAACTCAGGACAAGCCACATAATAGGAAGGAGCAGAGGGTCCTGACATTGGAACAGCTTTTGTACAATAAAATATCTTTTTTTTTTTCAACGTTTATTTATTTTTTGGGACAGAGAGAGACAGAGCATGAACGGGGGAGGGGCAGAGAGAGAGGGAGACACAGAATCGGAAACAGGCTCCAGGCTCTGAGCCATCAGCCCAGAGCCCAACGCGGGGCTCGAACTCACGGACCGCGAGATCGTGACCTGGCTGAAGTCGGATGCTTAACCGACTGCGCCACCCAGGCGCCCCTAAAATATCTTTATATTAAAATCCTTGGAAGTGATCAGAGTACTTTTGTATTTGTTGATTTCATTTTCTGTACAAAACCTTAGGTATGAAATGGGAAACCTATCCCAGAATCTGTTGGTTTTTGGCCCAAACCTGGAAGGTAAGCTGAAGCACAGTTTTTGTCCAGCAACTCAAGACTTGGTTGAAATCTTCCTATGTTGTATGGGTTTGTTCAAGAGGCTTTGCAATGTGCAAAATAGAACCCTGTGTAGTTTTTGAGTTCAGGAGATCAACAGACATATATACAAATAACAAAACAAACTGTGCTAAGGAATGACATTATGCAATTTGATTCCTGCTATGTCTGCTATGATGGGTCCAGTACTTAAAATATTATTTAATGCTTTGAATAACAATCCAATCTTCATTGGTATTAGGAAACTGATGCACAGAGACAATTTCCTAAAAAACAAAGTTGGTGAAGGGTAATTCCTGAATTTAGGTCCAGGTCTAATTGACTAAATAATTTTTAATACCCCATATCCTCCAAATAATGTCTAATGCTTGAATAGCTCTTTATCACCTGTAAAACATGTTCACGCACTCTATTGTGTTGCATCCTTTTCACCCTTACATATAACATCATCCATGAGGCAATTGACAAATAGTGATTTTCCCAGATCACAAGGCTAGCAACTTGCTGAGTCAGGATCCAACCAATTATTTTATTTTATTTTACTATGTTTCAGTGCCCTCCAGATAGATAACATCAACAACCATTGTTTCTGGAGCAATTACATTCTCACAGGCACAATTCAAAGCATTTTACTTGGTTTCTCCCACCTAACTCTCCCAACAAAACTAGGTAAGGCAAGTACCATTATAATTCTTATTTGGTAGACCAGAAATTTAAAGAATCTTCTCCACGATTGCATATCTAGTAAGTGGTAAGACTTGGCTTTTATCCCAGCTACTCTGACTCTGGTTACAGAATCCAAACCTTCATCACAAAACTATACTGTCTGTCAGCTTGGTGCCTTCTCCACACCTCCTCCTCCATGCTATATGATATACGCAAGGTGCACAGTTCTGTAGGAGGGTAGAGGAAAATATTGATTTCAGCTAAAGAGATCTCCAGAAGCTTTGTGAAAGAAGTGACATTTGATCTAGGCCTTAAGAGATTAAGTATCTAAGGAACAGATAGGCTTAGTGACTTGTTTAAAATTTCATAAGTTCTTCAAATACAGGTTTTTCTTATACTTAGATTCAGACTGTTTTCAAAATTGCATAATATAGATCTATCTAGTCGATCTTTTCTTTATCCATGCACCTTATGTCTCTTTGAGCTACAAAGAAATATGCACAATTTGGAAGGACATGAGCCTCAGACTCTCCAAAGATTATGTATAAAAATATATTAGTGTCATTCTTTGGGTTAATTACAAATGGTACAAATTGAGAGCATATATTTATGCCCACACTGAATAAAATCCTCTTGCTAATAAATACAGCTTATACTTGTTATATTGGTATGTGAAATGTAAAACCAGTATAATAATAAAAAAACGAGAAATGCCCTAGCAAGAGTTCCATTCATGAAGTGATATAAAGCAGAAAGAGAGCTTAACTCTATAGTCCATTTTTAAAAATTCTATATTTCCATACAGTTTTCAAACATATGTAAAACTCTTTTTCATGTAAAATAAATACAAGTCCTGAGTAGTTTTAATTAGTGATCTTGGAGACATGCTGCACCTGTTCTAATTCATCTGCAGAGATGAAAACCCTTCACCCTTTTCATTTACTGACAAGTTAATAGACATTTCCAACCCATGCAAGCACATGGAGTTTTGCAGTGCTCTTGTGACAGGTGAATAATAAAGCTGCCTGAGAATGTGGCAACTGTACATAGAAAATCCCCAGTGAGTGTAAATTCCTAAGCAGTGACAGTACATCCCCCATTGTTCTGCAGACCTGTGCATGTGTAGCTGATGCATCACTTTGTATTAACAGAATCACTGAGGTATAATTTATATAGAATACAACCCTCCCATCTAAAGTGTACAACTCAATAATGTTTAATGTATTTACAGAGTGGTACAACAATTACTACAACCTAATTTAAAACATTTCCATCACCCCAAAAAGAATCCTTACACCCATTTATAGTTATTCCCTATTTGCTCATTCACCTTAGTCTATGAAGTTTCATTTTTACTCCATTTTGATTGAGAAGATATTGACTTCCCTATACTTGCTGCTTTGTGAATTGGGACAATGAATAATTGAATGGCACTTTTATATATTGGAAAACACAATATGGTATTGCTGTTATATGGCTATATGTGTATAAGCACCTATGTTCATGTGTCCATGTACAGAGGTTAAAGGGAATACAAGATATTATTCATGAAGAGAAGAAGAAGTTGGAAGTCAGCTTACACTTTGATACCAAAAGCTGTCAGCAGAGGTATTCAAAATTTGTATAACAAGATTTCACTTTTTAGTGAGAAAAGTAAATTGTAATGAAAAAACAACAAAATATAGTTACATAGATTCTCATTATTTAAGGATTCTGTATTTGCAATTTACCTACTTGCTAAAATGGGATGCCCATCAATGAGCAGACTGAGAGGATGTGCAGATCCTTTGCTGTCTGGTTAGTGTTTATGTTTGTATTTGTTTAAGAGATGTGTGAGACTGTTGATGGGGATGTGTGTTTGTGTGACACAGGTAGCCAGCACTGGAGCCAGGCTGTCTGCAGGGTGATTGTGGAGGATGGGCTTTCTGGGTTACCTATCCCTCGGTCCTTTGTGCCTGAAGGGACAGAAGTGAGTTGTGACTAATCTGGCTGGTTGAGACCAGACTAGATGGAGTAGGTACAAGGAGATGTGAATTTGTGTGAGGTAATGAATGGGTTTGGTCTGCTTTTCAAGGGAAACATTACTGTTTTATACCAAAGGTATTAATGTGGGCACCCTTTGATACAACGTATTCCAAAAAAACCCCCAAATTTGTATTTTGAAATAGTTTTTACAGCCTAGGCTTTGTATGTACTGCCCAACTTGTGGCAGTTGCATGTCTTTTTTTTTTTTTTTTGTAACCAGCAGTAAAGCCTATAATAAAACTTTAAAATAAAACAAAAAAAATTGTTATTGGTAACCCCCAAATCAATACTCGCAATTTGCAGTCATTTGTGGATCTGCACAAAATGGTAACAAATTTAAGTCCCTTAGCTCCCCTCCCCTATGTTCTCAGCTGAGATCAACCAAGACAACACTATGCCTTCTTGTTTCAGCTTTTAGAGATGACCAGAGAATGGAGAAGGTGGGGGGCAATTATCTGTGGTGCAAGCTCTAGTCCAGTTGCATGGGGTTTGACTCCAACACTGGCACCTGTTAGTGAGGCAGTTTTAGGCAAGCCACTTAAATTTTCTAAACTTCACTCATTCTTTTGTAAAATAAGGACAACAGAATCTACCAGAATCAATTGTTTAAGATTTAAGACTATAATATGTGGGATATCTCTATTTCCTTTAGGGGCACTGGTTCAGTATTCACTAATTCAGTGTTACTAGGGAACTTTATAGAACATAACTACAGTGAAAAATGAGAATCAACTGCATATTCTAAAAATTATTGATTGTGAGGGTGAGGACGGGTAAGCTTTCCTCATAAAGTTTCCATGGCCTAGAAAAAAACTACAACTGTCTTCAAATTTCCTTCTTCCTTAATACTCCACTCATGTATGTAGAAGTCATTCCCAATATTCGAAAGTAAGAGAAGAAATCTTTGGAATGATACCAGTTTGGAACTTGTTTTACATACATAGTAATGTGAATCTGACTCACAGGTGTGGAGCACAGGGCTTTGTTATTCTTACATAACAAGAGATTTGATTTTGAGATGCTGGAGTTTGCTTAGCTGCTCAAGGTAGAACCAAGTCTCCTCCTATCCTTACACTTCATTGTCCTCCATGATAGCTCCTTTTTAAATTTTTCTTTTTTTTTCTTTTTGCCTCATAGATACAAGACATTATGAAAAAGAAGGGGAGGGAAGAACTATATTCATAGTGTCTGTCCTCCTCTGTCAGGATTAGGAAAGGAACATTTTTTCCTAGAAATAAATCCTAGTGAGTTCTCCATAGATCTCATTGATCAGAAATGTGCCATATCACCCTTTAAGACTACTTTAGACTAATTTTAATCTGTAGTCTGATATGGGCATGTTGTTATCCGAAACAAAACCAAGGTTTCATTAGCCATAGCAAAGAGGTAATGGGCATTGGATATCCTGGAGATTAAATGGAATTAAACACAGTTTCTGGGTGTGTATGTCAACAGGACATAAGCTCCATTTGAGTCTATGATGTATCTGTTCTGGTAGGTAGCTCAGGTGCAGAGTTATGCACTGGCTTTAACCTTGTGCCATGGAATGAAAAACTGGTTTTATGGGATTGGGATTCAATTTCTCCATCCCACTACAACTCAGGGTGCTTTCTTTATGGCTATTCTGTGAAGGATTTTATTCTCTGGAAAAATGTAAGTCTATTGTATGGATACAAACTTGAAGAATTATTTTTGCAAGTTGAGTATCTTGTTAAAAATAAGAAAAGAGACATTTTCAAATAAAAATGTCAGTTAGAAGATGAGAAGTTGAAAATCTTCATTCAGTTTCCCATGTGTATTTATAACTCTTGAGCCAAAGTAGGATATAAAGGCTGCCCTATGACAATGTGAAAGTCTCAGAAACCAGAATTTCCCAGCTAGATTTCTGAGAAGTACTCCAACATTGTTCTAGGCCCTTTTTAAAAGTCATTTGATGTTTAGTTAAAATAACATGTTTAAATCTTTAAAGTTAATCTTGTTAATTTAATACATAAATATAATACATGTATTTATTTTATGGATTACTAATATTTTCATTAGTACTCAAAAATATTAATTAAAAAACTTTTGATGTAGATTTCTAGTTAAAATCTTAACATTCATGCTAAAAGTGACTAATAGAGTCTCTCCCAGGATCCCATAAAAATAACAACAGAATCATATAATTTATAAGATTCTTTTATAAACCCCAGGATTTTGGGATACAAGAGAACTCAGGCAAAAATATGGCATGATATTCACAGATGATGAGACTAATAAATTCGGCTTGGGAAAAAGATTGTATTTTGTGTATGGTCTGCCACCTGAACTAAAACATTCATCCAGAAAGGAAAATGGTAACAAAAGCCTTTGACTCACTGCACTGTTTAATCCTTGCTCAAGGTCTGAGAAGATTATTTAAGTAGAAAACTAAGCAGCCAGTCATCCTTATTTTCACCCCACCTTCGCATCATAGTGATGGACCAAAAAAAAAAAAAAAAAAATCATTGTGCAGAATAATGCCATGGGCAGTATCTGAGATCAGCAGAACCTCAGTTAAACCTTGGCTTCAATACTTAGCTTAGGCACTTTACTTAGGCTCTCTGAGTATTAATTTTATCATTTGTAAAATGGGAATAATAACAGCATCTATTTCAAAGAATTGTGATGCCTTAAGGCAGTACATATGGCGTAGTTAGCCCAAGATTTCTTGTACAGTAAGTACTCAATAGCCATTCTTATTTATCATAATCTATCAAATATTATTATTCTTCTTGCCACCATCTCATACATACACAAGGAGGGAGGAAAGATGAGAAAGAGGAAAAGAGAGAAGAGGCAGAGGAGGGTGAGGAAAGAGATTATATAATCTGCAATTGGATTGAGGGTATACAGGGTAGATTGTGGTCTGAAAGGTAGGGCATGCATTGCTTGATGTATATTATCTTGTTTCCCTTTTCTACCAATATGATGTGGGAGCTGTTTTTGGAAAAATTTTGAAGTATGTGATGCTATGATTTCTATCTTGAATATATTACACACGATTTAAGAATTATAGATTGCACATGTTTCCTTACCACACTGTGGGAGGAAGCAGACCTTAGGGCCTCAGAAAAGTCCACTGTACAAATACTGGCTAGGCAAAAAATTTAAAAAGTAAATAAAAAGTAAACAGGTCATTAAAGCATCAAAACAAGAACAAGGATTCATAGATAAAGCACTCAGGTAAAGACTGATACAAAAAGAAAGTAAGATATAAAAATGCTTTAAAATGTAAAGAAGTGGTTGTCAACTGAGAGTCATTTTGCATTTGTCTCTCCCCAGGAAATATTTGGCAATATCTGGTAATATTTTTGATAATCATGACTTGAAGGATTCTACTGGTATCTAGTGGCCATGAATGCTGCTAAATATTATACAATGCATAGGACAGTCCAAAGAATCATCTGGCCCAAATGCCACAAATACTTCTAAAAGAAGGTTGATAGTAACAGAGCAATTGATCATCTGAAGTGGCCATCCAAGTCTCTGCATCTGAATTATGCAGAGGATGAGATTGAAAGGCTCTCCACTAATCCAAAGAGAAATAGAAATAGGTAAGAAGAATATGTTACATATAGAAGAAGTAAGATCCAACCTATGAAAAATAGGTGGAGAGAAAAAAAATGAAAAGAGAGGTATATAATAGATAAAAATTACCTAAATGGCAGATCAATTTTGTATAGTTAAAAAGGACACCTTCCTCTTTGTAACAAAAAGTACTAAAAAAAAATTCAGGTGTAAAACAAGGATAGCCTTATTAAATAAAACCCAATGTGACCTCAGATTTCTCCTCTCCAATATAAAAGGCCAAAAAATCAGGCCACCATCTCAGAGACAAATGAACAAGCAAAAATCCATGGAGCAATAGCTATATAAAATTAAGGAAAAAGACTTCAATGAAATAGATAGGTACCCAATGAATAAACATTCTGACATGCAAGGGAATATACAATAATTCCATGTTTTCAACTAAAAAAATACTAATAATCTCAAATAGAAAACCAAATAAAACAAATAAATTAGTATAGCCATGATATAAAAAAAAGTCCTAGCCAAATGTTAGAAACAGATAAACTATATTTGTAATTAAATTTTTGCAACAAAAGTTAAATTCAAAAATTAAACTTATTCTTGAAAGTTAAATAGTATACTCATCCTTTATGAACAATGACCTATATGTAAAACTTCAAAATGAAAGGGCAAAGACTAAGGTGACTTACATGAAATGATGAATACAAAAATTAGTATTATATTCATGACTTTTATAATGATAGAAATTAACATTGGGAATGAGTTTTTGCAAATAAAATTGTCTTTACAGTTCTATTTTTAAAATGTCTCATTCTTTTATAATCAATAGTATTTTTTAATAACTATATATGAAGAAGAAATAGAAGGACACATAGCCCAAGTGTTATTTCTTAAAATCATAAAACAATATGACAAAAATAAAACAAAATTAATCAATTTTTAACCTTCAGATTATATTAGATAAAGAGATGAATTTTTCATTGAAAAACAGTAATAATTCCATAGTGAAGCTAAATATATATTCAGGAATATTTTTTTCTCAAATATATTTTTAAAAGCCCATTATGAATACAAAGCTAAGTTGGCAGAAACATTCAGCTTTTTAATAGGTAGTTTAAAAGAAATAAATTTATAAAAACTTGAAAATAAAATATTTTTAAACTGCCTCCTTAAACATAAAACATAATAATTAATAAAGTGTAATTAAAATTAATTATAGAAATATATACCCTGCCAATACAGGGTGTATGTTTTTAAGATATGATGAAATAATTATTTTAAAAATCACATTTAGACCACAGATTAAACATTTAAGTATTATAAAAATATGAAAGTAAATATACAAGATTCTCTGACATCAAAGCCATTGAAGCATAATAAAAGTAATAATAAAAATTTAAAGACCAAAACAAAATAAAAAGAAAGATTATAAGTAAATAAGAAGGATAAAACCTTAAGATTCTATGCATCAACCATAGAATTCTTTTTATCAATGTATCCAAAGTTCTGCTCAGAGGCAAATGTATGGCCCTAACTGATTTTATTATTCATAATCAAACATTGATAAGCTAAATTTTCAATGTCTATAAAATAATACAAGTCTAAGGACAGCAGACAAATATATCAAAATTACTTGATTTGGTATATTCAAAAAGGACATGTGGAAAAAATGATGAATTTATTCTTTGGAGTAATACATAATATAATAAATTAAAAAGGCAAAGTTTGCTTTAATTAAGGGGATAAAAGCAAATACATGGCATTAAAATAAAAAGGATTTCAACAGAGTGGTCATTAAAAGAGTAAAGAATTTTTTTTGAACAGACCGATAACCAGTAAAGAAATTGAATCAGTAATCAAAAATCTAAAAAACAAGAATCCAGGGCAGGATAGCTTCCCAGGAGAATTCTACCAAAATTTAGAGAACAGTTAATATGTGTTCTTTTGAAGTTATTCCAAAAAGTAGAAATGGAAGGAAAACTTTCAAACTCATAGTATGAGGCCAGCATTACCTTGATTCCAAAACCAAAGACCCACTAAAAAGGAGAATTACAGATAAATCTACCTGATCAACATGGATGCAGAAATTCCCAACAAGATACTATCAAACCAAATCCAACAATAGTTAAAATAATTATTCACCACGATCAAGTGGGATTTATTCCTGGGCTGCAAGGGTGGTTCAATATCCACAAATCCATCAAAGTGATACATCACATTAATAAAAGAAAGGATTTGAACCACATGATCCTCTGAATAGATGCAAAAAAAAAAGTATTTGACAAAATACAGCATCCTTTCTTGATAAAAACCCTCAAGAAAGTAAGGATAGAAAGAGCATACCTCAATATCATAAAGGACATATAAGAAAGACCTGCCGCTAATATCATCTTCAATGGGGGAAAAACTGAGAGCTTTCCCCTTAAAGTCAGGAAAATGATAGGGATGTCCACTCTGACCACTGTTGTTCAGCATAGTGTTGGAAGCCCTGGCCTCAGCAAATAGACACCAAAAAGAAATAAAAGGCATTCAAATCAGCAAGGAAGAAGTCAAACTTTAACTCTTCCCACACAACAATATACTCTACATGGAAAACTTGACACACTCCACCAAAAAACCGCTAGAACTGATACATGAATTCAGCAAAGACACAGGATATAAAATCAATGTACAGAAATCAGTTACATGTCTATTCACCAACAATGAAGCAGCAGAAAGAGAAATCAAGGAATCATTCCCATTTACTATTGCACTGAAAACCATAAAATACCTAGGAATAAATGTAACCAAAGAGGTAAAAGATCTGTACACTGAAAGCTATAGAAAGCTTACAAAATAAACTGAAGACACAAAGAAATGGAGAAACATTCCATGCTCATGGATTGGAAGAAGGAATCTTGTTAAAATGTTTATACTACCCAAAGCAATCTACACATTCAATGCAATCTCTATCAAAATAACACCAGCATTCTTCATAGAGCTAAAACAAATAATTCTAAAATCTGTATGGAACCAGAAAAGACCCCGATAGGCAAAGCAATCCTGAAAAAGAAAACCAAAATGAAAGCATCATAATTCCAACTTCAGACTGTGTTAGAAAGAAAGCTGTAATCATCGAGACTGCACGGTACTGGCACAAAAACAGGCACATAGATCAATGGAACAGAATAGAAAACCCAGAAATAGACCCCCAAATTTATGGCAAACTAATCTTTGACAAAGCAGGAAAGAATATCCAATGGAAAAAAGTCTCGTCAGCTAATGGTGTCAGAAAAACAGGACAATGATATGCAGAAGAATGAACCTAGACCACTTTCTTATACCATACATAAAAATAAACATCCTAAACATTTAGGATGAAAGACCTAAATGTTAGACAGGAAACCATAAAAATCTTACAGGAGAAAATAGACAGCAACTTCTTTGACCTCAGCCACAGCAACTTCTTACCAAACATGTATCTGGAAGCAAGGGAAACAAAAATAAAAATGAACTATTGAGACCTTATCAAGATACAAAGCTTCTTTCTGCACAGTGAAAGAAACAATCAACAAAACAAAAAGGCAACCGATGTAATGAGAGAAGCTTTTGCACATGACATATGGGATAAAATGTTAGTATCTAAAATCTTTAAAGAACTTATCAAACTCAACACCCAAAATACAAATCATCCAGTGAAGATAAGGGAAGAACACATGAACACTTTTCCAAAGAAGATATCCAGATGGCTAAAAAGACACATGAAAAGATGCTCAACATCACTCATCCTCAGGAAATACAAATCAAAACCATGATGAGATACCACCTCACACCTGTCAGAATGGCTAAAATTGACAATTCACAAAACAACAGATGTTGGTGAGGATGCAGAGAAAGGGGAGCCCTTTTGCACTGCTGGTTGGAATGCAAAATGGTACAGCCACTCTGGAAAAGAGTATGGAGGGTCCTCAAAAAATTAACAAATACAGCTGCCCTACAACCCAGGAATTTTACTACTAGGTATTTATACAAAGGATACAAAAATGCTGATTCAAAAGGGCACATGCACCCCAATATTTATAGTAGCACTATCAACAATAGCCAAATTATGGAAAGAGACCAAATGTCCATTGACTAATGAATGGATAAGGAATATGTGGTATGTGTGTGTGTGTGTGTGTGTGTGTGTGTATACGTGTGTGTGTATACATACATACACAAATATACACAATGGAATATTATGTGGTGATCAAAAAGAATGAAATCTTGCCATTTGCAACAACGTGGATGGAAATAGAATGTATTATGCTAAGCAAAATAAGTCAGAGAATGATAAATATATGGTTTCACTCATATATGGAACTTAAGAAACACAACAGATGAACATAGAGGAAGGGAAGGAAAAATAAGATAAAAACAGAGAGGGAGGCAAACCATAAGAGACTCTTGAATACAGAGAATAAACTGAGGGTTGCTGGAGGGATATTGGGTGAGGAGATGGGCTAAATGGGCAATGGACATTAAGGAGAGCACTTGTTGGGATGAGCACTGGGTGTCATATGTAAGTGGTGAATCAATCATTAAATTCTACTTCTGAAACAATTATTACACTACATCTTACCTAGCTTGGATTTGAATAAAATTAAATAGTGGCACCTGGATAGCTTGGTTAAGCGTGATTTTGGGTTTCAGCTCAGGTCATGATTTCATGGTTCATGAGTTCAAAGTCTACTGTGCAGAGTGTTCTGCACGAACACTGTCAGTGCAGAGCCTCCTTGGGATTCTCTTTCTTTCCCTCTTTTTCTGTCCCTCCCCCACATTCTCTTTCTCTGTCTCTCAGAAATAAATAAATAACCTTTAAAGAAAGTAAATCAATACATAAGTAAATAAATAAACCTTAAAAAAAAGCTATGCCAACAAATTCAAAAACCTTAATGAAAAAGATACTTTTACCGGATATTTAAAAACAATTTTTTAACAGTTATTCATTTTTGAGAGACAGAGAAAGACAGCATGAGTGGAGGAGGGGCAGAGAGAGAGGAAGACATATAATTTGAAGCAGGTTCCAGGCTCTGAGCTGTCAGCACAGACAGCCTGACGCAGAGCTAGGACTCACAGACTGCGAGATCATGACCTGAGCCAAAGTTGGATGCTTAACCGACTGAGCCACCCAGGCGTCCCTTTTATAGGATATTTTTAACTGATGAAAAGCTATTCAAGAAACCTTAGAAAACAAGAAATGTCTGATACCTACTGGGAAGAATAAAAAATAATCAAAGGCTTACTACAGTAAGAGTTTTACTATGGATTTCATTTAGATTTCTAATAAAACAATTCCAATGTCACGTTAAATATTTCATCACTCTGAATTATCAGTCATTAAAGTTAATATGGCTTCTGGAAAATGCATTTTTACTTAAATGAGGATTATGACCAAGTTCCTACTATCCTTATGGCTATCTCACATCATTTTAAAACACTGGCCAAGATAAGACATAAAACACAAATAAAAGCTTTGGCTATTAGTAGTAAGAAGAGAAATATCAATATTTATATGTAGCTTCTCTGGAGGCACAGACAATTAACTGAAATACAACTCAATATATAAAGTGAATCAACACCTTTCTTTTAAATTTTTTTTTCAACGTTTATTTATTTTTGGGACAGAGAGAGACAGAGCATGAATGGGGGAGGAGCAGAGAGAGAGGGAGACACAGAATCGGAAACAGGCTCCAGGCTCTGAGCCATCAGCCCAGAGCCTGATGCGGGGTTTCGAACTCATGGACCGCGAGATCGTGACCTGGCTGAAGTCGGACGCTTAACCGACTGCGCCACCCAGGCGCCCCGAATCAACACCTTTCTAATGCACCAGAAATAACAAATTGGAAGATGGCATGGGAAAATATTCTATTCATGAGATCAACAAAACATAGACTACATGGAACACCTTGATAAGAAATGTAGAGACCTTATAGAAATTAATCAAAAAACCCAAAACTACTATGCATAAAAAAGATAAGATATATCATGTTTCTAGATAGGAATATCAAAATTGTAAAAGTGGTATATCTACCTAAATCAATATGTAGTTTTTAAATAATTCTGATAATGATTTAAATTGTTTCCTTCTTTCTGGCAAAGGCAGTAAAGGCGTGAAAAAGTTATTTGGATGTCTGATTAAAAGAAAACACAGATGATGTTGAAACGTCACAATATATGGTATAAAATTACCCAGGTTTTAATGGATATGCAATTATAAAATTATGACAACCAAAAGATAGTTGAATTGGTGTAAGAATAAGAATACATGCTAATTGAATAGACTAGTTAGCCTTAAACTACATTACAGAATTTATTAGAATCTAATGAAGATAAAGCAATATATACCAATGGGGAACTAATTATTCAGGATATGATTTTAGGAGCCTGGTTAAATATATAGGATATTGATAAATATAAGATTTTTAATGCAGTTCATATATATATGTATATGTATATATATATATGAACTGCATTAAAATATATATATATTATATATATATAATATATATATTATATATATAATATATATATGTATATATATACACATATATACATATATATATTATATGCCATATATATTTTCTCCATAAAAAAAACTGATATAGGAAATGAAGATATCTTTCAAAAAATTGGCTAAATAGTCATCTGTGTATGTGTATAAAAGATAAATTTTCAAAGTATACACTAGCCAAAAGATATTCAAGACATGTAGTTCATTAAAACATAAGGTGAAAAATAAATATATAATTACGCTTTTTGTTAAAAATGTAAAATAAGGCGGGGTGCCTGGGTGGCTCAGTCAGTTAAACCTCCAACTTCTGCTCAGGTCATGATCTCATGATTGGCGGGGTCAAGCCCCACATCAGGCTCTGTGCTGACAGCTTGGAGTCTGGAGCCTGCTTCAGATTCTGTGTCTCCCTCTCTCTCTACCACCCCCCCGCCCCCACAACTCATGCTATCTCTCTCTCTCTCAAAAATAAACATTAATTTTTTTTAATTAAAATAGGGAATAGGTACTATTACAGGTATATGTAGATAATTAAATATAAAGATCATGTCTGCAATGGTGCAGAAAAGTTGATAAAAAGATTTTTAGGGGATGGCAATGGGATTAGATAGAGATCAATATAAACTTCTACTTTTTGTTTGTTAATGTTTTACACTGAGGAAGATCAATTTTGTTTATATAATTAAAACTAATTTTAAAGATAAGTGAATAAATCCAATGATGATATCATACAAAGATTATTTGTTCAATATACAACTTATAGGCCAAAACAAATTTATGAAGTGAATCTCAAACTAAGACATTTTTACAACATATTATTTCCACCTTGTAAGAATTCTTCAACAATTTTTTTTTAATGCCATAATACAGAAGTGACCACTCCCAGGACAAAACAGCAGAGCATAGATAGTACACACTGGAGACACTTCCATAAGCTCCAGGCTCTGGGGAAAATGATACTACACAGCAGTGCACTACAAGACCTTTTCTTCATAAGGCATTAACCTCAAGAACAGGAGACACAGTTCATTTTCCTAACACAGAGAAACAGGCACAGAGACTTAAACAAAAGGAGAAGACAGAGAAATGTGCCCAAATGAAAAAATAGGACAAAGCCATGGCTGGATATCTGTGGAAAACAGATATAAGTAACATACCTGATGTAGACTTAAAGCAGTGATCCTAAGGATACTCAGTGCACTTGAGAAAGAGTAGAAGACATAAGTGAGACCTTTAAGCAAAGATAAAAAGAGCCAATAAGGGATGAAGAATGCAATACATGAGATTAGAAACAAGCTTGATGCAATCATCAGCAGGCTGGAAAAAGAGGAAAGAATTAATGAATTGGAAGATAGAGCAATGGAAAGTAATCGGGCTGAACAAAAGAGAGAAAAAAGTATTATGAAAAACAAAATAGAATTAGGGAACTTAGCATCTTCATCCAACATAATAATATTTGCATTATAGGAGTCACAGAAGAAAAGAAATAAAAGAGGACAGATAATTTATTTGAAGAAGTAATAGCTGAAAACTTCCCTAATCTAGGGAAGGAAACAGATATCCAAATCCAGGAGGCACAAAAACTACCAACAAAATCAACAAAAGCAGATCCACACAAAGACATATTTTAAATAAATTGGGAAAATATAATGACAAAGTAAAAAAAAAAAAGGCAAGATGTGAGAGAGAGAGAGAGAGAGAGAGAGAGAGAGAAACAAACAGGGGAAACCCCTAAGGCTATCATGATTTTTCAGCAGAAACCTCCTAACCAGAAGGGAGAAGAATGATAAAGTCAAAGTGCTGAATGTGAAAAATATGCAGCCAAGAATACTCTATAGACCATGGCTATCATTTAGAATACAAGGAGAGGGGCGCCTCTGTAGCTCAGTCGGTTGAGAGTCCGGCTTCGGCTCAGGTCATGATCTCACGGTCTGTGAGTTCGAGCCCCGCGTCAGGCTCTGTGCTGATGGCATGGAGCCTGGCCTACTTCGGATTCTGTGTCTCCCTCTCTCTGCCCCTCCTCTGCTCATGCTCTGCCTCTCTCTGTCTCAAAAATAAATAAGAACATTTAAAAAAAAACATTTAGAATACAAGGAGAGATAAAGAGTTTCCCAGACTAGGGGCACCTGGGTGGCTCAGTTGTTTAAGCATCTGACTCTTGATTTCAGCTTAGGTCGTGATCTCACAGTTTGTAAGATGGAGCCCCACATCAGGCTCTGCACTGAAAGTGTGGAGCCTGTTTGGAAATCTCTGTCTCTCTCTCTCTCTCTCTCTCTCTCTGTCTCTCTCTCTGACCAACTACCCCCTCTCAAAAATAAATAAATAAAATTAAAAAGAATTACCCAGAAAAAAACAAAAACTAAAGGAGTTTATGACCACTGAACAAGCCCTGCAAGGAATATTAAAATGTAAGTGGAAAGGACAAACCAAAATTGACTGGACGAAGGTAAGAAATACAAAAGAGGTAAAAATTAATACTTCTGTAAAAAATTAGCCAAAGAACTCACAAAATAAAAGTATGTAAAATACACACCATATACCTAAAACATGGGAAGGAGAGGAGTAAAGAATAGGTTCAAACTTAAATAACCATAACTTTATATAGACTGCTATATGCATAAAATGTTATAAACAAAACTAATGACAACCATAAATCAAACACCTCTAATAAATATGCAAAGAAGAAAGAGAAAAAAAATCAAATATATCACTAAAGAAAACCAGCAAACCAGAAATGAAAGACAAGAAAAGATCAGAGAAATCTTCAGAAATAGCCACAAAACAAGTAATAAAATGGCAAGAAATATATATCTCTCAATAATTACTTTGAGATTAAATGGAGTAAACACTCCAATCAAATGACATAGGATGAAAGAATAGATAAAAAAAAAAAAAACAAGACCCATCTATATATTGCTTGCCAGAGACTTATTTAGACCTAAAGACATCTGAAGATTGAAAGTGAGGGGATGGAGAAATATCTGTCATGCAAATGGATATCAAAAGAAAGTCAGAGTAGCAATACTTATATTGGACAAACAGACCTTAAAACAAAGACTGCAACAAGAGACAAATAAGGACACTATTAAATAATAAAGGGGAGAATCCAACAAGATAGAGCTCTTGTAAATATTAATGCACCCAATATGGAGGAGCCCAAACACATAAAACAATCACATAAAGGACCTAATAAGTAATGGTACAATAATAGTAGAAGACTTTAACACTCCACTTACAGTAATGGGAAGATTGTCTAAACAAAATAGAGAAGGAAACAGTGGCTTTGAATGACACACTGGACCAGATGGATTTAACAGATGTATTTAGAACATTCCAACCTGAAACAGAATACACATTCTTTTCAAGGGCGAATGGAACATTCTCCAGAATTAACCACATATTATGCCACCAAACAAACCTCAACAAATTCAAGAAGATCAAATCCGTACCATGAATCTTTTTTCTTTGTTGTTTCCTTCCAAACTATGCATTTTTTCTAAACACAACATTATAAAACTATAAGTCAACTACGAGAAAAATTCTGGAAAGACCACAAATACATGGAGGTTAAATAATTCTACTAAAATGAATAGGTCAATCAGGAAATAAAATAATAAACTAAAATGTACATGGAAATAAAAGAAAATGAAAACACAATGATCCAAAACCTTTGAGATGCAGCAAAAGTGGTTCTATGACGGAAGGTTATAGCAATACAGCCTACCTCAAGAAGCAAGAAAAATCTCAGACAAACAATCTACCCTTACACCTAAAGGAGCTAGTAAAAGACAATAAATCAAGACTAAACCAGCAGAAATACAGAAATCATAAAGATTAGAGCAGAAATAAATAATAGAAACTCAAAAACAAAAACATAACACAATAGTACAGATGAAAACTGGAGTTGTTTCTTTGGAAAAAATAAATAAAATTGATAATCCTATTGCCAGAATTATCAAGAAAAAAAGAAAAAAGTACCAAAATAAGTAAATCACAAGTGAGAGAAGAGAAATAACAACAAATAGCACAGAAACACAAACAATCATAAAAGAATATTATAAAAAACTGTATGCCAACAAATGGAACAACCTGGAAGAAATGAATAAATTTCTACAAACATGTAAACTACCAAAATTTAAACAAGAATAAATAGAAAACTCGAACATACTGATAACCAACAAAGATACTGAATTAGTAATAAAAATCCCAGCAAACAAAAGTGGGCCAAGTGTCTTCACAGGCAAATTCTACCAACTAGTTAAAGAAGAGTTAGTGCCTATTCTGCTCAAAGTATTATAAAAAGAAAAAAAAAAAAAAAGAAAGGAAGGAAGGAAGGAAAACACCCAATGTCATTCTATGATGCGAGCATTACCCTTGTACTGAAACCAGATAAAGACACCATAAAGAAAGATAAGTATAGGCAAATATCCCCGATGAACATAGATGCAAAATCCTCAACAAATACTTGCAAACCAAATTCAACAATACATTAAAAAAATCATTCACCACGATACAGTGGGATTTATTCCTGGGCTGCAAGTGTGGTTCAAATTTCAAAAAACAATCAACAAGATACGTGAAAAAGAGAAAGGACAACAACCATATGATCATTTCAATAGGTGCAGAAAAAGCATTTGACAAAATACAACTTTCATTAATGATAAAAATCCTCAACAGAGTAGGATTAGAGGGAAGATATCTCAAGATAAGAAACGTCATATATGAGAAACTCACAGGTAACATCATGCTTAACATGGAAAAACTGAGAGCTTTTCCCTGAAGATCAAGAACAAGACAAGGATGTCCATTCTTACCATTGTTATTTAACATAGAACAGGAAGTTGTAGCCACAGCAATCAGACAACAAAAAGAGAGAAAAGACACCTAAATCTGTAAGGAAGAAGTAAAACTTTCACTATTTGCAGGTAACATGATGCTATATGTAGAAAACCAAAAAGACTCAACACAAAATCTGCTAGAACTGATCAATGAATTCAGTAAATTCACAGGATACAAAACGAACATACAGAAATCCCTTGATTTCTATAAACCAATAATGAAGCAGGAGAAAGAGAAATCAAGGAATCAATCCTATTTACAATTGCACCAAAAAAAAAAATAATAAGATATATAGGAATCAACCTAACCAAACAGTGAAAGTCTTAAACTCTGCAAACTATAAAACACTGATGAAACAAATTGAAGGTGACACAAAGAAATGGAAAGATGCCCAGAGATTGGAAAATATTGATAAAATATCTATACTACCCAAAGCTGTCTACATATCTAATACAATCCCTATCAAAATACCAACAGCATTTTTCACAGAACTAGAACAATCAATTACAAAATTTGTATGAGACCACAAAAGACCCCAACTTGCCAGAGCATCCTTGAAAATGAACAGAAAATCTGGGGCCTTACAATTCTGGACTTCAAATTATATTATAAAGCTGTAGTGATCAAAACAGTATGGTACTGGCACAAAGATAGACACATAGAACAGTGGAATAGAGTAGAAAACCCAGAAGTGAACCCACAATTATAGAGTCAATTAATCTTTGACAAAGCAGGAAAGACTATCCAATGGGGAAAATACAGTCCCTTCAACAAATGATGCTGGTAAACTGGACAGCAACATGCAAAAGAATAAAACTGGACCACTTTTGTATACCATACACAAAAATAAACTCAAAATGGATGAAAGACCTAAATGTGAGACCTGAAACCATCAAAATCCTAGAAGAGAATACATGTAGTAACTTATTTGACATCAATGGTAGCAACTTCTTTCTAGATATATCTTCTGAGGCAAGAGAAGAAAAGCAAAAATTAACTATTAGGACTACTTCATAATAAAAAAGCTTCAACACAGCAAAGGAAACAGTTAACAAAACTAAAAGGAAACCTACTGAATGGAAGAAGATATTTGCAAGTGACATATCTGATAAGGGGTTAGTATCTAAAATACATACAAACTTATAAAACCTAACACCCAAAAACAAATGATCCAACTAAAAATGGGCAGAAGACATGAACAGCCATTTCTCCAATGACATACAGATGGCCAACAGACACATGAAGGAGGAACTGGAGGGTATTATGCTAAGTGAAATTAGTCAGAGAAAGACAAAAATCATATGATTTCACTCATATGAGGACTTTAAGAGACAAAACAGATGAACATAAGGGAAGGGAAACAAAAATAATATAAAAACAGGGAGGGGGACAAAACAGAAGAGTCTGATCTCGGAAGCTAAGCAGGGTCGGGCCTGGTTAGTACTTGGATGGGAGACTCATAAATATGGAGAACAAACTGAGGGTAATGGGAGGGGTTGTGTGTGGGGGGGGATGGGCTAAATGGGTAAGGGGGACTAAGGGATCTACTCCTGAAATCATTGTTGCACTATATGCTAACTAATTTGGATGTAAATTTTAAAAAATAAAAAATAAAACAAGTTAAAAAAAGAAAAAAAAATCAGTCAGAGAAAAACAAATACTATATGATTTCACTCATATGTGGCATTTAAGAAACAACACAAATGAGCATTGGGGGGGAAAGGAAGAGAGAGAAACAAACCAAGAAATAGACTCTTAATTTCAGAGAACTGATGGTTACCAGAGGAGAGGTGGGTGGGGGATGGGTTAAGGAAGTGATGGGGAGTAAGGAGTGCACTTGTAGTGATGAGCGCTGGATGATTATGAAAGTGTTCGATC
>NW_024412419.1:17473951-17485562 GCF_014898765.1 Herpailurus yagouaroundi
TTCTATTTCCTTTAGGTGTGCTGTTAGATTTTGTATTTGGGATTTTTCTTGTTTCTTGAGATAGGCCTGGATTGCAATGTATTTTCCTCTCAGGACTGCCTTCGCTGTGTCCCAAAGCGTTTGGATTGTTGTATTTTCATTTTCGTTTGTTTCCATATATTTTTAAATTTCTTCTCTAATTGCCTGGTTGACCCACTCATTCGTTAGTAGGGTGTTCTTTAACCTGCATGTATGCACTCCTAATGAAAGTGCAAATTTGGGTACCTTACTATAAAACAGTTTTCAAAATTTGCCAGAAACCTTAGTGGATAATTATCCTTTACTTCAACAACATCACTTTTAGTAATTTATGTAAAATTGATAGAGAGGGAGGGGAAAGGAGAGAGAGAAGGAGAGAAAGAGATATACAGGCAAGAGTTGGTGCAAAATAATGATTATTGCATCAGAATTTATCATAGTGTGAAAAGTGAAAACAATGCAAGTTTCTAACATGGACAATTGGAAACTGCAGAATATCTGCCAAAGGGACTGATAAGCACTAAAATTCATGTTGCAGATGACACTCCACCATCATCTTAAGTGAAAAAGTGGAATATAAAACTGTTAAGCCTTTGATTTAACACACATACACATAAACACTCAGAAAAATACTTACAGAAAATAGTACAAAATGTCCAAAGTGTATATGAGTTTATGTCTGAGTATGTATAAAGGAGACAAAGACATACATTATAGAGATATGTAGATACATGGAGATATATATAATTTTAATATATTATTGAAGTTATTGTTCATTTTTTCATTAACCTTTTCAGCATTTAAATAGTTTTCTTTTTAATAAGCATCCACTGTTTTCATAGTCAGAAAAAGAAAAAAAACAAGCTTTAGAAATAAACAAAAAGTATGAATGCCCTTTCCTCAGTGAGTGTCTGTCTGCCTTTTCGCTGACAGCACTGAATCCACTAAACATTCAAACAAGCATCTTCTGTGACAGACTCTGGAGGCGTTTAACAGGCATTTTTATGAGCATTTAATGACCAAATATTTATAAATTCTCACAACACCTCCGTGAAGTAGGTAAGGGAGCACATCATTCCTTCAAAAGCAAGCCGTTTGAAGTCCCTCCTTCACCAATGTTGTCAGGATTGTCAAATCTCCCCCATGCTGCAGATGGCAATAGCAATGATTATTCTTTCTTCCCAGTAATAATAGTAAAATGCCATAATAACCAGGAATAAATTTATCCAAAGGGGAAATCGATGACTGTTTTTGTCATGTAAGTTTTGGTTTTGTTGTTGTTGTTGTTGTTGTTTTTAATGAGGCCAATAGAAAGTCTCCACAGATTCCCAGAATCCATCTCCACCAATGCATTGATTCAGGGAATATCAGACACTATGTTCTTTTATTCATTATTGAAGCAAATATCTATTTTTTTTTTATTTTTAAAAATTTTTTTTTCAACGTTTATTTATTTTTGGAACAGAGAGAGACAGAGCATGAACGGGGGAGGGGCAGAGAGAGAGGGAGACACAGAATCAGAAACAGTCTCCAGTCTCCGAGCCATCAGCCCAGAGCCTGACGCGGGGCTCGAACTCACGGACCGCAAGATCGTGACCTGGCTGAAGTCGGACGCTTAACCGACTGCGCCACCCAGGCGCACCGAAGCAAGTATCTATTAAATGACTACTTTCTAGGTGCTGAGGAAACAGCAGTAAAAACACAGTTTCTGGCTTCAAGGAGCTCACAGTCAAGTGTACGGAAGCTGAGCATCTCCCCCTCCTCTATGGTCCCCAGACCTCCAAACTGATGATGTAATGATGTCCCTAAAGGGTTAGTTCCTTTCAAGTTCCTAGAACAATCTAGATAAGTAGTAGAACTATGGTAAATAAGCACATATATATTGCTGAAAGTGAAAACACATTCCTAAGTGTTCCTGCAATGCTCTGTCCTTATTTCTACCTCATCTGTGTCTGGCACTGCTTTCTGAGTCTCCATACTGTCAGTCAAACCCTAGACCTGATGTCTTAATAACTGTGCTATCCAATATGGTAGCCACTAGCTACACATGCCATTTAAATTAAAATTACAATTAAATTAAAAGTTCAGTTTCAGTCACTAGCCACAATTCAAGTACTTAATAACCACATGGCTAGTGGACATTGTATTGGACAGCACAGACATGAAGAAACCATTGTGAAAGGTCTATTTAGTTTCTATAAAAACTAAAGCTCTGCTCTATAGTTTTACCAAGATTGGCATTATTTTTTAATAGGAACTTTTCCAACCCCCAACCTATGTTTCCAAATTTTGTTGCCTAGTCTTTTTACTCAGATATAAATTCTTTCCTAAATATCTCTTGTCTGCTGCTCATTAATGGAGTATCAGATGAAAGTGACTAGAGTTAGGAGACTCCTAGTCCACACTTTCACTATGTTCTTCCTACCCCATGGTGCAAACAGGTACTAACTTCTGAAATGTGGCTGAGTCCACTATGCACAGAGACCTTTGAAGCAGTGTGGACCATTGTCTACTTCAGACCCATACTACCATCTAATAGTAACTGAATCATCTCCCTACCATTCATTGTTTCACTGATGTTGTCAAGCCTCTCCCGAATCTCTCATTTCTTCTAAAAATAGGACTGCCTCGTCCTTGGACCTGACAGTATTTATAACTTTCCTGGTTCCAGCTTTATTTCCTGTAACTCTGTACAATTTATATTCTTTATATGAGGAAGTTTTCTTTGGCTTCCTTGATATCCTTTTTAATTAACTTGGTCCTCAAGACTACAGCCTCCAATATTGATCTGCAAGAAGTACCTGAATTTAATGAATTTCCTACAGCCCTGACTTGCCCACTTGCTGCACTTCTAGAGTCAAAGTTCTTTGGCCTAGTAAGTTTCCATGGTCCTAGAATGAATTGGTAAGGTCTTTTTCAAGGCTCTCCTTACCTCTCTTCTTCCAATCCCAGGAACTGCCAATATATATGCCTCACACCTATGTATTGAATCATTCACTCAACAAAACCAAAAGCTGATATTTTTTGACCACAGTTACTATATGAGGCAATATGCTACAGCAAGAGGATATACAGAGAGGAATGAAACAGCTCTTTTCCTTAAGGAGATAACTGTGTAATTATGACATGAAATTTTTTGCCACAGGAGAAATCCTTTCTTTCTGCTGTGAGAGATCATGGTCAAAATATAAGTAAACCTTAGGAGAAGAGACTCACTCACCACAAATTTACTTCTGCAAAAAAGACAAAGATGGGTTCAGAAATGTCAGGGTTATTATATATGTGTGTGTGTGTATGTCTGTGTGTGTGTGTGTATATATATATATATATATACATATATATATATGTATATATATATATGTAATCATATATATGTTTGCATATATAACTTTGCAAGGTTATTATTTTTGTGAGATATTCTAGTCTTTGTATACTTACAGTTTTTAAAAAAATCTTATTTAAATTGATGACTAGGGAAAGGAACACTTGCAGATTTTCTTATTTTATTACTAATTTGGATTGCTCTAATAATATGGAAACATTCTCTAATTGTCTCCCCAAACTCAAGCATTCACCTGCCCATTTCAACTTTATATTGGTTTGGAACATTTCTTTGACTCCTGCCAAGTCTTGGCCGCTGTGTATCTACTCCTCCTTTGTTCAGAGAATCTCTTAGTGAGTTTTATGTTTTTGGAATGGTCTATTTTGAGTATCTATTCCTTAATTTATTCAACAAATATATATTTTTTTATTATCCAGAATGTGCTAGCCCTTGTTCCAAGTGTTGGAGATACAGTGGTGACTATGCATGTTACATTACAGATAAACAAGTGAATACTAAAGTAGCTGGTTCTGAAAAGTGTTAAGAAAAATAAAACAGAGTAAACAGATAATAACATTTGATCTTAGCGTTTTTAGGAGCAGCCTTTTTGAGGAGGTGACATCTAAGTATAAACCCAAATGGCATGAGATGATAAACCATATTGATATCTCCAGAAGAGTGTCCCAGAGAAAACAACTCATGGAAAATCACTGAGCAGGGGATATACATGAACTGATTTTTGTTAAAAGGATTTCTCTGGCTTGTATGTGAATAATATACTTGTGTGCAAAGGCAAGACAGAAGCAAAGACACCACCAGGAGATTATGCATCCTTAACTAGGTGATTCAAAGCTGTTGCAAGTCCCAAATGTCCATTATGCATGAGTCATCTTGGCCCCTAAATAGAATGTATTTTTCTTATCTATACCCTACAATTTATTCTCAGGAATTCTATGTATTTCATGGTTCGCTTTGTCATTGTTAAGCCTAAAAGCTCAGTTATATTTTGTGGAAGGAATAGAAAAAAATAGTTCAATTTGATAGTGTTTAGCCCTCAATTATTAAATCATGGCAGTGCTTACTGGAAATGGCACTGGTTGCTATAGCCTTGTTGTTTGTATTTTTAAATGAAAAAGATAAGTCTAGTAAGGCCTTCCTCCTATTGCCAAGAATAAAAGCCCAGCTTTACCAAAGCTCATCAAGACTGACTTGCCACTGATCCAGCTTTGAGGCATTTGTGGGAGCTGATTTTTATTTTAATCCAGAGATTGCCTAAAGACATTTACCCTTTCCAACTAAAAAGCCTTGGGTAAGGCCATACAAATTATATTCATGCCAACTTTCCTAATGAGAGCAGCATATGCTTTCTTCATTTAAATGGCAGAACGGTAAACACAGACAAAACACATTAATTACCATTTGCAACTATATCAAAATTAGCAAATTTAGGTTATACTTGAAACATTATACACATATATCATATTGTAATAATCATTTCCCTAGTATAAAGTTTCAATGTAGCTTGATGGGAATATCTAAAAATAGACTTTTTTTGCATAAAAATCAGTTGCAGTGAATTAGCTGTAAGATGAGAAATCTTAAAACAGAGCTGGTAATAAGACAAAAGTATAATTTGATTCTGCTTTCATAAGATGTTATTTTACTTTCTATGTTCTAAAATCCTAAATATAATAATAGCCCTGACTGAGCTTAGTTCCTTTAATTTTACATTGAGACATTGTTTTGACTTTGACTATTATGGGCTTTGACCTACAGATTATGAAAAAGATTTAGCTCTCTGTAGCAGCATTAGTAAAGAGATTTCAGTATAATGTTGACAAATCATTCATTGTATCTTATGTCACATTCCCTCATGTCATTACATATGAAGACTTTATAGCACTTTTTTACATATGTTTATTTTGACTTATGAGAGAAGATAATTAAGTTGAAGACTGTATGCTTAAGAAGCAGGTATATTTGTGGGAAGTGTTTTACTTGACATTTCAAAAATGTGAATATTATTACTTTACATCATTCATATACTATAATGAATATAGTAACTTAATAACTAAATTTTTATCAAAATATGTTCTGATATTTCTTATGGAGGGACTCTATTTTGGAATTTTATTCTTAAAGGAGGGGAAGATGAGAGATTAATGATGTATGAGGTTAAAAGACGATGTTTGAATAGATGTACTGCCCTTTGTGGCTTGAGACTTGTCTAGTCATAGAGAGGCATGTTGCCCTGCAACTTTGTTATGGGCACAGTGCTTGTCTTAGATACTTTTTTTGGTCATTGTTTTCATTAGCTTAGAATTGGTAGCATACAAATTACAGTTGTATTTAGAATTGAGATCAGATAACATGAATCCTTGAACACATCTTTAGGTGCACTTTGCACTAAGTAGTTGGCTGTGGAACATAATTTTCAAAATTCTGACTCAATTCACAAAACATAATCAATTCAGAAACGCCATACTATATCATGATAAAATTGATTCTGATTATATTTTTCCAGAATTTAGAAAACATTATCTTAGGCAAAGCACATATGTAAAACTAGATGTGTTCAAGGAGATAAAAGAATCCAGCATCTATTGGGCATCTGCTATGTGGCATGCATTGAGCTAGTTGGTTGCACCAGCAGTAAATACTTATCAGTCGTGGTACAATTTATTTGTGATGTATCTTCCAATTGCCATGTTATCAACATTTCATAATCAATTAACATGATGCACAATATCCAAAAGCAAAGTTATTTCAATTTCAAGGAGGGTTGTAAGAGAGGATATCATTAAAATAAGGCACAAATCAGAGCCAAGGTACTTGGCAGGATAGTGGATTCTGTCTGTTTGTCTTCTGGGAAACATTTTTCTGTGTCTATGAACCAATATGGAGCAATACCCTAGTGTTTTTCACACTCCATGATGCTCCATTTATGCTCCATTTCCCTGTGAGGAAAGTGAACTTAGGAAGTTCTTTTCTCCCTTGGTTACGCGCCCTGCCACAATGACTCAGTAAAACTATTCCTTCCATCCTGGCTAAAGTGTACTACAAATGTAACATGTGACCTAGAGAAGGTGGATGGCAGCAGTCTCTGAGGCATCTGGGATTGAATTCTACTCAGTAAATTTCTTTCCTATTGTTCTCTGAAAAACAATTCCAATCAACTCTTCTTATGGTGGAAACATTACTTCTAGATGAACAGTAAGGAGGCAGAATAATTATAAAGGGATTAGTGATACTGGGTTTCTGTTTTGGTCTCAGTCTTGAAAGCACTGGGATCTGAATGTTTGAAAAGCTGCTGACAGTTTCATACTAAGGATCTATGCTATATTGCATAGACTATGTATCATTGTAGCAACCCCCTTTGTCACGTAAAGAAATCTATGCAGTTTTGGCATTAAGATAATGATGGACTTAGCACTTTGTTGTACATTTTCGTAGACAACCCCACACAGTATTTATGTAGTGCATTTAACTTGACAAAGTAAGTATCAAAATGAACTCCATAAACTGAGTATGCATTTTAGCAAGACATTATCTTTACAGTTGCATTCTATTAATGCACTGAGCATGTGTCATATTTTCTATTTTTTGCAGATGAAGAAACTGAAAACCAGAGATAGTGAATGACTGTCCCAAAGTCACAGCTATTAAGTAACAGTTAAAAAGTATCAATATGTATTTTTCTCGTTCCCACTGAATCAGTCATTGGTATGTAGGAGTCCTTGGGACCCTCTCTTTGGCCCTCCATTTTTACCATGGTGTGGTCTGAATGTGCTTAAGTTACCATCTGTATCCATTGTACTCATATGTTGGTGAAGGTATACAATCTCTGCTCAACAGACCTTTGAATTAACTCATAAGAACTAATTTCTGAGCCACATAGTACTACACCTGCCAGCAGGGTAGGTTATGGAGACAAGGATATGAATTAGAAATTTAAAGAATGTCCATATGCTAACATTCACATTATTAGAGTGCATGCAGAACAGAGAGGACTTGATTATGGAACTAACCATTTCACATGGTCCAGGGAATTGGGAACATCTTTAACCTCAATCACTGAGAGAAAGACCAGTCCAGGTACTACAGTGTGTTTCCAAAGTGTCTATAAGCAGTAAACTGAGGCAAGAGAGCAATAAAGAAAAAGTAAATTTAAGGTAAATAGAGAACATCTGACACAACTTATTAAAAGACAGTACAAAGGAATAACTTGGAGCAGAAAATGATGTGTATTCTAGGAACCACAAGGCATGTTAAAAGGACACAGGAGCCAGCTTGTAGGGACTTGCATCAATCAAATCTAGGCCAATTTGAGACTCAAAATAAATAATGATAGTAATGAATGGATTATAATCTAATGAATAAAACAAGAATTAATGGGTCTATAGAATGACATAAATAAATGAATGCATAAATGAGGAAAAGGAAGTTCTCCCTTACAATGCAATTCTACCTAATAGTTATAGGAGAAGTTAGGGAGTTAGAAAAGTCAGTAATGGCTGCTAAAATGAGCAGGTGAAATTTTGATGAAAGAAAGATTAGTTACATCATTTCAACCATAAATTACTTAGTATACATTTATAAATTACATTAATTACAAAAGGAACATAGTAATCTTATAGTGAAGGCCAGCAATTTAACCAAGTGATTCAAAGCTAATATCATTAATATATCAATATTGGGATAAGGCAATATCATGTCTCTTACTATGAGTCATAGAGACATAAAATTGTATATGTAATACATCTACTAAAATGTGTAACCAGAATCTAAATATGAACAAATATCACAAAAACTAAAATTAAGGTCAATTCTACAAAATAGTTAACATGTGTTTTTCAAAACGGCCCAAGAATGACAAAAAAAAAGGGGGGGGGGGGCAAGCTGAGATTAATCTATTCCAGATTAAAGGAGAATGAAGAAGCACCACAACTGAAAGCACATACGATTCTGGAAAAGACCCTGAAAATAATTAAAAGGAGATTCATGGAAAATTGATGGTATTTAAATGTGGACCACAAGTTAGAAAATAGTGTTGCATCAATTCTTAATCTTAAAATTTTGATAATTAAACTGTGATTATTTAAGCGTATGTCCTTGCTTTTAGAAAATAAACAATGAAGTATATGGGGGCAAATGGATATGAGGTTTTTGAACCTACTCTCAAATGAATCAGAAAAGGAATATGCTTATATGCACATAATATAATGTATTGGCTAGAGGGAGAATGATAAATGGATCAGAATACAAATCAGAATACAAAATACAAAAGGAAGATGGCAGCAGAGTAGGAAGACCCTAGACTAGTCTCATTCCACAAATAACTAAGTAACTAAATAACATCCCAGATACCCCAGAAATCATCCTGAAGACTGACAGAACAAACTCCACAACTGAAGGGAAAGAAGAGGCCACATTAAAGATTGTCAGAAGTGCAGAGACATGGTTTAGGGGAGAAACACATCATGGGAGCTGCCAAGGGGAGGAAGTGGTGGTCTCAGAGAAGGGCAAGAGAGAAAGGAATGCACAGGGAAACACACAAAGGGAACATTTCCCTGAAGTCATGGGCTTGTAAAACAAGAGAGTCTGAATTTCATGAGTTCTTTCATCCAGTGGGGCTTAAAGTTTGGAGTTTAGAGGTCAGCAGCAGACTTCATTGGGATAGAGTCTGGAGGGCATAGTGCTGCTCATAAAGAGAAGGCAGGCAAAAAACCTGGAGGCAGACAGTATGGAAAAAGCTACCTTAAGAATACCTGGGGGCGATCCTGGGAAGATGGCGGCGTAGGAGGATGCTGGGCTCACCGCGCATCCTGCTGACCACTTAGATTCCACCTACACCTGCCTAAATAACCCAGAAAACTGCTAGAAGACTAACAGAACGGAGTCTCTGGAGCCAAGCGCAGACGAGAGGCCCACGGAAGAGGGTAGGAAGGGCAGCGAGGCGGTGCACTCTCCACGGACTGGCGGGAGGGAGCCGGGGCGGAGGGGCAGCCTGCCGGCCAAGCAGGGCCCCCGAGTCTGGATGGCAAAAGCGGAGGGGCTGGACGGAGTGTGTTCCGACAGTAAGCGGGACTTAACATGTGGAAGGTGATAAGTTAACAGCTCTGCTCGGAGAGCGGGAGGGCTGGAGGACAACGGGAGGGGGAGTTGTTGAGCCCCAAACAACAGAGCTCAGCCTGGCAGGGAACAAAGGCACTCGCCAGCTCAATCTCCCTCGCCCATCCCCCAGCCAAAATCCCAAAGGGAACCAGTTCCTGCCAGGGAACTTGCCTGCACCCCGCAAACACCCAAAGCTGTGCTTCTGTGGATCCATCCTTCTGGTGGGTCTGACTCCCTCTCTGTGCCGCAGGGTGCCTCCCGAAGCGGATCTCCGAAGGAAAAGCGAGCTGAGCCTGCCCCTCCGGCCCCTGTGCACCCTGCCAATCCACCCCAGCTAATAAGCCAGATCCCCAGCACCACAAGCCTGGCAGTGTGCAAGTAGCCCAGACAGGCCACGCCACCCCACAGTGAATCCCTCCCCTGGGAGAGGGGAAGAGAAGGCACACAACAGTCTGACTGTGGCCCCAGTGGTGGGCTGGGGGCAGACATCAGGTCTGATTGCGGCCCCACCCACCAATGCAAGTTATTCAAGACAGCACAGGGGAAGTGCCTCGCAGTCCTGCACCACTCCAGGGACTATCCAAAATGACGAAACAGAAGAATTCCCCTCAGAAAAACATCCAGGAAATAACAACAGCTAACGAACTGATCAAAAATGATTTAAACAATATAACAGAAAGTGAATTTAGAATAATAGTCATAAAATTAATCGCTGGGCTTGAAAACAGTATAGAGGACAGCAGAGAATCTCTTGCTACAGAGATCAAGGGACTAAGGAACAGCCAGGAGGAGCTAAAAAATGCAATCAACGAGCTCCAAAATAAAATAGAGACAACTACGGCTCGGATTGAAGAGGCAGAGGAGAGAATAGGTGAACTAGAAGATAAAATTATGGAAAAAGAAGAAGCTGAGAAAAAGAGAGATAAAAAAATCCAAGAGTATGAGGGGAAAATTAGAGAACTAAGTGATACACTAAAAAGAAATAATATACGCATAATTGGTATTCCAGAGGAGGAAGAGAGAGGGAAAGGTGCTGAAGGTGTACTTGAAGAAATAATAGCTGAGAACTTCCCGGATTTGGGGAAGGAAAAAGACACTGAAATCCAAGAGGCACAGAGAACTCCCTTCAGATGTAACTTGAATCAATCTGCACGACATATCATAGTCAAACTGGCAAAATACAAGGATAAAGAGAAAATTCTGAAAGCAGCTAGAGATAAACGTGCTCTAACATATAAAGGGAGACCTATAAGACTCATGACTGATCTCTCTACTGAAACTTGGCAGGCCAGAAAGGAATGGCAGGAGATCTTCAATGTGATGAACAGGAAAAAATATGCAGCCGAGAATCCTTTATCCAGCAAGTCTGTCATTTAGAATAGAAGGAGAGATAAAGGTCTTCCCAAACAAACAAAAGTGAAGGAATTCATCACCACTAAACCAGCCCTACAAGAGATCCTAAGGGGGACCCTGTGAGACAAAGTACCAGAGACGTCACTACAAGCCTGAAACCTACAGACATCACAATGACTCTAAACCCATAACTTTCTATAATAACACTGAATGTAAATGGATTAAATGCGCCAACCAAAAGACATAGGGTATCAGAATGGATAAAAAAACAAGACCCATCTATTTTCTGTGTACAAGAGACTCATTTTAGACCTGAGGACACCTTCAGATTGAGAGTAAGGGGATGGAGAAACTATTTATCATGCCACTGGAAGTCAAAAGAAAGCTGGAGTAGCCATACTTATATCAGACAAACTAGACTTTAAATTAAAGGCTGTAACAAGAGATGAAGAAGGGCATTATATAATAATCACAGAGTCTATACATCAGGAAGAGCTAACAATTACAAATGTCTATGTGCTGAATACAGGAGCCCCCAAATATATAAAACAATTACTCACAAACATAAGCAACTTTATTGATAAGAATGTGGTAATTGCAGGGGACTTTAACACTCCACTTACACAAATGGATAGATCATCTAGACACACGGTCAATAAAGAAACAAGGGCCCTGAATGATACACTAGATCAGATGGACTTGAAGATATATTTAGAACTCTGCATCCCAAAGCAACAGAATATACTTTCTTCTCGAGTGCACATGGAACATTCTCCAAGATAGATCACATACTGGGTCACAAAA